>NC_092804.1:43433948-44108852 GCF_040954645.1 Diabrotica undecimpunctata | reverse complement strand
GATATATAAATTATATTTTATATTAAAAGCTTCAATCATTATTGTCTAGTAAGGACCATATAGCACTTCAGTGCAGCTAACTGAGTAAGTAACGAAAGTTTTATTTTATAGAAGATGTGGCGTTTGTTTCTGATTAGGTTTCTTGCAATTTCTATTCGTCTAATCTATTTTGAATAGTCTGAGCACGTCCTTTATGGTTTCAATATTAGTTTCAAATAAAAGTGATATCCCTTTCATCGAGTTCTACTTTATTGAGTATTTAAATTAGTTTATTATGTTGCATATAATCAAATCGAGTTGGACTTATACATAACTATCTGATATCAATGTGTAACTGGGATTCAATATAATATGACTATACATTATACTAAGTGTTATATTTTTTATTTTTACATACAAATTGTACGTATGTTTTAGGTGTCTTGTTAAAGATTTCGAATACAGACCGTGTATGATGGAAATAATTGAACATCCATTTTTAGAAGAAATTCCTGAAAATAATTATCACGTAAGTTATATGAAACTTATATATATATATATATATATATATATATATATGTATATTTATATATATATATATATATATATATATATATATATTTATATATATATATATATATATATATATATATATATATATATGTATATTTAAAAATATATGTTAAAAATGTTATGTTAAAAAAATTTTAATTTTTACTCTTATAGTTTGTATAAGTAAGTATAAGTAAGTATTGAAATATTCACTTTGTTTACATATAATAATTAACTATTCTAATAAATTTACAGTTTTCTCCTGAAGAAGTCACAAAATCGTGACGAAATATTGAGACAGAACAAATAGAGTTTTAGTTCCTACAGACCGATTGCTGATATATATAATATAAGTCTCCCGTTTTATACCGCTGTCGCGGCTTTGGGAGTATAGCAGGGTAGTCTGCTATATCTAGGGGCTACGGTATACAAGGAAGGTAACATGGCCAGTGCTACGCTTCAACCGTCTATTATTACCCCTGGCCTTACCCAAGGTACTCATTTTTATTCAGGCTGAGTCGACCTGGGGCCTATAGACATTTTTAAAATGTCTAGATGTTCTTGCCGGCGGTGGGATTCGAACCCCGGACCACCGGCTTGCGAGTCAAGCATCCTACCGCTTGCGCTACGCAGGCCCTATATATATATATATATATATATATATATATATATATATATATATATATATATATATATATATATATATATATGTATATATATATATATATATATATACATATATATATATATATATATATACATATATATATATATATATATATATATATATATATATATGTAAGAAAGGACTAGTATATATATGCACATATTTATATATTTATACTAATATTAATATTAATTGATAAGATACAATTACAGTGACAGGGTTTGGATGCCCCTAAAATTAGAATTATAATATGTATCCTTAAAATGGTAATAATATAATAAATAAATATTTCACCTTCACTATACATAACTAAAGTGAAAAAAATTAAAAAAGACTACATAAAGTATTTATCATATCTAATTAAATGGAATTGAGTTGAATAATTTTTCTAGCTAATTTTATTACGAGGGTAATATTAGTTGATAAGGAGAAGAAAATTTTGATTCAGACCAATAAAAGCAGAAATCAATGTGAAAATCACAACTCCCTTTTAATACACTTTAAAACAACTGGAACTAAAACTTTTAGACAGACTAAAAAGAAAAAAATAAATAGTAAATAAGCAAAAGATTAACCGAAAATCTAAAACACATACGAAGGACCTAAAAAAAATAAATGTGAGTAACATCAGAAAACAAAATAAAATAGCATCAATAACATACAGGCGTAATAGAAATATCAGAAAGGGCGATTAGACAAAGACAAAAACAACTTAAAAATTGAAAAAAAAGAGTAGTTGGATGATGAATACAAGGAAAAATGTCGACAAGAAACAACCTAAACTAATGTAGAATTAGGAAAGAAAGAAAAATTCAATAAATACAAACGGAAAAAATAAAAATCGGCTAAACTATACACAGGAGAAAATTGAAGTGGGTCTGGATTTAAACTGATAGAAGCAATAAAAAGGGAGAACAAAAACAAAACAAAAGAAAGTATTTGATTATGTAAAGAAACAATGCAACACAAGAAGATAAAGGTACACCAAAAATCAATACAGACAACTTTTTCCAGGATCAGACATTTCACTAATTTGTATATAAACAACCAAATAGTAATAGATGGCGATCTGAAGATAAGGTATGAAAAAGTCCAAAATATTCTCACTTATAAGTAATTTACTGAGGTAGTCAAACAGCTAAAATTAGAGGAAGCTGCAGCACTAAATTAATTCTAAAATAAACTAAGTAGGAACGGAGGGGAAACATTGCTGGATTTAGGAACGTGTCAAAGATATATTATATTTGGTAGACCAAAAAGTGCCTATGAAATGTATAAAAGCAAAAATAATATTAATTTACACAAAGGAGAGACCACCAACAAACACCAACAATTAAAAAAGGATTATGCTACTGAATACCACATAAAAATGTTATCGAAATACTTAAGAAAGATACTAGAGAAATACGTCAAAAACACATTGAAACAATAGGATAAAAATTTTTTCGCAAGCCACCGACTCGATAAACAGATAAAGAGACACCAACTTTAAGTGGAAATAAAAAATATTAAGATAATAAAAAAATTAATCATACTAACGAAAATGCAATGTGCAAAGGTGCGAATGGATGATTCAAGTACCAGGTTTTAATCTGGGTCCATACCCAACCCATAAGTAAGCCGTTCAATGGTTCAGGTGGCGTTTCAATTTCTGCTAGCTGGACTTTACCTGACGCGCAACCATAAACATACCTACTACTAAGAATAGAAAAAGCATCGTGAGTAAAATAGTGAAACGTGGAGCACTCTATCGGTAGTATATCTATCTCTCTTTACGCGCGTATCTCCCTATCTCTACCATGCGCGTATGATAAAAAAAGATGGCTAGACCACTCAAAATAAATATTAGCGTTTTACCTCTATTCGCAGAGCGTCCCATACCTTACTTAGTCCATAACACGTCCCGCTGACTCATTTTCTGAACTTAAACTTATGACAATGGACATATTCCTTGTCCATAGCACTAATCGTCACTTTTGAATGTAATTATTCCAAATTCATATGTCATCGTTAATATTCAATATCTGGCTCATAGTCGAATACTAGATAGAAACGAATCGAATGTAAATACTCGATGTACTTGTTGTTTGTAGCTGTAGCTGTTTGTCGGCTATAGATGGCCCAAATTGGCGCCTTGGAATATATACGGCGTTTAATCAACAGAATATCAGCAAAAAACTGAAGTCTCCTGAAGCTCTAAGGGTATTTTTGCTTAGCGATCAGAACAAACCCACTATGAGGGTGAGGATTCTAATCTTATAAAAGGAGGATTTAATCCTTCTTTGGCAAAACTATCAGCATGTACAGTAAGCTGTTGGACGAAGTACGACCGACTTAAAACAAAAGATTTAAAAAAACTATCAGCAATCCCATTATCAACAAGTTCTTTATGTTCTGACACCTATAGTGAAGTTACTTTGTTGCGACCTGTAGTTGCTTAAGAAAATAGGTGTAGTTTCAAGCTGTTATCGACTTATAAGTTATAGAATTTTGCGTCTTAAGCTTGACTGTTTGAGGCAATAAATATTTTGGCTGACTTGAGTCGTTTTTTCAGGAATTCTTAAGTACAAAAATCGATTGATAGTAGTTCTACTTAAAATGGAGTATAAGAATTTCTAAAAGTTATTAACATCCTGGTATTAGGACCAGTGACCCCTATTGTTACTCCCTCTTATGTACTTGGCTCATTAGAATAAGAGACTCTTGTGTATTTGGCTCATCACACAAGAGTTAGGCCTCACAAGGGCAGATTTCAAATTGTGTTAACGTATACTCGTACATAATATTATTCACCTTCACCTCGAAATCTTGTTTTTCAAAAAGCATCTTCATGTGTTACGTTCGCGTTGTTCCAACCCTTAAAACTTCTGGATGCCAGTCAATTTGCAAGATTTTAAATCCTGAGCCCTGTTAGCATAAAGAGAGTTTAAATGTATATGTAGAGGTCCTCTACTGGAGAAGGAAGGTCCAGCATTATATCTAAGGCTGCGATGAAGCATGATCACATTGCACTCTTCATTATTACACACGCAATTTTTTGCATTTTTTGTAACTCTATTATTGCATTTGTTTTTTATTCACCAAACCAGCATATCCTATGTAACTATGGTTCTGACAATCGTTATATACTAAGTGACATAGAAATCCGAACACCCAGTTTAAATGAATTTATTTCAATAAAATTTGGTGTAATTTATTTATCTTACTAAAAAAAAACAAGTGATAAAATTTTTAGCCTTATCAGTTGGAGATTCCGGTTTTTATACTTTTTGTTGTTAAATTCACTAACAATCTAAAAATGAATATTTCAACCGTAGTAAAGATTCAAATTTGGCGGATTGTGGTTCTTGACATTCTTTACGATTGGTTACGATGCCTAGAGTACGGAGACCTGTACGATTTCGTCAACTTATTAAGTTTGATAGGGGTCGTATAATGGGACTTCGGGAAGCTGGACTTTCTTTTCGGGAAGTTGCAGTTAGAGTGCAAAGAAGTGTAGACACCGTGGTTAGGTGTTGTCAGGCATGACTTCAAGAAGGTCGTACGTAAAGAGCAAGGGGCACTGGACGCCGCCGTAGAACAACAGACCGTGAAGATCGCCGCCTAAGATTATTGGCCTTAAGAGACCGTTTCTCCACTACCAGCTCCATTGCAAATGAATGGTTTGCAGAACACGGAAGACCTGTTGGCATGCGAAGTGTTTACCGACGAATGAGAAGTTTTGGCCTATTGTCATACCGACCACACAGTGGTGCAGAGAACGGTCACTCTGGGATCATAAATGGAACAGTATTGTCTTTAGTAACGAGTCTCGATTTTGTTTAGGCATGCACGATGGTCGAGCGAGGGTTAGAAGGCGACGTGGTAAAAGGAGGAGTCCACAGTTTTTTGTAGAAAGACATGTTCATCATACTGTTGAAGTTATGATTTGGGGTAATATAGCTTATGGTTCCAGGTCACCTTTAATCTTCATCAGAGGTAACATGAACGCGCAGCGTTATATCCAAGAAGTCCTAGAACCCCACCTTTTACTCTATCTTGACACCCTGTCAAATCCAACTTTCCTACAAGATAATGCCCGACTACATGTTGCAAGAGTCACAATAGACTTCTTTCAACATAATTTTGTCACATTGTTAGCATGGCCACCAAGATCTCCCGACTTATCCACAATTGAGCACGTGTGGGATATGATGGGTAGGAGATTGCTCAATTTGCAACGTCCTCCTCAGACTCTACAAGCACTTCGAGAGGAGTTGGTGGTTGCCTGGAATGAGATACCACAAGAGGACATTGACCACCTGATCAGAAGCATGCCTAGGCGCGTTGGAGAATGCGTAACACATCGGGGTGCATCCACACATTATTAAAGGTAAAAGGGCTTTAAAGCAATGCAATCATTTTGAAATTTTAATCATTTACTTATTATGCTTCATTAAGTACTTATACAAAATTTTATTAAAATAAAATCATTTAAACTGGGTGTTCGGATTTCTATGTCACTTAGTATATATGATAAATATATTACTTTAGGTTTCAGGTATCTCATGTTTTGTCATAAAGCTTACTGCACGTTCAGAAATCCCTCGTTACTTTAGTGGCATTATGTTATAACTGAGCATTCCCCGTAAATTTTCTATGGATTTCATAAGATAATTCCGAGATACTTAATCTCTCCTAAGAATGATAGAGTTGTTTTATTGGTAATCGAAGGTTAATTATTAATTTTCTCATATTTGTGAATAAACAACTGTCTTTTTATTAGAATTTACTGAAATATTTCTTTCAAAAGCCAAATCTTACTAGATTTAAGACACCTTGTATGTGATCAGCAACAATATTACCATGATTACTTCTAAATACTATAGCTAGATCGTATGTATAGTCCAGAGTACAAAAAATGTCTCTTTTAAGCTTTAATATCATCAACCACCATCCATCACAGTAGAGGTGATAAGACTTTTTGAGGCAACCAATTACTTCTTTTATTATGGGCGACTAATTTAATAAGAGAAGGCGATATAACTTTGAACTCTATAGACTTTTTGGTGATGCAGATATTGTGAAGACCATCAAAATAAACCGCCTAAGGTGGGTGGGCCACGTTATGCTGATGGATGAGAGTGATCCCACTAAAATAACTATGCTAAACAGGCCGGTCGGAAGAAGAAGAAGAGGGCGACCTAAACTCAGATATCTGGACGATGTACAGGAAGATCTGAGGGAGATTGGAGTGAGGGGCTGGAGAAGACAGACACTCGATAGGGAAGGATGGAAGAATGTTTTGAAGCAGGCCAAGGCTCACGAAGGGCTGTAGCGCCAACTGATGAAGAATTTAATAGGCATCTCCAAAATGTTTTCATTACAAAACTCTGCTTCTTTTTAGTTTCAAATTTTTAATAACATTAGTGTTGTTTATTATTGTATTACATGTAAATAACCTTATGTTTTTCGTTATAGTTAACAATGGAGTTAAAATCTTTAATAGCCGATGTAAAGTCAATCAAGCTTAAACCGAAAACTCCAGATATTGTTGTTCACGGAAAATTCTTGAAGAAAGATATAGACGCTGACTTGGAACCGATGTATGAAGAAGATCTGGCAGCATTACATCCAATATCCGAACGAGAAATTTTAGAACTATTGGAAAAACGAGCAGAAATGGGGGAGTATTATACATACGTGGGAGACATTCTATTATCGCTAAATCCTAATGAAAGAAGGCTTATCTACGGGACAGAGGTAAACAAATAAGTATTTGCAACTGTTTATCTTTTGTATTTTAGTTGTTACATTTAAAAATATTTAACTAAATATTATTCTACGAATTAGTATTTAAAATGATTTTCTGCATATAGAATACCCAATAATACTAATTTACGTAACAAGTTCCGAAAGTGATATTTTACGAGACGAGTAGGAAGTTTCCAGGGCGAGCCGTAGGCCAGTCCTGGGATCTTGCGAGTCTCGTAAAATTACTTTTGGATTGTGTTACTTACAATATTTTTTCTGTAGCCGTTTTGTATGTTAAAAAGAATATATGGATAAACTTTACTTATGAACTTTTATTAAACACTTTAAAGTTACTCTCGTGAATTCAACATTAGAAAAATCTACTTATGAATATTAATTACATCGATATTGTTAGCACAATTATAACAATTATTTACATTGATATTGTTAGAAATATTAAAAGAAGTGGCAGTATTGAAATTAGTGTTAGACGTGTCAGTACTTTTACTATTTTTTGAGATATTAACTTGGTTGCGGCCATTTTCAATCTGTGAATTTTATTTCTTAAATAATTTTTTACGTATCCCTTTGCTACATTAGTTGATTTCCATCCTCCGTGTCCTTTCAAGTTGGTTATAGTACCTCCACAATCAGCCAGTAAAGTGGCTGAGCTCCTTCGTAGACAGTGTCCGGTGTATTCTTCGGGATGCGGTAATTTAAGAAATTCAGCAATTGTGCAGGCGATTTTTCGAAAAGTGTAAATACCAATAGGTTGTATAATACACCTTCCATTTTTGTAATATACAAATAATCTACAATGCGGTGTGTTTGATTGACATAATCACAAATATTTTTTGTATAAAGAAATGTTATTTTCTCCAATAGCCACAAAGGTTCTTTCCATGTTCGTTTTAGAATTAGGAATTTTAATCACTAACATAATTATCTTATCTTCTATATTATCTAAACTCATTTTGCAAAGCTCCTCAAGACGACAAGCGCCGGCCAAACCAATTATTAATACAACCTTAAACTTACAAAAAAAAAGTAATAAAAAAAGAGAAATTAGATTTAATTATATAACCTTGTCATTAAGTAGATCTTATCTTCAGCTTGTGATTAAAATTTATCAGATTTTTTTGGTTTGTAGCCGATGGATTTTCTTTTAAGGAAAGCAATAACTTTTGGATAGCATATCTATATTATTTTTAATGTTAAGTGTGGACTTAAGTATCGAGTAATTGCTGTAAAGGCTTGATGGCTTCAAGATATTAGATTTTTCCATTAGATATGCAAGAATGACTTCTTCATTTATAGTACGTACATTTTTATCATTGCTTCATTTTTTAAATAAATCGTAGACCAATTCATACCTCTTTCTTGCCTTTACCGGCAATAATTCATAAATAGCGGCTTTAGCAGTTTCCCTGATCTGATCTGGAATCATTTCGGCTTCACTTTCACTGCTGATTTCAATTGCTTGTACTTGAAAAACGAAAAACTGAGCACACGAATCTTAAATGACAAGCGTTGTCATAATAAAATACAAAGTTGATGTTATTGTCAAAGCCGTTACCTAGCTACCCAAAATCGTCACGAAAGTGAAAAAATTAGTGCGGAAAGTAGCTGCTTTCAGTACGAATTGTGTAAAATGGTACTTTTGAAAGTTTTATTTTCGGAACTGCTGCAGAAAAAGTATATTTTGACCATTTTTATTTGATTTCTCAATTAAAATTTATATCTTATACACTATTCATCATCATCATCATCATTGGCTCCACAACCCATGGTGGGTCTTGGCCTGCTCAAGGATAAGTCTCCAATCTCTCCTATTCTTCGCCTTGGCTTTCCAGTTTCGTACTCCCAACATTCTCAAGTCTTCCTCCACCTGATCCTTAAATCGTGTTCTGGGTCTGCCTCTCCCTATCCCACTCCATCTATTCTTTGGTTATAAATATATTTTAGGGGCTCCATCTCATTCATTTTCTCTATGTGGCCTAACCACCGCAGCCGGTTTATTTTGATGTACCTAATAACATCAGGATTGTCATACAGGCGGTAAAGTTCGAAATTATAGCGTCTACGCCATAATCCGCCCTCCTGTACTCCTCCATATATATGCCGGAGGATTTTACGTTCAAAGTATCTTAAACGTTCTTCATCGCTCTTTGTCATCGTCCATGTTTCCGACGCGTAGGTGAGGATGGACTTGATAAGAGTTCTGTATATCACTAATTTCGTTCTTCTTGTAACTAGGCTTGTTGTTAAAAATTTTTTTAATCCATAATAGGCTCCATTTGCCAGATATATCCATCTGTTAATTTCTGCACTTACTGCATTATTCTGATTAATTTTTGAGCCTAGGTATATAAACTCTCTTACTCCTTCGAAAGTGTATGTTTCGATCGTTAGATCTTCGGGTTGTGCTGCTTGTATATAATTTGATACTTTCATATACTTCGTCTTACTAGTGTTAACCTCTAGTCCCATTCTTTTTGTTGCTGCTTCAAGCCCCTTGAATGATTCGACCACGTCCGCCTTTCTTCTTGCAATAATGTAGATGTCATCGGCGTACGCTAGTAATTGTACGCTGCGATTAATAATAGTTCCTCTGGTTGTTATTCCAGATTCTCTTATTGCTTTCTCTAGTGCAATATTGAATAGAAGTCATGATAGGCTGCCTCCTTGTCTAAGTCCTATCTGAGACTGGAATGTTCTGGAAACTCCGTTCGGCACTCTAACTTTACACTCGACTCTTGGGAGGGGCACTTTCACTAATTTTACTAAGTGTACTGGTATGCTGAATTCTATCATGGCCTTGTATAGTGCGTTTCTTTCAACACTATCATAGGCACATCTAAAATCAACAAACAGGTGATGAGTATCAATGCCATCCTAATATGGTTTTTCCAGAGCTTGCCTTAGAAGGAATATTTGATCGGTCGTTGACCTTTCTTTACGAAATATTTACCTATTATGTCTTCACAATTATGTCTTTACGATAGTCGGTCATAAAGAATATATTCCAATATTTTGTATGTTACGAAAGAATATATAAGCGTCTATATTCTTTGATGTTACGTTTAGGAGGGTTATTCCTCTGTAGTTGTCACATGGCACATGTCACATGTCAAATGCAGTTTCAGGAGGGGTAGGCTTAAAAATGAACTACAGCAAAACAAAAATACTGAGCCGAGACCAGACAAATATAACAATACAAAATCATACCATAGAAAATGTTGAACATTATGTATATCTAGGTCATGTTATCAAACTAGGAAAACCAAATCAAGATGCTGAAATTAAAAGAAGAACACAACTGGCATGGGGCGCTTTCGGCAAATTAGCATATATCTTGAAAAACACCTCCATTCTTGTAAACTTAAAGAAAAAGGTGTATAACACATGCATACTACCAGTTTGTACTTACGGCTTGGAGACAGTAGCCCTTACCAAAAATCTGCTAAAAAATTAGAAACAACGCAAAGAGCAATGGAACGAATCATGCTTGGAATATCACTAAGAGACAAGATTAGAAACACCGAGATAAGACGTAGAACGAAGATTAGGGATACTGTGCAAGAAATTGCAAAAATGAAATGGCGCTGGGCAGGTCACGTAGCCCGATATAATGACAACAGGTGGACACGGAGAATTCTAGAATGGAGACCAAGGACGACAACAAGAAGCATGGGAAGACCTCAAAAAAGATGGGTAGATGACATAAGAACAGTGGCAGGCAAACAGTGGATTAGATTGGAGCAAGATAGAGAAAGATGGAAGCAATTGGGAGAGACCTACATTCAGGAGTGGATGGAAAATGGTTGACAAAGAAAAGAGAGAGAGAGAGTTGTCACATATCCTTTGATCTCCTTTCTTGTGGATAGTTATAATTATACCTACATTCCAGTCTTCTGGCAACTTTATTTGCTTCCAGATTAGTTCTACCAGTCTACATAATATATAGTGTGTCAGGTTTTTTTGCCATGCTTTAAAAGTTCTGAAGGAATGCCATCTGCCCGAGAAGCTTTGTTTTCTTTCAATTTTTGTATAACTTCTACCTCTGTTGGAATGTTATCTTTCTCTCTTTCGTCGTCCATGTCCTCGAGTTGGATTTCTGATTCGTGGAGTCCTGTCTCACCTCTTATATTTAGGCTTTCCTCGAAGTTTTCTGCCCATCTTTCTAGTATCTGATCCTGATCACCAATGATCTCCCCTGTTCTATTTCTAACGATTGATAATCTAGGTTTGAATTCTTTCCTGTTCTGGGTAATCCTCTTGTAAAACTTTCGCGTTTCTGCACTATTAGCAGTGAATAATCGTTATTCACTTTTTATCACTTTTTCTTTAAATTTCGCTCCTATCGGAAATTACATAGAAATTATAATTTTATTAGTTACGCGCCTGAATAGTTCAACTGAACTGAATATATCGTTCTTTATAATAGAATATTATTTCTGAATTTCGTCGATTATAAATTTTGGCGGGAGCGCAAGGTATTGGACATAAACTTATTTGAAAATACTTGATAGCAACTTTCATAAAGAAAAAGTTTTGTTGGAAAAAGCATAAACAAATTAAAATAAATAGGATCTAAAAATGAACGATAGAATGTAGGACTCAAAAATACAAATAAAAATAAAGAATATAAACATCAAACTAAAAAACAGACTAACACCTGAAAACCTAAATAAATAGTGGGAAGCAGCTGTAAGTGAAATCATGAAAGAAGCAGCTGAAGAATTACTACGCATGGAAGGTAAACAAAGAAGACCAAGAAAGGATGTCTGTTTTGACGAAGGTTTTTAGATTATAACGGAAAGAAAAACAGAACATGTTTACTGATGCAAAAGAGGCACACAACCCGACAAGAAGAGGAGGAATTTAAATAACTACGTGAGGAAGAGAAGAAAATCTACCGCAGCAAGAAGAGAGGGTAATATATTGACAGAACAGTAATAAAAACTAAGAAAATGGAATTCCTGAATGCGACCGAAAATGTTAGATTATATTGATATATTAGATGTTTTGTTTGTACCTAATACTTCATTTAATGTTTTTTATAAAAATATTGCTTTTAATATGTCATATGCTTAATAAAATATGCCCCGTGTCGTGTCACCGTGTCCTTTAAAAGACAGCGTAAAGGCTTTCATGGTGGATATCGAATGTACAGAGATACAGATTAAAGAATTGAAATTTAAAAATACGTATTAAATGTTTTCATTTTCTTTTCCATTAAATCTAAGTTAAATTGTAGCATATAACGAATATTTAATTCTCTAATTATATGCAATGCTTTTATGTAGGTATTTGATTTTCTTGAAATACAGTTCTTCAGGAATTTTACTTCATTTATCATTTTGTTTACTATTTTCAGTACCATTTTCTACCTTGTGTTTCTCTATGGTAAAATTAAAGTGAGGTAAGGAATTTATAACAAGTTAAGTCTTTTGAAGATTGTGTATTTGATTAAGGCTTATTAAATTTTGATTTATCCAAAAAATTTAAAGTCGTTTCCAGGTAAAAAAATTAAAACATCTTTACAAAAACTCAAAGATCTTCAATTGGGAGTATCCAAATTAAAGTGGCTGCTAACTGTTCCTATCGCTTCCTTTCTCGGTAATTTCGTCTCGTCTCTGTGATCTCTCTCCACATACCATATGCATTAGTTGTTCACTGCGTAACTCCTGTGTTGTATTTAATGGAAAGTAATACGGTAGAAATTAGTAAAATAACTGATAACAGAGTTAACGAGATTAAGAAAATTTTAATAATAAATCTATGTGTTTTTTAAATAAAGAATATAATAACTATTTAATGTAACCTAAACAGTTTGTTTTTAATTAGGCCATATTTTTTCTCTTTAATAAATTATCCATATATTCTGTACAAAATAGTTTCTTTGTTTCACTCATCTCATACATTTTATATTAATAAACTTAATTTTATTTTTTGCAGTTTCATGAAAAATATCAGTTTAAATCACGCTCCGATAATGCCCCCCATATCTACAGCGTAGCAGATACAGCTTATCAAAACGCTCTCCACCATAAAACTGCCCAGCAAATAGTTTTCTTAGGTGAAACTGGCTCTGGCAAGACATCCAATTATTTACACCTGATCGATCACCTTTTCTACCTAGGAGAAAATACAAGTGTTAGTTCAAGTAGAATAAAAAATGCTGTTCAATTGTTGCATTCGCTAATGCATGCGTCCACACCTTCCAACAATTACGGCACTAGGGCAGTTTTTAAGACAGAGGTAAATTACGGCAAAACTGGGAAATTAAGTGGAGCAAGCTTTAAGATACATTGCATTGAAAAATCAAGAGTATCGTCCACAGATATGTAAGTAAATTTTGATGCTCCGTTTTTATAAGAATTTCAACAATTTTTTAATGCTAATACTATGTAGTTTCATCCAAGTCAAGAATCCTTTCTGTACTACTAAGAATCCATCTATTGCTGCACTTCATAAATCCAAATTTTCGGATGTTTATATTTCTTTACATGTCATTTTATCAGTTATGCTCTACCATATTTAAAATGTAAATAAGTAGCTTTATGAGCTTATAATTGCTAAACATCTTCTTTTCTTTAAGTAAATTTTTAATTTCGGGAACTTTATCTATTTGCATAATTATTAGAATCGTTGATATATGGTGCTATAGATTCATATTAAATATCTCTTGGATATAGAGAAGTAACAATGAATAAATTCTAGGCCATATAATGCAAATGCACAACTATATAACCTGCTTTAAATCTAAAGTATGGGTAAACTCTTGCAGGCTAATTTATCTACATGTTTTGGGTAAAGTCTGAGTAGATCCTTAAGGAAAAACTCGTTGACTTTATAACAAAAAATAACATCATCCCTTTATTTCAATTCGGCTTTAGAAAAGGTCACTCTACCAGAACCGCGTTGACTAAAATCTTCACTTTCATAACCCACAAGTTATACGACAAAAAACTTTCTATTGGATTTTTTCTCGATGTATGGAAAGCGTCGAGACCAAGTTTGTCATGCCAGATTGATGCGGAAACTACTGAAAATTGGTTTTCCCATCACTTTTATCAGACTAATCGACTGATATATCTCTCAGAGCAATATCAGGGTAAAGTTTAATAGTCAACTGTTAATACTCTTCACTCCTACAGTAAGAGTGTCACAAGGTTCCGTCTGGACCCATATAATACGCACTATACAGAAGTGATACTGACACGACAGTTGACATTGCTCTTGTAACAACAGCACGAGATACAGATGTCCCCAAAAGGCACGCTCAAAATCATCTAAACCATTTCAGTAGTTGATGATGATGATGATGATGATGATGATAGTGTGTTTGGCATGGAAACTAGTCCTTTTGCCACAGATTTTTAAATGATATATGTTATTTTTATCAATTAAAAACTTGATTGTACTAAATTTATATTATATATCCGGATGCATATAAGTGATTACATATGAGTTCGTATATAGATTTCTGATTCAATGACAGTAGGTGGGTTATGTTTACTGGAATTTGCACATTACTTTTAACCAGGTTTTCATAAAACGTAGATGAGAGTGCTTTATTTTTAATACATCCAAACAGGATGTGATTAACATCACACTGGGAAATATTATCGCATAAACACTTTCCTGATTCTATAATATTATTTCAGTAGTTGGAGCGAACTATTGATATGATTTAGATGATTTGATCTGTCAGATCTGTCAGTCTGATGATCTGTCATAAGAAAGAACGAACCTGAGGCTGTTGGTCGATTGACTCCAATTTAGGGATCAGGTCGAGTATCTAGGTGTGGTGTTTACCAAAACACTAAACTGGAAACAAGATCTGAGTCAGTCTACTCAACGCTCTAGTACAGTGTAGAACAGTGGGACACGCAAGCTAAAGCACTTGTACACACACACAAAATGTACATCCGGCGCGCTAATTAAGTACAAGACTAATATCTACGCTTTGCTCAACCATGACGTCTCATAACATCTGCTAGCGTTGAAAAGAAGTATTCTGCGTAACGTAAACCACAAACGACACGACCACCCCTCCAACTAGCATACTTGAGAAACTCTCCTATCTGAACAAGAGTTATACCTTATAAACCATCAAAAGCAGAAACTTCCAAGCCTAGAATGTACCAAAAACTGCCTGCTCATTGCTGCTACACAACTGCTACGAAAATAAAACTTCCCTTCCTACCCAGAAAAAGTCTGACATCTGTCAGTACCAAACTTCCTGACGAATGTATCAACCCTTCATTTTTACCACACTTCAAGATAAATATCTCACTTTGAGTGTTGCAGACAGGAAAGTATTGGTTTTTTGTGGTTTCTCGATCCCACTGCACAATAAGATCTGTTCATAGGGAGAAAACAGCCACATCTGCCACCAACGGGTAACACTAGAGTCAAAATCCATTGATAAATTCATTCTATCACATAATCACTCAATTTAGTCACTACTTAGCAATAACATAAAATGTTGAAAAGAACTATTTACCAAGCCCTTTCTGAACTGATTGCTCTCTTAAGATACCCTCCTCCAACAACCAAAAACCAGTGACGCCATCCACAACGAAAAAACACGTTCTGAAGAGGCGACAAAAGTCACCTAAAACAGGACTCAGAGAACACCCAAACAAGAAAACACACAACTACAGTGCCAATAGAGTCAGAATAGCCATGTTAGTATCCAACATCCGCAGTAGATAGACAATTTAAGAAAATAGCCATAATCATCGGTGCCTTTCAATCCCTTAGGATTGTGACACATGCTGTAAAGAAACTTTTTTATCCATGTTATCTTGTGGAAGTCTCCTTCTTGTTCTTATGTTTTATTTCACACTTTTCTATCTCTGCATTTTGTTCTAAAATTCAGTGTATCCGTTAATCTCCTTTTTGACCTCCCTCAGTATCTCACTTGGATCCAGTTTCATTTTTTTTAATTATCTTTTGGTGATATTTTTATTATATATCTTATCTATTTTAATGTTTTTTTTGGTGTATTTTAACTATGTTTTACTCATTAAAATGCTCAAAGAAATTATTTATAAACAAATGTCTGCGTCAAGGCTACTGAGGCATTTTATTATTTTTTTTATTAAAATTCTAATCTATTTTATTTAACTTTATATTAAGATTTTTAAATTTCTATAAAAGAATAAATAAGTGTGTATAAACTTATAATAATTTGTTTCTTTAAAGTCCTCACAAGAGGTCAGCAGACATTATGATTTAATAAATTTATGACCCCATAAATTCAAACATTTTTTTAGTTTATTGGCATTTTCAGGCTTCAAAGTAATTTCCATATCTTCTACTATTTTTACGACGGAATTACTTCTACACCTATGTATGAAAAATATAAACTTAGCACCAGCAGGGACTATGCATTCTTGAGAACGCAAAAGAAGTCCAAAACCAATACTCCAAGAGATGATGTAGCTGCCAATATAATCAAATACAAAAAACTTTGCGGCTATATGGAGGAACTTCAATTCTCTTCCCAAGATACTGCCACCATACATTCTGTATTAGCAGCAATATTGCATCTAGGAGACATCGTTTTCGAAGAAAATAAAGATACAGTCGCTGTCATCCAGAATAAACAAGAGGTCGAAGAATTTTCAGATCTTCTTGAGGTAGACTCCAAAAAGATCTCTTGGGCCCTAACAAACTACTGTGTAATTAAAGATGGAAATGCGTATAAAGTAAGACACAGCAGCAATGAGGCCATAGAAGTAAGAAATGTGCTGGTCAATACTCTATACTCGAGATTGGTGGATTATATTGTTGGAACTATCAATAATAAGTTATCTTTTGGAAAAGCTATATTGTAAGTATACATTTTATATTGTCTATATTAGTTCTAGTTTCTGTTTATATATTCAACTGATCATATTTCCTCTGATTCGTTTAGTTTGCAACATAAAAGTATATTACCTTAAGAGTTGTGAGTAATACATTCCGTATTGTGCTACTTGAATGTGATACTTGAATAATGTGTTATATTTTTAGATAATATTTTATCTAAAACAAGGCAAAGTGCAAATAAAGCCATGGGAATAAGACCAGTTTGTACGAGACAGAGAAGTAAAACAAAGTGATAAAACTGAAAAGGAAAAGAGTCGGAAAAAAATTAGGTAGATAAGATTCTGTAGGGCAGGAAAATATAGTACCTATAAAATAACATAATAGAGACGAAAATCAAAAATATTACTACATTTGTGTTTATCTTAATTGACCTAAGATCTAACCTAAACTGTGAAATTTCATAATAGGGATGAATAATGGTATCGCTGTGACAGCGACAACTGGAACGGTTAAACTGAAAAGTCCACAGAATCTCGGAATAGTAATCAGATTCTAGTTGCCGTATTTGCAGCATCTGGCAACTGGTATATCTTAGTAGTCATGACGATTACATACAGCTAAAAGATCCATAATCCATGTTAACCCGAATTAACAATGTTGCGTAATGTATTAGAGGACCAAAATCGAAAATAAAGATTTTACATTTAAATTGTTTGGTACTATGTCGAGGTGATACAGAACTGGCATTGGCGTTAGTCTAAAATAGGGGGCAGCGTAACGATTGTTCTCGAACTTTTTTGAAATTGTGACATTTCATAATAGCATTTGAATATTTGCTGTGAGAGCGGTAACTGGAATATTGAAATGGACAAGACCACAGAACCTGAAAATACTAAAAACATTCTAGAAGCCTTTTAAGGTAACGAGAATATTCTAGACTAAATGATTATCATATATAGGAGCTGACATTTCATTAAGTACGTTATTAAAGGTGATGAGGTGTCACGTTGATTGTTTTTGGTAAAGATTAAGTTGTATTTAAGTTTTTGCTGAATAAATATTTCGATTTAGAATCCCACAGTTGTTGAATATATACCATGCAATAATATCATAGATAATATACATTACTATTTGATTTAGTAATCGTACGTGATATATTTATTTCTTTTTTGCTCGGGTGGAAAAAGATCTCTAAAAGACACTATCCGAGCCGTAGCGGATAATAATATGTGTGCTTTCTACCCACTAAACCCTCCATATGTTGAGTAGAGAATAGTGGTAGTAGTACTTCACGAGTGTAGTACTTTACAATAGTACTTTACCACGCCCCCTTTACCTCCTTCCTCCTCTCTTTATCTCGTCTGCCTTATCTACTCAATTCCAAACTATAATATTCTCGAATTACATTTTTCCACTCTCTCTCTCTTCAGTCTATCTTTCATCATCGTAGCAATCTTGTCATTTACGAGGTTTCAAACTACATCACAACTCAGCATCTGTTTAAACAGAACCTTCTCTGTTATCCTCTCACCCAAGGATCCCCTAAACTTCCATCTTTTTCTCATTCAGCCCTTGCATACAAACAAAATATGCTATAATCTGCTTGACAATATACATAAATATCAGTCTCTTTATTGTCAATCTGTTTGAGATAGGAGTTGACACAACAATGTCCCTTGACCTATGTAAAATCATAAAGATCCAAACTACTGTAGTTCCTGCCATCACTCCTCTTTTCGTCTCGGGAAGAGGTGCTCCCGATCTATTAAAGCATAGTTTCGTTCTGATTTTTTGCATTCGGACCCTTCACTCATTCAATGCGAATGCTTTCTATCGTGATTAACTTCTTAGTCTTCTCTATTGGTAATATTCACCGCTACCTAAGATCCTGCCTCAAGAAAGTCTACAATTTTTTAACTAGACATTGGTCTTCTACAACTTCCTTAGCATTATAAATAGTTACTCTTAGCTCTGAGTCAGTGATTCCTACATTCATACCTCGGAACCACTTTGTCTCTTCCTCTAGTCGTACACAAACTACTTTCTTAAGTAACATGACTTTAATCTTCTCTACAAGCTTACTTGTCCCTAGCTCTAAGTTTGAGAACCAGATCTCCAGAAAGAGTTATGTTGAGAGACCTAGTTCCTGTGTCGACTCTCTCCGTGCTGGTAAGGAACACAAAATTTCTGCTTGGGAGGTGCTTTTGCTTAATAACAACAGACTTTTTTTACTGTCGCTTTTATGTTCCTGTTGGGTATGTCTCAGCAGAACAAAACCTCAATCTTGCTCCTGCGCCATGCATACTTAAGCACCTTGCACATTCTTTACCCATTTAAATAGCTGGCCACTGTGACAGCTATTTTTTTCCTTCTTTTCAGTTAATCTTCTGGCTTATTATAGTGCGGCAAAGAGGTTCCCTTCAGATGTCTGCCCAATCTTTCCAATGCTCCCACCACAATAGCCAGTCGTTTATTTCCCCTTTTTAAGTTTTCTTACCTCTCATGCACACGTCATTTTCCATATCCTTACATGAAAATGAAAATTCTCCTTACATGAAAATTCTAGTTACATGAAAATACTGTGGTACACTTACTCTGTTCAGCTTTTCTTCGGCATACACATATCAGTAGAGTCTCATTATCTACAGCCAGTTTCCATGGTGTCCTACCCACAGACCTTAGTTCTCAAAGGCGGTATTTTTTCAGATCTTCCCGGCCACCTTGATGCGGTCGTATCATCTTTACGACTTGCCATCTCTATGCTCATATCCTTTGATGACACATTTCTGCTCTCAAGCTGCTTTTTGGCTTCCCTTGCTTCTTTTATCTTCGCCATCAGGTTATTTGCACATTTTATACCCTATTTATCTCCGTTCTAGCTCAGCAAGTTCCTCAAGCTTGTCTCTGAGGTTATTTATTGTACGTTTAATACGGTCCTCTTTAGATATGACCGCTTCATACGCTAGTCCATTTATGCTAGTGACTGGTTTGTCTCATATCCCGGATATCCTGCCTTCTTTCCACCTATATAAGGTGGTTTATTACGATGACGCATTGCCGCCTCTCTTATACATATCGATTTGGTCTCACTGCTTTTTTTCTCAAGTATGTGTTCGGAGATTAGAAAGTAGATGATGGATACGGGTGGATATAGTATGATAGTGTAGAGAGTGAACCAAACAAGTAACTTTTTGTTAACTAATAGCCATTGTGGTTTGGAGTAAAAAGAGGTAGTCAAAAAAGATGCCATAAAGATTAAAAAGAGTTTACTTGAGAAAGGAATAATGAATCTAATTTACAACATAAATAATGGGAATCGCATTATATCAAAGTGTAAAACTCATGATTTCCATTTACACCGCCTAGAAGGCGATGTATTTCTATCTAAACACGTCTAATATATTTCTATTTTTAGTGGAAACACTTACATGGTGAAAATTTTAGACTTCTTTGGTTTTGAATGTTTTAAAGATAATCGCTTTTCTCAACTCCTCGTAAACACATTTAACGAGCAGCTTCATTATCATTTCCTACAAAGAGTGTTTGCTTGGGAATTACAAGATCTTCAAGAAGAAGATATTGATTTTGTTCCAATTAATTACTACAAGAACAAAGACACTTTAAATGAAATTCTTGGAAATTCTGAAGGGTTACTGGCTATTATAGATGACGCGTCGAAGAAAGGACATCGTGGAAGATATATTACAGGTAACTAGCAGAAGTTGTTAAATAAAGATAATTATTTTGTTTGATATATTACCTGTCCAATGTACACTCATATTGACTTATATAATATTATACTGACTTAAAATTCCGATTTTCAATACCTGACTATTGCAAGGGATATAGGTAAAAACCGATCTTTTGAATTCTTGTCTAACAGAGAAATTTTTGGAATTGGTCGGAGAAAGTTAATCTACGGTAGAAGTTATGAATTGTAAGTTAATTGCTACCAGTGGCGTAGCAAAACTTGGATACATTTCTTACAGAAATTTATCCAGCCATAATTATCGTTTTGTAATCTTGTGACGATAATGTCTCAGAATGTTGCACTTAAACTTAAGCCATTCTGTGAATTCTGAGGGGGACAGAAATTCGATAAGAAACAACAGAAACAGGTAATGGAAAATGGTACATAGCTACGTTCAACATACGCACACTAAGTTTCAAAGAAAAGCTGCTAGAATTAGAAGAAGAAGTTAAGAAATAAAGTGGACAGTAATCGGGCGACTGGCAGAAGTAGGACGAAGAGCAGAGCAATATATCGAACTAAAAAGTGGTTAGGTGTAAGGTAACACCTTTTTCTTTTAGAACATACTGCCTTAATGTGCTAAAATTTTTGCCAAACATATCTGCCGCAACGCGAAGTGCAGTTTCATTTTTTTTTAACCTCTGTGACTGCTGTGGCCATTTGGTCACTTGTAAATTTGGCTCTTGATCTTTCTTTGTTCCTCCTTACCTTGGTCAACCTGCAAAAGAATTCCATTCGTATAGAATGATTCAGTATGATACACAATGAAACGTTAGTCATTGTGTTAGATTGGCTGGCAGAATTTGCTGTCAGAATTGGTGATTCTTATTCTTTCTATAAGAGCGATATAGTTTTTTTTTGAGAGAAAGACCAGAATGGGAAATTTTAAAGAATAGCGGTTGTTGTTTCTTGGTTGAAATTTTGGTTATAAAGTTTAAAGATAGTTATAGTCGTCTTATGTATAGGGGTGGTAATAGGATTAGTTATTAAGGCTGCAAATTAAATAATGTTTAGGTTTCTTAATAAATATTAAGAAATTATTATCATCCAGATTTAGCCATACGGCTCACACTCCCTCTAAGGGGAAATTCACTCATCCCAGATACCTACGGTATCAAAAGGATTGAGCTCTGGTGGGACTCTTTCCATGTTATCGAGTCCTAGGTGACTTGGTACATCGGTGTATCTCCCAAAAATTTTCGAACGCATCTGGACGTCGAAAGTAGCACAGCTTTCTGCATGATCTTATATAGATGTTCATTTAGACCCAGCTTTCTTATGTTTTCTAGAAGGTTCTTCGGGATGACTACAGTGGTAGAAAGAATAATAGGTATCGTCTGGGTACTTTCCATTCTCCACTGTCTCCTTATTTGTATTTCCAGATCTCTGTACTTGGCGATCTTTTCGTTGTACTTAACACGCAGATTATTGTTGTTAGGTATCGCCACATTGATTAGTGTTGTTTGTCTTGTAAGTTTATTAACTAGCACGAGATCTGGTCTGTTATGTGCTACAGTTTGGTCTGTGAGCACAGTGCGATCCCAGTATAGCTTGTAGTTGTCATTCTCAAGCAGACTCTCAGGAACGTATTGATAATATGGGAGATGGTTTGTTTGTATAAGTCCCAGTTTAAAAGCTATCTCTTGATGGAGGATCTTTCCTACTGACTCATGCCGTTCCTTATAGTCAGTTGCAGCAAATGCCTGGCAGTCCCCGGTAAGATGTTGGATGGTTTCTTGGGCTTGACATCCATATCGGCATTTCTCCTGAATGGCGAGTAATGAACCTTCTGTTTCAGGGAACATCTTTCCTGATGTCAGCCAATAGTTCGACGCTATATTGTCGACATAGTCTTGACTGACTTCATTCGGATGTCGCCCGTGCAGAGGTTTACCCATCCAGATGCGCATTTTTTCGTTCTTAGTAAGATGGTTTATGCGCATTTCTTGTTCCCTCAGTTTAATCGGTGTTGTGTCATCTACTGCACAAATCGCGCGATGAAGAGTAGATGTCTTCACCTGCACCTGAAAATAATTTTGTAAATTAGTAATCTGTTTTTCTAATTGCTTGCTTATATCAATAAGTCCTCGTCCTCCTCCTTATTATTATTATTATTTAAATTATTATTATTTGTTTCGGGTTTATTATTTTTAGTTTTTTCAATCCGACTGTGTTTATTAGATTTGTTTCTGAAGTATTTTTCTAGTTCTAAAGGTTTTATTGAAGATCTAAAATTTGCACAGTATTCTTTAAAAATTTAGGAATTTTATGGTATAATTATTTTACTAAGTTAAATAAAATGGCGTTTGTAATTACTTGGTAAGGGACAGTGGCACTTTTTTCCACTTTGGAATGGATATCGCAGCTTTTATAAGCTGTATCTTAGTATTAAAGATATTAAACCTATCCATTTTTTATCTTAAAATGTTCTTAACAAGAATATTTCCTAAATTACGTCTACCATAAAGTTTAAGCAATCTAATTCTACTTTGAACTACGTTTTTACTGTCTGCCAATAAAAATAAAATATATTTATTACCATGAACAACCATATTTATTTACCTCTATTTCTAGATAACATCTATAATGAAGAGAAACGGAAAATATTGGTCTACGATGAAGATAGTTTTTCAATTGTTCATTATACCGGCAAAGTGACTTATAACTGTAGAAAAATGCCTGACCGAAATAGAGACTTCCTAGCACCTGAGATTATAGAAACAATGAGAAATTCTAAAAATCCAATAATTTCTTTAATGTTCACTTCAAAGTTGGATCGCACTGGAAATATGGTTATGCCGTCCGAGGAAGTCAGGAAAAATAAATATGTATTTGGTTCAAAGGTGAGATTGGATTTGGATTAATTTTCTTCATTCATAGAAATAATACATAATGCTGTTTAAATATTCAGTAAACGTATATATTAATCTTTTTTTTTCCACTTTTAGTTCATTCTGAAAAACTACTTCACGTCTACTGCACTGTCACAATATCTTCTTTTAGACACAACACATAAGCTTATAGCTATTTTCTGTTAGTCCTGATTTCCTGTGCTTTTACTAAAGAAATGAAAAGACTGATATGTTTTTGTACACACTTATGACAAATCAAAGTTAAAAAAGGGAAGTGTGTGAAAAATTTTAATTCCTAGCTGAGCGCTTTCAGCTTAGAAAGCCATCTTCGGAGCTATGGTCAAATATTTAAGTAGCCTACTACGTGATATATGGTAAATAGAAAAATGGTGGTAATATTTTTTCTTTCTTTTATCGATAAAAAAACACAAGGGCTGTACACAGGATTTCACATTAAATAATTTGGTTATGATATGGGTAGAACCCAACCATTTTATTGATTCTATCTGCTGCTTCAACTCTAATCAAATTTTTTATTTTTTTTGTGGAGTCCAGTGTACAGTCCTTTGTGTTTTTCCATTGATAACAGAAAGAAAAAATAAAATAGAATCACTATTTTTTTGCTGACCATATGATCTCTGTTTAGTAAGATACTTAAATATTTGACCATAGCTCCGAAGAAGGCTTTGCAAGCCGAAAGCGCTCAGTTAGAAAATCTTTTACATACTTTAAAAATACTTCCCTTTTCCTCCTTTGGTTTTTAATAAAGAGCAGCTGTCTTAGTTGCTTTATTAGTTACATTATTTAAGGCGTTTGGCGCAATAGTGGCCCAAGCATGTAATATTCAATTCGGAGAAAATCTAGGACAAAGTTTTCTCTGTTTTTCGAGAATTAATTTAAACGGCTGCTTAAACTGTTTGCTAAACTAAAATGAGTTTGTTTGCTAATTTTAACCGCAAATAAGAGTTTTATTGTGGAATGGGCCACTTTTGCATTTATCTGTTTCGGGATATTTTCAGAGAATAAATAACCCATTCTCAAAGAAATGAAATTACGGATAATTTACCAAAACATTTACAAACCCAAAAACTTATTAAAACATACTTTGTAACACTCAAACATTTTTCAATTAAAAATATGTATTAATTTTTATCTTCATCATCATTTTCCTCCTCTGTAATGTAATGAAGCAATGACAGCAGATCTTTTTATTTAGCTTCTCGTATGTTTTTCTCCCATCAAAAAGTGGATTTAGTACAGATAATTACTTAAAGGTTTTAGGTTTCTTCTTATTATAGCAAAATAACTGTATTTCTACACCTTTTTTAGAAAAAAAAAAACTGGCAGATTCGTATATGATGCTACCTTCTCCGTCATCCGAAAGTCCCCCATTCGCGGAAGCCTAATCGTAGCTAGAGTTGTATTATCAACCTTGACCTCTGGGAAGTGAGTGTCCAAGAGAGTCCTTAGGGCCTCTTTGTCCGTAAAAGATAGACTTTTACTGCAGCGGACATGTGTTAGCATGTGCAGCTGTCACAATAGGCTGTCGAAGATCTCCTCTTTGGCCTCTTAATCAAAGAGGCCAAAAGGCCAAAGGCTTTTGACCTCTTAATTATCGAATACAATGAAATTGGTATATCAGAGGATATACAAATCATTGTATATCCTCTGGACCTTCTTAAAAGAGTCCCAGTGGGCAGGCCTACGAGTCCTCTTGGCTTTGTTACAAAGACCAAGAGTCAGCCTGCGCTGTCTTTCTACCTGAGGTTTTCACCAGGGAATAGCAGAACAGAAGGGATTATAAGAGGGCAGCTAGCTCCATATGCCGATGATAAATTGTTACTCGGTAAATATTTTGGAAAAAAAAATTTTCAAAAGATTTCAGCATTTCTAAAAATGACATAATCACTAATTAACACTTAAAGAAAATCATTTACACTCAAACAGTTCGTTTAGCAGACAAGATTACTTTTTTATAAACCTCACAAAAACTTATTAATGTGATAAAGTATAACCCCAAATGAAAAATATTTATTGATCTAATCTACTGATAATATATTCAGCAGTTACAAAAGTAATAAAAAGTATGCATTTAATTACCTGAGTAATATTCGTAGTTAAAAACTATTTTAAAAAAAACTTAATACGAAAAAAGTCTCACTGATTTTAGCACCTGTAAACACTGAAACGTTTTAAGTACAACCGATTTTGAATTACAGATTAAATCTAAATGCATCTAGATGCTGTTTTTGCACTATGAATTATCTGAATGATATAAATGCAAAAGTGAAGTGCACTGAATTTCTCGGCTGGGGAACTAAATTAGCGATGGACCGTTTCTGCTGAAAAGTAAAATTCTGAAAATTTGTGGATTGGATCCTCCAACCATTTAAGACATTAGAATTCCTTTGTTTTAAAAGTTACATGGTTGATAAGCGATTTCAATTTTTCGATAAAGGAATTTTTCCAGAACAAAGTTAAAATCGATATAAAAGAATCAATACTGTATTCTTTCAACTGCACATTAGGGCTGAACCAAGGCGCTGGAGTTGTTCAGTGTTATTCATACGAATACTACAGTACTAGAGTCAATACATTCAAAGACAGTTACTACACCAAATTCGTTAATTCTACGCTTTGCTATTACGATTTAGTGGAGCTGTTTGGAATAAAAATCAAACTGAGACCATTGAAGATATTTTTGGGAACTTATCAGACGAAGACGAAAACTATGTTCTTTCACGTTAGTGTCGTACTGATAATGAGCAGAGTAAAGGTTAGGATGAAGAATAAAGAGATCTTAGTACATCACAAACAAGTATAGTCTGTATATTGGGAAATAATGGACTCCGTTGCACAATACAGATATCTCCACGCCAAGGAGACTCAAAGATAAGAATAGTGTTTTACATTTTCCTAGAACCTGTGCCTGAGCGGTTGTGTACAAGGTCTGATTGGCCTTTTATACATACTCATTATATGTGAAAAATACATCAGTATTCACTCGATCTTTTACAAAAAGAATTTGGAGCCATAACAGAAGGTGTTTTGTAATTTTTATAGTTATATCTATATATGTAAGCGTCCTTTCGGCTCCCAGGCTACTCAGACATCCAACAGATAACACAATAGTAACTTGAGCGTTTTTTGGTGCGAAGCTTTGAAACTTAGTTTAAAATAATAGTAGAATTAAACCAAAATAAAATAAAATGAAATAAAATAAATAAACAAAATAAAAGTAAAGTAAGTCAAAATAAAGTAGAATAAAAGTCAAAATAAAAAAGTGAAATGAACCAATATTTAAGTTAATTTGTTGTTTTTATTGTTTTAGATGGCTATGGAACGGGAATATTCTCAGATAAAGAAAATGCGGACCCAATCGACTATTTTCAGATCACTTTGTATAGAATTATTAAGAGAATTGTCCGTCGGTTCGGGATCAGGAGGAACGCATTTTGTAAGATGCGTAAGAACGGATTTAAAGGGAGTTCCTCATAATTTTAAGAGAGAACTGGTCAAGCATCAGGTGAGAGCCATGGCTGTAGCGGAAACGGCTAAAATCAGGCAAAATGGGTTCTCGCAGCGAATTTCGTTTCCGGAGTTTCTACGAAGGCAAGTGTTCTTTTAAAATGTGTAATAATACAATATATCAAAATAAAGACGTTAGCATTAAAATCAAATCAAGAATTTAATAAGGAGCTTTAGCACTTCTTATGACATAAATTTCAGAAATCGTTCAGAAACCTCAATAATTCTTCGAGTCACAGCGTCCTTCTACGAGGACATAAACTTAATAGGCATTATATTGCCGAATAGTGACATTTAACTTTACGAAGAACATGTTTCCCTTAGAAGACCAGTATATTTACTTATTTATGAATGATGGTGCTATACAGAAGCGTCATTTTACCGATGACATAATGTTGATTACGTCAGTTTCACGCGAACTGTCAAACCTCCATACACGTGTAAAGTGAATAATTTACACGTAGAATTTAAAGCTACATATTGTTCTGAAGCTATTTTTTTGTGGCAATTTAAAGTAGATATTATTTTATAGGGAATAAGCCACAATTGAAGGTTAAAATAAGTTTATTGACGTTTCAATTTCCACTTCGGAAATCGTTCTCAAAAATTATAAACGTTTGTGGCTTATTCCAATTGTGGCTTATTCCTAATAAAATAGTATCTACTTTAAAAGCTACATATGTATATACAATTGGTTTGATTATAGCTAGAAGCTTAATTATTTATGCTTCTTTATCTAAATATACACTTACCGTTCTAGTAAACTTTGTATGTGTTTGTAAACATCGACGTCCTGCAGTAAGGACAAACTTCATGATATAAATTCTGAGAGTAAAATTTATCGATTTTAGTTTATTTTAGTTTTCATTTATTTCTAATTTACTTTGTCGTCTTCATCTGGGATGTTTCATTTTACACTATTTTAAAAATTTAAGGAGCTGTTAGAGATGTCAAAAATAAGAATAATGGTCATCACACCAAAAGCGCAGCGTAAATTTTAGAAGTTTTATTGCATCGAACAGCATTTTGAAATTTTCTAATTATAGAAAATATTTTATAACGTAATGAAAACTATTGATTAAACAGAATAATAATAAATTTAAAACAACTCATCGAATATATAATATTAACAAAAAAAATGTGAAAGTTTACCACTGAGTTACATCCCCTTTATTTTTAATGACAATTCTTCGAGGCATAGTTTTAACCAAGTTCTGAAAAAAATTTAATGTAAGCAAATTTCAATTCAACATATTTCTTGCAATTTTTTCTTCAATTCGTTGACGAACCTGGCAGGATGTTTTCTCAAAGCTTTTTTCATTTCGCGCTACAAAGTCTCTATCGGAGACAAGTCGGAACTGTTAGAAAACCATTCCAGAAGTGGTATGCCATGGTCTTCAATCCATTTTAAACTCTTTCTCGACACTATCGCGTCGTCTGTCTCTCATTTACTCTTATTTCGGCCTGCGACAGTCCGAACCCCACCAAGGTGCTACTCGCTTGTTTTAGAATTCTGTTGCTAGTTCCCTCTCCTCTCGTTCTTTTGAAGAGAGCAGCTTCCTGATAAATTTGTGGATCCGTGTCCACCACCGCTTATCCCTTATCATTTTCTCCACCATTTCTCTCACGGAATCAAACATTCTGCAGTTACACTCTCTTACAAACTTCTCTCTTTCATCCTCCCAACGCTCACACTCCAACATCGTGTGTGTCACAGAAACGTGTCAACCTAGGTAGGTCAACTGATGTGGGAAGGGCCTCGTACACATTAATACATTTATTACTCGTATATTTTACAATAGAATAAAATATAATTGCTCTTCTTTATGTCTTAGGTACAAGTACCTTGCATTTGATTTTGACGAAAATGTTGACATTACAAAAGACAACTGCAGACTTTTAATGATCAGATTGAAAATGGAAGACTGGGCGCTAGGAAAATCAAAAGTTTTTCTGAAGTACTATGTTACGTTCCAAATTTAAAGTAAAAAGTCCCACCTCTATTTTATCAAAATTTAAATAATTCAGGACGTGTAAGAGCGGTTGCCTATAATATATTATAAGCAAGGTGGCGAAAATAAAATTAGTAATTTTCAAATAGGGGTAATGTCTGGCAAATTGTGCTGAAGTTAAGGGAACACGTCCTCTTTTTTGTGAAGAAACTAATTTAGATCGTTCTTTCTAGAGTTATCTTGGAAGAATTGGGATCATAAAATTGAAATTTTTGAATCTCGGTACTATTCGGTGACCTCCGTGTGTCAAGTTGTCAAGTGTTCGGAAAGACGACGGAAAGAAAGTGATTCCAGGTTTGAGAGTGTTACTGAAAGGTTGGGCTAGATTAAAAACGGCATTTTTGTTTTTTTGCTTTTGCTGCTGTTCCATGTGGGATCTGGACTAGTCCGAACCGTGTGGATATTCAAGGGGATTTGCTGCCTTCGTGGAAGGGTTTTTTTTGGAATATCCACAATTTCGCTAAAAAAAGCGGATCTACAGTACACGTGAATACCGGGAGTCGTATTTAGATCAAGAAATTAGCCTTAATCACGAGTCCAAATAGCCGGCTACGCTTCGGTCCAATTTGGGATATTTCAAACCCCTAATCTGGCTAAGAAGGGTGAGTGTTAGAACATTTCGTTTTTAATTAATTAAAAAGTTGTAGTTATTTTTTTATCCCATCTCTAAAAAGCTATTCACATTTTTATCAGTTTTCATACATTCAAGTTCGGAGACAAGTTTTTTTTTGTATTGCTCCATTATCGCCAAAAGGCAGATAAACAAAGTGTTAAAATCAATATATTTATTTCCAAATAATTATTTTAGACACAGATGGTAATTAATGTTTTCTTGCTTCAGGGTTGGTTGGTTTGTTTGTTTTTTTCTGCTTCTTCTTCTTCGTATTTTTCCGTCTGGCTGTAATTTTCAACTTTTCAACATTGTCACACAAGTCTATGTACATCGGCAATCGTATGGGATTTTGGATTGAAGACACGCTGAACTATAACTGGAATTCCACGCGGTGAAGTATATGAAAATTCGAGGTATGGATCGATAATTAATTTTCAACGGAAGATTTAAGCGCCGTCTAATTTGGTTTGCGAAATACAATAGTTTTTTTAAAAGATTATTTGCTGTTAGTTTTTATTTTCATATTTACAAATACTTTACAGATTTTTTTTTAAAGATAATTTGCGGTTTATTTTATTAATTCAATATTTACACATACCTATTTTAATTTTGTAAACTGCGTCTAAGGGGGGGTTATATATTTGAGATTTATTTTTTTATATTATTTTCTGCGCACGCACTTGAGCTCACGTGGTGTCCTATTTGCGGTAATTATTTTTTTTGGTTGGTATTGAACCGCACACCCCTTAGCGTCCGGTACTTTTGATACGTCTTACCTTTCATTTTGTTCTGTTAAATAGAAATAACTTATGAATTTTTGTTAGGCAAGTAGAAGCCGCATTTTTATATTATTTTTTTATTAAGCCTATGGTAAAGTTAAATAATATTGTAATATGTATTTACTTTCAACTATCTTGGGAATCTATTTATTAAAATTGACTAAATTCTAATCTGACAATTTCATTTATTTTTCTTTATTTATTCAGGTTGTATACTGTTACTTAGTATTTTAGTAGTAAACCTATTGGTAAGTTGGTGGTTTATTGAATAATAACGTAGGGAAGGCTGTGGGCCAATTTACCTGGCGCCCCTGATATAACTTCGGATTTTTTTTGTTTTGTGGACCGCACGACCATCTCCACTGTTTTGTCTAGCCGCGAGCCATTCCCAGACTGTCACCGTATAGTACTTTTCTTTCCGGGTGTACGTCTGATTTATATTTGGTACATTTTGTAATTTTTTTATATAGATTCGGTTTTGTACGCCACATATTTTGGCGCCCAACGTGGGGCCCTTAATTAATTAACCTTTTTTTGTCAACCCCTTGTGTAGATTCCTTTTAATTAGTTAACCTAACGTGTTTGGGCTTTAATTGACTAACTTTGATTTATTTACTTTACCACTGGTTTTGCACTTAGTAGTAGTCTTAGAACTTCGTGTTTAGTGGAAGTGTATGCCAAGAAGTGCTTACTAGTTTTTTTTTTGTGTGACGTGAAGTTGGAAGAAGCCAAAAATGGAACTTAAAAGAAGATACTTTGAAGTGGTGTTGTGGAACTTAGAAGAATTATGGATATATTAGGACTTTGAAATATTTCTATTTCAGTTGGAGTTCAAATTTATTTGTTTGGGAAGTTGGACTTCGAAATTCTACATTGTGGTTTAACTTACTTATGTTAGGGAATGTAAAATCTTTTTTTGAGATTATGTTGTGACTTGTAATTTGTTCTGAAACAATGAAATTTTGAAAATCTTTTGTGAAATTTTATAGATTGAATAAAGCGACTATTACTTTTATTTTGCTTTTGGTTTGCTCCCATTAATAAAGTAAACTGTACCTGTGTGTTAATATTTTTACTTATATCTTGATTTTGTTTGAATATTTGCTCCTTTCGGTTGATACATTTTTTTAAATTTTGAACTTTGGCAAGATGGTGCGAAAACTTGTACCCAACTACTTAAGGAAAGAGGAACTGGAATATGAACTCAAAATTCGTGGAGTGTCTACTGGCACTGTTGAGTCTATGAGGTCTAGTCTGTCTGATGCACTTAGTCGTGAGGCAGCAAATGAAAGCTTTAGATATCCTGAGCACCCATTCACCTTTTCACAGGATAAAACTGCAATCGAGACTAAACTTGCGGAGCTGAATACGGCTGTTGGAAAGTTTGCCGGAACTCCTACTTGTGCTGAGTCCTTGAGATTGCGGACACAGATTAACCATGTCTTGGGGAGAATTGATCTTATGGTATTGCCAACAGGTGACGATGCAGACGCAGCCCAGGTTGTTAAGTCAGACTTTCTTGCTGAGATTTTGAAGTTGTCACAGGATTTCCATGATAAGCAGCATCCAATCGGATCTGGTTCGGTACCAGTAGCGCTCGATGTGATTTCGGTTTTAAATCAGTCTTTTCAGGCAGGGGTAGGACAAGTTCATGCTTCTTCTCCTGGAGCGATGTCACAAGCTGGTAATAATGTTTTTTCAGGGTCTGTCTCTAGTTTTTCTTCTGGGATGATACTTCCTCATAAATGGGGAATAGAAAAGTTTTCAGGTTCTGCTAGGGGTATGTCTATTTCTGCATTTTTTGAGATGGTGAATGAATTGAGTCTCGCTCGTCATGTACCAGATAGTATACTTTTGGAATCAGGTATAGATTTATTTTCGGATAAAGCCTATCAGTTTTATAAAGATGTTCGTCTACGTGTAGGGAGTTGGGCTGAATTAGTTGAAGAGTTTCGTAGGGAGTACCTGTCAGCTCACCATGGGGAAGCGCTTTTTGAAGAGCTTCGGAGGAGAACTCAGCATTCGTCTGAGACTATTGGAGTTTACTTGGCAATAATGAATAGTTACTTTAATCGCTTGCGTTGTCATGTTCCAGAGGAAGTTAAATTGTCTATAGTTATTAGGAATTTGCATCCGTTCTATCAAGATAGATTACGTGATCCTTTGCCAGCTACCTTGGAGGAACTTCGTGTTCTATGTCGCAGTATGGAGGAAAGACGTGATTGTATTAGGAACTATGTTGAACCGAATAGTAGGAAAATGAATACTTTGGAAAAGGACCTAGCTTATATCAGTGTGGATGCTGAAAGTTTTAGTAGTGTTAGTGAGGGTCCTGTTGCTTCATCCGAATCGGAGTCCGCTAGAGGAAAGTTTAGGACTTTAATCTGTTATCGTTGTAATCAGTCAGGCCATAAGGCAGTAGGGTGTCTAATGAAGAAGGAGGCTGTTCACTGTTTTAAGTGTAAGAAAGAAGGGTTTACAGTCAGAACTTGTCCTTCGTGTAATTCGGGAAACGGAAGGAAGCGCACCTAACTGGTCGAAGAGGTGTTGCCGACGTTGACTCGACCAACCTACGTCCTATTTTAGACTTTATTTTACATCATTCCGAAGGAGATGAACGTCCATATTTGAAAGTTAAAGTCTTAGGAAAGGAAATTTTGGGATTATTGGATTCTGGTGCTTCAAAGACCATTGTAGGAAGAACTGGTTGGAAATTTTTACAAAACTTGGGTTTAGAGTTGGATACTTCGAAGAAGACCGTTTGTAGAGTGGCGAATGGTCAGATGTGTGAATCGTTGGGGGAATGTTTAGTACCTTTCATGGTTAGGGATCGCTTGCGTGTCTTGCCAGTATTAGTTATTTTGGACGTACCGCACATTCTGATTTTAGGATCTGATTTTTGGCGTGTTATGGGTATCGTTCCAGATTTGAGGCATAACGAATGGTATTTTTCGGACGCTCCAGCAATGGTAGGTTCAGTGGATCATCTCCGAGGTCAAACTATTTTGACCGATGCAGAGAAGTCGCAATTGGAGGAAGTTATTAATAGAAGTCGTGAACTAATGGGCACTTCTCTTGGTTGTACTGATGTCACTGAGCATGTGATTGTTTGTAAATCTGCACCCATAAAACAACGTTACTATCCTGTATCCCCAGTAATCCAAAGCCATATTGATAAAGAGCTAGAAGATATGTTGGCGAAAGGAGTAGTGGAGCGATCGAATAGTGCTTGGTCGTCCCCGATTCTCTTGGTGAAGAAAAAGGTTCCAGAAGGTGAAGAACCAAAATGGAGGTTCTGCGTAGACTATCGAAAGCTTAATGCCGTAACAGAGAGGGATGGCTACCCATTACCGTACATCTCTAATATTTTAAATAAATTAAAGAACGCGCATTATCTTTCCACCATAGACATTAAGTCGGCGTATTGGCAGGTACCTGTTGCTAAGGCTTCCAGGCCTTATACTGCTTTTACGGTTCCTGGTCGAGGTCTTTTTCAGTTTTGCAGAATGCCTTTTGGATTACATAATGCCCCGGCTACATGGCAGAGGTTGATAGATCGTGTCCTCGGTCCGGAGTTGGAACCCTATGTTTTTACTTACTTGGATGACGTGGTCATCGTGACAAAGTCTATTGAAGAACATGTAAGGATCTTAGAGGAAGTCTTTAGACGCTTGAGAGAAGCTAAGTTAACCGTTAGCTGGGATAAATGTCAATTTTGTAGACCGGAACTAAAGTATTTGGGTCATGTGGTTGATAGGAATGGACTACATGTTGATGGTGATAAGGTCAAGGCTATGCTACGTATCCCAACACCCACATCCGTCAAGGAAGTTCGTAGCATCATAGGCACATTTTCCTGGTATCGAAGATTTATTCCTTCCTTTGCGACACTACTAGCTCCAATTACAGCGATATTGAAGAAAGGAAGAAAATTCAATTGGACCCCGAGTTGTGAAGAATCTTTTCAGAAAATAAAAGAATGTCTAGTTTCTGCTCCGATACTTAATTGTCCTGACTACAATTTGCCTTTTGTTGTCCAATGTGATGCCTCAGGATATGGAGTGGGCGCCGTGTTATTGCAGCCAGGCCCGGATGGTGACGAAGTAATTAGTTTCCTGAGCAGATCACTAACGCGTCAAGAAAGGAATTTTTCCACGACGGAACGGGAATGTTTAGCTGTGTTATGGGCAGTCGAAAAACTGCGTCCTTATTTGGAGGGTGTTCCGTTTACGGTCGTGACTGATCACGCATCCCTCGTATGGCTTCAAAATTTGAAGGATCCTACTGGAAGATTAGCTCGATGGGCGGTAAGATTGCAACAATATGACTTTAAGATTGTGCATCGGAAAGGAAAAGAACATGTTGTCCCCGATTTGTTATCTCGGTCAGTTCCCGTGCTTGATATGGTTGAAGAGGTTGTACCGCTTCCTAGTGGTGATAGTTGGTATGATAAACTTTGTAGAAAAATCGAGTCTAATCCCTTGAAGTATCCTCAGTGGAGAATGTCTGGTGGCAAACTTTATAAATACATCCGTCCCAGTTATGGATTTTTGGTCGAGGAAGCGGACAATTGGAAGGAAGTCGTTCCTAAGGGTCAACGATTGGAAGTGCTGAAGTTGTGTCATGATAGTCCTTTAGCAGGTCATATGGGGATCCTGAAAACTTATAAGCGTATTAACGAGAAGTATTTTTGGCCGAAACTGCGGAGTGATGTGTCTCGTTACGTTGGACGTTGCTCACTGTGTGCCATGCATAAGGTGGAACAAGGTAAGCCCAAAGGCTTTATGACTCCTCAACCTAAAGCTACTCAACCATGGGAGATAGTAGCAACCGATCTTATGGGACCTTTCCCAAGATCAACTCAAGGCTATAAGTTTATCTTAGTGGTAATGGATGTGTTTAGTAAATTTTCTTTGGTATTTCCGTTGCGATCCTCAAAAGCCGTGCATGTCGTTAAGAAAATAGAAGAAGAAGTTTTCCTCGTATTTGGAGTTCCACGTCTGTTACTATGTGATAATGGTGTCCAGTATACTTCGGGTATTTTCAAGAAAATGATGGAAACCTATGGTGTCTCAGTTCGTTATAATGCGTTGTATCATCCACAGTGCAATCCATCTGAACGCTATAACCGAACCCTTAAAACAATGATGGCAACTTATATAGCTGACAACCATAAGAAGTGGGATGAAAATTTGGCCAAACTAGCATGTGCTACGCGCACTGCATACCACGAGTCGACTGGTCAAGATCCCTACTTCATAAATTTCGGTCGGAAGATGGTAGTGGATGGACGAGATTTTTCCCGAAAGGACAAACTCGGAGACCCGGAGGACGAAGTAGCTAAAATGGGATATAATCGATCGCGTGGACTCCAGGAATTATTTGTTGATGTTAGAAAACGTTTAGATAAAGCTTCGGCTAAGTGTGAGAAGACCTATAATCTACGGAGACGTCCAGAGGAATTTCAGCCCCATCAGTCAGTATGGCGGAGAAATTTTGTGTTGTCAGATGCCGCTAAATATTTCACGAAAAAGTTAGCTCCTAGATGGATAGGACCCTACTTCGTGAAGAAGAAAGTTTCCCCCTGGACATATAGTTTAGAGGATGAAAATGGCAAGGATCAAGGTATTTGGAATATTAAGGATTTAAGGATTAGTAACCCGACTGGTGATCCCGATAGGATTTAGGTCGGAGTAGAACGGACTAGCAAAGTTTTGTCTAGTCTAAGTAAATTTAGTTAGTCTTCTGAAATTGGTTGTATTTATTTTTTTTTGTTGTGTCCGTGAAGGATGACTGAGTGTTGGCTATGATCGGTTCTTAGGATGTATTTGGATGGTCAACCGATTCGTTTTTTTTTGTGTTAGGTAGCCAATACGAAGTCGTAGGGTTGCGGTAGCCTTAATTTCTTTTGATTTATGGAATTGAATGTCACTTAGGTTTGGTCAGAAATATGTTGTCTTCGATGATATGGCGTTGGGATTTGTTTTGATGTTAGTAAGCCATTCTATTTAATTGGGATTTTTTCGAAGCCACATAATTATGTTTTGGTGAATCTTGTTGGATAATAGCTTAGTTTTGGATGATTCACTAAATTTCGTTGTATACGGATTTAAATTCTGAAAGACCTATCTCATTTTTATTTTAATGAACAATTGGAATTACACTACTGTTTCGGTAGATGTTTCTCGCAGTATCAGTAAGAGTGGAATGGTGGAGAGTTTCTTATGGACTCATGTTATGCGAGGTATAGTGAAGTACTAGCGATGCCCCAGAGCTGGGAGGTCGCGAATAAGGGCAACATCCAGTAACCGACCTAATCAGTGTTGTCAGATTGACGTTGGAATTTGAAACTATTCTACTTAATCTCATATGATGAGAGATGACTGTTGTGTGGAAGTGGAGTAAGTGTTGTAAGTAAGTTGTTGCTTTGTGCGTGTGGTTTGAGATTGGTATGTCTTTCGTTGTCCAAGTACTTGCGCATGGTGAAGACGGTGTGGATGATGATTGTGTTGTGGACTTCGCTCGGAGTTTAGGTAGTGTGTCGCTAGCGCGAGGGAAAATTTTCTTCGTCTAGTTTTTCCTCGTAAATTTTCCTCTGGGAAAGGGAGGTGTTGTTACGTTCCAAATTTAAAGTAAAAAGTCCCACCTCTATTTTATCAAAATTTAAATAATTCAGGACGTGTAAGAGCGGTTGCCTATAATATATTATAAGCAAGGTGGCGAAAATAAAATTAGTAATTTTCAAATAGGGGTAATGTCTGGCAAATTGTGCTGAAGTTAAGGGAACACGTCCTCTTTTTTGTGAAGAAACTAATTTAGATCGTTCTTTCTAGAGTTATCTTGGAAGAATTGGGATCATAAAATTGAAATTTTTGAATCTCGGTACTATTCGGTGACCTCCGTGTGTCAAGTTGTCAAGTGTTCGGAAAGACGACGGAAAGAAAGTGATTCCAGGTTTGAGAGTGTTACTGAAAGGTTGGGCTAGATTAAAAACGGCATTTTTGTTTTTTTGCTTTTGCTGCTGTTCCATGTGGGATCTGGACTAGTCCGAACCGTGTGGATATTCAAGGGGATTTGCTGCCTTCGTGGAAGGGTTTTTTTTGGAATATCCACAATTTCGCTAAAAAAAGCGGATCTACAGTACACGTGAATACCGGGAGTCGTATTTAGATCAAGAAATTAGCCTTAATCACGAGTCCAAATAGCCGGCTACGCTTCGGTCCAATTTGGGATATTTCAAACCCCTAATCTGGCTAAGAAGGGTGAGTGTTAGAACATTTCGTTTTTAATTAATTAAAAAGTTGTAGTTATTTTTTTATCCCATCTCTAAAAAGCTATTCACATTTTTATCAGTTTTCATACATTCAAGTTCGGAGACAAGTTTTTTTTTGTATTGCTCCATTATCGCCAAAAGGCAGATAAACAAAGTGTTAAAATCAATATATTTATTTCCAAATAATTATTTTAGACACAGATGGTAATTAATGTTTTCTTGCTTCAGGGTTGGTTGGTTTGTTTGTTTTTTTCTGCTTCTTCTTCTTCGTATTTTTCCGTCTGGCTGTAATTTTCAACTTTTCAACATTGTCACACAAGTCTATGTACATCGGCAATCGTATGGGATTTTGGATTGAAGACACGCTGAACTATAACTGGAATTCCACGCGGTGAAGTATATGAAAATTCGAGGTATGGATCGATAATTAATTTTCAACGGAAGATTTAAGCGCCGTCTAATTTGGTTTGCGAAATACAATAGTTTTTTTAAAAGATTATTTGCTGTTAGTTTTTATTTTCATATTTACAAATACTTTACAGATTTTTTTTTAAAGATAATTTGCGGTTTATTTTATTAATTCAATATTTACACATACCTATTTTAATTTTGTAAACTGCGTCTAAGGGGGGGTTATATATTTGAGATTTATTTTTTTATATTATTTTCTGCGCACGCACTTGAGCTCACGTGGTGTCCTATTTGCGGTAATTATTTTTTTTGGTTGGTATTGAACCGCACACCCCTTAGCGTCCGGTACTTTTGATACGTCTTACCTTTCATTTTGTTCTGTTAAATAGAAATAACTTATGAATTTTTGTTAGGCAAGTAGAAGCCGCATTTTTATATTATTTTTTTATTAAGCCTATGGTAAAGTTAAATAATATTGTAATATGTATTTACTTTCAACTATCTTGGGAATCTATTTATTAAAATTGACTAAATTCTAATCTGACAATTTCATTTATTTTTCTTTATTTATTCAGGTTGTATACTGTTACTTAGTATTTTAGTAGTAAACCTATTGGTAAGTTGGTGGTTTATTGAATAATAACGTAGGGAAGGCTGTGGGCCAATTTACCTGGCGCCCCTGATATAACTTCGGATTTTTTTTGTTTTGTGGACCGCACGACCATCTCCACTGTTTTGTCTAGCCGCGAGCCATTCCCAGACTGTCACCGTATAGTACTTTTCTTTCCGGGTGTACGTCTGATTTATATTTGGTACATTTTGTAATTTTTTTATATAGATTCGGTTTTGTACGCCACAACTACAATGAGGAGTATTTGTCTAGGTTATACGAAACACATGTAAAGAAAATCATTAAAATTCAAAGTATATTAAGAGGGTTTTTAGTTAAATGCAGAATGGCTAAACAAGAGAAGAAAGACAGGAAGGTGGTTGGTAAGTATTTAGTATATTTGGAATTTTAATTATGTTTTTTATGTTTTTTTCTTGTAAATGTTTGTTTTCCACCTATAATCCATATTTAAAGTAAAAGTAAAATCAGAAATAAAATAAACTTGGACGAATGTTCAAGATCCATAAATGGCATGATCTGAGTCAAAACAATCACAGAAGATGATAACAAAAAACTAATAATTATTGATGGATTCGACCGTTACTTGATGGAAATTCATTTTATGTAACAATAAAACACTGAAAACTTTGTTTTCAAAACTTCCACAAAATTTATTTTAAATTCTTATCACTACAGCTGTTTCGGCTGATTGCCTTTCTCAAGTGATCTGTTTTTGGCATGGGTTTACACTTTATAGTCTCTAATGAAATAGGTTGAGGAGGGGAGAACTGTTTGTCTCAAGCTGGTCATTCAGAATTATATCTGTGTTTTTTAATTTGTTGATTTCCATAGATTCTAACAAAGATAGCTTAAGGCCTTTATTTTGAATGTGTAGAATTTTAAATTCGTCATTAAAAGAATGATTATGATCTAGAAGGTGAAGTGCGTATGTAGAATCTGTTTTTCTATTATTGAAAGCCCTTTTATGTTCTGCTATTCGTTTATTAAAATTTCTACCTGTTTGACCAATGTAAGTTTTTGGGCAGTCGCCACATTTAAGTTTGTATACACCACTGTGTAAGTGTTTTTTATGTTGGCTCTTATTGTTTTTAATATATTTGCCTAGGTTGTTATTTGTTCTGAAAGCTGGTGTTATTCCTTTCTTTTTTATGTGTTTGGCTATTTTTGTTGATATTTTGATAGCAGTGATAGCAGTGATAAGAATTTAAAATAAATTTTGTGGAAGTTTTGAAAACAAAGTTTTCAGTGTTTTATTGTTACAAAAAACTAATAATTAATACTATCCTTAAAAGTATTATGATTTACGATAGTGAGATATGGCCACTTAAATTAAGGTTTAAAAAAGGGGACAGACGCAGAAATGGAATAGAGGATATCCGCAGTAAAACAGAAGAGTTTAAGAAATAATGCCAATTAAAGAAAAAGCCATAGATGACATAAAAAGCAAGTAGTGTAGTATAAATAAGCAGAGGAAACTAATAGAACAAAAGACCAGGAAAACCCAGACTGGGCTGGAGAGAAAGATTTGATAATGATGTGACAAAGGGAACTGAAGGAGGGGTTATGGAAATTACCGATCCGGTTGAAATTGGAAATCGGAAGACAGTATTTTTAATTCTTGGTTATTGGGGTTATTGAGTAACGTATATTCTACAAGACGATAAATATAGTAAACATAGTTTGATGGTATTTGTAACAGTAAAAATGGCAGTCCTTATTTTCGAGTTGTAAATAATGATGGTAAAAAAGATTTTTCTAAATATTTTATCAAATTTATCACATCTACAATTACGTATTGACACATTGTGTAAGACATGAGAATATGATAGCATTATAGAAATATGCGTATCTAATATATTACTGGGTTTACAATAATCCCCCTGAGCTGGTATTATAGATATACTTATTTGCAATTTACAATAATCTCTCTGAGCTCATATATTGTACTTATATTTATTTGTATAAAGTCTATTTTACTTGTTGATAACACCTTTGTTTTAGCTGGTAATAAAGCGTACTCGCCGTAAAGATAGACAAAACGCTCTCGCTCTCAGAATTAATTTTTTTTCTATTGTTTTACATTCTATGTGATTTAAAAATAAAACGCCAATATTTCGTTTTTTTTTGTTGTAATCAGTTTAAAATTTTCAAAAAAATTCACACGCTTAGTTGAAGCTTTTACAAACCTTGTTTATTTTTATATACTCATAGGTTAAGCGTACATAACCTAAAAATTCTTTTTTTTTTTAGCGCATAACTTTTTTGAAGACAACTGTAGGTTTTTTTTTTTATTTTGTGTATTTTATCAAGATTTTTATGTAAGATACACCACTTATAAAAACACGAAAAACGTATTTTTTAGAGGTCTTAGGGGATTTTACCCAATATATAGTTCAAAACGGATCAACTATAGGATTTTTATAGGTTATATTATATAATTTGAAGTACCTAAGTCTCAAAAATTGGATAAAATACATTTACACCCTCAAAAAACCATGTTTTGTCAAAGTTTTCAAGAATTTTTCATGTTTTTGAGAATTGTAAAGAAAAAATAGTTAAAAAAAGAATCATGTTACAATTACAAAGTGTTTACAAACTATTCTACAATCATATGTGTAATATTGTTACTATTTAATAAATGATTTTTTTTTTAAATTCTGCACAGTCCTCTGTTTTGCAATATTGTTATATGTGTACAAAAGTTTTTTCCTGTTGTTCTCAGCATTTTACTAATCGACGCCATTTTTTTCTTCGGTTACCACTATTAAATACATGAAGATAAAGAAAAATTATGTTCAGATGTACCTTGCTTAAATACTGCTTACTTGGATATCACTCTCTGATCTGCGGTCTAAAAATTATATAAGATAATTATGAGCAGATAATTGGCCCCCTGGCAACTGGTAATGTAGGAAAAGTCAAACAATAAAGGTTGTACGCAATTTTCCCCTTGTCAAATTTTAAATTTAAAAAGATATATACAGTCTGTCCCAAACCCTTCTTTCAGTGCGTCACTAATTTTGACGTCATATAGGATTTTAAGAATGTCGAGAATTATTGCATGACATTTTAGTTAAATTTGACAGTTGCAGGATGGTAATCTGTCTTTTTCTAATTGAAAATAATTTAATAATTTTAATATTAGTCTTTGTTCTTTTTCGATATATCTCGGCATATTTAAAATATTTTTATGACAATAAATACAAAATTAAATTTTCTGCGTCAAATTATATTTATGCGCAACATTGATTGGATATCTATTTAGCGTATTCTAAACTCCAACCAATTATACATCCGTAAGTAGAATTAGCTTTACGATAAATAATTTTCTAAGTTCTATGTATAATAATCACAGACTCACTTTTTTCTGTCACTTCTAGCTTAATGTGTTAGAGAGAATTCGATCAACTATGACGCACTGAAAGAAGGGTTTGGGACGAACTATAGGGAATATTCAGATTTTCTTTACATGCGATTTCTATTACAGCGAGCATTTCATTGGCTAAAACTAGTGACGAGTTTATATGACATCATTATTAGATTTGGTGAGATTGGAAATTTTAACTGACATCTGTCATAATATTGTACTTCTTCTTCTCTGTGGCTTTTATTCTACTGAATAATCAGCCAGTACATTTGTTTTGTTAATTTTTGGGACACTGTCGACTGAGTCTGAGAATATATCTCATACCCTATTATCAATTATCAGTGAATATAAAAATTTTATCTACATATCTACATTTTATTTATGTTTTCTTTCTTATAGTTGGTTTAAATGTTAATATTGGATAGGTTATTATGAAGGTTATAATTTTATATGTTTGAGCAGTAGAAATCTGAGAAGAATTTTGATAATTTTAGGGTTAATGTATTCAATTTCTAGGTTAAACATGATACACTGATATTTAGGATATTTCTATGGATCTAATCTTTGTATCATGGAGGTTAAATATAATGTGAAAATATTGTTTTCAAATTATAATTTGGGAAGACGAAATACAGATATATTTTAGAAATTTATTTCTTAAGCAATTTTTCAACTAGTTTGGAATAAAATTACATAAAACATATGTATTACTTTCTATAACAATGCTTAAAAATGAAAATCAAAGTTATATTTTTATATGTATATTTACAAAATATTGTAAACAATAGGCTCGTTCTATTTTGCCAGTTGAGAAACTCTGCTGACATTAGGAATACTAAACTTCAAATCTAATGGAACTCTCTAAAAAACAGTGTTTTTAGTATACATGATTGTATTATCTGTTCTAAAATACTTTATTATTAATATATTTACACAATAATAGACCGATATACCTCTCTAATGTATTCTAGTGATAATAATGGACCACTGTTCTTTTTTCCACTCTTAAAATATTCAATTAAATTTGCAATTACTGTGTGTATAGATAGGGCTGTGTCCAGATATGTGTAGATTTTCTTTTGATCACGCGATATCTCTCTTTTCCAATGTCCATTCCTAACGACGCTTTCACCATTCTGTAGTGACTACCACGAGGGGTATAAAAAGAGTAAATGGAAATGGAACTAAAATAAGTTATAATTTAAATTGAAGAATAATTCTTCTTCTTAAAGTGCCTATCCGTTCCGGATGTTGGCGATCATCACGGCTATCTTTACTTTATTTATTGCAGCGCGGAACAGTTCAGTGGTAGTCGTGTTATACCACCTTCGTAAATTTTGAAGCCAGGAAATGCGTCTTCTTCCCGGTCCTCTCTTACCATTTACTTTCCCTTGGAGAATCAGCTGGAGAAGGCCGTAACGTTCTTGATTTCTCATTACATGTCCTAAGAAGAATAATTACTAAACTTAATATTTAGGTGATAGAAGAGTTTTGCGCTACTTACTTTTAGTAGTTTCTTCTCCTTCTTTTTCTTCTTTTTATATAGACAGGACTCCGTGTGTTTTTCATTGTGCCTCCAGTAGGTTGTCGTTCTATCGTTTTCGTGGTCTTCCTACTGATCGTCTTCCTATTGGGGAACCGTCTCTTGCCGTCTTTACTACTCTATTTGTTGTTATTTGGCTTATATGATCGTTCCATTCTACTCTCCTCTTTCTTACCCAGTTCTTGATGTTCTCCACCTTGCATCTACGTCGTATATCTGTACTTCTAGCTCTGTTGCATAGTGTCTTACCATCAATGTTTCAGTTCTAAGTGTTTTCATCTCTGCTGTTTCTAACATCCTTTTTGTCCTCTCTGTGTAAGGTCTTGTTTCTGCCGTAGTTTAGTAGTAGTTTTTCTTTAGTAGTTTAGTAAAACAAATCAGAAAGTTCACAATTGAATGAAATCAAAATATTAAAATAAAATAATTATTAATATTTAAATGGGAATAAGCCACAATTCAAGGTTAAAGTACGTTTATTGACGTTTCAATTTCCACTTCGCCACAAAGAATTTTTCACCAAGTAACAAAAAACAAAATTTGTTTAATTTACTAATGTTTGTATTTTGAGAACGATTTCCGAAGTGGAAATTGAAACGTCAATAAACGTACTTTAACCTTTAATTGTGGCTTATCCCCATTTAAATATTAATTACTTTAAAATGCCACAAGAAAACAGCTTTCGAACAATATTAAAATAATTATTGAAAAAAATAAAAAAACATGTGACGTTTATAATGTTACAATACATAAATTGTTTTGCACAAGCAACTATTATTGAGAAATTATTAAAATTATGAACAATTTTATTTTATCAATTTTTGCCATAGATGTAATAGTTTTAGAAACGGATGTAACGTCGATTTTTTGTTGTAAAATCTTTACTAAATTTCCCACAATTTTTTCAGAGAGACTATGGGTTCCCAAGCGCTTAGACACCCCTTAATATTATCTAAGGGGGGGAAGAAGCGCCCTAGCTAAACGAATTATTATTGATATAATATTAATATTTTTTTTAAATAGAATTAGGCACACCTTTATACTCTTGGCAAAAATCTAAAGTGCGACTCAGTACAACCAAAGCAGGCTTTTTTAAACAACCATATATCTGGCCTGGACTATTAGTGGTGGTCATCATCATCATCATCATGCAACCTCTTCTGTCCACTGCTAGACATAGGTCTCTCCCATTTTTCGCCACTCTTCGCGGTTTTGTGCTTCTTGTTGCCATTTCTTGGATATTCGTCCAATGTCGTCCATCCAGCGTGTTGGTGGTCGTCCTCTGCTGCGTTTGTATTCTCTTGGGCGTCAGTCAATTAGTTTTCTGGTCCATCTTGTGTCTTTCAGTCTCGCTATGTGACATGCCCAATTCCATTTCAGCTTGGTCATACTTTCGACGACATCACTGATACCTGTTCTTTTCCTTAAGTCTTGATTCCTTATTTTGTCTTTTTTTGTCACGCCGAGAATTGATCTTTCCATGCGCCTTTGTGCCACTCGCATTTTTAGTGCCGTTGTTTTAGTGAGCGTGAGGGTTTCTGCTCCGTATGTCATAATAGGAAGAACGCATTGGTCAAATGTCTTCCGTTTCATAGCTATCGGGATGTTGCTCTTAAAGATATCTCTTAGTGAACCATACGATGCCCAAGCAAGTGTTATTCGTCGTTGAAATTCGCAGGTCTGGTTGTCCTTGCCTATTCTGATTTCATGACCAAGATATATGTACTTTTCTGTCAATTCTACCACCCGATTTTGGATGATTAGGTGTTCGCTGGGAACTAAATTTGTCATAAATTTGGTCTTACTAATGTTCATTTTTAGACCAATTGTTGAAGATACGTTTTCAAATTCTTGTACCATTTGTTGTGTTTCACCCAGATCTTCGGTAATAAGTACTATGTCGTCGGCAAAACGCAGATGATTGAGCATTTCTTCATCTATTTTTATTCCTCTATTTTCCCACTTTAGCATTTTAAAGGCGTATTCGAGGACCGTTATAAATAATTTAGGTGAGAGAGTGTCGCCCTGTCTCACACCTCGCTTGATATGAATTTCTCTGGTGGTATCATGTAGTTTTACACGCATTGTGGCGTTTTGGTATAATGTTTGTACTAGCTTTGTGAGCCAGTAATCTATTCTACTATTGTTCAGAGCAGTTATAATGCTGTCTAATTCCACAGTATCGAAGGCTTTGTGAAAGTCTACGAAGATAAGTACCAGTGGTCTGTTATATTCTAGCGACTTTTCTATTAAGGTTTTTACTGTTTGCAGGTGATCGTTTGTTCCGAATTTTGAGCGGAAGCCAGCTTGTTCTCGGGGCTGGTAGAAATCTAACTTTTTCTCTAGTCTTGTCGTAATTATTCGGGGTAAACATTTTATAGATGTGGTTCAATAGTCTGATTGGCCTATAGTTTTCTAGGTGCGCCTTGTCTTCTTTCTTGTATAGTAAAATTGTTACTGCATTGTTCCATATTTTTGTTATGCAATAACTTGTTAGACAAAGTTTAAACAACATTTTATTTGGTTGAGAATGGCACGTCCGCCCATCTTTATAGCTTCTATTACGACTCCATCTTCTCCTGGTGCTTTGTTGTTTTTCATCTTTTTCATTGCGTCCTGGATTTAGCTTAGTGTGATCTCTGGCATGAGCTCTTAATCCTGGTTGATAATTTTGCGTGATGCGGCGGCTTCCAAGTTCTTTTGGTCTTCTCTTTAGCTTGTGTATAGTTCTTGAGAGAAGTCTTCAACTATGTGTAGTAGTTCTTCTCTATTTGATGTGAGGACTCCTTCTTTGTTCTTTAGTTTGTGTATTTCACATTTTCCATTGTTTAGTCGTCTTCTCATGACTTTCAAGCTTTTATTCTCTTCTATAGTTCGCTGGACTTTTTCATTCTTAAATTTCCTTAAATCTTTCCTTATAGTTTTTGATACTTCTTTGTTTATTTTTCGCAGTTCTTCTCCGTCAATGCTTTCTTTTCCTTTGATTTTTCTTCTAGTTTCCATTAGTTGCTTTATTTCAATGGTTATTTTTTCGTCTTGGCGTCTTTTAGGGCAGCATTTTACTTGAGCCTCTCAAATAGCTTCTACGATATTTTGCATTCATGCATTCATGCATATTCATGCATTCATTTTGTTGTAGGATTTTATTGATATTGCCTTGATATTCATTTAAATTCGTTGGGTCGTTCCATATTGGGTTGGCTTTCTTCCTAATCATTTTGGATCTTTCTGTTATTAAGTCTAATTTTAGTTTGGCTCTTACCATTTATTAGTGGTGGTATTCATAGAATATTGTTCTCATTTCGATGTATCTGTGGGTTACTGTTCATTTTGAGTTTCATTAATGTTTTATTTATGTAGTTCTTATATTTTTAGATGCGTTAATCATATTTTAGATAATGCCCTTCTTATTTCAGTTGAACAAATAAAAACGAAACGAAGAGATAGCCTAATGACGGAAGACGAAGCCGCAGAAGTCATTCAAAAGGGTAAAGTCATTTATACAAACTAATTTTACATAAGAAACATTAAAAGTAATGTAAATAAGCTTCAGTTATGCGTTTGTAGTATAAAATAGACAAGTTATGTATATTCAGCTTACAGAAATGCTGCAAGACGTAAAGAAGTACTAGAATCATACAGTCAGCTAGAAGAAGAAGATAAAACATTTATTAGACCATTCGCTAGAAAATGGAAGAGCCAGAGTTTGTTTTCGGTCCTAATGAGATATAGAGCGAAGAGGGTTCAGGATTTTTTTAATCTATCACAACAGGTAAATATATTACTCCGTGTTACATATTTCTTAAATTTTTTTCAGATTTAACCCGCAATGCTATCACTTCCTGTAAGGGAAATCCACTTGTAACAGATACCGTATCAAAAGTATTAAACTGGTGGACTCTTGACATGTTATCAAGACCTAAATGACAGCTGTATAATGGAATATCTCCCAAAAAATTTCGCCATCAGCCAACCGTTTGATGTTTTCTGAAAGGTTTTTTGAAATGACACTACTAGTAAAGAGAATAATAAGTATCGTCTGGATACCTACTATTCTATTGTCTTCTTATTTTTCTCTCGCGGTTTCTGCACTTGGCGATCTTTTTGTTGTATTTAACAGGAAGATTATTATTGTTAGGTATCTCTGCATTGATGTTTGTCTAGTTATGAAATCGGGTGTATTATGTGCCACTAGTTGGTGTTTGATTACAGTATGGTTCCAGTATAACTTGTAGTTATTATCCTTAAGCATACTGTTAGAGACTTATTGATAATAAGAGAGATGATAGGTTAAAAAAAGTTCCAGTTTTTTAGCTTTCTCTTGAAACAGTATCTTTCCTAGTGCTTCAGATTGTTCCTTATATTCAGTTACAGCAAGTGCCAGGAAACCCTATAACATATTGGGATTTGTCGTTTTGTACCTGCGGATCTTTAAAGATATGATAAATTTAAGGTCATTTTTGTTTAGAGCCAAATGACAAGTAGTATATCCTATATTTCGGGAGATATATTTTCTGATAGCGCCAACCCATAGTTTGGCCCTGTATTATCGACATAGTTTTGACTGACTTCATTTGGATGCTGTTTATACATAAGTTTCCTTATGCGTGTTTATTGTTCCCTTAATTTATTCACTGTTCTGCTATCCATTGCTTAAATTGCGCGGTGTATAATAGATGTGTCAGTATGCTTTTAAAAATAAGTTCTCAATTCAACTTTTTTCTAATTGCTCAGCTGTATCTATGTCATCTTTCTCTTATGTACTGTGGTAATGTTGTTCTTTCATTGCATAATGTATCATGTTAACTTCAGAACGTGCAGTTTGCATGAGTGTTCTATTCTAAAGCCAAACTACGTCTCTGGTATGACTCCTAGTTGGTTTGTTTCCTCTGTTAATCTTTGGAGTATGAACCTTTCTGCGATTTTGCTTATAGCTGTCAGTAAACTTATTGGTCGATAATTTTTCAGAAATATATCGTTTTTTTTTCAGGTTTTGGATGGGAATGGTCTAAATCTTAGTGAGCTGTATATAAGTAGTGTGATGTATAAATACTATTGCCTTTCTTGTTAAGTTCTTTGGAGCTCTATTTCTTCCCAACCTGTTGCCTTCGTTACGGAAGCGTTTTTATGAATTCTTTGACTTCGTGTGAAGATGTATGTTAAATTTCTATATCCTCGGGATCAGTTATTATTTCATCGTAGCTTTCTTCTACTTCTTCGATAAAGTATATGTCTTCATCATAGATGAAGTCATTTAATTTAAAATTTTATTTTAAACATATTTTCATTACTTTTGTTTTATTTTCGTTATTATATTGACTTCATATTACTATTTCTCTTTTTCTCTATAATTTCTATAGACCTGATCTATTTGAATTCAGTTGGTTGCTTCTATATTCTGGAAGTCTTTATTGTACTTGTCTACTACTTTTCTTTCTATGTCTCTCTTTTTTCTTTATATTATGTTCGTGTTTTTTTATATATTATATATTTTATGCATATACAGTAGAGTCTCAATTATCCGTCACATACTGGCCAAAGGTATAGTGGATAAGGTGGATAAGCTAAAATGACAGATAATAGGAAGGGTTAAATGAAACACAAGTTTAAGCCTCTTGTAATAACATTGCAATGGATTTTACTCTTAAAAATGTTTAATTATGTACTGTATAATGAAGGTACATATCAATGTAAAATATATTAAAATAAAACTAGAATCAGTTTAACATTGACTTACATCGGACATTGTAGATAGAATGAGCAAAAAAATCTAGTGATTTTCATCTGCCTTGCCGATGTATCCCGTTTTGTTGCTGTCAAGTCTCGCCCTCTCTGTAGCATCATAATATCGACGGCTTCTTCTTGTTGCTTGGCGTATTTTATCGCAGCTTCAAAAACTTTTACTCCTTCTTTATATGAAACTTTGTGGGGCTCACCAATCTCTGGTTCTTCGATATCTTAACCACCTTTACTTTTAACAAAAGTAACAATTTCTTCATCGGTTATTTCATACTAGTTATTCCTTGAAAATCACTCTCCTACATTACTCAAAGACGCATCCTTACATCCAGGGATAAGTTTCACTAAGGGCAAAATATTTTCCTGAACTTCATCCGGGTTATCCGCGGTTTTTTCATTCTCGTCCAACAGCTTATCCCAAGACTTAGCAACTGTTTGTGCCCAAATCTCATCCCATGCACTTGACATCTTTCAAATTGATGGCTTTCAATGTAAGTCTCGCCCATCGTTCATTTCTTGTACATGGTTGATAAAAGGATTCTCCGATGGTTTCTTTTCAGCGTCTCCAAAACACGCTGGTCCTTAGGTTTACTGATAGCTGTGACATTTAGACAGAGGAACATGGCCTTTATATCCCGATCTTTAAGTTCACTTCTATTAGGAAGAGTCGGGGCATTATCTAACAGTAAAACTGCTTTTCTTGGTAGATTATTGCCTCTTAAAAACTTCTCTGTTGATGGTATGAAACGCTTCTCAGCCATTCTCTGTACATGGCCAAACCAGATTAATTGTTTTATTTTAATATCGTTTACTAATGTATGTTTGTAAACATGGTTTTTTATGCTTCTTCTTCTTCTTTAATTTCCATCTTCTATCGAGGGTTGTAAATCATCATGGCTATGCGGACTCTGTTGACTGCCGCTCTAAAAAGTTCTGCACTACTGCATTAAAACCATTCCCTTAAGTTCTTAAGCCAGGATATTCTTCGTCTTCCCACATTTCGCTTTCCTCGGATTTTGCCTTGCATAATAAGTTGTAATAATGCGTATTTTTGCCCTCTCATCACATGTCCTAAGTACTCAAGTTTTCGTCTTTTGATAGTTAATATTTTTTATGCAGTCGTTGTTACTCTTTTTGTCTTGACTTTTTCTCTTTTATATTATTTATTTGCCACACTTCTTTCGTACGTAGCTATGCTTTGAATTATGGTGTTGTAGATTCTTTTTTTGTTATCCTTGGATACCATTTGATCCATGTTCTTTTGTCCATAGTCACGTCTAAACCTCATTCTTTATATTCTTTTGAGTTTTCGTATCATATACTCTAGATCATGATATTTCTGTATCAGTACTATGTAATCATCTATATAACACTGAATGTATAGTTCGATTTTATTCAGGGGGATTCTCATCCCATGGCATTTCCTCTTACATGGTCTTAAGACCCTTACTAGGTATATTTTGAAAATTTAGGGTAAAGGCAACATCCTTACTTTAACTCTTTCGTAACTGTGAATTCTTTTTCATCGTTAACTTTTATTTTGGCCTTAGTATGGAGACTTTTAATTGCTTTAATTGTCTCAATATTTATATTGGTTTCTACAATTGCCTTCTTTAGATTTTGGTACGGAACAATATCGTATGCCGTTTTTAGATCAAGATAGAGCAAATTAAGTTGTTGATGAAACGTTGTCTTTCACTCAACCATTTGGATTACACAGAAAAAGTGGTCAGTTGTGGATCTTTTTGATCTAAACCCTACCTGTTCTTCAGCTTCAATATCTTTATACTGCCTTATAGTTTCTACCCTTCAGATACTTCGGTTCTGTTAATGCAAATCTAAAATAGTTAAGCAAGATGATATTAATATAACAATTGATGAATTTTGTAGGGAAGTTTCCCTGTTCAGGAACTTTTCGATTTTTCTTTGCCTTACATATTTGTGTTACCCTAGTAATCGTAATTCTCAGAGGCGATCCGGCCTTTATTTCATTTTAGCTTTCGACTACGTTGAGATATTCTACTCTGCCTTCAGTTAAGAGCTTCTTGAAATAATCATCCCACGTATGTGCAGTTATTAGTAATATTACATTCTTTTTAATATTACATCGCAGTGTTTTAATCAGGTTTTAGCTTTCTGTACTCCTGTTACTTCCAAGACATGAAATAATTTTTCCACAGTTTCTCTATTAAGCTTCATCTTTTTCTGGCATATTTTTCTGCGTACTCTAGCCTGTGGTTTTTTATATGCTTCCTTTTCATTGTGGTTCTGAGAGCTTAGAAATTTTTGGTATTTTTTCCTCTTTTCTTCAATAACCTTTTTTATTTCTTCGTACTACTGGTATGGTTTTGCTCTTGTGTAATTTTTTTTGTACTGTACCAAAGTTTCTTTTGCTGGTTTATACCGATGCTTTAATCTCCAACTTGATTTTATTTTAGAGTGTTCCTCTCTTAAGTTGTCCAATTTCTCTACATCTTAGGAGCCCTATCACGCCCAAAGGCCTAATCTATCACTTCCGCCGATTTTGCCGTGTCAAAAGTTTTTTTTTTACTAGTGTTATTTCTATATCACTTTCCTTTTTTCTGGGCTTGTAACCAACTATATCTGGTATAGAGCTATTTAGTTCATGAAGAATTTATGTTATGGATATATGTTTTATTATGCAAATCACCCTATGTTTAGTCAGCAGAACATGTAGTCTCTAAATATTCACAACAATTTACATTTAGACATTTAAAACAATATACAATTGTCTGACATTTGTGTAGTCCAAAATCTTGAGCCAATTAAGTAATAAATAATATTTTATATTATTTAATACTAATCTACTTTTAATTAATCTTTCAAATATGGTATAAAAATCCAACTAATCACTCTCAAAACATCACATGCCTTAGCTTAAAAGTGTTCCTGTCTAATTCCTTCTTTTTGTAAATCCACAGCTTCCTTCGTAAGCTGGGACTATGAATAAAAAGTATGCCTACTAGTGAATGTAATGTTTACTTATTCTTTGAAATATACCTATATTAAATACGCAACAAAAATTATATTATTGATTTATTGTGAATAAATAATTAATTGAAAAACAAATAGTATAATATATTATAATAATGTTTTGCATATCACCTACTAGTCATCAAAATCTATTTTAATCTTAGGAGAAGATCTATTCGTCTTAAAATTTTCATAAAATAATTAGTCAAAGAAGAAACCGTAATATGCTTTCATTATTTAACTTCCATAGGTGACTCATAAGAGATTATTTTATAAAACTAAATATAAACAATTTGGATCACTGCTAATAAAAATTTTTTGACTAAAACACACTTTTTCATAAATCTGTGGACATGTGTAGTACTTTTTATTATTGACAAACATTGTTTTAGGTTCATCTGTATAACATGAATTCCTACCACAAACTTCAGCAAACGAAAGAAGGCATAGACTTGAACAACGTTGATGATAAAGCTCAAGTAGGTTCATATCTGGATGAGATCAGCAATTCGGTTCTTAAACTTTATTTTCGATTAGAAGATATTCCTTTCTACAATACTTCTTATATGTCAGATTTACTCACAAATATAGGGTAGGATATCAATAAATTTTCTTGTTAATACATCAATACCCTAAGCTGTAGGTAATGTTTAGATAAATTCCAGTGATCGTCTCTATTCCCCAATTTATTGCTGTTTTGTTAAGTGTTTAGTAATTTTGGCTATATCTTGCTGGATACCGAATTTTCTAAAAAGAATAAATTAGATATAGTAGTTGCAGTTAGGTTTAACCGACGTAGCACCCCCAATATTTTTTACCTCATAAACCATTAAATGAAAATTAAAATCATCAGTTCAAATTCTGTGTAAATTCCAAAACGTAAAATTTTTGATAAGAGCAGAAAACTTATGGTTCTGTTTGTCAATGCAAAACAATATAGAGTAGAATCCCACTAATCCGAAACTTTAATAAACCGACACGTCCAATCATGGTACAATGAACACAAGCTATAATATTGCGCCTGACATTTGACAGCAGAGCCAATCGTGTGACGTAACAAAGATCCCTCGGACCCATTATTTGTAATGATAGTTTAACGACTTTTTGACGTTATAGCAATTTACCGCGTTTTTCCTTCAGTTAAAACATTATAGTTTGTAGTGTCTTGAAAAGTACCTGTGGTGTATAGTGGCTGCTTAGTTTATTATATTGTGTAGTAGTTTTTTTGTGAACCTTTTAGTTCTCTTGTTTTTAGTGCTTTGATGTATGTAAAGGATATGGATTGTTTACGTTTTTTCGTTAGTGTTCCCTGTACATAATTTTATTTTTTTTTGTGCTATAAAGACTAATTTACGAACATTTATTCTTCAGTATCTAGTTTTTATTTGGCATTGTGTATCTGGTTTTGTACCTTTTTCAAAATGCGCTGTGGAGTTGCTTATTGTAATAGTGACAATGAAGCTGGTCCATATGTGACCACTGGTCTAATTACTGTTTTATAGATTCTAAAATGAGACTATGTATTTGGTCTATAGTTGACCTTTTTGGTCTGAAACCACGTTGGTATTCACCAATTATTTTTTCCGATAACGATTCAAGACGGTTTTAATATAATTCCTGATAATATCTTGTAGGTCATATTTAATACTGGTATGCCCCTATAATTTTCGCAGAGTCGTTTGTCTCCCCCTTGTCCACAGAAAATATAATTCCTTCTTTCTTCTATATATGTACTTAAACAACAACACCATTAACTATCCAAAGGACACTGAATAAAGTCAAGATAAACAATAGTATAACAGAAAGATTTGAGGTTAACAAATGAGTACGGGAGGGTAACCCACGGCAAATGATTGCAGTAGCCAAAGGATTGTATATAAATGAAGCAAAACGAAGTATATGTACTGTACAAATAAGCAATTCGATCGGGGGCAGTACATAACAATGATAACAGTAAAGGGAACACAATATAAATTCGAAGAAGTTGAAAGATTTGGGTACTTATTAAATATCTTCACAAGATAACCTTACTATGAAGAAGAAATACAATAAAGAATTATGTCGAGCAACCGCGCTATATATGCTCTCAATGGGTTGTTTAGGAACAAAAATATATCTCGAAGAGCAAAAATAAGGACTACAAGACGGTAATAAAGCCAATAGTGACATATTCTTCTGAAACATGAGTCACAACAAAAAAACATCAAGAGTTGTTATTAGTTTGGGAGCGGAAAATACTGCGCAAAATCCTTGGTGGGAAAAACTTAAAAGGATAATGGATAGGAAGAACAAATAACACGCTATCGGAGCTCTATCAAGAACCCCACATATTGACGGTAATTAAGGCAGGCTTAGATGGTTGGGCCATGTGCAGAGAATGAGTCCATCTAGAATTCCCAGAATGGTGCCATTTAGTGCATTGGCAGGCAAAAGGCAAAGAGGAAGACCAAGGTCAAGATGGAACAACGAAGTAAAAGTAGATATGAAAACGCTTAATGTAACGAACTGGGAAAAAAAGCAACCGACAAAAGTGATTGGAAAAGAGTAGTACACTTCAAGCCATGGGCCTGAATAGTAGTAGTGCTACATATGATTATTATTATTATTATTATTAAACGACACCAAGATAATTTTATGTGTCAAAATTATGAAAGATGTCATTTAAAATAATGTGTAATACCTTGCTGCGCTCATATTCAATGGCCAATTATCTCATCCAAGCTAAATAAAGTTTACTTTATCATTATTTATTTCGATTTTGTGTTTAGTTAATTATATACGTATAAATTTTGTGTGACTAAATTACAAAGTGATCATTAACAAATTAAGAAGTGCGGTTACCTTGTATATTTGAAAATAATTTTAAAATTTGTAGCTGTACTCCACCAATTTTTATGTAGATACCACTTTTTTGTATCTTTTTAAACATCTGAAACATCGAACTCTGGAGTATAAGTTGATTAATCTGTATGTGTAATAAAAAATAATTAAAACATGTTTTATAACGGATATCTATGTTAACAAAATAACTGTACCCAAAAATCAATGAAATTAAATTAACTACAAAATATTTTTTATAATTAAATATTATAATAACACAACTTTATCGTCTCTTAATAATTACTATAATTAAATTAGTCAAATTATATTAACAAAAAATTAAAAGTCTTTCCTATACGACTACATTCAAATGTTGCTTGTAAATAGAATGGATCTTTACTACGTCATGCGCGAAGCGAACATATTTTGGAACAGTATGTATTATACCTTGTGTTCATTGTACCATGCGTTGAATAATCCGGCACCCTTTCTCCGCTCCTGCCTTTCATCTATAATAATTTACCTATTGTACATATTGCCGCACACCGCGTATGCGCTCAGTCACGTCAGAGTCCAATCTCAAAACTTAGCAGGTGTACGTGTGTACATATTTACCTGCTCTTTTAAGTTTGTTTAAAAGAATAAATTAAATAGTGGAGAAAACACGTTCGATTGGTAAAATAATATGGAATTGGGCCTATCAGTATATATACATGAACATGGGAAAAAACAAAAGATAGAGGACGTGAAGACTATAGACTCTGGACTAGGAAAGCGTAAAACATTAAGAGTTGGTAAATTGTACAAAGCGGGAAAACGCTTTCTACATGTGGTTTAGACAAGAGTGTTCTAAACACATTTCTGTTACTGCACAAATTCTAAGAGCAAAAGCAATCGAATTTTTTAAACCAGATGATTTTCGTGGCAGTATTTTGAAGATTTTTGCCCGACAAAGTTCGTATCGTTGCCCAACAATCGCATTTATGGCATCTTTAAATGTTACTGGAACACAAAAATTGGATTTGTTAGTGATTTTTAAAGCTAAAAATACCATAGCTGAAGAAGTTTATGAAAATATCCAACTTGTCCATAAAAGCTTTACTCCGGATCACCCAAATAAACAATTAGTTGACAATATTTGTTATTGATTGGTAAAGCTAAAAATCCCAGAGCTAAAGAAGTTTATGAAAAGGTCCAACTTGCCCATAACAGCTTTACAACAGGTTACCCAAATGAACAAGTACTTGAAAATGCTCCAGGTCATCCAAATGAACAAGTACTGTGAATAAGTGATAGGAATATTCAAACCATGTTCCTAGCACCAAGCTGTACACCTTTATTGCCGTCGATAGATCATAAAAATAAATTGCTCATTCATATTATTTCTCAGCATATATGTGTCTGATAGATTTAAAGAAAGCGTTTGATAGAGTGAGAATTCGGGACGCGATACATTTATTATATGAAAAGGGAACATCACTGGATTTAGTAAAAACCATTGAGAATATATATAAAGTTAACATAGCTATGGTAAGATGTAAAGGAAAACTATCGCAACCTATCAAATATGAAACTGGCATTAGACAAGGAGATTCGTTGAGCCCATTAATATTTAATCTGATAATGGATGAAATCATAAAGAAAGTTAAAAAAAGAAGAGGATATAGAAAGGGAGAAAAGGAAATAAGGATAATACGCTACGCCAACGACGCCATAATAACAGGCGAAAATGAAGATGACCTACAAAGATTAATTAAAGAATTCGAAGATAAGGTGCTCATATACAACATGGAGATCTCAACAGAGAAAACTAAAGCGATAGTGATATCAGCGGAACCGAGAAGATGTAAACTAGTCGTAAATAACAAAATAATAGAACAAATGATGGAAACTGAATACTTGGGAATAAAACTGTCAAGCTACGGAAAAGTGGAAGAAGAAGTACAAAAACAAGTGAACATGGCAAACAGAGCAGCAGGATGTCTCAACAACACAATCTGGAGAAACAAATACCTAACAACGGAAACGAAAACCAGGATATATAAATCAACAATAAGACCAATAATGACGTGCACAGCGGAAACAAGAGCAGATACGGCGAAAACACAAAGACTACCGGAAACAACAGAAATGAAAGTCTTACGAAAAATAACAAACCAAACTCTAAGAGACAGAGTAAGAAGTGAGGAAATACGAACGAGATGTGGTATAGAGGAAATAAATGCGTGGACCAAAAGAAGAAAAGTGGAATGGAATCAACACATCGAAAGAATGACAGAAAATAGAATATTACGAATAGCAAGAGACAAATCGCCAAATGGAAGAAGATCATTGGGACGACCGAGGAAAAGATGGTCAGACAACGTCAATTGAGGCTAAAAACCAAAGTAAAACAGGCATTTTGCCTATTTATAAAGTAGGAAGAAGAAGAAGATAATATTTCTAAGGTTCGTGACATAACGCAGAATTATCAAAAATAAAATATAACTTATCAAAAAATATAATTTAAAAGAAGTTATATTCTCCCCTACTCACGCATGGAGATCTGTTTCACTTAACTTAATCTAAACATCATGGAAAAAGCTAAGGCCTACAATGAAGGTTATATCACAAGAAACAGAAAAATTGAATCCTGAAAATAATCTACCTACTGCCGATTAGTTTTAAAATTTATCAGAAACAGGGTTTAAAACGAGACAATTTAAAAATATAAATTGTTGGTTTACAAGAAGATGTTAACCTAGTAGGAATATTGGAACCCACCAACTACTGAAACTCTAAAAGGTAAACCAGATACAGCATTTAATTGCTTTAATACCAGCACAACATGAGCTGAAGAAAATATCCTATCTGCTATAGATATTATGATTCTTAAAAAAATGCGAAAAAAGTGTTTAAACAAGGATTACAAGTTGCACAAAAACAAAACACAATTGATTATTTTAAAATATGTTAACTATGAAATTAGTTAAATGTGAAATATGCTCCAGTTAAAAAAAAACGTATAGAACATGAACACAAATGCATACATTATACCCATTTCCTGGTTGTAATCCTTGAGCAGTGAAATTATTTACTCGTTGGCCATTTAACAGTATTCCTGCTTCAGTGTATTTTAAGGCTTCTTGGAAAATTAACTCTGAGTAACTGTTGAATATGAGAGGTGACAATATACATTTCCGTCGATCAAGTCATAGAAGTTTCTAAAACTTCCATTATTTTGTTCTGTTGAACTTTGTCAAATGCCTTTTATTAACCAATGAAGCAGGCCTATATATTATTCAATCTTGGATTATTCCAATTAAAAAACCTTTACAAACATAACTTGTTCAATTGTATCTAACAGATCTTTGGCTTTTCTATATTATTCCTTCCAAAAATTTGACACGCAGCTGCTCTTGATACTAGGTGATTTCGGACTTTACATACCATCATATTCGGATTATCAACACCATCGTTAAATTAGTTTTTAAATATTTTTCCTTTGATCTACATTGTTTTTAAACCAAATCTCGTTCTCTAGTGCTATGGTCTCTGATATATTTTCTTTTCAATATTTCGATTTTCAACCACTATAAAACTGAAATTATTGATATAAATTTATTTGATCTTTATTTGCCATACTTATATATTGGAATAAATATCATAATGTAAGGTATTATTCGTTGTTAACGTTTTTTGTTCTAGAAATACTCTTTTACAGAAATTCGGAAACAAATTTCACAAATGCTCATTTCATAGTTTTCGAATGAATAGGAATTATATAAACAGTTCCATTGTATGTAAGTTTCTCTTGACGCATGTACAGTAAGAAAGGCTGATTGAGTTTATTGCAGTTGTTGTTCCGGAGTACTTATATCCATCTAATATACATTTTGCCATGTACTGATGTTCAGATCAAGCATTTTTTCTGATCGCGGATGGTACTTTTTGGCACTCCTACAGCTATGGACCGTTTGCAGCTGATTTTCTTCAGACAAGTTTATCATCTTTTTCATTACCATACTTATCCCAATAAGAATGTAATGTTCCGTTAATCTATTAACTTTACTAGAGCCAATTTAAGAGCCTTCATAGTTGATTGACATGCAATGATCCGTTTAGGTTCAAATTTCCTCATGTTAATTTCTCTTGAAAATGCAAGATTACATAAATTTGCCTGGAATAAACAGATATATTTTCTTAATGAAATAGAAATGTTTACATTTGTACTACTACTGTATATATCTTCAACTAAGCCTTTTGTAGTTTTAAACAAGTCTTTGTACCAGGTATTCTGCAGCGTTGGTTATATATTTCTACTGCTTCATCTCGTGGGCAGATGTCTCCCTGCAAAGATAGTTTAGTCAAAAAATTAATAAAATCAAGACAAAGATACCGTTAGTATACACATTTCGCATTTTACAACTGACAGACCAAAAAGAAGTTCTAAAAAAAGTAGGTTATGAGTCGCTTAATAAATATATGGAAATATATATCTACCTCTCAAGCAAACACAATGCGACTGCCAAACATTAGTCTTCTCAATATTTGTGATTGGTGTTAAAACTTGGACTCTTCTGTTACAAGAAGGCCAGAAGATCGATGCGTTTGATATATTAACCAACCTTCTATTTTAAACCAACTGTACTTAAACGGTAAATTATGCAAGGAAAAGATCACAATTGACGCAATTGTTAGTGTAATCGAGGCATTACACAACATTTGGGACGAACACCACTGAGCAGCTCTGCTGCTGTTCGATGTTAGAAATGTATTTAACACTCTGAAATAGAAAGAGGTGATGTGGACATTAGAAGAGAGGAAGTGTCCTAACTATCTGATGAATGTGATGACGGAATATTTTTCTGAGAGAAGCATCATGGTTGAGAAGGACACACTCATTGACGTAACGGCTGGAGTCCCACAGGGATCGGTCTTGGGTCCGACGCTATGGAAGCTGGCATATAACGGGGTCATGAACTGCGAATACGGAAAAGGTATAACCTCCTTCGCCTTTGTGAATGGTCTAGCTGTGCTGGTAGTAGCGCGAAACGAGCCGGATCTCTAATTTCGGGTAAGACATACGGTCAAAGTCGTGAAGGACTGGATGACAGATCATGGACTTCAACTCGCGGCAGAGAAGACCAAAGCCATCCTTCTGAAGGGTAAACGGAACAGACAAGTGAGGATTACAACATGTTTGATCTCAAAATTTAATAAAAATAAAAGCAAAAATAAACACCCAATATCTGTTAAATTCTTTTATATCATAGTACACCGGTAGATATTGAATTAATTATATAAAATATAAATCGATGATTGAGATATGGGTATTGTCTGTAGAGCAACACTATCATAAACGCCAAAATTACTAAAAAATTTTCCATGGTAAACCTTTAAATAATTGTCTTGGTCCTAAGTTGTAGTTTTGTAATAGATTTATCCCTGAATTATGTATGTTTTGTTTATTTCTTTGAAATAAAATATATATGTATTCTTCCTATAATTATCAATAAAGTGAATATTTTTAACCAGTGTCGTTGTAGATAGGTCTCATGTCAAAAGAAACTCACACAATATGTGTATACAGGATATCCTATTCACACTTCTCAAATTTATTTCATTAGTTTTTCATCAAAACGCCATTAAAGTTCATTAATTTAGTACTACGTTGAAATCGATTAAAAAATATATTATTATAGTTAAATAAAAAAATTGTCTGGCTAATTGGTCTTTACCAAAGCCATTTAATTAGTTAAAAAAATCGATGAACTTATCACTAAATACTTTATAAACGAACTAAAGCTCTTTCGTTTAAATAATACATTAATGGAAATAGACCAATTCATATGGAGTAATGAAAATTTACGTTACAGATGCCTCGAAGTGTAGTAGAACTGTAAAAATATGTTCTTACTACGCCGTCCCCTTCGAAGGTAAGCGATTCAATTGGCTACAGCTACGGCTCTGAAGATCTCGGTCGATGTTTTGCCGATCCAACATTGCAGGTTCTTCAGCCAAGAAATTTGTCTGCTTCTTATTGACCTTTTCCCTTGAATTGATCAACCGTGCTATCTGCGTCCCCTTATTACCCCATCAGTTCCTTGTTCTTCTACATAATGTTAAGTACTTCGGTGTTTGTTGTTATCCTATAAAGTTACAATTGAAAAGCTAAAAAGATATAAGATGGAAATAATTTTTATGTATATATACATACATATAATTTACCTCTGTAGGTTTCGAGATTAGTAAAATATCCTAAAACACATCGTTTTAATCTGTGCTTTAACCAGTGTTTAAAAATTTAAATACGAATTTATATATATATATATATATATATATATATATATATATATATATATATATATATATATATATATATTATAGTGCTCAATAACCGAATTCGGTCATTGACCGAAATTTATACCCACAGCGGGTTTTGAATTTCGTTTATTCCCCACATAGCGTTTCGGGTATTTTAGACGTGCACAAAACGCGTTGTGGATATAATGCGAAGACTCAAAATGCGAAATTACGAAGACCGTCGGACACATCCGACGATTTTTCGCATTATGGGCAATACAAATAATACCCACAAAGCGAAACTTCTAATTTTATTTAAAAAATGCAGATAAAAATAAGTTTTAAACACAAAAATTTTTTGAACCAAATTTCTTCATTTATTTTGGTGTGTCAGCGATCCATGACGCTTTGAATTACATTGTTTGCTACTTTGTTTACAGGAACATTTATTGTCGCCACAAAACCTTTTACAGTTGCATCTGAAAAAACCGTGACCAGAACCTTTGGATGACATAGTTGCTGCAGTTCTCAAGGGTATTTTCTTACTACTAATATCATTTGATTCAAACATGAATTTCGAATCGGTTTGAAGAAGTTCATTTCTTGAAAATAATCTATCCAGCGGTTCATTCTTGGTACTGAATTTGTACAAGCCATAATTATTAATTTCAGAAACAATTGCTAATACATTTCTTGGAGTTAATCGACCTCTATCAACATCCGGCACTCAAATCAAAACATTAGTCACTTTTTTTGAAGGAGCAAATCTTTTATTTGACTCGCATTATCATCTTTGATGCCCGAATTCTCATCATTTTATACGATTCTTCTCTCTCTCATTCAATATTCTCGAGTACTTCTTTGGGTTAACTGATGATTAAAATTGCCGTCAACTTTGGCTTCTTGTATATTGGGTGCATCTTCATTATTTTTAATCAGGTTATTATTGTTCAGGATAATGATTCATTCGAATTTGTCTGGATTCTCTAAATTCTCTTGGCATGGTTCTATACTGTTGCTTTTTTCTCCATTTTTTAAATAATTATCATCATGTTCGTTTTCCATGCTATTTATTAATTCTTCCAAGTCTTCTTCATTTTGTAGTTTATCAAGGACATCTTTCGGAAGGTCTGCATCTTCTAAACCATTTGTTTGTCTGCTGCCAAACAGGGCCTTATAAGGGCTCCTACCAATGAAAAGATCTGTTTTTCTTGGACTATATAAATCCCAACCTTTCGGACCATTTTGTATTATTATTATCGTTTACCCAGTGGTTTTGTGGCGACTGTAAACTAAGGAACAAACAATGTAATTTGAAGTGTCATGGATCGCTGACATGCAAAAATAAATGAAGAAATTTGGTCTTAAAAATTTTTGTGTTTAATCCTCATTTTATTTGCATTTTTTAAATAAAATTAGAAGTTTCGTTATGTGGGTATTTGTATTTTTATTTACATCATTTACATCTTTTACAGCCATCCATTTTATTAACGTATTTATATATATGTATATATATATATATATATATATATATATATACAGTAGACTCCCTCTATAACGAGAACTGAAATGGCAGACTAATTACCTCGTTATAAGCCGATCTCGTTATATCAGACAACAATAATGCTGCGCATACATATGAATATGTAATTTTCTAAAACAATAACTTCCTATAGTGATACCATTCGGAGCAATATAAGATGCTAATAAATATTGTTTGAATGGCGTTTTTGAAAAAAAGTTGTTTGCTTTTATTGTCAATGAAATAGGTTAAAACAAAAAGAGTTGTTTACTTTTATTGTCAATGATATTCGTTAAAACAAAAAATCTGTACTTACATTTTTTTCCAACTGCATAATGTATAAAGCGTATTTTAAAGGATAACATAAAATATTGCTTCTGCAATTGAAAGAAGTCTGTCATTTTTAACTGCTTTAAATTGTCCAGTATTATTCTATTTATAATATTTTCTAAAGATGTGAAACAGTTGTATTTATTGTAAAGAAGTTTATTGCGGGCAGCAGTTAAGTTTATTGCGGGGCTGTTAAAAGGGTATTTATTTATAACCACGGTTGGGTCGAAAACGTAAAAAAACACGTTTTTCAATCTTATTTTCTCTCGTTATAACCAAATTTGCCTCGCTATAGAGGGTTTTAGTTCATTAGAAATTTCACGGGACATCTAATGTACCTCGTTATAAACGAAACCTCGTAATAACCGTGTTCGTTATAGAGGGAGTATACTGTATATATATATATATATATATATATATATATATATATATATATATATATATATATATATATATATATATATCGCCGTGTGTGTCCGACGGTCTTCGTAGTTTCGCATTGTGAGTCTTCGCATTATTTTCACAACGCGTTCTGTGAACGTCAAAAATACCCGAAACGCGATGTGAGAAATAAACGAAATTCACAACGCATTGTGGGTACAACTTTCAATCAATTGCCAAATTCGGATATTGAGTAAAACATATATATATATATATATATATATATATATATATATATATATATATATATATATATATATATATATATATATATATATATATATTTATATATATATATATATACTTAGGTGCAAAAAAATCGATCCATTCCTTATTTCTTATTTATTTGAAGTTGTATAATTTTAGAGACATTATATTACGTTAAATTACGTATGTAAATTTAGGTGTACCCTCGTATACGAGAAATAAAATAATATTTTTAATATTGCTTTTTATATTTCTTAAAACAAATTGGTATTTCAGGTTTTTGTCAAAAAGGGTCTGAAGCAAGTAGATATTTATTGAATGTTGTTTTTAATTCAACAACCAGACTAGTGTAGTGATTTTATTTTCAAAACTAGTGTTATATTTTTATTTAATTATCCTTCCTAAATGTCTCTAACTCCGACAGATGCTGCAAGGGCGGTGACTTTAGTTCAAGATGGTCGTAGCAAATATTATGCAGCTGAAATGTTGGGTGTTAGTCAATCTTCGGTTCAAAGAGCAGTTCGGCGTTTTAGCGACACCGGTAACTTCACAAGAAGACCAGGATCAAGTCGTAGAAGGGTAACATCCGAAAGAGATGATGATTTCTGGTCTCATCATGTTTGAGAAATCGGCATCTAACTTCAGTTAAACTGACAAATTATCTGAGCGAAGTGAGAAATGTGGATGTAAGCAGATGGACAGTTCGTCGACGACTTGTAGAAGGTAATTTATTATCCAGAAGGCCAGCCCTATTTTCAATACTATCCATAGAACATCGCAGAGCTCGCCTTGCTTTTGCAAGAGAACATGAACACTGGAGTGATGCAGATTGGAGTAATGTATTGTTTTCAGATGAGTCCAGATTTTGTCTAAGGTTACCAGACGGCCGAGAAAGGGTTTGGAGAAGACACGGAAAGCGATATTTTCAATGTAATATTGCGGAAAGAATAAGTTATCGGGGGGGCTCCGTTATGGTTTGGGCTGGTATGAGTTCAGAAGCCCATACTGATTTAGTTATTGTAGATAGAGGTTCTATGACTGCTGCAAGATACATAACAAGTATTTTAGATCAGCATGTGGTACCTTTTGCTCCTTTTATTGGACCTAATTTTATTTTTATGGACGACAACGCGCGTCCTCACCGTGCTAGAATCATCAACCAATATATAGAGGAGGTGGGAATTGTCCGTATGAACTGACCAGCTTGTAGTCTCGATCTCAATCCCATAGAACATCTATGGGAAATGATGGGAAGACCTCTTCGAGCACGAGTACCCTGTCCAAACAACTTGGCTGAACTTACAGCGGCTCTTCAAGAAATATGGGACCAATTGGATCAATTTTATATCCAGAGGTTAAATTATTACCTCAATGCCTAGACGTGTACAGGCTGTTATAAGGGCCCGAGGGGGAAACACTGGATATTGATTTATTATCAATGTTTTTCTTAATTTCAGAAAGTTTTGAATATTCTTGTATTTTTGGGTTTTGGCGTATGTCTCTATAAATAAATGATTTTTTTGGATAATCTGTAAAAATTATTTTAATCTAACATATACTTTTACATATATACCTGATTTAAAACTAATATCTTCAAACGTTTTCTTTTTTCGGCAAATAATATTCATGGATCGATTTTTTTGCACCTGGGTATATATATATATATATATATATATATATATATATATATATATTATATTATATATATATATATATATATATATATATATATATATATATACAGGGTGATTGATTAGTGTGAGGAAGCTCAGTAGATCTGTTAGAGTAAAAATTACAACAAAAAAAGTTATTGACAAAAATTGGAGGCAGCTTTAAACTCCACATTTTAAAATTATTTACAATCTTACGGGGTGTTTCATAAGATAGTGGCAGACCAAACTTATGTTTTTTTAAATAGAACACCCTGTATTTTATTTTAAATTTAAAATCTGCTTTACTTCCACATCGCAACAATGTAAAGTTTTATTATAATATACCGAATATTTAAAAAGTTATATCCAATATTACCTGAAAATCGCATCAAGTTAACTCCCTGTATAATTAAAAAGGAGTATAGGAACATTGATCTATTTCATCCATAGTTTTTTAATAATTATTAAAAATTATAAAACATATTCGTTTTCATAATATTCGGTAAATAAAATACAGGTTAAGTCAAAATGCAAGTACATTATTTTCTTGGTAATTTTAAATAGAACACCCTGTATTTTATATCACTATCGAAAAATACTAATATCTTACTTCAAAGTTTATGAAGTACTCCCTATACCTAAAGTTATCAGTTTTCTAGATATTTTTATTTTTCCATCAAAGTATTAATTTGGTAGATATTTTAACGTTTACCAAGAATTATTGTGAGTTGGCCATGATTGATTTGTCAGAAACTGACAGTTTGACAGTATTGTTTATTAATTCAGTAACGAAATAACGACACAGAAAAGAAAACATTTTTTTTTCAAATAAAATTTATAAAAAATAACCGACGCAAAAAAAAAAATAACACAGAAAAATAAAAAATCAATTTAAAAAATTTAAAAAAAAATTAAAAATAAAATAAAATACAGGGTGTTCCATTTAAAAAAACATAAGTTTGGTCTGCCACCATCTTATGGAATACCCTGTAAGATTGTAACTAATTTTAAAATGTTGAGTTTAAAGTTGCCTAACTTTTTTTTGTAATTTTTACTATAACAGATCTACTGGGCTTCCTCACACTAATCAATCATCACCCTGTATATATATAATAAAGACTGACTAGTGTTTTTTTATTTTTTAGAGATATTAGATCAAAGGAGGAATCCTGGGACAGTCCATACCGTTGGCGAGAATCCAGATCTCAAACTAATGAAGAATCAACAGACGACGATTTGGACACCAGTGACGCTCTAGCTAACACTAACTATAGACGAGAACCAGATGAAGAGATAGTAGCCCTCGCAAGTCCTGTAGAATCAGAAAACGGTAAAGAGGCTAAAGATATGGCCAATGAAGATATTAAAGCTTACGAAAGAAAAGTAGCAGATCATAAAGTAAATTTTAATATTACAGCTGATGATGAAACTCCTTACAAGGCAAATCTCCGCAAGATCGAAGGTTCTTATAAGAATAAACCTAATCCGGATTTCCTTAAAAATTCATCCCCTGCTAACAAAGATTTTGAATTTATAAAAGCAACACCTGTTAGTATTAAACCAAGATATCATGTGGATCCTGTGGAAGAACTAAAAAATATTTATAGAAAGGACAACAATACTACCGATGATGACCCTCCATTTAACTTTCAAGGGATGTTACGGAAAACTAATTTTAGAAGAGATTCTTTAAAAGATGCCGTACAAACTATCAGAAAACTCTCATTAACGAAGGAAAATCATGATATGGGTTCAAAAATAAACAAATTTGAACATAATATACAAAAACCCACTAAAGACAATGATTTTAAAAACGATCATACCAATTATATCAATTCAAAAGTAAATCATGTTGATTCTACTCCTATTGAAAACACTAATACCGATGAAAAACTAGATTCTGGCCCAGAGCTTATTCATATTCCTAGTTGTTCAAAAGAAAACCACATTGATCAAGAATCGCCTGAAGAAAATGATGTCAATAAAGGAACACTAGTTAAGATGGAGATTGCACCAGGACTCATTCTTGAGGGCATAGAGTTTGAAATATAGGTAATAGATGAGAAGTAATTTTGCTGTATCTGTTTATTATTTTATGTAATGAGTAAAATATATTTATTCAACAAATACATATTTTTATTATTCATTCTGGTCATCACACTTGGTATTACAGCCTTTGAAGATCGTGAAGGTTCAAAGATTAGTTGTCATTTCTCTGTATTCTTCGTCTTTATTTTCCAATTTGGTACTACTAAAACCCTTAGGTTTTACTCCACTTGGTCCTTAAATTTTACTTTCCATCTCTATTTCTCCGACCAATGGTTACATGTGACTTTTTTAGATCATGCATTTCATTCATTTTAACCAAAAGTAAAATCAACCGAAGTAATCGTTCCATAGAAGAAGATTTTATTGGTAATTTTCATTACAGAGAGTACTCTATGCGAAAAAACCATTGATATTTACTATGTATGTTTCTACAGAATTCTGATAGGTGAAGATGAGTATAAGAATGTAGACAAATAGTTTGTACGTATTATCCTTTTTTATGAATAGATACAATTTAATGTGTAGATGGATGTTGATGTTAGTAAATAAATTATTTAACAAACTTTCACATGAAATATTTGAAGGTCAAAAGTCAAAGACATACTCTAAGGCAAGTTAAATCGAATCATACAACTGGATTAAATATGTAAAGAAAGTGCTGTTGCAAGTGGTTACATAAACCTGGACTAAAGTTTTAAAAGTTTAAGTTACAGAAAAAAATTTATTGGAATACTCATACTTTAAAATTATATTTTCTCATAGGCAAAGGAAGAACCACTGTTAACATCAAAACAAAAGCAAGCCAGGCTCTGAGCAAAATCTAAACTTTCTTGGTGGGTAGAAGATTGGATAGAAGAAGTAATTTTTTACGACGAATTAAAATTCGACGCATGTGTTGGTGATTACCGCAAATAAGTTATTCACACTAAGCATGAGGCTTTTCACAAAGGACGTTTGAAACGAACCGTAAAATTTCCTAAATGAGTGATGATTTTGGGTTATATGGCAGTACATTCTGCTTAATATCAAGAAATACTTCAAAACAGTCTACTACCAAGCATTGTAAAATAAAACGGTAGCTAGAATTATATTTTTCATCGGGACGAAGTGGCCTCTCGTACGGCCAGAATCGCTAACAACTGGTTTGGAAACTACAATATAAACGTTCTTTCTTGGCCTTCTGACAGTCCTGTCCTATTGTCCTAATTTCGTTGAAAGAGTATGGCATAAAATGAAACAGAACCTTCCGAACAACCTACAATGAACATTACATGAACATAAAGCTAAAATAGAGAATTGAAATACATTCACCCCTGAACAGAACAAATCCTTAGTCGAGTAAATGCCCATGCCAATTCGAATGGTACCATTTTAAAAATAAATATTCGTTAAATGTCCCCTTATTATGTTTAGTTGTCAACATAATAAACATTTTTTGTTATTAATTAGTTCTGTAAGATTACATAACTTACAGAACTAATTAATAACAAAAAATGTTTATTATGTTGACAACTAAACATAATATGGGGACATTAAAAAAAATGATCACTGGGAACGCTTTTCGAAAGAAATGGAACTTGGTTTTTACGGTCTGCAAAAGGAAATATGGCGCTGCATAAGAGGTCAAAGAACGGAGGTAAAGGAACTAATAGAACCAAAACACATAAAAAAGGATACATGGATTGACTACCTAAAAAAGCTATGCAGAGGAAGAACAAACGACGCTAGAACCGGAAACACCAGAAATTGTCACAAATAAAGAACTTAATATAAATGTACAAGAAGTTCGGAAAATACTTGAATACCTGAAGAACAAAAAAACAGCAGGTAAAGACGGGATACCAAACAAGTTACTGAAATATTGTGGAGCAGCAATGACAGAACAATTAACAACATTAATTAATAAAATTATAAAACACAATAAAATACCGGAAGAATGGAGAACGAGCGAACTAATTCTACTATTCAAAAAAGGAGATAAAAAACAGCCAGAAAACTATAGAGGTATAAACTTGTTAAATACTACGCTAAAACTTACAACTAAAATTTTACAAGTACTAATGAATCAGAGGATAAGTTTAGCACATGAACAACAGGGTTTTTGTAGTGGAAGATCGTGTACAGATGTAATATTCGTTATAAAGCAAATTACTGAGAAATTACTCTAGAGTATAATAGACCAGCATTTATGTGTCTGATTGACCTAAAGAAAGCGTTTGGCACAGTAAGTCTCAAACATGTAATGCATCTTCTGTATAATAGAGAAGTTCCCCTAAATATTATAAAAACTATCGAAAACATCTACCAAAACAACAAAATGGAAGTCAGAATAGATGGACAACTTACAGGACCTATAGAAATAGGCAGCGGAATAAGACAAGGGGATTCATTGAGCCCCAGGCTTTTTAATTTGATCATAGATGAAATCATCAAAAGCATTAACAAAAGAAGGGAATACAGAATGGAAAACAAAGAAATCATTTTAGACTGGCAGGTTGCCTTAATAACACTATATGGCAAAACAGACACATTAACACTGAGATGAAATCAAGAATTTATAAAGCCAGTGTAGACCAATAATGACATATGCCTCAAAAACAAAACCCGACAAAGCCACAACGCAAAGGCTACTGAAACGGCAGAGATGAGAGTACTGAAAAGAATTTCAGGAAATACGCTAAGAGATCGAAAGAGAAGTGAAGACATTAGAAGAAAATGTAACGTACAGTGTATAAATGAATGGAAATAAAATTAAAAAAAAGATGCAATAACCACATGAGCAAAATTGAGGAGACCCGTGTCGTCAAAATAGTAAGAGATAAGTCACCAATCGGCAGAAGAAGTATCGGACGACCGCGCAAAAAATGGAGTGACAACCTTCCATAGAGGGTTCCATATTAATCCTCCAATAAACATGCAGAATTGCTTATAAAGAGGAAAAATAGCGATATTATTTTTTAGACTGCCTTCAACAATTAAAATTCCGCTATATATATATATATATATATATATATATATATATATATATATATATATATATATATATATATATATATATATATATAAGCCGTTAGCATGGAATCTCTCGAAGCCCATGGATGTTGACCTGTGTTGACCCTTGAATTGTCTCGAAGCTTCTTTGATCTTCGGTCGCCAACGAATTTATTTGATCCTTTTCTGGAGAATTCCAATAGCTCGTATAAGAGGGGACCCGTTTGGGTATTACCTGTTAAAAAATACTTGTTATAAAAAGATGTTTACAGTTTAATATGAATCATATATTTATCGTAATAGATATTTATTATACATGATCTTTACTTTTTACTATTTTTTGTAATTTATTGTAAATAGTTCTATCGTTAAAATAAATAAATAAATGTAAGAAGAAGAAGAAAAGTATACCAAAGAAAAATGTTACGACCATAGCTTAGTAGCTAGGTACTAGCTTATCAAGTAGATGGCTCTAGTTCGATTCCGGCAGACCCAAGAAAGTTTTCAATTTATAATTTAACTGAGCTATAACCGTGCTTCCGAGACCACGTAAAGCTGTCGTTACGTAAGTAATCAGTAACACTAAAACTTGAGGCGAAAAGTTACACTAAAAGTAGATGTTTAATAAGCCAATTGACTGCAGTACGGTCGGTTATAACAACAAACAACTTCCGAAAAAAAAGTAATCATTCAGACAAAGTACAGTCTATGTAACTATAACTGTAACTATTTTGCACTTTATTAAACAAGTATTAGTGGAAAGAAAACTTTAATAAAACAGAATGATAAAAACTAATAGAAATTTAATGGGAAAATCCTAGTAGTTGGCTATATACCAGCGTTTAAAAAACTTATACAGAAGTAAAACACTTCACATTTGTATTTAGGTATAAAACATATTATAATTAAAACTTAAAAAGTGTCATCAAAATTTATACAGTAGCATAACGTGACGTTTTCGATCTAGATCATCCTCAGTGCCTTCTTTTGTAATTGAAGCTAACACTAAAATTGTAGTTGTGACATCAATATATGATTTTACATTGTTCCAAATTTAAATTCTAATGTGACTCTAGATGGATGACATTGAATAAAAATTGAATACTTAAAGAGCTACATGTTTCTTTGCTCGACTTGAACACGTGAAGTTGAACAAATGTGTTTACTTCTGTATAAGTTTTTTAAAAACTAATAGCTTTCTTTAAACTAATTTTATAAAAGACCATGGAAAGCAAGAAAGAAATAATTATTTATTAACCAGATGAAGACAGAAAACTTTATATCATAATAAATTTTAAATAAGATTTATTTATCAATAAATTTCTTTCCCAGTACTCCCAGTTATAATAAACTATGTGATGGTTCTAAATCTTTTTTTTTTCTAGTATTATAATAACATCTTTTTTAGACTAAGAATGCAAGGACGAATAATAAAAAAATGTAAACTTAAAGATTATCTATTTTATTATTATTTTTTTCAAGATCGTAGTGATCTATAATTAGGTTCTTATCCTGTTCTAAACATAATTTGGGCGGTTCAAGGTCGTCAAATCTACCAAAATTATATTATTGACTTCTTATGATGAGCAATAAATGCCTAATAAACATATAAATTACAAGTTTTCCTCGTTGTCGTGTCAAAGGTGAAATAAACGGTTTAAAATGTGTGAATTATAATATTAATTCTGATTTAAATTAGACTTCAATTCATTAATTCGAAAATGTACACACTGCTGTAACTTTAAGGATGTTCATTGAAGCTTTATGAATCACCATACTACGATTAATGATGATTTAATACTTACAGTGTAGCCTTCTAGCATTTAACCAGCTTTATCAGTAATTTCTGTCTACTTCCCGTTCTTATTCCATTCATCTGATTTCTTCATGTTCTTTTTTCGTTTTCATCTTTTTGCTTTTTGTTTATTACTCATAAGTTCGTTACACAAATGTCTCATAACACTTTCTACTCTGGAGTAAAAAATCAATTGGTTTCTTAATTTTATTATAAAATATTTGCTACAAATTATCAGGTCTTTAGGACTTTATTTAGGCCAGTCCTTTTTCACGTCCTTATTACAATAAATTTATTTTTTATTGTAATAAAAAATGTTTAAGATGGGTATACTACTAACCGACACAACATTATGTACCTTGTCATTTGCAGATGATCGGGTGATTTTCGCTCAAGATTATGAAGACTTTCTATACGATACGGAAATTAATAAAGGAGTATAAAGGGTATGATTTTAAAATAAATATGAAGAAGACCAAATACATCAGTAATGTTGGGGAACAACACAATTTGATATTAGTAACAAAAAAATAAATAAATAAACTCAAGTAAGACATACAAATACTTAGGTATTAGAGCCCCGAAGACTGCAGACTTTTTATCGGCTGATAGTTTGGTCGGCTACTTAATCAGTACGTAGAGGTATGCATATGCGCACATTAAACCGATTCAGTATCGGCGGATAAAAAAGTTTGATGGGCTTTCCGATTGCCTTCAAACTAATCTGTCAGCTAAATATCGGCCGACTGTGACTGTTTAATCAATGTTGGCTAGTGACGACGCACTCACGTTCGCTCCTAGCTTTAGCATCCGTACTCGTACCGTGCTAACATTTTGCACGAAAATTTCAGAAACGTGCGTGGTTAATTTAATAGAAGAAGTCGAGCAAAGACCTACGCTTTATAAAAAAAAGTTTAAATCTCAATCTTTCCTTCATAGATATTCATAGAAATTCTTAAATTAGTATTCTCCTTCGCTATAGCTGGTCCAATTAGCATGACTAGTTCATTGAAGCTGGATATGCTCATCCGATAAAAAGCGAAAAACTTTTTTGCGTAATTAAGTAATTTAGCATGAATAGAATGTTTCCCTAAATAATCTATCACTGATAATTGGATGCATCCAATACTCTCAGAATCTCTTCTTAATTGTCCTCCTCCATTGGATGAGACGAATAATAACATTTGTAGACAATTTTGCATTGTGTGGCAACATTTCAACAGTCAAATACGAACTTTAATACTAAATTATTCGAGAATAGTTGGCCTGCTGTTGCCACACACACACACAATCACGCTAAGCGATCAACCCAACCTCTAGGAACATGTGTATACCATACTAAGCATGGGATCCACATGTCCGAAGATCAAACCGGTCACACTCCGCTAGTCGAAGTGGTACCTATCTGACCCCCAGGTTTTTCCACCACCCCTCCTCATCGTGTGACATACGTGAGGAGGCTTATGATCTTGAAAGTTACTAGAGTTGCCTTGGGTAATGAGACAACTCCCGTTTTTAGTTATTGTGGTTATGCCACCTGACTGTAGGGGTAGCCACATCTAGGCTTTTCTCCCTAATTACTTTACTGACTCTATAGATTTTACTCTAACTGCACTTCGGGACTTGAGTCCCTAAAACAAAAAGAAAAAAGTAGCGTGTGTTCCGTCCATGGAGTCGACAGCCTGAGCTGTCGACTTCATGTTCGGAAAGAGTGTGTGCTCGATCACTCAGCCGCCGATTTGGCAAAAATAAATTTTGTTCTCCTCGCCGGCTGGGTGTCCGATGTGGGTCCGGCCACTGAGCCTATGCTTGCCGCACATGACCTCAGTGCTCGGGTGTCGCGAGAGGATCAGTATCATTTGATCCGCCTGAAGGGCCTAATCTGCATCAGCGGTATATAGAAGGCCTGAGGGGTCTTCTATATGGAGAATTAAAAGTGAATTTACGTTAGATCGTTTAGTGACAAAAATTGACTTAAAATAACAGAATTTAAGAGAAAAACAACCTTTTTTTTTATATGGGTCTTCCTTGGCGATGGGACTATAATATGCCGGCACAATTCTTACCCTTTTATCTTACACTAAAATCTTACACTAATGTGTGGGTGGGTTGGGGTGTGCATTGCAGGGTGTATACGGCCTCCACACACCCCGGTGTATAGTGTCCTTATCTAAGTGCCTTGGCACCTGTATTCTCTCCCCAGAGTCCTAAAAGAGAAGGATTTTTTTTGGTGGTTGTTTTTCTGATGACTGCATTCTTTTGTTTAGACGTCCTTGCGACCATCTCATTCTTTATTTATTCGTTTGGGACCCTATATCCGGCTATTTGCTGTTTAGGTCTTCTGTGTACCGTCCTGGTGTTTGCGTTGTAGTTAGTCAGCTCTCTTAACATGCTACTTGGGTGGGTGTTAAGTCCGTTGAAAAGTTCGTATGCCTTTTTGTCCATTGTGTGAAGAATCCTTGTTTGTCCTGAGTCTCTGTATAAATTTCTCAGAGGTACATATCTTGGTAGATTCAGGGCGTCTCTTATTAATTGGTTTTGCGCTGTTTGTATTTTCTTCCTGTTAGTTTTACAGGTGTGTCCCCACGCAGCGGAGGCATACGAGAGGACTGGTAGGATAATGCTATTCGCCATCCTGATTTTGGTTTTGAACCTTAACTTGCTTCTTCTGCCAATTAGCGATGAGAGCTGACTTTTCAGCTCTTTGGCTCTATACGTTTGCTGATTTATGTGCTGCGTAAATGTAAGCTTTTTGTCGAGTAACACTCCTAGGTATTTGGCCTCATTTGTCCATTGTACTGGGGTGTTTCCAATTGTTAATTCTTGATTCGGTACACTTTTTCTGTGACTAAACATTACAGCCTGCGTTTTATCTGGGTTTATGGCTATTTTCCATTTGATGCACCATCTTACGAATCTGTTGAGTGCTCTCTGCAGATGATTAGCTGCATGATTTGGATTTCTCCAGCTAACAGCTATTGCCGTATCGTCAGCGTAAAGACTCAACAGGGATCCTGGTTCTTTTGGCGTGTCGGCCGTATAGATGGTGTACAGGTAAGGCGACAAAACAGCTCCCTGAGGCACACCCGCCTCCAGGGTCCCGACCTCGGACAGGGTTGCCCCTGTCCGAACTCTGAACCTTCTGTTGGCTAAGTATGATCCAAGGAGGCATGTCATCGTCTCGCTGTATCCCATGGTGTTCATTTTATAAGTGAGTCCATCATGCCAGACCCTGTCAAATGCTTTACTGGCGTCCAGAAATGCTGTTGCCGTGTACATTTTTTCGTTATAACCTTTAGTTGCGAATTCGGTGAAACGTAGAACTTGTAGTTCGCATGAATGTTCGCTTCTGAATCCAAATTGCGCTTCTGGTATGGTGCCTAGTGCTTCCGATTCTTCGTTTAGTCTTTTCAGTATAACTCTTTCCGCTATCTTGCTTATTGATGATAGTAAGCTGATAGGTCTGTAATTTTGCGGAAAAGTGCCATCTTTCCCTGGTTTTTTGATCATGATTATTTGTGCCTCCTTCCATCTGTCTGGAAAATATCTTAGTTTGAGCATGTTGTTTACTATGTTCGTTACGTAGACAATAGCTTTGTTGGGTAGGTTTTTTAGTGCCCTGTTTGTGATGTTGTCAGGTCCTGGGGCTTTTTTGGCGTTTGAGAGTTTAATTAGCTCTTTAATTTCATCGGGAGATGTATGAGTTATTCCTATTCTACCCTTTCTTCTCTTTAATCTTCTAGCTGTTCTTTCTACCTCTTCTTCGAAGTCTATGTCTTCATTGGGATTTTCGTTGTTTCTGCATGCTCTTTCTAGTTCGTCCTTTAGGACTTCAGCTTTATCTCTCTCCGTATGAACAATCCCGTTTTCTCCGTGTAAGGGAGGTATGGGTTTCTTGTCCTGTCAGAGTATTTTCGATAATTTCCAGAAGGCGGATTTGTTTGGGTCTAATTCTTGGATATAGTTGTCCCAGTTTTCGCTTTTATGTTCTCGTAGTTGTCTTTTAACTTCCCTGTCTAGCTCATTTGCAATTCTTTTATCTTCTAGAGTTCTAGTGCGATAGGCTCTTCTTCTTTTTCTGTTTTTTTCCTTTATTAGGTTTTGTAGTTCGAGACTTATATCTCCGAATCTTCCTTTTTGTCTAGTAGTGTTTTCGATTTTTGAGCTGGCATCGATAGCATTATTTATGGTTGTTTCTAGTTTAGTTACACTGTCTTCTAGTTCTGTGATGTTGTTTATTGTTGGGATGTTACCGATGTTTTCGCTAAAAATCCTTCTGAAGTTTGGCCAGCTTGTGATCTTCTTTTGGTGGGGCTGCAAATGGTTTAATTCTATTGCACCCAGGGTCAGGACGATTAGATTGTGCGTTGAATCGCCTTCATTTAGAGATTGTATCTCGTATTGTTGACCCACGTTGTGTAGGATTGCAATGTCTAGATGTGTTGGGAGTTGTCCGTGAAAACAGGTCGGTCCTGTTGGTCCGATCACGTAGGTATTTGGTCTGTTTTCGAGATGGCCGCAAAGTCGTCTTCCGTTGTTGTTGGTTGCTTTATCGAACCATAGGGGAGATCTCGCATTAAGGTCTCCTATAATCACTGTGGGCTCTTCTGTATCGAGGATTAGGCTCAAGTCTTCATCGAATATCAAATCGTTTGGTCTGACATAAGCTGACACTATTTTTAGTGTTTCGTTGTTGGCCTTTAATCTGACTAGCGTGGCTTCCATTGTCACCAGTCCATCTGGTGTTGGTATGTGTTCATGTTCTAAGCCTTTTTTAACTAGTATGGCTGTTCCTCCTGATATCGCTCTATGGTCAGTTCTGTAGATATCGTAGCCTGGAAATTTGGTTTTCTTCCTTTCCACTAATTTGGTTTCTTGAAGGGCTACGATATCGAGCTCTAATCTGTTGATCATCTCATCCAAAAGGTTGAGTTTTTTGAAAATTCCACCGGAATTCCAGGACCCTATGCGTAGATCCTCCGTACGGTTAGCTAGCATTGTCGGTGTATTTCTCCGAATGCAGTCATCATTTTTGTTGCCCTGTCCATCATGGACATCATCTCCATCATCTTCTTATTGTACTCCGTGTGAAACGAAGCAATAAGAGTGGCAGCGTCTTGCATCGTAGGAGCTGCTTCTTCTGTGGTTGTTTTGGCAGCTTGAGCGTAGCTGAAGCCCGTGGTTGTTGTGGCTGGTTTGATCGGTTTGCTCGCCGGTTTAACGGGGGCAGGGATCTTTTTCTTGGGAGCTTTTGAGCATCCTCTATAATTGGCCGTGTGTGCTTGGTCGCAGTTGGCACATTTTGGTGCTGTTTCCCTGCTCTTTTCGCAGTCGTTACTTAAATGGTTTTCACCACACTTCACGCATCTGGAGCTGCAGTGGCAAGCCTTGGAACTGTGATAATAGCCCTGACAGTTAAAACATTGTAGGGTGTCCTTTGTTATTTTGAGTTCGTCTTTGAAACGAACTCTCATGTAGCACAGGTTTGTGACTCCACGTATTTTTTGAATGTCATCCTCTTTGAGGGTGATCATGAAGAAAGGCAAGATCTGTTTTCCTTCTTTTTTTGAGTACATATTGCTGACTCTTGTTACGTCAACATCTTTTTGTCTTAATTCGTTGAGAATTATTTCTGTGTTTGTGGTTGCGGATAGCCCTTTTAGTATGACCCTCTTTAATTTTTCGCTGTCGATTGGGTAGGCAATGTACTCTACCTTCGGTGTGTGCTCTTCTAATATTTTGACTACTCCTAGGTAGTCTTCCCTGGACTTTGTGTTTATTACTATAGTTCTACCAGATCTGGCGAACTTATTATCTGAGATAATACCTGCTTTTGCCGCTTTTTGCAGGATTGCTTGATGTTCTGCGACCGTCTTTAAGATGATCGCAGGAGGTTTTGGTTTTCTTACGTTAACCTCAGCAGGTTTTTGAGGGGTTTCGTCGATTTCTTTTTCTACTTGGGATTCTTTTGGAGTCTCCAAGTTTTTGTGGGCTTTTTGCTCACTTCTTTTTTGCAGATCTTTGGCGGCTTTAGTGAGCGCTTCGTCGTTTCTTTCTTGAATTTTTTGCGTCTGTTTTTCAACGACGCTTATTGATTTTTTTGGTTTCTCGCTACTGTTTACTGATTTCTCAGTAGCGGTGCCTTTTTTTGTTTTTTCTTTCTTTTGGACTTTTGTCCATCCTGCTTCCGATTTCTCTGTTTCTTTTCCTTGGGTTTTAGGTTCTTTCGGCTTTGCTGCAACTCCAGATGTCGAAGGAGTGGCTTTTACCGTCTTGCATGGTGTTACGTCTCTAGGCTTGTGGGTCTCCCACATGGCCAGATCTCTTTTCTTTTCTTCGACCAGCAGTTTTTCGTTCCTTTCGGTCAGAGCCATTATATGGCCGACCAGTTTCTTTATCTCTTCGTCCTTTGCTTGATTTTCCTTCCTTAACTCAGTCATCTGAGTTAGGAGATCCTGAATTTGGGCTTGTGCCTGTTTCTCACGTTGACGACTCTCTTTTTGTAGCTGCCTGATTTGTTTAGTCAGTAAGTCTACTGACTTGTAAAGACCGCTTTCGTCTTTTTCTTTGGATTTTTTTGTTATTTCCTCTTCGTCTGAGAGTTCAGCGGATGGCCTTTGCCTTTTTTGTTTTTTGCCTACCTCCGGCTCGGCATTGTAGACGGTGGAGATGACGTCCACCGTGGGGGCTTCCATTTCGACATTGCTGTCGTCTTCCTGTAGGGGCGGGGCTTCGGTCGGCTCGGCGTTTAATGCGTCGGTCGGCTCGACGTTCAGTTCTCCGGTCGGTTCAGCGTTCAAAGATCCGTCGGCGGCTTCTACGATTATTGATGTGGTTGTCGGTAACTAGAGTAACTCCCATCTCTTTCTAGAGAGGGAGAAGGCAAGTTATCCGCTCTATCCGTCGCTTGGTGGAGTGACCTCAGAGAGTAAGGCCCATATTTATAGTCGATGCTCAAGTATCGGTCGATGCTTGAGGTCGACCTTGAATGAAATTTGTGTTCTATAAACCGTTCTCAAGTACGAAATCGAGCTTGAGTACGCAGAAATGACAGCTCGTACTCAAGCATCGGATCGACCTGCCTTGAGCACGGGATCCTAACCTAACTTTTGTTGTTTATATTTGTTAAATTTGTTTTCCGATTCGCTTCCAATATATTTTTTTTGTTTTTCTAATTACAATAAAAAATGTATGACGAAGTTGAAGAATTTTTAGAGTTTATTGATCATATTGAAGAAGGAAATCAGCCGGAACGTATACCAAAACGATATATTCGTGATATGGAAAATCCCATGGAGTTTTACCGCGATGTTGAATTTCGTCAACGGTATCGTTTCAACAAAGATACCGTTGCAGATACCATTCTGCCTCTGGTATTTGAAGGTCTACGAAAAGCAGACAATCGTGGTTTACCAATACCTCCAATATTACAATTGTTAATTTGTTTAAGATTTTATGCTACATCTAATTTTCAGGTTGTATCTGGTGATTTGCGGGGTATTAGTCAATCGACAATAAGCAACACCATTAAAAAGGTATCAATATTAATAGCTCAACGTTTAAATGATTTTGTAGGGTTTCCCCATACTGGACAAGGATTTAGGAGGAATATAACAAGTTTTTATGAGGTTGCCTATTTTCCAAATGTTTCTGGGTGTATTGATTGCACCCACATCAAGATATCTAATCCAGGTGGTAATAATGGGGAAGTATTTCATAATAGAAAAGGCTTTTTTTCATTAAATGTGCAGGTATAGATTGATCTTTCTTATCCAGGCCCTCATTATATAAATAAATTGCAGGTTGTTTCAGGTCCTAGAAGAGAGATTATGGATATTGTTGTTCGACATCCCAGATCAAGTCATGACAGCTTGATATTTGATCGAAGTGCATTACGAGTTAGAATGGAAAGAGGTGAAATTCCAGGATTATTAATAGGTGACAGTGGATATGCATGCAGACACTATCTACTTACTCCAGTATTACAGCCAGGTATTTATTGATAATTGGCTAAAAAATAGGTTATTTGATGGATATCTCTTTTTAGGTAATGATCAAGAAAATAGGTATAATAGTGCACATATAAGAACAAGAAATGTTGTTGAAAGGCTATTTGGAACCTGGAAAAGACGGTTTCCTTGTCTTCAACGAGGTCTACAAACTAAATTAAATACATCTCTTGCAATAATATGTGCTACAGCAGTACTTTATAATATAGGTTTACAAGAAAATAATAATGATGATGATTTTGTAGAAAATATTGATGTGCCAGTAAATAGAAATGATAATGATGTGGAACGAGGTTTAAATTTTAGGAGACATTTTATTCACCAATATTTTGCATAAGAATTAAAATACATTATTGAATACTTATCTTATTATAGGTAGATATATGTTAGCATCATCATTAGCTTGATAACACTTTTTATTCATGATTTGTTCTTTTAATTTTTAAAATTTCAATATTTAATTGTATTCCTTATATCTAACCTTTGTTCAATTGGCATTTGTTTGTTTAGTTTGAGAATACATTATTGAATACTTGCATTATGTTAGCTGTAGTATGTTTTATCTTATTTCTCAAAATATCAGCATCATTATAATTAGCTTGATTACACTTTTTGTTCATGATTTGTTCTTCCAATTTTTTATTTTTAAAATTTCAATAGTTTATTTCATTGCTTCCTTATACACAAGCTTTTTTCAATTGGCATTTGTTTAGTTTGATAATACATTATTGAATATTTGTATTATGTTAGATGTAGTATGTTTTATCTTATTTCTGAAAATGTCAGAATGATTATCATTAGCTTGATTACACGTTTTGTTCATGATTTATTTTTCCAATTTTTTATTTTTAAAATTTTAATATTTTATTTTATTTCTTTCTTATATCTAATCTTTGTTCAGTTCAATTCAAAGTTGTTTATTTTGAGAATACATTATTGAATACTTATATTATGTTAAATATAGTATGTTTTTGTCTTATTTATAAAAATGTATTTTTTTATGTTTTAATTTAAAATAAATGAGGGTTTTTCACTCACTATGCTCAGACAACTTAAGCAAGTATGTCTTTACTGAGTACAAGGAGTTTCCCTCCTTTTAATTAAGTGTTTATTCCTTTCATAAAACCTTTCCTTACCAAATAAAAATTATACAAATTTAGAATATTAATATTCTTTATTTAAAAAATTATACAGTTATAATTAAATACAATATAAAATAGATTATTTTATTTTATAGCTTCATCAGGAGTAAACTGTAAACAATTAGAACATTAAAAAAAAATGATGTAATTATATATATATATATATATATATATATATATATATATATATATATACATATGTATATATACATGTATATATTGCAGTGGCAGCAATTTACTAAAAATTATGCAAACTCAGTATTTTAATAATTTTCAGTAAACAACATAAAAATATGATCTATGTAGCAATCAATACTTAAAAAAACTGAAAGAGAAACATACATAATCTAAAAACAAAAGACTATACAACAAATAAAAAGGTAAAACCATATCTTACCAGCTGAAATTAAAATATTAAGAACCTTAAATCTACATTAAATACTATCTAGAAATAAAATAAACAGGAAGGAGAATAGAAAGAAAATAACCATGATTTTACAACACAAAGTATATTTTTTTTTTTAATTTTTTTTCGTCTTTATAGAGGGGGGGTCTGAAATCTTCAAAAGACATCTCAGTCCAGTACGCCGCCTGACTGACCTTAGTGCAGGATTCATTCTTCGTAGTCCCGGCGATAGTTCCCGAGGTACTTTAAAACGCCCTCTCGTCGCTGATTCTACGTCAAATGCCTACCTGCTAAAACAGACCCTCCTCTGACATTCAGTGCTCCGAAAGTGAAAAGGCCACTGTAAGACTGAGTTAACACTATCTTCAGTTGGGAATAAGCCACAATGTTTATTTATATGTTATAGTTACTGATGTTTTGATGTCTATGACCAGATATTGTTACCAAAAATACAAAATTGTGATTTATTTTCTGAAAATAAATCACAATTTTGTATCTATGATAACAGCCCTCTGGTCATATAGATTGAAAAAAATCAGTAAATAAAATATGTAAATAAATATATTGTGGCTTATTCCTAACATTCTCTCTAAAAATGCAGAGTACCCAACAAAGGAAAAAGATCTTCTAGCGCCTGAAAATATACAATTAATTATAGCCAAATTCTAGTAACAAGTCAAACATGATAAAATCTATAATTACCCTTTTTTATAGTCTATTAACTTCAATGAAGCTAATTCAGCTTCATCAGTAGCTCTCTGCCTCTCCTTCTCAGCTGCTTCTCTTAAGGCTTTTGCCCTCAGCATATCTTCTTCCAAAATCTTCATTTTCATCCTGTGAATCTCGTCTTGCTGTCTGATGGTATCCCTCATTTTCTTGGACCGTTGTTTATTTTCAGACAATATTTGTGGTATAGCACCCAGTGCCCTACTAGAAGTAGGAGTGTTTGCTAAAATTGATATTATTGTTAAGTACATATGGCTTTAACTACATTTAAAACACTTACCACTTTGAAGCACATCATCATCATCCTCTTCTGTATGAACAGCAGGTGTCACACTACAAGTATTACCTGAAACTATTATTAAGTGTACAGGAAGACTGCTCAAAATTATTACATCATACTTACATAACAAGTCCATTTCTTTGAACTCTGTAGTGGGAAAGAAGTGAGGGGGGTCAGAGGCTACTGATGGTCCTGCTATTGAGCTTCCTAGCTGGTTGAACTGTTTTTGGCCTACAATTATACTATGAGTAAAGCACAGTTACAAATTTAGTATATTTACCTTTTTCAAAGACTGCTGTGCTATCAAAAGAACAGTCGATGCTGACGTCTATATTGGGACCAGCCTCTTCAACTAACTCCAGCACTGCATCACACTCTGGCTTTATCGGGGGACCACCACCTGTAGCTAACATGCTGTGACGCAGTGCTGTTGTTTCTTTGCGTTTCCTATGATAAAAAAAATTATTGGTCAATACTTAAGCATTTGCTTAAACTAATAAAAGTATTCTACCTTTGTTTTAGGTTGTTCCACAATTTTCGAAGCTGGTCGCTGGTCCTGATGTTGTTGACCTCAGGCTGGCAGTTATAATTTCTTGTTATTAACTCCCAAGCCATCTTTTTCTCCATTGTCGAAGCACCGTCTGTCCTTTTATTCTCTACCACACCGTTTTCAGTTACCAGCTGGATTAGGAGAACTTTTTCCTTTGTTGAGTAAGGTGCATATTTCATGCCATTTCCACTCATCTAAAATTTAGATAACCAATTTATTTAGCGTACGGCTTATACAGACAATATAATTATAATGATTGTAACGCATTACACACATATAAATATATCCAAAAACAAATATACATGTAAGCATATGTTGAACATCTAAAATTATGCCTCAGACACAGTAACAAAATGGAAATTAATTCTCTAGAATAAATATTTTTTATAATCTATTACATACCTTAAAATAGTTAATCCAATATTAATTTCAAACACAAAATATTAATACCAAACACAAAATTTCAGTAAGTATACTATACTATAAACCAACTTTGCGCGGTCTAAAGCATAAACTAAATTTGGCGCTAAAAGTTTAGTCACAATTATGATAAAATTGACAGAATCTTCTTTTTATTCGATATTTATTCGAAACTTACTTTTACTGTACTAATTTTTCGTGCTTGAGATCAACCTTGTACGAGAATACCCGAAGTATCGTTTATAGAACACAACAAATACTTGAGCATGACTTTGACGTAAGTTCGACTTGGCGGAGCACATGCTCAAGCACGGGCTTGAGTACCGACTATAAATACGGGGCTAAGGCTCTCTGTCGGAGGCCATTGTGACCTAGCTAGGGATTAATGCCTTTTTAAAAGAATAAAACAGTAATAATAAAGTTTATTAAACAAGTACACAGTATATATAACAAGAAGAAAATGATATAATATATAACTTATATTAAGAACCTGAAAGAGACGTATAATTATCTCCAGATCCGGAAATCGGGAGAATAATTATACCAATTAGTTCTAAACTAAGAATCTGAAAAGTAATGAACGTTATTTATTAACAATAAATCAAATATAAACAAATTTGAAATTAATAACTAGGGAGAATGTCACCTGTCAAAATATTTTGAGTGGGAAGGAGTTGAGCTAGGGACTTGGGATAAGGACTGGGATGTCGGTCGTTATGCCAATCGGAATAATCAGCAATAAAAAGGGGAAGAAGTACACTGTAAAAATAACTACAGGCAAAAATTCAAATTATTTTTCAACAGAATTTTATAAGTCAATCGGACCTGTAGGAAATAAACAAATAGTGGCAAATAGGCATAAATAATATAAATAATATATATCAATTCGAAAATGAAATAAACGACAAATATTATGGTCATAAAATAATAAAATAAAAATTGAAATTTTTAACAGTGTAAAATAAAATATAAATTCAAAGATAGGAAAAAGTATAAGTATTTTTAATAGTGTACCTGGAAAGAGAAACAAATAAAAGAAATGGTATACAAGTTATATATATCAAGGAGTTATATTCAAATATATAAGTAGCAATTACATATATCAAAGTCAAAGAAATACAAGTAATTTTAATAGTGTACCTGGGGAAAGAAACAAATAAAAGAAATAGCATACAAGTTTATATATACAGATATATCAAAGTTATATTTAGAGTTTAAATATACAAGTAGCAAAATACATATATATCAGAGTCAAAGTACAAGTACTTACGTTTGCAGTGTACCTGAAATAAAAGGGGAAATAAAACACAGTTTAAATCGTTTATTTTCACAAGTAAATATATAGCAATATATATATCCCTGAAAGAGAAAAAATAAAACAACAAAAGGTAGTCTTTATTTAATCTCAAAAAACTTTGTAAAAGGATATATGCACGTTCGGTGACTAAGGCCCATATTTATAGTCGATGCTCAAGTATCGGTCGATGCTTGAGGTCGACCTTGAATGAAATTTGTGTTCTATAAACCGTTCTCAAGTACGAAATCGAGCTTGAGTACGCAGAAATGACAGCTCGTACTCAAGCATCGGATCGACCTGCCTTGAGCACGGGATCCTAACCTAACTTTTGTTGTTTATATTTGTTAAATTTGTTTTCCGATTCGCTTCCAATATATTTTTTTTGTTTTTCTCATTACAATAAAAAATGTATGACGAAGTTGAAGAATTTTTAGAGTTTATTGATCATATTGAAGAAGGAAATCAGCCGGAACGTATACCAAAACGATATATTCGTGATATGGAAAATCCCATGGAGTTTTACCGCGATGTTGAATTTCGTCAACGGTATCGTTTCAACAAAGATACCGTTGCAGATACCATTCTGCCTCTGGTATTTGAAGGTCTACGAAAAGCAGACAATCGTGGTTTACCAATACCTCCAATATTACAATTGTTAATTTGTTTAAGATTTTATGCTACATCTAATTTTCAGGTTGTATCTGGTGATTTGCGGGGTATTAGTCAATCGACAATAAGCAACACCATTAAAAAGGTATCAATATTAATAGCTCAACGTTTAAATGATTTTGTAGGGTTTCCCCGTACTGGACAAGGATTTAGGAGGAATATAACAAGTTTTTATGAGGTTGCCTATTTTCCAAATGTTTCTGGGTGTATTGATTGCACCCACATCAAGATATCTAATCCAGGTGGTAATAATGGGGAAGTATTTCGTAATAGAAAAGGCTTTTTTTCATTAAATGTGCAGGTATAGATTGATCTTTCTTATCCAGGCCCTCATTATATAAATAAATTGCAGGTTGTTTCAGGTCCTAGAAGAGAGATTATGGATATTGTTGTTCGACATCCCGGATCAAGTCATGACAGCTTGATATTTGATCGAAGTGCATTACGAGTTAGAATGGAAAGAGGTGAAATTCCAGGATTATTAATAGGTGACAGTGGATATGCATGCAGACACTATCTACTTACTCCAGTATTACAGCCAGGTATTTATTGATAATTGGCTAAAAAATAGGTTATTTGATGGATATCTCTTTTTAGGTAATGATCAAGAAAATAGGTATAATAGTGCACATATAAGAACAAGAAATGTTGTTGAAAGGCTATTTGGAACCTAGAAAAGACGGTTTCCTTGTCTTCAACGAGGTCTACAAACTAAATTAAATACATCTCTTGCAATAATATGTGCTACAGCAGTACTTTATAATATAGGTTTACGAGAAAATAATGATGATGATGATTTTGTAGAAAATATTGATGTGCCAGTAAATAGAAATGTTAATGATGTGGAACGAGGTTTAAATTTTAGGAGACATTTTATTCACCAATATTTTGCATAAGAATTAAAATACATTATTGAATACTTATCTTATTATAGGTAGATATATGTTAGCATCATCATTAGCTTGATAACACTTTTTATTCATGATTTGTTCTTTTAATTTTTAAAATTTCAATATTTAATTGTATTCCTTATATCTAACCTTTGTTCAATTGGCATTTGTTTGTTTAGTTTGAGAATACATTATTGAATACTTGCATTATGTTAGCTGTAGTATGTTTTATCTTATTTCTCAAAATATCAGCATCATTATAATTAGCTTGATTACACTTCTTGTTCATGATTTGTTCTTCCAATTTTTTATTTTTAAAATTTCAATAGTTTATTTCATTGCTTCCTTATACACAAGCTTTTTTCAATTGGCATTTGTTTGTTTAGTTTGATAATACATTATTGAATACTTGTATTATGTTAGATGTAGTATGTTTTATCTTATTTCTCAAAATGTCAGAATGATTATCATTTAAAATTTCAATATTTTATTTTATTTCTTTCTTATATCTAATCTTTGTTCAGTTCATTCAAAGTTGTTTATTTTAAGAATACAGTATTGAATACTTATATTATGTTAAATATAGTATGTTTTTGTCTTATTTATAAAAATGTATTTTTTTATGTTTTAATTTAAAATAAATGAGGGTTTTTCACTCACTATGCTCAGACAACTTAAGCAAGTATGTCTTTACTGAGTACAAGGAGTTTCCCTCCTTTTAATTAAGTGTTTATTCCTTTCATAAAACCTTTCCTTACCAAATAAAAATTATACAAATTTAGAATATTAATATTCTTTATTTAAAAAATTATACAGTTATAATTAAATACAATATAAAATAGATTATTTTATTTTATAGCTTCATCAGGAGTAAACTGTAAAACAATTAGAACATTACAAAAAAATGATGTAATTATATATATATATATATATATATAAACAAAGAAAGCAGTTTATTAGGGATGCAGTCAGTAGGTTTGGCCAGGATGTTATAGAAACACTCTTTTGACTTTTGGTCGAGCTTTCGGAATTACTTTATTCCTTCTTCAGGACACTGTAATTAGAAGAAAGTGTAAATATTTACAACATATCTCAAATTATCATTACAACTTACTAGTCGTTGAGATTATCTGTGTAAAGCTACGACACAACATTGAAAACACACATATAAATAATTTCCCTAATAAACTGCTTTCTTTGTTTATATAGACAGTCAATAATATCCAGTATTTCTTATATATATATATATATATATATATATATATATATATATACATATGTATATATACATGTATATATTGCAGTGGCAGCAATTTACTAAAAATTATGCAAACTCAGTATTTTAATAATTTTCAGTAAACAACATAAAAATATGATCTATGTAGCAATCAATACTTAAAAAAACTGAAAGAGAAACATACATAATCTAAAAACAAAAGACTATACAACAAATAAAAAGGTAAAACCATATCTTACCAGCTGAAATTAAAATATTAAGAACCTTAAATCTACATTAAATACTATCTAGAAATAAAATAAACAGGAAGGATAATAGAAAGAAAATAACCATGATTTTACAACACAAAGTATATTTTTTTTTTTTATTTTTTTTTCGTCTTTATAGAGGGGGGGTCTGAAATCTTCAAAAGACATCTCAGTCCAGGACGCCGCCTGACTGACCTTAGTGCAGGATTCATTCTTCGTAGTCCCAGCGATAGTTCCCGAGGTACTTTAAAACGCCCTCTCGTCGCTGATTCTACGTCAAATGCCTACCTGCTAAAACAGACCCTCCTTGACATTCAGTGCTCCGAAAGTGAAAAGGCCACTGCAAGACTGAGTTAACACTATCTTCAGTTGGGAATAAGCCACAATGTTTATTTATATGTTATAGTTACTGATGTTTTGATGTCTATGACCAGATATTGTTACCAAAAATACAAAATTGTGATTTATTTTCTGAAAATAAATCACAATTTTGTATCTATGATAACAGCCCTCTGGTCATATAGATTGAAAAAAATCAGTAAATAAAATATGTAAATAAATATATTGTGGCTTATTCCTAACATTCTCTCTAAAAATGCAGAGTACCCAACAAAGGAAAAAGATCTTCTAGCGCCTGAAAATATACAATTAATTATAGCCAAATTCTAGTAACGTCAAACATGATAAAATCTATAATTACCCTTTTTTATAGTCTATTAACTTCAATGAAGCTAATTCAGCTTCATCAGTAGCTCTCTGCCTCTCCTTCTCAGCTGCTTCTCTTAAGGCTTTTGCCCTCAGCATATCTTCTTCCAAAATCTTCATTTTCATCCTGTGAATCTCGTCTTGCTGTCTGATGGTATCCCTCATTTTCTTGGACCGTTGTTTATTTTCAGACAATATTTGTGGTATAGCACCCAGTGCCCTACTAGAAGTAGGAGTGTTTGCTAAAATTGATATTATTGTTAAGTACATATGGCTTTAACTACATTTAAAACACTTACCACTTTGAAGCACATCATCATCATCCTCTTCTGTATGAACAGCAGGTGTCACACTACAAGTATTACCTGAAACTATTATTAAGTGTACAGGAAGACTGCTCAAAATTATTACATCATACTTACATAACAAGTCCATTTCTTTGAACTCTGTAGTGGGAAAGAAGTGAGGGGGGTCAGAGGCTACTGATGGTCCTGCTATTGAGCTTCCTAGCTGGTTGAACTGTTTTTGGCCTACAATTATACTATGAGTAAAGCACAGTTACAAATTTAGTACATTTACCTTTTTCAAAGACTGCTGTGCTATCAAAAGAACAGTCGATACTGACGTCTATATTGGGACCAGCCTCTTCAACTAACTCCAGCACTGCATCACACTCTGGCTTCATCGGGGGACCACCACCTGTAGCTAACATGCTGTGACGCAGTGCTGTTGTTTCTTTGCGTTTCCTATGATAAAAAAATTATTGGTCAATACTTAAGCATTTGCTTAAACTAATAAAAGTATTCTACCTTTGTTTTAGGTTGTTCCACAATTTTCGAAGCTGGTCGCTGGTCCTGATGTTGTTGACCTCAGGCTGGCAGTTATAATTTCTTGTTATTAACTCCCAAGCCATCTTTTTCTCCATTGTCGAAGCACCGTCTGTCCTTTTATTCTCTACCACACCGTTTTCAGTTACCAGCTGGATTAGGAGAACTTTTTCCTTTGTTGAGTAAGGTGCATATTTCATGCCATTTCCACTCATCTAAAATTTAGATAACCAATTTATTTAGCGTACGTCTTATACAGACAATATAATTATAATGATTGTAATGCATTACACACATATAAATATATCCAAAAACAAATATACATGTAAGCATATATTGAACATCTAAAATTATGCCTCAGACACAGTAACAAAATGGAAATTAATTCTCTAGAATAAATATTTTTTATAATATATTACATACCTTAAAATAGTTAATCCAATATTAATTTCAAACACAAAATATTAATACCAAACAAAATTTCAGTAAGTATACTATATAAACCAACTTTGCGCGGGCTAAAGCATAAACTAAATTTGGCGCTAAAAGTTTAGTCACAATTATGATATAATTGACAGAATCTTCTTTTTATTCGATATTTATTCGAAACTTACTTTTACCGTACTAATTTTTCGTGCTTGAGATCAACCTTGTACGAGAATACCCGAAGTATCGTTTATAGAACACAACAAATACTTGAGCATGACTTTGACGTAAGTTCGACTTGGCGGAGCACATGCTCAAGCACGGGCTTGAGTACCGACTATAAATACGGGGCTAAGGCCCATATTTATAGTCGATGCTCAAGTATCGGTCGATGCTTGAGGTCGACCTTGAATGAAATTTGTGTTCTATAAACCGTTCTCAAGTACGAAATCGAGCTTGAGTACGCAGAAATGACAGCTCGTACTCAAGCATCGGATCGACCTGCCTTGAGCACGGGATCCTAACCTAACTTTTGTTGTTTATATTTGTTAAATTTGTTTTCCGATTCGCTTCCAATATATTTTTTTTGTTTTTCTCATTACAATAAAAAATGTATGACGAAGTTGAAGAATTTTTAGAGTTTATTGATCATATTGAAGAAGGAAATCAGCCGGAACGTATACCAAAACGATATATTCGTGATATGGAAAATCCCATGGAGTTTTACCGCGATGTTGAATTTCGTCAACGGTATCGTTTCAACAAAGATACCGTTGCAGATACCATTCTGCCTCTGGTATTTGAAGGTCTACGAAAAGCAGACAATCGTGGTTTACCAATACCTCCAATATTACAATTGTTAATTTGTTTAAGATTTTATGCTACATCTAATTTTCAGGTTGTATCTGGTGATTTGCGGGGTATTAGTCAATCGACAATAAGCAACACCATTAAAAAGGTATCAATATTAATAGCTCAACGTTTAAATGATTTTGTAGGGTTTCCCCATACTGGACAAGGATTTAGGAGGAATATAACAAGTTTTTATGAGGTTGCCTATTTTCCAAATGTTTCTGGGTGTATTGATTGCACCCACATCAAGATATCTAATCCAGGTGGTAATAATGGGGAAGTATTTCGTAATAGAAAAGGCTTTTTTTCATTAAATGTGCAGGTATAGATTGATCTTTCTTATCCAGGCCCTCATTATATAAATAAATTGCAGGTTGTTTCAGGTCCTAGAAGAGAGATTATGGATATTGTTGTTCGACATCCCGGATCAAGTCATGACAGCTTGATATTTGATCGAAGTGCATTACGAGTTAGAATGGAAAGAGGTGAAATTCCAGGATTATTAATAGGTGACAGTGGATATGCATGCAGACACTATCTACTTACTCCAGTATTACAGCCAGGTATTTATTGATAATTGCCTAAAAAATAGGTTATTTGATGGATATCTCTTTTTAGGTAATGATCAAGAAAATAGGTATAATAGTGCACATATAAGAACAAGAAATGTTGTTGAAAGGCTATTTGGAACCTGGAAAAGACGGTTTCCTTGTCTTCAACGAGGTCTACAAACTAAATTAAATACATCTCTTGCAATAATATGTGCTACAGCAGTACTTTATAATATAGGTTTACAAGAAAATAATAATGATGATGATGATTTTGTAGAAAATATTGATGTGCCAGTAAATAGAAATGTTAATGATGTGGAACGAGGTTTAAATTTTAGGAGACATTTTATTCACCAATATTTTGCATAAGAATTAAAATACATTATTGAATACTTATCTTATTATAGGTAGATATATGTTAGCATCATCATTAGCTTGATAAAACTTTTTATTCATGATTTGTTCTTTTAATTTTTAAAATTTCAATATTTAATTGTATTCCTTATATCTAACCTTTGTTCAATTGGCATTTGTTTGTTTAGTTTGAGAATACATTATTGAATACTTGCATTATGTTAGCTGTAGTATGTTTTATCTTATTTCTCAAAATATCAGCATCATTATAATTAGCTTGATTACACGTTTTGTTCATGATTTATTTTTCCAATTTTTTATTTTTAAAATTTCAATATTTTATTTTATTTCTTTCTTATATCTAATCTTTGTTCAGTTCAATTCAAAGTTGTTTATTTTGAGAATACATTATTGAATACTTATATTATGTTAAATATAGTATGTTTTTGTCTTATTTATAAAAATGTATTTTTTTATGTTTTAATTTAAAATAAATGAGGGTTTTTCACTCACTATGCTCAGACAACTTAAGCAAGTATGTCTTTACTGAGTACAAGGAGTTTCCCTCCTTTTAATTAAGTGTTTATTCCTTTCATAAAACCTTTCCTTACCAAATAAAAATTATACAAATTTAGAATATTAATATTCTTTATTTAAAAAATTATACAGTTATAATTAAATACAATATAAAATAGATTATTTTATTTTATAGCTTCATCAGGAGTAAACTGTAAACAATTAGAACATTACAAAAAAATGATGTAATTATATATATATATATATATATATATATATATATATATATATACATATGTATATATACATGTATATATTGCAGTGGCAGCAATTTACTAAAAATTATGCAAACTCAGTATTTTAATAATTTTCAGTAAACAACAATAAAATATGATCTATGTAGCAATCAATACTTAAAAAAACTGAAAGAGAAACATACATAATCTAAAAACAAAAGACTATACAACAAATAAAAAGGTAAAACCATATCTTACCAGCTGAAATTAAAATATTAAGAACCTTAAATCTACATTAAATACTATCTAGAAATAAAATAAACAGGAAGGAGAATAGAAAGAAAATAACCATGATTTTACAACACAAAGTATATTTTTTTTTTTAATTTTTTTTCGTCTTTATAGAGGGGGAGTCTGAAATCTTCAAAAGACATCTCAGTCCAGTACGCCGCCTGACTGACCTTAGTGCAGGATTCATTCTTCGTAGTCCCGGCGATAGTTCCCGAGGTACTTTAAAACGCCCTCTCGTCGCTGATTCTACGTCAAATGCCTACCTGCTAAAACAGACCCTCCTCTGACATTCAGTGCTCCGAAAGTGAAAAGGCCACTGTAAGACTGAGTTAACACTATCTTCAGTTGGGAATAAGCCACAATGTTTATTTATATGTTATAGTTACTGATGTTTTGATGTCTATGACCAGATATTGTTACCAAAAATACAAAATTGTGATTTATTTTCTGAAAATAAATCACAATTTTGTATCTATGATAACAGCCCTCTGGTCATATAGATTGAAAAAAATCAGTAAATAAAATATGTAAATAAATATATTGTGGCTTATTCCTAACATTCTCTCTAAAAATGCAGAGTACCCAACAAAGGAAAAAGATCTTCTAGCGCCTGAAAATATACAATTAATTATAGCCAAATTCTAGTAACAAGTCAAACATGATAAAATCTATAATTACCCTTTTTTATAGTCTATTAACTTCAATGAAGCTAATTCAGCTTCATCAGTAGCTCTCTGCCTCTCCTTCTCAGCTGCTTCTCTTAAGGCTTTTGCCCTCAGCATATCTTCTTCCAAAATCTTCATTTTCATCCTGTGAATCTCGTCTTGCTGTCTGATGGTATCCCTCATTTTCTTGGACCGTTGTTTATTTTCAGACAATATTTGTGGTATAGCACCCAGTGCCCTACTAGAAGTAGGAGTGTTTGCTAAAATTGATATTATTGTTAAGTACATATGGCTTTAACTACATTTAAAACACTTACCACTTTGAAGCATATCATCATCATCCTCTTCTGTATGAACAGCAGGTGTCACACTACAAGTATTACCTGAAACTATTATTAAGTGTACAGGAAGACTGCTCAAAATTATTACATCATACTTACATAACAAGTCCATTTCTTTGAACTCTGTAGTGGGAAAGAAGTGAGGGGGGTCAGAGGCTACTGATGGTCCTGCTATTGAGCTTCCTAGCTGGTTGAACTGTTTTTGGCCTACAATTATACTATGAGTAAAGCACAGTTACAAATTTAGTACATTTACCTTTTTCAAAGACTGCTGTGCTATCAAAAGAACAGTCGATGCTGACGTCTATATTGGGACCAGCCTCTTCAACTAACTCCAGCACTGCATCACACTCTGGCTTCATCGGGGGACCACCACCTGTAGCTAACATGCTGTGACGCAGTGCTGTTGTTTCTTTGCGTTTCCTATGATAAAAAAATTATTGGTCAATACTTAAGCATTTGCTTAAACTAATAAAAGTATTCTACCTTTGTTTTAGGTTGTTCCACAATTTTCGAAGCTGGTCGCTGGTCCTGATGTTGTTGACCTCAGGCTGGCAGTTATAATTTCTTGTTATTAACTCCCAAGCCATCTTTTTCTCCATTGTCGAAGCACCGTCTGTCCTTTTATTCTCTACCACACCGTTTTCAGTTACCAGCTGGATTAGGAGAACTTTTTCCTTTGTTGAGTAAGGTGCATATTTCATGCCATTTCCACTCATCTAAAATTTAGATAACCAATTTATTTAGCGTACGGCTTATACAGACAATATAATTATAATGATTGTAACGCATTACACACATATAAATATATCCAAAAACAAATATACATGTAAGCATATATTGAACATCTAAAATTATGCCTCAGACACAGTAACAAAATGGAAATTAATTCTCTAGAATAAATATTTTTTATAATATATTACATACCTTAAAATAGTTAATCCAATATTAATTTCAAACACAAAATATTAATACCAAACACAAAATTTCAGTAAGTATACTATACTATAAACCAACTTTGCGCGGGCTAAAGCATAAACTAAATTTGGCGCTAAAAGTTTAGTCACAATTATGATAAAATTGACAGAATCTTCTTTTTATTCGATATTTATTCGAAACTTACTTTTACTGTACTAATTTTGCGTGCTTGAGATCAACCTTGTACGAGAATACCCGAAGTATCGTTTATAGAACACAACAAATACTTGAGCATGACTTTGACGTAAGTTCGACTTGGCGGAGCACATGCTCAAGCACGGGCTTGAGTACCGACTATAAATACGGGGCTAAGTCCCGTTAAGTAGGGACTTAGCAAATCTGTAAGAGAATATTTTCTTACATGACTTGTAAGAATGCCGAAATAATCAGAATTTTGACTAAGTCGAAAAACACAGATTAATTCGGCGAAAAATGGCGACGCTCTTAAAGGAATTTATTAGCAAATTTGACTAAGTCAAAAAGCATAGATAAATCCTTCAAAAATGGCCGCCGTGGTTTGTAGACAAACCGTAGTTAAAGATGTGGAACGTTAGGTTCCGGGTTTTAAAGGTGAGCTGAAAGAAAACAAGAACTCTCTAGGAACTGAATCAACCAGAGGATCTTACTTGCCTAGAAGGCTGGACCAGCGGACATATCCTGACCCGGTCTGATTTCCTGGCCGTCGTGCACTTCTTTTATGCATAAAAAAGTAGGTCAATCGTAACGGTCGTTTTGGACCTTTTTACGATTGACCAGGCACGGCGACCAATGCCCAATTTTCAGAATTATCATTGGCTGCAGCTCGGATGCATTTCGACCAATGATAATTCAGAAAATGAGCAACAGACTTCTGAATTATGATTGGCTGCAATTACTGTTGCCATTTGACCAATCACAATTCAGCAGGCTGGGCGACATCGCCCCCGCTTCGAAGATCCTTCTGGTGATTTTACTTTATTGAAAAACAATATTTACAATAAGTATCAAAAAATCTAAATTTAAAGCAAACAATTGTTTAAGTTAATTGCAAAAAAATAAAAATGACTCTGAAAGAGAAAAAACAAAAATAATGTCTTTGCACTCTTCACTCGGCGTCTTCTGCGGCGATGGCGTCGACACGTGGAGGCGGTGCGGGACGGATGTCGTCAACATGGATCAGCCGGTCTACGTCGTTGTCTCGATGAACTTCGTAGGTGTGATTGCCGGCTGCCCTGATGATAGAATGGGGTCCTGTCCAGGTCTCTCCAAAGTTCCCTCTCTGGTGGTTCCTCACCAACACCTGTTGTCCAGGAATGTACTGAGGTGGAGGACGAGCGTCAGGATTATCCGGGAACAGGTTCCTGGCGTAGATAGTGGCTTTTTGGACAGCTCGCTGGACTCGCTGTTCCCTATTCTCCCTCTGATTGATTTGAAAGTTCGTTTCCTGGGCTCGTCTTGGCCTGTACCCGAGTAGGAGCTCTGCTGGAGTCTGTCCGGTGGCGTCGTTGGCTCTGGTTCGAAGAGTAAATACGACGTCTCCGACGTAGGAGTCCCATCGGGGGTCTTCAGGCGATGACACTCTTGCCCGTAGTCCTTTCTTTAGTTCTTGTACTCTGCGTTCGACGGGATTGGCCCTCTGGTGGTATATGGGTGCCTTTTCGTGTTCGATATTATGACGACGCAGGAATCTCTCCCAGGTTGGTGTTCGAAACTGGGAGCCATTATCCGTGATGATCGTGTTTGGTCGTCCCCATCGGTTGCAGATCTCGTCCTGAAGGAAGGACGTGATGTCTTTGGATTTTGCTGACGTGGTGCATCGGTATTCAACCCAGTTGCTAAGGCAGTCCGTGGCCAGGAGGATGAAACGGTTCCTTGTTCCTCGAGCAGGAGGATAGGGACCTAGCACATCGAAGGAGATCCTCTCCCATGGATTGACGGGGGCCCTCGGAACTATCGGAGCTCTAGGTTGACGTTTGGATGCTTTTGTAGTGGCACACTTCAAGCAAGATCGGATGTGATCTACTATATCTTTGGACATGCCGGGCCAGAAGTAAAGTTCTCGGATGGCTCTGCACGTCTCTTCTTGTCCTGGATGGTTGGCTTCCTCACTGTCGTGGTAAACTTGCAGAACCTCAGTTCGGAAGCAACCAGGGACAAGGAGTCGTTTTTCGCCATCCTGGAGGTAGTATGCCGTGTCGTTTTCTACCAGGAAGTCATCGAGGAGGCCTGACTCGACGTCGTCACGAGGTCCTCTGGTCTGAATGCGACGCCAACGGGCAATGAATCGCTGCACTCCATGGTGGGTTTGATGAGCCCTCTGGATGCGTGCTTGCAGCGGCATATCATTGAGATCGTCCAGGATTGGGTGGTTGGCACCATCATCCTGGGCTTCTAGGAGGCACAGCAACGGGAAGGTGTTGTCTTCCATCATTGGTTGCTGTGGCCAGGCTAGGCGGTCGACTTCAGCGTCAGGGTCGTGGATCGTCTCCTCCTCGGTGGTCGGATGGCGTGATAAGTGATCTGGCAGCTGGTTGTCTCTACCGGCGACGTGGATCACCTTGAAGTTAAATTCTTGAAGCAGCAGAGCCCATCGTGATAACTTGGCTTTGTCTGTTTTGTAGCGGTCCAGCCACAGTAGAGCTCTGCTGTCTGTGTATAGTGTAAAGGCCTGGTCCTGCAGGAAATGCTTGAATCGTTTTAGGGCCCATATGACGGCGAGACATTCTTTTTCATTAATATGGTACCTCTTCTCAGCTGGTTTGAGCTTAGTGGAACCATATGCTATGATCCGTCTGTTGTCAGGTTCCCCTTGGAATAATACGGCGCCCATACCTATCTCAGACGCGTCCGTCTGAAGGCTGAAGGGCAGGCTAGCATCTGGCCGTTGTAATTCCAACTTATTGGCAATGGCATTCTTGATGTTATTGAATGCCCTGTCAGCTACTTCGTTCCATTGGAAACGGTGTTTTCCCGCTGTTAGATCAGTCAGCGGGGTCACCATCTCCGCAAAGTTTGGTACGAAGTCTCGTAGCCAGCTGGCAGTGCCAATAAAAGACCTCAGTTGGCGGAGAGTCTTTGGAGTCGTGAACCCTTGGATCTTGTCTCGATGTCTTTCCATTGGTTGTGTATTTGTGGAAGTGATGGTATGGCCCAAGTAGTCCAGTTCTTTGGCGGCGAACTGGCATTTCTTTAAGGACACCCACAGGCCGTGAGTGCGCAGACGTTCCAGGACCAGGTGGAGGTGCTTTTGGTGCTCCTCCCAGGTGGACGAGTAGACGATGATGTCGTCCATGTATACCTTTACAAATTCGTCCACGAAGCCGGCGAAGACGGTGGTCACCAGCTTCTGAAAAGCTGCAGGTCCGTTCTTCAACCCAAATGGCATCACCGTGAATTCAAACTGGGACCCATCAGGAAGGCTGAAAGCTGTGATCTGTTTGCTGTCCTCGGCCAGCGGAATTTGCCAGAATCCGCTCTTCAGGTCGAGGGTGGTAAAGATGTTTGCTGAGCCTAGTTCCTTTATGCTGTCGTGAATGGGTGGTAAGTTTGAAACCTCGACCACGGTGATTGCATTGATTTTGCGGTAATCGACACAAAATCGAGGAGTTCCATCCTTCTTGGTGACGATTACAACTGGGCTGTTGTACGGACTTCTGCTTGGACGTATCACGCCCGCCGAGAGCATGTCCTGGACCTCTGAGTACATTATTTTCTTTTTGGCCGTGGAGTACTTATACGGCCTGGTGTTGATGGGAGTAGAGTCAGTCAGTTTGATGGCCATCTGCGTGGCCTTGGTGGTAGGTTGACGGACTCTGTCGTCGAAAACGTCTTGGTACGTTTTCAGAAGCTGTTGGATTTCAGTCACTGCGAAACTTGGGGCCTGGTCGTCTCGTAGGAGGTGGACGTTGTTGCTAGATGTTAGTTTTGTAGACGACTCCCAGAACAAGATGTGGCGGCTGTCGGTCCCTACGTGGATGCACCTCCGGGTGAGGTCTATCAGGGCACCCTCGGACGTCAGCCATGACATGCCAAGAATCAGGTCATGGTGGAGATCATCTACAAGTTGGCATTGGATTCTGCTTGTGAATTCGTCGGAGAAGCGAACGTCCACTTCTACGAAGCCTAGAGTGTGGAGTGACTGGCTTCTTTTGGGCAGCTGGACTCTGGTAGTAGTGTTCTGCACCATTGCCGTCTCGATAAGGCCCGCTCGGATGAAGTTATGACTTGCACCGGAGTCTATCAGGGCCATCATCCTGACTGAGTCGATTTCAACGGAAATCTCGGGTGGTGGTGAGGAAGCAGCGGCTACCTGGAGGATGTTCAGCTGGGGCACCTTGGTCTTGGGACTTAGTGTTCGACGGTGCCCCCGTCGGAGTTTCCCTGGTCTGGACGTGGTGGATTACTTCTTGGTGGAGGTGTAGGGCGACCTCCTTGTTGTTGGTTGGGTTGGTTGCGGTCATTGTTGTTATTACGGTTGGAGTTGTTATTGTTATTGTTGTAGTGGCTGCTATTACCGCCTTGGTTGCGGTTATTACCCCTGTTGCGCCATTCATTAAGGGTTTCGGATTGTCTGGGGCGGTCGTGACGTGGTGGATACTGTGGACGGTCCTGCTGTGGCTGTGGAGGACGGTCCGGCTTGGGAGTCGGTCTCTCTTGTTTTTGGTTTGATGCTGAGGGAGTAGAGACTCGTATGTCCCTTTCTAGTTCGTCCACTGTCCGCCGTAGGTCTTCCTCGGTACGTGGTGGATTGCCTCGTAGGTATTTCCTTATTTCAGGGCGCAACTGGTCGAGGATGATCTCGCAGCGCTCCTCGTCTGGGGTATCTGGTGCAACTCGGTTGAACAGGGCCATCTTCTGATTTATGAATTCTGCCGCTGTTTCTTGTCTTTGTTTGTGACCGTATAGTTTGGCCAGCAACTTGGTGAATTTGGACGAATGGCTGAAATGGTCCATTAGTCTTTTGAAGAAGGAAGTGTAGTCCATCCTGGTGTCTGTGTGTGTTTTTGCCCACGCAGCCGCCTCCCCTTCGAGGCCATGCTCTAGAAGATATGCCGTCCAGTGCCTCTTCTCGATCGCCATCTCCAGGAGGTGGTCCGTGGCTGCTGCGGCGAATTCCTCCGGGCTCTCATGTTCGGCTCCGCTGAACTTCTTTAATGCTGGTCTCCATCGTGGTGTAGGTGCTGGTGCTGGTGGTGCTGGTGGATACTCAATCTTAACCGTCTGTCCTTGCATCAGGGTTAGGGCCGTTACTGCTTGTGTTAGGGCTGCTAGCATCTGTGTTAGATCTGCATTGCCTGACGTCGCAGGCTGTGGTGGACTTGGGGCTGTCGTCTCCGTTGTGGAAGGAAGGCCTGACGTCGCAGGCGGTGGTGAGCACTCCGTTGTCTCAGGGTGTGGTGATGTTCTATCGTAGAGTTGGGCGCCATGTCGGTAACTAGAGTAACTCCCATCTCTTTCTAGAGAGGGAGAAGGCAAGTTATCCGCTCTATCCGTCGCTTGGTGGAGTGACCTCAGAGAGTAAGGCTCTCTGTCGGAGGCCATTGTGACCTAGCTAGGGATTAATGCCTTTTTAAAATAATAAAACAGTAATAATAAAGTTTATTAAACAAGTACACAGTATATATAACAAGAAGAAAATGATATAATATATAACTTATATTAAGAACCTGAAAGAGACGTATAATTATCTCCAGATCCGGAAATCGGGAGAATAATTATACCAATTAGTTCTAAACTAAGAATCTGAAAAGTAATGAACGTTATTTATTAACAATAAATCAAATATAAACAAATTTGAAATTAATAACTAGGGAGAATGTCACCTGTCAAAATATTTTGAGTGGGAAGGAGTTGAGCTAGGGACTTGGGATAAGGACTGGGATGTCGGTCGTTATGCCAATCGGAATAATCAGCAATAAAAAGGGGAAGAAGTACACTGTAAAAATAACTACAGGCAAAAATTCAAATTATTTTTCAACAGAATTTTATAAGTCAATCGGACCTGTAGGAAATAAACAAATAGTGGCAAATAGGCATAAATAATATAAATAATATATATCAATTCGAAAATGAAATAAACGACAAATATTATGGTCATAAAATAATAAAATAAAAATTGAAATTTTTAACAGTGTAAAATAAAATATAAATTCAAAGATAGGAAAAAGTATAAGTATTTTTAATAGTGTACCTGGAAAGAGAAACAAATAAAAGAAATGGTATACAAGTTATATATATCAAGGAGTTATATTCAAATATATAAGTAGCAATTACATATATCAAAGTCAAAGAAATACAAGTAATTTTAATAGTGTACCTGGGGAAAGAAACAAATAAAAGAAATAGCATACAAGTTTATATATACAGATATATCAAAGTTATATTTAGAGTTTAAATATACAAGTAGCAAAATACATATATATCAGAGTCAAAGTACAAGTACTTACGTTTGCAGTGTACCTGAAATAAAAGGGGAAATAAAACACAGTTTAAATCGTTTATTTTCACAAGTAAATATATAGCAATATATATATATATCCCTGAAAGAGAAAAAATAAAACAACAAAAGGTAGTCTTTATTTAATCTCAAAAAACTTTGTAAAAGGATATATGCACGTTCGGTGACTAAGTCCCGTTAAGTAGGGACTTAGCAAATCTGTAAGAGAATATTTTCTTACATGACTTGTAAGAATGCCGAAATAATCAGAATTTTGACTAAGTCGAAAAACACAGATTAATTCGGCGAAAAATGGCGACGCTCTTAAAGGAATTTATTAGCAAATTTGACTAAGTCAAAAAGCATAGATAAATCCTTCAAAAATGGCCGCTGTGGTTTGTAGACAAACCGTAGTTAAAGATGTGGAACGTTAGGTTCCGGGTTTTAAAGGTGAGCTGAAAGAAAACAAGAACTCTCTAGGAACTGAATCAACCAGAGGATCTTACTTGCCTAGAAGGCTGGACCAGCGGACATATCCTGACCCGGTCTGATTTCCTGGCCGTCGTGCACTTCTTTTATGCATAAAAAAGTAGGTCAATCGTAACGGTCGTTTTGGACCTTTTTACGATTGACCAGGCACGGCGACCAATGCCCAATTTTCAGAATTATCATTGGCTGCAGCTCGGATGCATTTCGACCAATGATAATTCAGAAAATGAGCAACAGACTTCTGAATTATGATTGGCTGCAATTACTGTTGCCATTTGACCAATCACAATTCAGCAGGCTGGGCGACATGGTGTCGCCAAGTGCTCGGTCAAGAGTGACCAATGAGCACTCTTGGCGCGCATCGCCCCGCCTTCCTTCCTTTTGCAATTTTTTCATTAGTCTTTTGGTTTGGAATCTTGTAAAATATTATGTATAAATATTAGTTGATTTCCAAACCAAAGACCGTGCAGGCAATGTACTCTCGGATTTGCTCCTTAACCTCCCTCTACACCGCATTCGCAACCGTGAACCGACTTATGTGGGTGCGCAGGGCCTGTCAGTCATCGATCATATCGTATGCACATACGACTTAATTGACCGACTGGCTGACGAGTGTTACCTGGGCGATTCCATAACGTCGGATCACCTTCCTCTGCTGGTTAAGGAACAGATACTAAATCCTCCTCCTCCTAGCCCTCCTAAAGTAATAAGAGACTACAAACGCGCCAACTGGGAACTCTTCCAAACATACCTGTCTAATAACACTCCAGAGTTAGGCAATCTTTTTATGTACCCCGATGATATCGACCGAGGTATCACGGAAATTACTAACCTGATAAATCAAGCAATTGATTTGTCGGTCCCTAATAGGGTAATCAACCCTAACAAACCACCTCTACCTCAGTTCATTATCGATAAAATCAAACAAAAAAGACGTCTCCTCCGTCAATTCCAACGCACACGCAATCCCCTCGTCAAAACAGAGTATAACCGTCTGTCTGCGGCGATCAAACTGCAGGTCAACAATCTGCAGGCCAGACAATGGGCTGCAGCGACCTCCAGTCTTGATTACCGTGACAGCGGCAAATTCTGGCAAAAATTCAAAGGCCTAACGAAACAAAAAACCAACAATCCTTCTCACCTTGTGGTGAACAATATAACTATTAATTCAAACGAACAGAAAGCAGAAGCTTTCAAAACCCACCTCCAGAACACCTTAATATCTCCCGACGATCCGAGATTCGATCATGCCTTCTGTGATCGCGCAGTGAGAGACATAACACGACTGCTCAGAACCCCTTTCGACCCTCAGGCACCCCATGAACATCCAATCATGGCGCCTGTGGATCACCAAACATTCATACAATTCTGCCAAATCGGCAAATCAAACGCACCGGGGCCTGATAAGATTGCCAGGAACTGTGTGCGTCACCTCCCGCTGAGCGTCACTCTATACTTAACGAACATAGTCAATGCCACTCTTAAACTCTGCTACTTCCCAAAACCATGGAAAGTGGCACACACAATTATGCTCTGGAAAAAGGGCAAGCCGCGTACCAACCCACACTCTTACAGGCCGATATCTCTTCTGAACTCATTAGCGAAAGTCTTCGAGAGGATCCTCAAAGAAAGACTCGTAGACTTCGCCACAGAACACAACATCATCCCACCATACCAATTCGGCTTTAGAGAAGGGTACTCTACAAAAACGGCATTGACTGAAATCGTCACACACCTCACACAAAGTCTGAACGACGGCAAAATGTCACTAGGCATCTTCCTCGATGTTCAAAAAGCCTTCGACCAAGTCTGGCATGTGGGACTTGTCAAGAAACTTGTGAGCATCGGGCTACCTACTCCATTCGTCAGACTCATCCATTCATACGTCTCTCAACGTCAGATTACAGTCAAGGAGCGTGATCGTTACTCTACATCCTTCACTCCCACCGCGGGAGTCCCTCAGGGTTCCGTGTTGGCACCAATACTTTACACAATATACAACAGCGACTTTCCCAATCCCAGACAAACACATACCACTACCTTGCTATACGCAGACGATACGGCACTTCTCACTACCACACCACACATCGACTCCATACTTAGGTTCGCTCGAGAACATCTGCGCCTTGTCGAGCAATGGTGCCAGAAATGGAGAGTGACACCTAACCCAAACAAAACACAGATGATCCTTTTCAGACACCCATACCGCAGCCAATACATCACACCAATCATAACCGAAAGGCACAATTTGAGTCTATGGGGAGAACGACTCCGACTCCGCAACCAGGTCGACTACCTCGGCGTAGTGTTTACTCAGACACTTAACTGGAGGGACGACGCCGAAAAAACCTGTGGTAAGGTTAGGAGTCGGCTCGGACTTCTCAACGCTCTTACTAGCAAATTCGGCCGCACTCAAACACGAACACTTATCCATACTTACAAAACATTCATCAGACCGGTTATCGAGTACAGATCTTGCATCTGTGCTGTGATGCCAAAGCACCTCAACAATAGAATAATCACACTGGAAAGGAGAATCTTACGCAAACTTAACAGAAAACGACAAGACTATCCCTCCGCACTCATTCATCGCCTGTCGAACATCCAGCCCATTAATGAGAGGCTCACCTCTCTGAGCAGGAGTTACACAATTCGCACCATCCGGGGCCAAAACCTCAGAGCCCAAAGCACTCTTAAAACTACCTGCTCGTCCCTCGGCAATGTATTCAGACCACGACCCAAACCCAAACTCCCATTCCTACCCACTATTCTGCTGGAACTCGCCAGCAACGAACTCCCGGATGAATACATTGACATACAGGAGGCAACTCCCCTCTATTACCGCCGTATATTATAATACCGAAAGTTCATTCCGAACTGACACCGACGGGGGGGGGATCGGTTTTCTGTGGTTTTCCGATCCCATTGCACAACGATACCCCGTCGTTTGCGAGGTCACCAGTCCACAGCTGCCCTCACGCGCCGCGATATTCACTCAAAAATTAAATTGATTTTTTAAATTAATAAACATATAAATTTCACATATTTACTAATTCTGTTTTTAGATCAAAAAATATTCTGAAAGGAACCGTTCACTTCTAACCCTTTCACCCCCGATTGTCCAGGACTAGCAAAGCAACACAACCACCAACAACACCGCAACACCAGTGGACACCTCAAAATCCCAGTGCCACACCCACCAATAAGAAAACACGTCCTGAAGAGGCTCAAGCCTAAAGCAGGACATCGGACACACCCAACACAGATGATAAACACCCACACACAAAACCAACGCTACAATGAATCGAAACCAAAGACAGTCTACCTCGGTCTCTCCTAGAGCCCTAAACTTTAGGGAGCCGACTAGCGGGGCTCTGCTCCACCTACCTTAGACTCTGAGGCTTTGTCTTCGCTTTCTACGAATTAGTTTTATTTTACTCTTCGAAAAGAACAATTCAACGTCCCAACTTGAATAAGGGATAAGTGCCTAGGGTGTTTTGCACACCGACTTCACGAAATATCCTAGAGCAGAGCGTATAGCAGAGTGGATAAGTTCATAGGTCCACTCTAGCTACGACGACAGTGGATGTCATCCTGGTGCAACTTATACGCACCCTGATGCGCATCGCCCTTCCTTCTGGAGCTTTAATTAAATTTGATTGGACGAGAGATCCGAAAATCTCATATAAAAGTTAAAACACCTTTAAATATGGGACATTTTCGGATCTCGAGTCAGTCGTTCTCTAGCCCTTTACGGGCGCTCCTAGAGCACTTTGCTCTAAGGGCTCTGCGTATTTTCTAAAGACTCTGTGGCTGAGTTTTTTTACCAAATATTGTTGTTTTATTTCTTCGTCCTATAAGAACAAACAACAGATCTTGTCTTTTTCAAGACGAGATCCAAACAAAGAGCGTTCGGACTAACATTGCGCAATGTTGCGTAACATTGTGCAATGTTGGATAACAACTGATAACTATATAAATTCCACATAGTTACTAGTTCCCATACGACATGGCGCCCAACCTTTTAACGAACTCTACCACGACTCCGAGATGTCAGAGTTCTCATGCTCCGCGATCGAAAATCGCAAAAGTTCTAACACGAGGCCTGCATCAAAACCACTCAAGAAAACAGCGGGGAGAAGCATCGGATGTTAGTACACCAAACTAACATGCCGATATCCACCTTCTGCAGCCCTGAAACCGTCGATGTGCCACATCTCCGACGAGCCAGCCTACTTGATGCTAAGTACCTGATGCAATGGATGTCTCCGCAGTAGCCAGTCACTGCTTGCCCTACCATTATGTGGTCCAGAGCACCACGGAGGCTCAGGCAAACTCGCCTACGACACACCGGCGACATGCAGATGGGAAATGTAGAGCTAGAGGGGACGAAGCCGCCGTAGAGGAGCACGTCGTCGAGGATGGACCTGCAGATGCTGTCCACGACACCGACCACCGCCTGTGAGTGTTTTTGTGCAGTGCAAGTGCGCGCTACGCGAGTGTAAGTGCGTGCTACGCGAGTGTAGTGCGGTGTAGTTGTTAGAAACTGTAAGTAATGTAAATTTAAACAATTTCTGCTTTGTGTTTCAATTAGTATCTATATGTTTTTGTAAACATTTTTTTTACTTTTATGTTTCAATTAGTATCTGTATGTTTTTGAAATGTTTTTAATAAAATCAGTTTTTTTTATCAGCCTCCGAGTCTCCAAAGCGGGGGGAAGGTCATCCTGGTGCAACTTATACGCACCCTGATGCGCATCGCCCTTCCTTCTGGAGCTTTAATTAAATTTGATTGGACGAGAGATCCGAAAATCTCATATAAAAGTTAAAACACCTTTAAATATGGGACATTTTCGGATCTCGAGTCAGTCGTTCTCTAGCCCTTTACGGGCGCTCCTAGAGCACTTTGCTCTAAGGGCTCTGCGTATTTTCTAAAGACTCTGTGGCTGAGTTTTTTTACCAAATATTGTTGTTTTATTTCTTCGTCCTATAAGAACAAACAACAGATCTTGTCTTTTTCAAGACGAGATCCAAACAAAGGGCGTTCGGACTAACATTGCGCAATGTTGCGTAACATTGTGCAATGTTGGATAACAACTGATAACTATATAAATTCCACATAGTTACTAGTTCCGATACGACATGGATGTCGGTAACTTGTGTAACTCCCATCTCCGTCTGGAGAGAGAGAAGGCCTGTTAACCGCTCTAGCCGTCGCTTGGAGTGACCTAAGGGCATAAGGTTCTCTGTCGGTGGCCATAGTCACGGGCTATGGACACTTAGCTAGGGATTAAAATTGCCTTTTTAAAGAATAACACAATAAATAAAGTTTATTAAACAGTAATTATAAAGGTTAGAAAAGATATAACAGAACTTATATTAAGAATCTGCAAGAAAGGTATAATTATCTCCTGGTCCGGAAATCTGGAGGATAATTATACTAATTAGTCTTAAAATAAGAATCTGAAAAGTAATACACGTTAGTTATTAACAATAAATCAATTTTAACCAAAATTCAAATTAATAAGTATAGGAAATGTCACTTGTCAAAATTACTTGAAGTGGGAAGGAGTTGAGCTAGAGACTCGGGATAAGGACAGGAATGTCGGTTGTTATGCCAATCGGGATAATCAACAATAAAAAGGGGAAGAACTACACTGTAAAAATAATTAGAGTCAAAAATTCAATTATTTTTATGAACATTTTTCTAAGTCGATTGGACCTATAGAAAATATTATAAGTTAATTTAAGTGGTGATAAATACGCATAAATAATATAAACCAATTTTAAATAACTGTAAATAAAATAACAACGAATATTAAAGCCAGAAAAATAATAGTCAAATTTTAACAGTGTACCAGAAAATAAAATATTAAAATTCAAAGATAGAAATTATAAGTTTTAACAGTGTACCTGAAAGAGAACAGAGAAAAGAAATAGCATACAAGTTATATATATCAAAGTATTAGATTCAAAGTTTAAATATAAGTTATTAAACTGTTTATTCGGGCTGTTGGGCCGTTGTCTTCTGTTGAGATTTGTTCTCGACGTTTCGCCAACACTAGGGGTTGGCATCTTCTGGAGATGTTGATGCTTCGCTTGAAACTGACGACGCGTTGTACTACGGAGGCAATATTTATAATTCCCACTCGCCTCCCCTCCACTGGTTTCGAGTGGGAATTATAAATATTGCCTCCGTAGTACAACGCGTCGTCAGTTTCTGCTTACAAGCGAAGCATCAACATCTCCAGAAGATGCCAACCCCTAGTGTTGGCGAAACGTCGAGAACAAATCTCAACAGAAGACAACGGCCCAACAGCCCGAATAAACAGTTTAATAAGTTAGACGATGGCCGTGAAAGCCTAACGCAATTTAAATATAAGGTTTATAATTATCAAAGTATCAAGGTTAAAATTCAAATATAAAAGTTTAGCAGTGTACCTGAAAATTATAAGTATCAAAGATATCAAAGTAAAAATTCAAATATAGAATTTTTGCAGTGTACCTGAAAATTATAAGTATCAAAGTAAAAATTCAAATATAAAAATTTAGCAGTGTACCTAAAAATACAAGGGAAAAATGAAACACAGTTTATACGTTTATTTTGCAAGTATGAAATATATTGTTAGCAATATCCTGAAAGAGAAAATAAAACACTCTGCGGGAAGTCTTTATTTAATCTCAATCTTTTAAAAAAAGGATATATTCACCGTCTGATGGCTAAGTCCCGTGAAGTAGGAACTTAGCTGAATCCTGTAAGAGAAAAATTCCTTACACTACTTGTACGCCTATCGAAATAATCAGATTTCGGACTAAGTCCAAAAACACAGATTAATTCGACGAAAATGACGACGCTCTTAAGGGAATTTATTAGCAAATCCGACTAAGTCGAAAAGCACAGATAAATCCCTCAAAAATGGCCGCCGGTGGTTTGCAAACAAACCGTGGTTAAAGCTGGGAACGTTAGGTTCCGGGTTTATAGGTGAGCTGTAAAGAAAACAAGAAACTCTAGGAACTTAATCGACCAGAGGATCTTAACATGCCTAGAAGGCTGGATCTGCGGACCAAACCTGACCAGATCTGATTTCCTGGCCGTCGTGCACTTCTTTTATGCAGAAAAAAGTAGGTCAATCGTAACGGTCGTTTTGGACCTTTTTACGATTGGACCGGCACGACGACCAATGCCCAATTTTCAGAATTATCATTGGCTGCAGCTCAGATGCCGTTCGACCAACGATAATTCAGAAAATGAGCAACAGACTTCTGAATTATGATTGGCTGCAATTACTGTTGCCATTTGACCAATCACAATTCAGCAGGCTGGGCGACATCCCCCCCGCTTCGAAGATCCTTCTGGTGACTCTGCTTTTATTGAAAAAAAAACAAGATTTTTACAATAATAATAAGCAAAATGAAAGCAAACAATGTGTAAGTTATGCAAAAGAAAAATGTCTCTAAAAAAAATTGTCTTTGCACCACGTCACTCGGCGTCTTCTCCGACGATGGCGTCGACACGTGGAGGTGGTGCGGGACGGATGTCATCTACGTGGATCAGCCGGTCTATGTCGTTGTCTCGGTGGACTTCGTAGGTATGGTTGCCGGCTGCCCTGATGATTGAGTGGGGTCCTGTCCAGGTTTCTCCGAAATTTCCTCGCTGGTGGTTCCTCACCAACACCTGTTGTCCGGGAACGTATTGAGGTGGTGGACGAGCATCAGGATTATCCGGGAACAGGTTCCTGGCGTAGACGGTGGCTTTTTGGACCGCTCGCTGGACTCGTTGTTCCCTGTTCTCCCTCTGATTCGCTTGAAAGTTGGTTTCCTGTGCTCGTCTTGGCCTGTATCCGAGGAGAAGTTCCGCAGGAGTCTGTCCGGTGGCGTCGTTGGCTCTGGTTCGTAAAGTAAAGACGACGTCTCCGACGTAGGAGTCCCATCGGGGGTCCTCTGGTGACGATACTCTCGCCCGTAGTCCCTTCTTCAGCTCCTGGACTCTACGTTCGATGGGATTGGCCCTCTGGTGGTATATGGGGGCCTTCTCGTGTTCTATGTTGTGACGACGTAGGAATCTCTCCCAGGTAGGTGTTCTGAACTGGGAGCCATTATCAGTGATGATGGTGTTCGGTCGTCCCCATCGATTGCAGATTTCGTCCTGGAGGAAGGACGTGATGTCTCTCGATTTTGCTGAGGTGGTGCATCGGTACTCAACCCAATTGCTGAGGCAGTCCGTGGCCAGGAGGATATAACGGTTCCTTGTTCCTCGAGCAGGAGGATAGGGACCTAAAACATCGAAGGAGATCCTCTCCCATGGGTTGACGGGGGCCCTTGGAACTATCGGAGCTCTGGGTTGTCTCTTCGATGCTTTTGTGGTGGCACACTTCAGGCAAGATCGGATGTGGTGTATGATGTCCTTGGACATGGTGGGCCAGAAGTAGAGTTCACGGATGGCTCTGGAAGTTTCTTCTTGTCCCGGATGGTTAGCTTCCTCACTGTCGTGGTAAACTTGCAGAACCTCAGTTCGGAAGCAACCAGGGACTAGCAGTCTTTTCGAGCCATCCTGGAGATAGTGGGCGGTATCGTCCTCGACCAGAAACTCATCGAGGAGGCTTGTCTCGACGTCGTCACGAGGCCTTCTGGTTTGGATGCGACGCCAGCGGTTAATGAAGCGCTGCACTCCATGGTGGGTCAGGTGTGCCCTCTGGATTCGTGTTTGCAGCGGCATGTCATTAAGGTCGTCCAGGATGGGGTGGTTGGCACCATCTTCCTGGGCTTCTAGGAGGCACAGCAACGGGAAGGTATTGTCTTCCATCATGGGTTGCTGTGGCCAGGCTAGGCGGTCGACTTCTGCATCAGGGTCGTGGATCGTCTCCTCCTCGGTGGTCGGATGGCGTGATAGGTGGTCCGGCAGCTGGTTGTCTCTACCGGCGACGTGGATCACCTTGAAGTTGAATTCTTGTAGAAGCAGAGTCCATCGTGATAACTTGGCTTTATCGGACTTATATCTGTCTAGCCACAGTAGAGCTCTACTGTCGGTGTACAAGGTGAAGGCCTGGTCCTGCAGGAAGTGTTTGAAGCGCTTCAGGGCCCATATGACAGCAAGACATTCTTTTTCGTTTATATGGTACCTCTTCTCAGCTGGCTTCAGCTTGGTGGAACCATATGCGATGATCCTTCTGTTGTTAGGTTCACCTTGGAATAGGACGGCGCCCATGCCTATCTCAGACGCGTCCGTCTGCAGGCTGAAGGGCAGGCTGGCATCTGGCCGTTGCAATTCCAGTTTATTGGCAATGGCATTTTTGATGTTATTAAATGCCCTGTCAGCTACTTCGTTCCATTGGAAACGGTGTTTTCCCGCTGTTAGATCAGTCAGCGGGGTCACCATCTCCGCGAAGTTTGGAACGAAGTCTCGTAGCCAGCTGGCAGTGCCAATAAAAGACCTCAGTTGGCGGAGAGTCTTTGGAGTCGTGAACCCTTGGATCTTGTCTCTGTGTCTTTCCATCGGTTGTGTGTTGGTGGAAGTAATGGTATGGCCCAGGTAGTCCAGTTCTTTGGCGGCGAACTGGCATTTCTTCAATGATACCCACAGGCCGTGAGTGCGTAGGCGCTCCAGGACCAGGTGGAGGTGCTTTTGGTGTTCCTCCCAGGTGGACGAGTAGATGATTATATCGTCCATGTACACCTTGACGAATTCGTCCACAAAGCCGGCGAAGACGGTGGTCACCAGCTTTTGGAATGCTGCAGGTCCGTTTTTCAACCCAAATGGCATCACCGTGAATTCAAACTGGGACCCATCAGGAAGGCTGAAGGCTGTTATCTGTTTGGAGTCCTCGGCCAGCGGAATTTGCCAAAATCCGCTCTTCAGGTCGAGGGTGGTGAAGATGTTAGCTGAGCCAAGTTCCTTGATACTATCGTGTATGGGTGGTAGGTTTGAAACTTCGTCCACGGTGATGGCGTTGATTTTGCGATAGTCTACGCAAAATCTATGTGTTCCATCCTTCTTTGAGACGATTACAACTGGGCTGTTGTACGGACTTCTGCTTGGACGTATCACGCCCGCCGAGAGCATGTCCTGGACCTCGGAATACATTATCTTTTTCTTTGCCGAGGAGTATTTATACGGCCTGGTGTTGATAGGTGTGGAGTCAGTCAGTTTGATGGTCATCTGCGTGGCCTTGGTGGTTGGTTGACGGACTTTGTCATCGAAAACGTCTTGGTACGTTTCAAGAAGCTGTTTTATTTCAGTCACTGCAAAACTTGGGGCCTGGTCTTCTCGTAGGAGGTGGACGTTGTTGGTGGATGTTGGCTTTGTAGACGACTCCCAGAACAAGATGTGGCGGCTGTTGGTCCCTACGTGGATGCACCTCCTGGTGAGGTCTAGCAAGGCACCCTCGGACGTCAGCCATGACATGCCTAGAATCAAGTCGTGGTGGAGATCATCTACGAGTGCACATCGGACTCTACTTGAAAATTGATCAGTAAAGTGGACGTCCACGTCTACGAAGCCTAGAGTTTGCAGTGATTGGCTTCTTTTGAGCAGCTGGACTCTGGTAGAAGTGTTCTGCACCATTGCCGTCTCGATAAGCCCGACATGGAATCGTCCGTATCGACTTCACTATTTTTTTCATCCTCTGACTCGGGACAATGGGAGTCGTCGTCAGATGAGGGAAGATTACTCGCGGGGTTATTAAGGTTCGCGGTAAAATTGTTATATAGATTTATAGCTGCAGCTACTGAGGGGGTGGATGACTGGGGCCTGTCATCATCTTCTACTTCACATGTTGTCACCTGCGTGACAACATTATTTTGGGGAGGGAAATCACTCATTATGCCGTAAGGCGGTGAACATAGGTTCAAAAGACTGTTTTGGAATTTGCTACTCAGTAGACTCTGTTTTTTTCTTCCCGCCAAGCCGCTGCCTGACGGTTTTCCTGGGTGTCGTCCCAGCAACCTCACGGTAGGTCACTCCCTGATTTCTCAGGGAGGGATCCTCTTGACGTTTCTCTCACCTCAGAGGCAGGGGCCGTTTCTGTGCGACTTAGATTCAAAATTCTAAGCCTTACAGTGTCATCCCTGTCGACGCAAAGCTATTAAAAGCCTCCTACGAGGAGCCCATGAAGGCAACCCCTCGAGGTTTAACTTAATAACGGCCTCGCATCCGCTTTTCGCTAATATGTAAAACAAAAGCCTATGCCACACTCGGTGTCTTACCCACCGGGAGCTAAAAAGCTCCGTTGACAATAGGTCAGTTGTCCCCACCTAAGCACACTTCGCTGACTCGCGTCCGTACTGTCCGACTGCTAGAGCCGAACTTACTGATTTGGCCTGCTGTTGCTAGTCTGCGCCGTCTTCACCAACCCAACTGTTTAGTTGACTCAGTGTGCGCAGTACCAGCCCAGCCCGACTAAACTATTGGCCGATAAAAAGTCTGCAGTCTTTGGGGGCCCTTAAAATTACTAAGAATGGTACACTAGACGCAGATACCAAAGTAAGAAATAAATTATAAAGTAACGGTAACAACATAAAAAATAATAATAGGAATAACGTATTAAGGGATAAGCAAGATATTGCGAATGAAAATAACCGAAGCATATACATGATGAGTTAAAACTATTGAGACTAGGATTAAGCTTTTTGGACCAAAATATGGCTTTGGACTTAATATTATTAACTAATTAATAATGCTTTATGCTCCATGCTTCTTGTTAATTGCTTTCATTCTCCAATTTGCGACTTTGATTCTCTTTCGATCATCTTCTACATACATTTTCCCCTTTTTCTGTGTCGACCTCTTCTCTGACATCCTCCTATTGTACTTGACAGTAGCATTTTCTTTAGTCTACCCTCTGACATCCTCTGTATGTTTCCTGGTTATCTTAGTCGTTGGGTTCTTATTACTTCTAGTATGCTGGGCTCCCCATGCCTCTCAGATCATCATTTGTCCTTGTCATCCAAACTCCGTTCTACATTTTTCCTCCAAATATTTTCCTTGGTGCTTTTCGTTCCCATTTCTGCACCATTTCTTGTGCAACCTATTTAATACATAAACACACTTGTTCGCTTTCATTAGTCTATTTTGGATATCCTATTCTATGTTTGGTTTTCGTGTTATATTTTTTCCTAGATATTCGAACCCCTCAACTTCTTCAAATCAATATGTATTTTCCACAAGGAAACTAAGTTTATGTAGTTGGCTGTATATCATGTATAACAAAAAATTTGTTTAAAAATCCTTTATAAAAGTTATATACTTATTATTTAATTATTATAATTATATACCTTTTATATGGATTTTTAAATAAATTTGATATATATTTTGTTTTTATGATTTTCTCGCTTATGCCATTAAAACTATATGATGCTTATAGCTAAAAAAAGAATAAATACTTTGCCTCATCGGCATAACAATTAGACAAGTCTATGCCGGAGGCATATGTCATACATTTGTTAAAAATTTTAGTGAATTTCCACGATTTTTTCCGTTATGCCACTTAGCGTACATATGGAAAACTATATTTTGAGCTCATTTGAAAAATGCATAGGTGCTATAAGTTGCTTTACCATTTAAAATCATTTTTATCCTTTTAATTTATTGCTCTTACTAGGAAAATTAATGATAATTTTATGTAGGGATAATGGAACAAATCAAAATAATACTTAGAATAAAAAAGAAAATTAAAATACACCATTATTAATGACTGTCATTACTATCGTCATTTTTTGTCGTCTTCGTTTTCTTCTGTCGTTTTCTTATCGTAACTTTTTTTTATTAATATACATACCTACCTTCAATATCTTGGATCGCAACAATATCTAGTAAACGCAACAAACACGACAAGCGACGAAATAAAAAGACGCATAGCAATAGCAAACAGAACTGTTCACGGTCTCCAGAAACATTTAAAAAATAAAAAAATATAAACCGTGCAGTAAAGCTCAATATATATAAGACCTTAATAAGACCGGTTTTGATATATGGGGCTGAAACGTGGACCTTATCTCAAATGATGAAAGACTTGTTGGTATTTTTGAGAGAAAAATTCTTAGAAATATTTTTGGGGCCGTAAATGAAAATGGGCAGTTATACACCTATCCAGATATTGTGAAATTCGTTAAAGTGCAGAGACTTAGATGGGCTGGACACATTTCTAGGATATCAGATCAAGAATACACGAAGAGATTAACATTTTCAAAACCAGAGGCCACAAGAAGTAAAGGACAACCACGAAGGAGTTGGACTGATGATGTGGAAGAAGACCTACAGATTCTAAGGGTCAGAAGATGGAGGGAAGTTGCCAGGAATCGACAGGAGTGGCGACTTCTTTGTGAGCAGGCCAAGATCTACAACGGATTTTCGAGCCACTTATGATGAATATAATGACCTACCTTCAACGCCATTTAAAGCACATCCAAATAAACAGTGCCCAAATGTTACCTATATAGGACGTTCTTAAGCAATGCTGCTGTAATTCTCGCTGGCAAGGTGTCATCATATAACCATCAAAATAAGTATGTTTTAATACCGCCAAACCGAAAACCGAAATACGTCAAACCATTTTTTTTGCTGCATACATTTTACAAAGGAATTCTTTTAGGGTATTAAATTCTACCCTGTATTACAAGAGTAGTTTATATAACATTTACACAAAATGTTATTTTATTTATATACTGTTATGCAACATTATTGCGTAACATTTTTATACAATATTTTATGCTATTCTATGCGAGAAATACTAATTATTCATTAATACCGTTTTAGTGCTTATTTAACCCTTTCGCTCAAGGCTTTCACAAAATGTGGACATACCTACGTGCTCAGCTGTACGAAATTATAATAGTATGACTGTTTGCTCAGCTTGTCCACGTTGGAGGATCAGAAAAAATAAAAATGAAGCAAGGTATTAAAATAGTTAAATCGAATAATGAAAAAACCCAAGAGAACCATAGGAAAGAAAGGAAAATATCATAGAAACTATGCCAGATGTAGAAGATACATAAAATAAAAGAAATAATTATGGAAATAGAAGCAAAATACAAGACTATAGCACAAATCCCTAAAGAAAGGAAAAGGAAAAAAATAAACCTAGTTTAACCCAACTGATCATTCCCATTGGAGAGCAACTAAGAAATTCAAACGATCGATCTTGCAATATCCTACATTATGAAATACAGATGGGAGCTGGACAAAAATCAATTTGGAGAAGGCTAAAAAATTTGCTGACTATCTCGAGCAAATATTTCTAAAATCTATATAGACATATCACATGCAGCTGTGGGGATGTGTTAGTAAGAGTAATATAGACACCATCCAGCGGTTCCTGGCCTCTGTAGGGACCTAGAAATGGATTCTGTTAACAAGATCATTAAAAACTTACCAAAAGTCACGAACAACGATCTGGCTAGAAGACTCAGGAGGAAGAAATCCTTTAAGTTAGTTAAGTGAAAGCAGAGTACCTATGGTGCAAGTGATGGTATAGGTTAATATTTGTGCACTCAATTAACAGAACTTAAGGGACACTAGTGAGTTTGACCTTAGTCATAAGTTAATAATAATTTATGCTAAAAAAATTTGCTTATTGATCATATTGTTTGATTAGATTGTTATGTTCTTAATGATCTTATTTTTCTATAGGTATTTTTCTCATCGTTTTCATGGATTAAATAAATCTATTCTTTTGATACTCGTATATGTTGAATTTTTTACGTACATATATTTTTTGGCGATTTATTCTGACATTGCATCAAAATCAGATTAATTTTACCTAAAACTAAACTATGATCACTGCTTATGTTAGATCACTGTTATAGTTAGACATAACACATCTTATACTTGTTTATTGTATATAATTATATTTGTAAGTATACACACAATCAAAGTTATATGGAATCATCTGATATTCCTTATTATTTCAAGCCAATTTAAAAAAACCAACATACGAAGTCAAACAATATTTATTTTAAAGCAATTTAGTCATCAATACATAAAGATTAAAGGAAACAGTAAACTCTTAAAATCATAAATTGAAACCACTTGTTTTAAGGTTAATATCATAAAAAAATTTAATATGAAACGACTAATGTTTAAATTGTTTTTATTTATTTGTGTTTTTTCAGTAGTCAGTGTAATCACCTCTAACCCTTATGCAAGCTTTAATTTGCGTGGACAGGCTTCTAAACAAATTGTCAATGGTTTTTTGTGACAGTTTGTTCCATTCTTCTGAGCAGCTTGTACTAGATGTGCAGTGTTTTGTAGATTCTCCCGGTAAGCTCTAATTCTATTTTTAAGCATATCCCACAATTACTCTATACGGTTAAGGTCGGGTGAGCAAGCAGGTCACTCCAGAACAGTAATATTTTTTGTTTCAAGGAAGTCTACTCTGCTGGTATGTGGAGGCGCATTATCATGCATGAAAATTAAATGTTCCCCCATTGCACCTTACCAGAGCCTACCTACAGCTTCTAGAACTACAACGCCCTGTGTCACGCCAACCACTGCCGCTATGTCCCTCTGAGACATTCCATATTCCACAAGACCAATAATCTTTCCCCTTTGCACCTGCGTTAACCCCACATAAGGCATATTTTCGTTTTTGAACGCAAAATTAAGTTTATTTGTTTTTGTTTAATGTACAACTAAAACAATTAATCTATAACATACCGAGCTGTGTTATCTGATTGTTTTATCGGTTTGTTAATTTTCAATAAAATCCTTTATTCTTCGCAACAATAACAAGTTTTTTTTGAAAAGAAATAGATACTGGTTTGAAATGCATGGTGATTCCATATAAGTTTTGTTGTGTGTACAACCTACTGTTACGATAAATTCTGACCCAAAACCGTAAATATATTTATTACTAATATTTTCATTCATTCACGTATTTTTTAGGTAATGCCTACCTGACACACGATGGGTCCCCCTTTGTAATAAAAACAACAATTCGAACCTTCTGGAGACAAGCCGATTTAACCATACCGGTTCTGAGAACAATTCGCCGCTCTGTCTAGAAGGCCGTAGACGTTTCCAGTCTAACAGTAGTGAATATATAACAGGACTTTTTGGAGAATAGGAAACAGTTAATTCTGAAGACGCGCTCGCGATAAAATGTTACGTTCGATTTTTAATAAATTATGTATATTTAGTGATAAATAAATTAATATCAGTTATTGTGCTTTTTAATGAATTAAGATAAGAACAAGACATTATAAATTAAATAGACATTGAAATAAAATCATCACACTACCATTAATCTAATACCTCTAGTATAATTCTGCTTCTTTAGGTACCGTCACCTCTAAGGAGGTTGGTAATCATCACAGCTATTTTCACTTTTGAGATTGCAGCTCTGAACAAGTTTCCGGAACTGCAATTATACCCTTTCTCAGATTGTTGAGCCAGGAGATGCGTCTTCTTCCAATATTTCGTTTTCCCTGTATTTTTCCCTGCATTATGTTTTGTAGCAACACATATTTATTCCCTCTCATGATGTTGTCTCTCTGGTATGATTAAAAGTATATTAATTTTTGATGCTTTTTGTGGTAGAACTTTGTGTTATTTATTCTGTCGTTGTCTGTTCTGTCTGTTGTATCTACTACTCTTTGGAGATCTTCGTGAAATTTCGATCTGCTTTCTTTTGATTTGCAATTCTTAAGTCCGTGTACACTTACTAATACTTTTTAATTTTATCTTTTATTATCTATCAATAATATTTATTATTATTTGTAGTCTACACTCTTAATATGCTGTAACCATTTTTAGCGTATTAATATAGCCACTTCTTTTGCTCTGTTGATCTTAAGAATTTCGCTATATACCAGAAGGTACACCTTAGCTATTTCTGTCCTCTGCTTTTTTTTATTTCTTATATTGCGCGTATATGTCTATTTTGTAGTCTTTTAATTGGTTTACTATTTCTTGGTTTCAGTTCAATATTTTGAAATCCAGGTCGCTACTGGATCCTTCCCTCACATCCCTTTTTTGTTCTCTGTATTCCTAATCGTTTCCTGGTTCTTGCTTGTATCGTTAGCTTCCTAATCCGAAACATTCTAATGATTTTATGACCAAACTTTACACGTTGCTAGCCTTACCAAGACTGCTTCCTCGTAATCCTGGCTTGGAATAGGCAATAGTGTCTGGAGTAACTTCTGTGTAAATGTAAATAGGTAAATTGAATAAAAGAAAAGTGTTTAATTAATTTTATAATTTATTATATAATAATAAAATAAAAAAAGATAAATGTACAGAAGACGATTATTATTTCTGGGAAGCGGCGGTTGAAGATTCGACGACAGCATTAACTGATACTGGCACACCTTGACGAACAACATTACCCTGTAATCCGTTGTCTTCTACACGGTAACCATTTTCGTCAGCAGTATATCTGGTGTATATTTGACGTCCTTCAGGAGAGGTGTATGCGAAAAATCCAGTTACACCAATTGCTGGGGGGCTGTCTGGGGGTTGGATGGGGAAACCTTGTTGTTGAGCAGAAATACCGTTGTCGGTTTCGTATCTAAAATTTAGAAGTACTTCAAATACAAATAGATCAAACAATCATTTAAAGAAAGTATTTATCAACGTTTATAAAACCGTTACGTACCAATTAGTTTCTAGTACTCACGAACTTGAGTAAATAAATAATGGAGAAAAACGTTTGAGATTTAATTTCAATGCAGAGCTCCTGCCATCCACTTATACGTATTTCGACCTTCTTAGGACTTCTCAGAGCGACTTATTCAGAAGCTCTGGATTAAAAAGGTCGAAATATGTATAAGCGGATAGTAGAAGCCCTGCATTGAAATGAAATCAAATCACATTAAAATGTCAAAATAAAAAAAATCAATGTATTAAAAAAGTGGCATGGACATATTAACAGAATGGAAAAATAAAAAGACATAAGACTCGTCATTGAAATAAATGACGAGTAAGACATAAAGACGTGTGCGATCCCTGATAGTGACAGAGGGATCACTTTTAATAAGGGGGAGGACGATAGTGGATGCGGCGAAGACTCACACCGAGTTGTAAAGCCAGTGAAGAAAAAGAAGAAGAAGAAGGTATATACAGATAATATTAGTCAATAGAATATAGAAGAATAATAACAGAATAAATGAGAAAAAAAAATTTTATATCAATAAACTAAAATTAAAACAGGAGGCGTAGAAAAACTATTTTATAATATTTAAATTTTTTTTATACTTACGCATATTCATAACCTCCTTCGGGGTTGTAATTGCTTTCGAACCTTAAAATTCTTGCGTTTGCTTCAGCTCCAGGAACGTAGTTCTTTCTGTACTCTGGGTTGTAAACATTTTTGTTGTATTGGTTGTTTTTGTAGTAATCATTGTTATAATAGTTATTGTTCTTGTAATAATCATTACCATAGTAGTTATTATTCCTGTAGTAGTCGTTACCGTAGTAATTGTTTCTGCGGTAGGGGTCGTATTGATTTCTGTTGTAGTTGTTTCTGTAGTTGCCGTTTCTATAGTAGGGATCGTAGTTATTTCCGAAGTAGTTGTTCCTGTAATAATCGTTGGGAGCAGCTGTAGAGGAAATAACTTGGGGAGCGGCGAAAGTCGCTACTACTCCAAGAGTAGCTAACAAAAACTGAAATTAAAAAAAAAATTAGATCAAACAACAACTTACATGATTATAAAAAATTTAGAGAAATATTTTGTCGCCAAACTACTGCAGGGAATCTTTAATTGTCCTTTTTGTGATTAATCTTGATTCTTACCAATACTCAGGTCAATGAGCTGGGTTATCGATTCATTGGATACCGATATTGGAGAACAAATCCATTTGAGACGCTAAGTAGTTGGCTTTTATTTGCTTGTCAAATAATTCAAGAATCTTGTTTTATTCGAATAAAAGTATAAACTAGTTAATAATGATAGCTATACACGAGTCAATAAGGATAGCTGTAATTCGCTGATTCTTATAGTCCGATGGGATATTAGCCATTATTCCGAGTAATATATTTTACTTTACAAGTACATGTGTCAATAAATTTAAACTTAGTAATATTACAGTTATTAAATTGATTTTATCGTGAATTATCATTAATTTTGGAGTTTTGAATACAAAATTTGGAATTCCGATTTCTGTACAGGAGAAACATGCTTCATTATTATTTATATGTTTCTTGTTCTTGTCTAAGTGCCGTCTCATAATCTACCGCAGCTCCGAAAAGTCTATTAAACTTCATTTAAACCAGTCCCTTAAACTCTTCAACCATGACACTCTCTTTCTTCCCACACTCCTTTCTCCTCTTTTCTTACCCTGTATTATTAATGTTAGCATTTCATATCGCTGTCTCCTTATTACGTGTTTCAGATATTGTGACTTTCTTATTTTTATTGTGTATATTATTTTGTATTATTTTGCCCATTTCATGCGAAACTTTTGTGTTCGTTTTCTTCTGTGTATATGCTATTCTAGGCATCCTTCTGTAACACCACATTTTAAATGACTGAAGGTTATTTATGTGTTTGTCTATATTGTAGTATCTAAAACACGTAACATGTCAGAGCTTTTACTCTCAGCTTTTACGCTTGCTATTTCTGTCCTGGCCCGTATTTCTATTGTTTGATTATTATTTTCTAAAATCCAAATTCCCAGATATTTGTATTTTTCAACCCTTTCTATCTACCAAACGTATGTATGTTTGTGTATTTGCTTTCTTTGGTGTTATCATATAGTATTTTTTACTATTAATTTTTAATCCATATTTTTCACAAGAACTTCTTTTCTCGTTTAGTAGTAGTTGGAGTTGCTTAGCAGAACTTGCCAAAATCACGGTGTAATCTGCATATGTTATGTTAATAGTTCTTCCATTAATTATGTAATCATCATCATCAACTAGCCTCTAACGTTCACTGCTGAACATAGGCCTCTCGCATGCTTTTCCACTTAGTCCGATTTTGCGCCATCTGAATCCAATTTGTAGTCACTCTTTTTATGTCATCTGTTCATCTCGTTGGTAGTCGACCTCTATTTCTGTTAGCTTGTATTCGGGGTCTCCATTCCAAAATTCTTTTTGTCCACCGGTCATCAACTGATCTTGCTACATGACCTGCCCAATTCCACTTTAGTGTTGCTATCCTTTCAATAACGTCTGCTGCTCTTGATCTTTTGCATATAGTAGCATTGGGTATTCTATCACGTAGAGAAATCCCTAACATTATTCTCTCCATTGTCTTTTCCGCAACTTGCAGTTTACTGACTGTTGTTCTTGTGAGTGTCAGGGTTTCTGCGCCATAGGTCATCACTGGAATTATTTAATGCTTCTTTAGAAATGGATTCACTATATACGTTGAATAGTAACGGAGACATAAGTCATCCCTGCCCAACTCCTCTCCTGATTTCTATTTATGAACTGGGTTCGTTATCTATTATAATTTGTCACTATCCCAATATTTGATTGCAGTAAAGGTTTGTTATTATTCTTAACTCTCTTTTGCTTTTGTGTTTTGTCTTTAGAATTTAGACAAATTCTTCGTCTTACTTTGTCCAATGCTTTTTCAAAATGCACATCCTGAACCCAAACCAACTATCATCCAGTCCTTCTTTCAGTTTTTTATTTATATGACCATGTATTATTTTGTTCGAGCAAGCACTGGGAGAACTACAGGGGTGCGTATTATTCAACGGTGTGCGAATTAATAAAATTACCGTCGACGCAGTAATTTTTGCAGATAACTTAGATAGTTTGCAAAGAATAATGCCGCACATATCAGATATAAGTAGAGAACATGGATTTAATCTCAATACTAAAATACCAAAGTCTATGGTAGTCAGTAAGCGCGAAATATTAAATACACTGCTTTTGGTTAACCAACAAACAATTGACTGGGTAAACAGCTACACATACCTTGGTAACAACATAAACAGGCAATGGGACCAACCTACTGAAATTAAACAACGGATAGTAAAAGCAAGATCAGCGTTCGTAAAGATGAAGTCCCTTTTCAGAAGTCATAATTTACCACTTGCTACGAAAATCTCTATTATCAGATGCTATGTATTTTCTACGTTATTATGTGGAGTAGAGGCATGGAGCTCTTTATTTTCTGAAGCTTCTTTAAGAAAACACGAGACCTTCGGGATACAGTGTTAGCGATGCATCTTAAGAATTTCATGGGTGGATTGTGTGACTAATGTTGTGGTTCTACGTAGAATGGGCAAGGAATTCGAGATTATTAACTCCACCAAAGAGCTCAAATTAGAATAGCTTGGCCATGTGATGAGAAATAAACAGATATATGGGTCATTCAACTCATTCTTCGGAGAAAGGTATTTGGAAACAGAACCAGGGAGAAGAAGAATAGCTTGGCTTTAAAACCTAAGAAAATTGTTTAATACGTCTACAACCGTATTATTCCGAATAGCTGCAAGCGAAGTTAGGATAGTCATGTTGATCGGCAACATCCGGAATGGACAGGCATCGTAAGAAGAAAATGTATTATTTTCAAGGTTATTTTCTAGAAGATGACTTATTAGCTTTTTTATTCCTCATGAGCTAATCAAGGTTTTCTTCAGTTGCTTGTGTACATCTCAGCCTCCATGATAGTTTTATCCAATTATGCCTTTCCATCAATGTACAGAGTGACAGATGTTCTGATACCAATAACTTTAAGGATTTGGCAAGTTTTAACATTTGGCAATTTGTGTACCAGTACCAAAAATTGCAGATTTTTTTAAAACACATTTTTTCAAAAAAATGTGTTTTGATAACATTTACAAAATTTGAAGAAGCTAGAAAATATGGCTTGATTATAATACAAAAAAACCAAGTATGCGTAAAAAAGGGGGGAAAATTTAGAAGAAAATAAATGGCTCTAAGAACGAATAAAGCAGACTATAAATTTGAGAAGGGAAGGTAACAGAATTTGAGTACTTTGGAGTAACAGTTACAAATAGATGAAGAGAGAAAGAAATAGATAAGCGGTTGTTGAAAGGCAGCAAAGCAGTAGAATCATTAAATGCACTGTTAAAGGCAAAAAAACGTGTTCAGGGCAGCCAAGATTCAAACTTATGAAACAATAGTACGACATTGATCAAAAAGAAAAAAAAAACGTTAGAGATTTGGGAGAGGAAAATCCTGAGAAAGGTTTTCGGTGGGATAAAAGAGGGTAATGGGTAATGGCGCAGAAGGACCAGAACAAACCAGGAGTTAATGGAGATTTATAAGGGACATAAAATAATGCAGAAAATCAGGGCACAGAGAGTTAGATGGTTGGGACATGTTTTACGAATGCGAAAAGAAGGAAACGTCCTAAGAGTCCGTCAAGCAGGAGAACAAGGGAAGAAATAAAGATGGTGGTCTACAAACAAAGTGAATTGATCCCATCCGGATAGACATATAAGAAATGGACAAGTGAAGGAGCGTAAAATGGTGATGTTATAGATATACAGCTGAATTTCATGAAAACTAATCTCCTAACAAATAATTCAGTTAAACTTGCTGAATATAAGAATGGCATTTACATCATATGTCCTGCAGAGTGAAGGACGTGGCGGGAATATATGCACAACTCAAAAGAAAGGCTAAGGTTACACACAGGACACTATACTACTACACACTACACTTACAATACTAGAATAAAAATAAAAAAGCAGATAATAACCAAATTAAAGTAGAGGGCGATGTTTGTTGAAGTATCAAAAAACTTTTTAAGTATAAGGAATCAAATTAAACATGTAGAGAAAGAAAGAAGCAGAAATTCAATAAAATATTAAATTAACACATTCTGTTCCTAAACTGTTATAGATGCGAGACACGGGAGATTGCAGAAAATACAAACAAAATTTAGAAGTTTGAACAAACCCAATCCCACGAAAATGGGTGCTGTAGATACAATCATAAAATTTACCCAAATTAAATATATTTAAATACATTTAATTAAACGTTTGAATGAATAACAAACGTTACAAGAAATAGTCTTCCCGGAATATTCGGTAAGCTCCAGAAACGTCGAGGTCTGATTATGTGGTGAGGATGTGTGACGAGAGAACGCCAATGGGAACCCTACATAATTCGGCGCAGATGACCAAAAAGAAGACCACGAGAAAGATAAGAACGTGAAGTTATAGCGGACGAGCAAAAATCTGATAGAACTTCTGAACTTCTTTCATGATCTCCAAGGCAGAACATTAAAAGAATATAGTGGAACTTCTTACCAACAAATCTAGCGTTACTCTTTCATAACCAACCGAAAAATGTGGCAAATAATATATGGATATTTTATATTAAATTCTTAATTTTGACTTTGACAGTATTACGTGAAAATATTTAATATTCTTTAATAAAGAATAAATACCTAAATCACAATTTCTATATAGCAATTAGAGTAGATGGCCAAACATGGAAACTATTAAACAAGATATTATTCGATATTTATTTTTACTTCTATTTCATCGGTGGATATACGATATAAATCAAACTTAAAAAAATGCTATTGACTGACTTTATCGTAAAATAATAATTTATGTCAAACAAAATGTAGTTTTTTGTTTTAGTTTTATTTTTGATATTTTTATTTATTTGTTTTTTTAGAAATTAAAAAGTTTTAAAAAAATATTACTTTTAGAAAAGTATTTAAATATTTTATCAAAAAGTATTACTTAATATGTAATATAAACAAAAATCAGTATTCTCAATTCGATCAGATGCTCCGAAAACAGCTGGCCTACATGTAAAAAATATTTTTGCTGTAAGGCGTATGTAAAGTTTATGTAAATTTATTTTAATATCTGATATTATTTATTTAAACATATTAAAACAAAATTAATTTCAAATTAATAACTGATTAATAATTTCAAATTTTTATATCTTAATATTAGTTTTTTTAATTTATGATTCATACACAGACTGAATATATAATTCTATAAATATTTAGAAATTAAGATAAACATTAAGCAAGTAACCATATTGTATAAAATACAGAATATAATACTGCAATTGAACAGTCAATAATATCCTTTGAGTGTTAAATTTGAATGTTACACATTTTTATAAATTTTAAAGCAAAAGTCTAAGCATAATTTGAACAATTAAAAAATATATATGTGGAGTAACCTAAAAGTTTTCAGATGAATCTTGGGATTAATTGGAAATGGGGTATATTACAAGATAAAGGGGCCTTTAAGCATTGGTATAAACTTAAAAACCTTATGCAAAAAACACACTAATTTAATTATCAATGGTTTCTTTCTCTACTTCTTGCCCTTGTATTTCCTCGAATAAGCAACAAAAATGTATATATTTATTAACTATTTTAAGAACAAATGTCCTATAAACTTCTCTATGTAATTTTTTTACTATTATTATTTTATTGTATTACATACTTAAAGCACACCAGAGAGAAAACATTTCAAAAAACAACAGCAATGCACAATGAAGATAGTTCGTAGCTCATAACACTCGTGGACAATCGCAACGTACAGCCTGGACCCAGTTAATTTTAAGTAGATAATTATTATATTAATATGCACTAATTCTGATTTTATATTTCAGGCATCCTACAAAAAAAATTCAAAAATCACACAAAAAACGGCTTCGGCCACCAAAAAAATCAAAAACTACTAACAAAAACCGGCGCAAGCCACAAAAAAATATTAACAAAATCCATTAAAAACCTAGGCACGTAGGGCCCAATCCCTTGAGCACCAAGTCGCCAAACTAAGCCTAGCTCAGAGCGGAGACTTGAGGGCCAAGTAGGCAATTTTAGTTCGCGGATAAGCCACAGTAAGATAACAGCATTATAGCGACAATGCGTTGTCCTGAGTTTTGAATTCGGTTAGGAAACCATGTTGGAGTTCTATTACCCAGGACTCCCATATGAAGAGCATTTGGCTGATAGTTGTGCCCCTATCTCACATCAAAGTGCTATAGGGGGAAAGAGATGGTCTGGAGCATTGGAGCGCGGTGAAGTGACTCCTGTTTTTACTCGAGTTAATACACCTCTTTCCAATGAATTGTTACACCCGAACGTAATTCTTAGGGGTGAACATGTCTCACAGGCTGGGCTAAATTGCTTGTTTGCTTGCTTGCATACTTAAAGATTTGACATGATTTGTAAAGTCATAGTATAAATTACGTAATGTTTCGTAAAATAGTTTTAATTTGTACTCTTTTTGTAACTGTAATTCGGAACCACCGAGCAAGAGATAACTAGCAGATTAGGACAGACAAGAACATGTATTAAACAAATGAACGGGGTACTGTGGGATAGACAGATTACCAGAAATACAAAGAAGAGAATTTATAACACCTTGATAAGCAGTATAATGACCTATGGAGCAGAGAATTGGGTAATAAATAAACGAAACAGGTCCAAAATCACATCAACTGAAATTGAGTTCATAAGAAGAAGCTGCAGAGTAACAAAAATGGATCGCATCAGAAATGAGGAGATAAAACGAAGAATGGCAGTAGAACAAGACATACTCAGCTACATCGAAGAAAAACGTTTAATTTGGTATGGACATGTGAGAAGAACAGATCATACAAGGTGAATAGCAAAGATTTCGGATTGGAGCCCAATAGGAAGGAGGAAAAGAGGTAGACACCGAAGATTATGGAGGGATGAAGTGGACGAGGCCATGGAAAGACGAGATCTAAGAGATGGAGAATGGCAGAACAGAAAGGACTGGAGATTGGCTGAAAGAAAGAAGGCGGCGACAGCTGTAAAAATCCTTATATAGATAGATAGATAGAACTTCTTTAGTAGTATATATATTTACGTAGAATTTCAGTCCTTTTTATTAATTTTAAACTACAATTCTTCAGCATCCGGATTTTAACTTCTTCGCTTGACTAGATCGTCAATTACTGTATATACTCCAGTTTATACGTTTAAAATATTTAGTATTTTACCAATTAAGCAGTCTTGCATTTATTGTTTCAAGGATGTGTATTTTATATGAATATTATCAGTTATATCTCACAATTTTTTAAGAATTTAAATAAATTATTAATTCCAACTGTTTACATTGTATCATTTTATTAAAAAAAGTTTTACCTAGAACTTTGTTCGTAACAAACGATATAGATATGATATAATGCACAGCCTTGCATTAGATTAAAAATATTTGTTTAATTTGATACGATTGAGGGAATATGCAAATCAAAAACTCTTAACAGAACAATTTACTTAAAATAACATCTTGTAAAACTCATTAACAGCGCCCGTAAATAAAAAAGAACACATTTATTTAATAGATTGTAAATATTAAAAAAAAAACAATTGACCACTTTAGAAACAATTTTAACCTTTACTAAACACTTGTATTTTGTAAGACTTTTAATGGGAAGAGCAATGTTCAAAATAAGAATTTCTTGTCGAGTAGAGCAAGAGCTGCAGCAGTCAGTTATTTATGATACCAATAAATAAAGTAATAATTTCCATAATGCTTTCGAATATCTGATACTAGAAGGAACTTTGAGAAATAGTAACTATAAATATATTCTTACCTAATTTAACCAAACCAAGGGAGATGACTAGTAGTAGACTCAACAAAACTAGGAAAAGAAATTGATGAACAAGAAGAAATAAATGACATGGTTAATAAAATCGTAAGCTTATAGGCAATATTTTTCTTCTAGTGTCAACTTCACCAATGCAGATTGGCTACAACCATTGGAAATTCATGTCTATCTTCGGCTTTTCTTAAAAGTGTATGTGTGTTTAACCCGATCCAGTTAGGAATGTTTTTCAGCCAGGATATTTGTCGTCTAGCAGGATCCCATTTTTGTTCAATTTTACCCTTCATAATCAGCTGCAATAACTCATACTTATCATCTCTAAGTATGTGACCCAAATACGCTTTTTTTTTCTTTTAATGGTGATGAAAACTTTTCTGTCTCTTCCCATTACATGCAACTCCATTTCGTTCGTAATATGATTTGTCCATGCCACATGGACAGATCTAAAATTCATATCCTAAAAGCTTCTAGTTTTATCCTTAAGTACACATTAACAGGCGCCATAAATAAGAATAGAGTGGATATAACATTTTACCATGCTATATCGAAGTTGCAGATTGAGTCTTTGGTTACTCAGAAACCTCATCTTCAAACAGGCTGCTTTTGGTGGCTTTGTAATTCCGGATCTTCGGTAATCTAGACTCTTAAGTATTTCATTTTGTCTACTTGTTCAATACCTTCATTCTTTATCTGGATCCATGTTATGACTTTACTCTTCTTACTAACAACTACGGCTTTCGTTTTCTTTATGTTTATTATTAAACTAAACTGTTTCTCAAATCGCAAATTTTGTTTAGTAGGGTCTGTAGGTCTTTCTTATTTTTATAATGACTGCATCGTCAACATAACGAATGTTATTTATAGTTTCACCATTTATCTTGATCTTTAGTATCTTCATTAATAGTAATAGTGAAAGTACACAGCTTTGTCTCACTCCTCTGCTTATCTATTTCCTATTACTAATTATAATAAATACTTTAAATCTAAAAGGTAATAGATTTGGGTAGATAGGGGAGTTAGATAATAAGAAACATAAAAAGAAAAAATACCAAAAACGGCATAAGGCAAAAAATTTAGAACTTTAAGAGTAGTGCAAAAGAAAAAAAATCAAATTTAACTAAAAAAAACTACAAAAAAATAAACAAAGCAGAAAATAAATGCAGAAACTTTGATGGATTGATTAGACGTAAAAAACATAGAAGCTTAAGAAGCTTTAGAAACTTAAATGGTTAAAGAAATACGGTCGTTTTATCAAGAAATTTAAAAAATTGAAAGGAGATACCAGAATTACAATTCATACATGAGAAAAGAAGATTTAACACTCCCGAGTAATAAATAATCAGGGAAGGATATATTATGTGAGAGACATTTTAGTACTACTAACTACTGGATGGGCAAAACTCAGATGAGAATGAAAATTTTCTTATAGAAAATGATGGCATAATAATAGAACTGCCTAGGAAATGAGAGATTAAAAGTATATATAATCAGTGGGCTAAAAGTAACAAAAGACCGGGAAAACACGAAATAGCTGCGGAAATGCTAAATAATAAAGATGACGAACAAAAAAGGAAATATAGCCTTATCAAGAGGATATGAGAAGAGGAAAATTTGACCAAAGATTGGACCAAAGCTTCATTATGGCCCATATATAAAAAGGGGGATAAATTGGCATGTTAACATTATAGAAGTATTGCTCTGTTGGATACTTGTTACAAGATAGCCGGGATGCTAAAAAAGAGACTTAACAGAGTTGCTGAAGATAAACTAGGTGAGAATCAAGCCGGTTTTAAAGTTAATATATTAGCGACAGATCAGATTTTTACACCAAACGAAATTCAGACTACCCGATATGAACATAAAGTAACCCTTCATGAGTTGTTTATAGATTTTAAACAAGCATATAATAGGATAAGAAGGAATAAAATGTATGAAGCACTGAGCTCCTTGTGCATATCCGCAAAACTGCGTAGGTTAGTAAGAATGACTCTGAATAGCACACTACATCATGTAGTATGGAGATGATTCCCATCGGATGAATTTCAGCCATGACAAGACGGCTGTAACAAGAAACTGCCCATATAACGTGGAGTACGACAAGGCTGTGTATTATCGCCAAGATTTTTTAATTTATATTTCGAGGAAATATTTAAGGACGCCTTGGATGGCACACCAGAAGAAATAAAAAAAATGTCAGATTTGCTAAAGATGCAGTCATTCTTACAGAAGGAGACTTTCAAATACTGTTAAACTTGATAAATAAAACAATCCAAAGGAAAGGCCTCAAAATTAATGCTGGAAAAACAAAGTGGATGGCAGTTGACAAAATAGTATAGCTTAACAGCAAACTCGGATAGATGAAGAGAAAGTATAACGTGTCAGTTATTTTAAATATCTAAGCAGCTGGTTGGTTAAACACAAATTGAAATATCATTAGAGGCTTTTATAACATGGAGACCAGTTCTGTATACTAGAAATCTGTCATTAAATCTTCGAAAAATGGTTTTGATGTGTTATGTTTGGTCGATCCTATTTTATGGTTGCGAGACATGGACTCTAAAGGCAACAATATTAAACGAATTAGAATCGTTTGAAATGTGGTGTTACCGTCTTTTTCTAAGAATATCATGGGTCTCGCATACTTCCAACGAGAGTGTTAGACGAGAGAAAGATAGACAGTGAACGTTAGCTGCTGAACGCCATAAAGAGAAGAAAAACGGAGTATTTTTGACACATAATTAGAGAACTCAAATACCATCTACTTGGTCTTATTAAACAGGAAAAAGTGGAAGGCAAAAGATGGATAGGGCGTAAAAAGCTCTCTGGGCTACGCAATATTAGACAATGGTGGAGCTGAGGAACTATTTCGCACAGCAGCTAATTAATAAACATTTCAAGAACTTATAAACTTAATGATAACAAACTTTACATGCAAGACATGGCACTTAAAGAAGAAGAAAAATTCAAAAACTATATACTATGTATGTAAAAAGGTTAGAATATTGTAGCTATTAAATATGATTGAAATCCTAAAATTGGAGCGTAAAACCGTTGCACTTAAATAACACCTATACAACTTTTTAATATTTGTTTTAAACATTTAAAACATTGTTTTTTTTTTTCTATCTACAAACTTTTAATCGATGTATATAGCTCCGTAACTTTTTCAAGTTGACAGAAAAGAGTCCCTTCGATATTGAGGTTATCACTTTAGCGTCTCAAATACTTTATTTATTTTTCGAAGTTAAAATATATTTTAATTTAAATTTATTACTAGCAGTATTCTGGGATGCACAATTTAATTATGAAATTCTGAGTAATATGAAGCACAATTAAGTTATATTAATAATTGTTGCTTCCAAGTCGATATAGGGTTTAAAGCGCCTTGCGAGTCTAAATCTTTTGGACTAAAACAGATTAGAATGATACATCTGTTCACAAAAGCTTTTTAGGTTGCAGTGTGCAAAGGTCTAAGAGGCCAATTGAATTATTTAAAAAGTCCAGAATAGATTAAATCAAGGTTTACATTACTGTTCCTAAATAAGTTAAGAGGATTTTTAATTAATTTAAAATAATGATATGGCAAGACTATAGTTTTTTAACAGTTATTGAAAAAAAATTACTTGAGTTATTATTAATTGTAATAACGTTGTACAAAAATATGGAGGGAATATAAAAAAAATAAAAACTGGGCAATTTCAATTAAAAAATATATTATATCTATCAAGCACCGATATAGGAAACTTTCATAATGAATTTCGAAAACTGTCAATTGATCAATTATAAAATTAAAATATTGAAAAAAAAAAACACTTTTAATACTGCAGGCAATTGTCACACACACGATCAATAAAATATAACTAAAAAACTCACCAGCTTAATCATAATTATTGTAACTTAAAGATCTTTGGTGAAGAAGATATCACACAATATGAAATTTGAGAAGATCCCGCGCTTTATATACTAGATTCAAATTACATCAAAACAATAATTCACAAGAAGACGTTTTAAGTGGTAGACCAACGCTAGCGCAGGGTCGGCCGCATCATTTTAAATTCAAATTGAGATAATTAGAGACGGTACAGATACCCACACATGGTCTTCTTCATTATAATCCGGATTTAATAGTATTTCCTAAATATATTTTATCAGATAAGCTGCTTTAGAACAGATAATGATATTTTAGATTTCATATAGATGCAAAGTTGATAGTGTGTCTATTAACAATATATTTCCATAAGTATTTTTTGGATAAACCGTCTTTGTAAACTCTAAAATAAACTTTTTTATATATATACTTAACTATGTTCAAAATTTAAACATTTTTTATACTTATTCAGACCTAGAAATCAGATTTTTCAGTTTATATAAGTTGTTGTGTCCGATATATATCATATATATTGTTGTGATCTGCTTTATGATGTTTTATTATTGATTAACACTAATTTAATTAATCCAATTATTTAATTAATTAATTCACTAATTTATGCAGAGTCATACAATTCAATTACTATTAAAAATTCTCAGGGTGCCTTTTTACTTTTACTTTAATCAGTTTACTTTATATATCTCTTCTAGTGGGTTCAGTATCTCCTAGTTGCTCATAATCGGGATAGAACAGGAAACGGAACTAACATTAAAACAACATAAATATGCACACAAATTATTATTTATTTTCAATAAGCAATACGGTGAATGTTAATAAATAACTTTTTGTGGGCAATTATCTTTCCCAACAAACTCCTATACTCTAAATTTAATTTTAATTAACAAACTATCTATTGATCTGTTTTATAATAATATCTACTAAAAAAAATGTCCATATAAAATATAATTTATTCACAAAAAATTAACTCTTTAAAACTTGGAATCTTAGTTCGTATGCTTATATTTGATTTTATCTTTAGAATATCTTAAAGTTTTCTTTCATTCAAATTATTTGACTGACCTTTATTTTTTACACCAATGATGTCTCCTCTCGATCAAAACACAGTTCCTTCCTTGATTGATTATGTCCGGCTACCATCAAATCTTTCCCGTTCTCAGCATCGATCCAAACCGCATACCAGCAAACTACTCCTCCGAAAACACAAGCCCAAGCCTCTTTTGACCGGTACTCTTTATTCACAAATTCTCCTTTCTTTCTCAATTAGATCTCGTGGACTATGCAGACTCAAAAGAGGTATTAATCTTCTCGTTTTTGATCTGCTCTCAGCTTCCACCTTTTTCACTAACAAACGAAAAAAACACTGGTACTCCGATTGACTACACGAAAACACGTCTTCTCTTCTGGTCTGCCGGTAACATAATAATCTTTTCAATCTCCCCAGGCAAACCTTCTCAACTCTCTCATTCCCCATCATTCCTTTTTAACCAATCATAAGCATTCATTTTTCCCACTTATTTTCGATTTAGAAAATTTCCAACATAATATTTAAAACAAATAAACTACTTTCACTCAAATTACTTTTCAGAAACCATTAACAATTTTGCCTTTTTCAACAGAAATAAGCTTCCAAATTCTTGTTATCTCATATCTAAATCTAATTCTTATTTACTTTCGAAAAATGTCCACCGCAAAATACAATTACAAAGTTTATTCCTTAAATCTATAATTATACGGGTCCATTGTCCTTTCACTATTCACTCAGTATTTCACGGAACAATGTTTTCCTTATGGTCTATTACAAATAAGTACAGGGTTGTATTTTAACTATGCCCGCGGTATATTAAAATAATAAAAAAATTCTTTATTCTATTTCTGATCGATAAACTGATCCATAACAATATATATATATATATATATATATATATATATATATATATATATATATATATATATATATATATATATATATATATATAAAGTAAGAAAAAAGAAGACCTTGTTGACTTGTTTGGGCCAACAACAACAAAACTAAGTTTGGGTGGGTTGGAGTCAATAAAAAGGGCTGTTAGAAAACTATTTTTTAATTACTCGAGTTTTCAATTGTGGTTACAATTATTTTCAAGAGCTAAAATAAAAATTATTTGAGAAAGTGGAACAAATAATTGCAAAAAAGTAGTAACTCATCAAATGAAATTAGGTTAATGAAATCCTGCAAAACGAATTTAAAGAACGTTATTAGAATTAAAAATTTTTGGATCTAATAAGTAGCTCTCCTTTTTGAATTTTTAAAAATTTATTTGAAAAAATTAAAAAAAAAATTGAGTTTCCATAAATTATAAACAAATAGACTAGAATAACAACCAATAGAAAGTACAAATAACCATTAATTTCGTGAATGCCAACCTCGAGAAAAAATTAGTTTATAGTGTAATTTGTTTTTGACAATTATATTGCCAACATAATTTTTTTTTAAAAACTGGGCAGGTCATGTAGCAAGATCAGTTGATGATCGGTGGACAAAAAGAATTTTTTAATGGAGACCACGAATACAAGCTAACAGAAATAGAGGTCGGCCCCCAACGAGATGGACAGATGACATAAAAAGAGTGACTATAAATTGGATTCAGATGGCGCAAAATCGGACTAAGTGGAAAAGCATGCGAGAGGCCTATGTTCAGCAGTGGACGTTAGAGGCTAGTTGATGATGACGATGATGATGACAAAATTTTTAAAAAATCTAATAAGAAAACAGAAGATTTATTTATTATTCAGAGATAGCCGAAAACATGTAACAAGTATATATAAAATAAAAATACCAATGTGATGTTTTGCTGGTTTTATGAATGAATTATAAAGAAATAATATTATAAATTTTACGTTTTTTTTTAATTGATTTTGAATTTCTTATTTTTTGATGAAATTATTATCACTTTTACTAATACACACCATTTCTAAAAAGGTCCTTTTGAATTTATTACCTTCATTACACAAAAGTTTAGTGTTTTCAAAATCCATGATATGATCTTTGTCAATTACATACTCTACCAAAGCACAAGCTGTTTCCATTATTCTACAGTCACTCTTGTGGGAAATAATACGATTTGACAGATTTTTCCCGATTTCACCAACATATACAGCTTCACACTGAGCACAACTAATGCTGTAATGCTATATTCGTTTTCTCTAATTTATCCTTAGGATATTAATTTTTGAATATAAAGATAAAATAGTTTTGATGGTTTTTGATGCCATTTTTGTATCGTCAATATCCTTTAGTATTTGTATTAATTTAGGTGGTAATGATGGTATATAAGGCAGTAAATGATAATAGATATTGTCATTATTAGAAACAATGTTCTGAGCATTTATTTCACAAAAAATGATATTAAGTTATTCATATTAACAGCATTAGAAAAAAGCATATGTAGCATATTTGGAGGATAAGAGTTTTCAATTAAAATAGTTTTCAACAACTAAAGATCTTCCTGTAGGTAATCTGGATGAGAAAGCCTTAAAACACGTTCTTTTAAGGCTGCTATAAGGTTCACTTTCATCCTGTTTGGATGATGTGAGTAATAGTATCTAAATCTATTATAAATTTATTGCTATACAAGGGTTTTCTGAACCATCTGGTTTTCAACTCATTATTGGTAGTTCGTACAATTCTCATGTCAAGGAGTGATAGAGAATCTTCCACCTCTTCTTTAATTGTGCGTTGAAAATGTTGATTATGATTGTTGAAGTTGTTAATGTTTACTTAACTTTGTGTTAGTTTCATGAATTTTGTCTCTAGGAAGTGCCAAAACTAAATCATCCACGTACCTTTTATTAAAAGGAATGAAAGAAGTGCAATTGCTGATACAATCATTAATAACATTATTCCATGACATAGCTACTTAAAATAGGTGTTTAAAATCAAAAGTTTGTTTATAGAAGACACCATTACATTTAATATATTAGGATCAAAAATAAAGTTGATAAATGTTTTAAAGTTAAGATGTCAGTGAGGAGTTGTGCTATTGATCCATTAGGTCCATAAAGATGTAACTATTATTGAATGGTTTATGTATGTTAGGTAGAGCACAAAAACGTGGAGCTGGTTCTGAGTTTTAACCTTGCTTAAGCTTATGCTTCTTCAAGGAAAAGGTACTCCTCTCTTTTTTTTTCTAGGAGTAGTGGCGGGGAGAAACGTGTTGAGTGATGTTCGAGTGAAGAAGTAGTGGACTACTAAGGAGCAGGGGGTCAGAAGGTGGCGTACCTGTGTAGGCGATGTTTCTGAAGCGCACAAGAGGAATTTGGGTGAACTTTGCCAAGCATGCCAAGGAGGTACTTTCAGGGGCTACTAGCATACAATGGAACGGTTCTTGATCAGCGTTTTTGGTGTGCAGTGTTAACTGCGATATTTGATGGGGGTTGATTCTAGAATTTCAAAATACTTATCAGGAAGTTCTTGTCCAGTGTTGTGTAGAAGCTTGGCTAGAGGGAACGGAACTTTTCTTTGAGGCAGCCTAGTGAGTATTTACCCTCGGCAATTGAATGGAGTCTTTAATATTCGTATGGCTCTGTTGTTCGAGAACGTGGAGCAATAGAATTATATTATATTTTGAGTTATTTTGTTTTATATTATCAATAAAAAATTTTGTGTAGTTTAGACTTTAGACAATTTACTTTTTGTTGTACGTACATACTGGACTCCTTCTAAGTGCAGTCTAATACTTAGTATCATTTAACAGCTCTCCGGTTTTAGTAGGTAGTCCTCTTTCCACATTGCAACAGTTACGTTACCTTTGTCTCTTGTGACAATATCAACCTCAGGATCAAATCAGGATAGTTCTTAAGGGAAAGTGTGATTTGAATATAGTAATTATTTAAAAATAATCTTTGACTTCTTTATGTAAAAAGTTTAGTAATAACATTTGTATATTTAGATCTAAATCCTTTTTATTATCATTGATTGGTCTGATTATTGATTCAATATCAGAAACTAATTTGGAACTCTAACATTTGATTTAGAAGGGCATATAGAAAATTTAGGTCCCAGTGATAAAAAATTTTTTTTACTTCAAAAGGAAAATCTAACTTCTATTAATCAATAGAAATTAGATTCTATGCGTCAACTAAAGTAAGGCATAGAAATTTATATATTATGTTCCATCTCATAGAACATAATGGGGTCTGAATACAGGAAATTAGAATATTAAGTGAAAATTAAAATTTGAAGTTAGATCATGACAGAATATTTAGTAAACAATAAGTTGAACGAAGGGTTGAGCGCCAACTATTTTTAGAATAAATATGGTAAAATGAAAGAGACAAATTAATAAATAAATAAAATCGAAAGAAATTAAAATAAAATAATTATTTAAAGAAAAAGAACAAACATGTGACGTTTATAGCGTTTCATGTCATTGTGCCATATATTTTGGCCTTTCAATTTTGAGGAAATTCAAACTGAAGTGAAATGTAGTCTAGTATTTGGCCGTTATAATAAAAATAATATGCCTGGTACGGTAGCAGCGACATCTATACGAAGCAATAAGAAGTCCTGTCTGGGAGACCTGTCTTCGATGGCAAATTAAAATTAAATGCAATATTTTACATTCATTTTAACGTCTTTGCTCTAAAGAGTGAAAAAGATGGTGTTTTCGAAGGTGAACTGTAAATGCATGTCAGAATAAAAGCCTATATTTAGTATCGTTCAATAGCCTCTAGTAAGAGGCTTTGAATTTACGGTTCACCTAATTCGATATCGAAGAGTGATTCCCGAATTCTCATTGCTTTATAAATATATATAATTTACTACATTTTTGATATTATTCGTCTATTTTTCGTGCATAAGTAGAGCTACGCCTTATTTTGCTCTCTTCTCTTTAAATATACTTCCATTATAAACCAAAAAACCTTCCTTTCTATTCTTTTCATTGAATGTACTAAAGCTCCATCTTCTTAATATTCTTTTTAACAATTAAATTAATAGATTGAATTGACTTTTTTGTTTAGAAACTACTAAAACTGAGAGAAAAGTGATTTTTTATATACTTTATTGACAATAACCCCACACAACTTTCATATTTGTAACTTTTACGCTAATAATATTTTAGTCAAATTTTCTAATTATCTTAACCCTGTCTACATTTGAAAATGAAATGTTTCTAAAAACCAAATCCAAAATTTTACGGAAGAGCAAAAACAAAAAAACAACCAAGAAGCGTTAAATTTAGTTAACGTCAGTGTATTGTAACTTTAGAGGACTCAGTTACTTATTAATCGGATAATATTTCTACGCATTTCCAATTTTGTTAAAAACATTTTCGGAACAAATCAATATAAATAATTTTTATTCAAATTCATTGTGCTGTTAATAATCATAGTCGACTCTTCTTCAGTTTTTTGTAATCACAAAGATTTTTAAAATCTTCTTAGATCGTGTTATCTTTTGTCAAAGGAAATGTTCCCGTTTTATTATATCTTTTTCGTCTCCTTGAGATTAAGACACAAATATTACTCATATATTACCTATATATTAAAGAAATTTTAATATGTCTAATGATCATAATCTCCGAATAAAACCTTAGCATGCCAAAACAAACTAAAATCAATTTTATCGCAATTTAGCAATAATTACAAACAAATTTACAAAGATGGTTCGAAAATATGCAAGAGCGTAGGTACTCGAACACTCACATACAATTTTAATAATTATTATTCCTCCAACGTTTATAACTTCCGTGTGGAGGAATTAAATTATTCTTTTTGCTTTTACATATTTGAACTTGACCAAATTTAATGTAGTTCTGAAAGTGCCTTTAACGTGTTAACTGAGAATAAACAACAGATATATCTTACTGATCATTTGGTTATGTGGATATAAAGTTGTGTTTTCTTTATTTACTTGTAGGTATTTAATAGCGTACCAAACGCTGCATTAAAATCTCATCAATTAAAATTCGATAAAAATATTATTTATTTAAGTAAAAATGGTTTTTACCGAGTTTTCATTCTCAAGTGGTCATTTATCTAAACATTTCTGCCTTTAAGTTTTAATGATTTTATTTATATTAAATGATAAAAAAAATTATTATTATTGCAAGATGCGCTAGAACAGTTTCAGGAAAATGGAACTTTTTAATATTTTAAAAGACCGACAATACGTAATCCCAATATTGTGATATGATAAAATGTTGCACTGCTTGATATTCTCAATACTGACATATGGATGTTCTGTTGAAGAAGAATGTTACGAACTTTGTGGACCGCCTACAGGTCAAATAATTCAATTTTAAATAAGCTATAGGTCAGCAAAGGCTCTCCAGCAAAGTCCATTTCCCATGATTAAAATCATTTTGCTTCTTATGAGAGCAGACACAGAAAACATGGAAATACTTATTATCCAAGGAAAAGATCACAATGAAGTTCCCTAACAAGATGGATCGACTAAATAATAGGAAAATGCAAAAGATCTACGCATGAGTTAAAAGAAATGACCAGGGAGAGAGATCTTTGAAAACGGGCAATACACGACATCACAATGACCACTACAGTCCTTCCGGCGGCCAGGACTGAAGAGAGAGAGAGAAAAAAAAAGTGTTGATAAATAAATCTGCACGATTTTATAATTAAAATAATGCAGAAAACGACGGAATGACAGTGAGTCAAAAATCGACCCCTATACCATAAAGCTTGAATTAATAAATTTTATAAAGCAAATTACTCAGAAATCACTAGAGTATAATAGACCAAAATGTCTGTGCCTGATTGACCTAAAGAAAGCGTTTGACAAAGTAAGACTCAAAGAGAATCATCTATTATATAGAAGATGTAATCCATCTTCTATATAATAGATGATTTCCCCTAAATATTATAAAAACTATCAAAAGCATCTACCAAAACAACAAAATGGAAGTCAGAATAGATGGACAACATACACAACCTATAGAAATGGGCAGCAGAATAAGACAAGGGGGTTCATTGAGCCCCATGCTCTTTAATTTGATCATGGATGAAATCATCAAAAGCGTTAACAAAGGAAGAGGATACAGAATGGAAAACAAAGAAATAAAAATACTCTGTTACGCAGACGACGCAATATTGATAGCCTAAGATGAAGATAGTCTACAAAGACTGGTCCACAGACTTAACATAAGAGCAAAATAATTTATATGACAATCTCATCTCAGAAAACTAAAACAATAGTAGTCAGCAAAGAACCAATCAGATGTAAAATAGAAATTGATGGCATCAGCATTGAAAAAGTATTGGAAATAAAATACCTGGGAATTACACTGTCTAGCTATGGAGACCTGGACAAAGAAGTGAGAGATCAAGTACAAAAAGCAAATAGACTGCCAGGATGCTTTAATAACACTCTATGGCGAAACAGACATATTAACACTGAGATGAAGTCACGAATTTATAAAGCCAGTATAAGACCAATAATGACATATGCCTTAGAAACAGATGGTATACCCAATGAACTCTTAAAATGTGGAGGCCCTGAACTTGCAAGTAAACTGTCACAACTATTTAACAAAATCTTAAACGACACAGAGACATCAGAGGAATGGCATAAGAGCATCACAATCCCCATATTTAAAAAAGGACAAAAAACTTGCCACAAAACTACAGAGGAATAACCCTCTTAAATACAACAATGATACTTTTCACGAGTATTCTTAAGGACAAATTTGAAAGGCAAATCACTAATGCTGAAGAACAATAAGGTTTTACAAGAGGGCGGTATATAACAGATGCAGTATTCATAATAAAACAAATAAAAGAAAAAGCTATAGAGTTTGATATGCCAGCGTATATTTGCTTCATTAATCTGACGAAGGCATTTGACAGATTCGCCTGGGAGACATTCGAAATATATTAATAGAAAATAAAACACCGACCTACATAACAAAGATAGTCCATAACCTAAATAACAATAGATTGATAGATGTGGTAATATATATATATGGTTTTATGTAAACTTGTGCTATAGATGAAATACGGACAAATATTAAAAACACAGCAAAAGAAACTACATTAGAAATCCTGTAGGAAGCAAATAAATGAAAAGAAAAATATGGGATTACTAATGAAATTCAGCTGATGATGAAACACTTCAAAACAAACATAATCGAACAAAGCTTAATCTACATAACAAGATCAAAGAGATAACACTTATAAACTCAAAACACCTGCAAGACTTATCGATGCAACAACAAACTGATAATAGATCAACAGTAATAGATCATGTAGGGATAATTTCCAATGAAGTTTCTTTTTAACTAAACATTCAATAATATAATAATTCATTTAAATAATGATACTATAATATATAATGTAATTTAACATAAATTCAATCAATGTTTAAAGATGGCTTAATATCTATTTTAGTCTAATTTTAAAATCTAGTGATTAAGTTTGTTTGTTTATACCGCTCAATTTTCCACTAACGTCGTGAAACTAACTCGCGGGCGCGTTCGGATGCACACAGCCTTTTTGTATTTTTTGTTGAAGTTGGAGATTTCTTTCTTGATAATAGGAACTTGTAGGTCTGTTCCTATCACTTCATTGGGCACCTACCAGGGAACATTCACTATCATTCATAAAGCTTTATTGTGAAATCTTTGAAGATCTGGCTGTACCCCATAATTGTATCCCATAAATCCACATGGGTTTGAATATAGATTTGTAGATAAGTATTTTGTTTTCTGTTGTTATTTGCGATTTTCTGCTAATCATTCGAAGAGTTTATGTAGGTTGAGTCCAAGTTGTTTCCTTTTAGTATAGATATGCTTGATTATTATATTACATTACATGATTGAGAGGTCAGGTGGTTTATCTCAGAGGCAATTTGGTTTTTGTAAAGGGAAAAGCACAATTGATGCAATCATGAGTCTACTCGAAGCATTGCGCAACAGAGGGGATGACCATCGCTAGACGGCCCTGCTGTTGTTTGATGTTAAGAATGCATTCAATACGTTGCAGTGGAACGAGGTAATGAAGGCAATGGAGGAGAGAGAATGTCCTGGTTACCTGATGAATGTGGTGGCGGAGTATCTGTCCGAGAGAAGGATTATGGTGGAAAAGGGCACGATCGTGGACGTGACGGCCGGGGTACCCCAGGGATCTGTCTTGGGCCCGACGCTATGGAATCTGGCATATGACGGTGTTATGCACTGTGAGTACGGAGAGGGTACAACCCCCTTCGCATTCGCGGATGACCTCGCTGTACTGGTAGTGGCCCAGATGAGCCAGATCTCAAATACCGGGTTCGAAACGCAGGCGGCGTCGTAAAGAAATGGATGACGCAGCACGGACTGAAACTTGCGACAGAGAAAACCGAAGCCATTATTCTGAAGGGGACAAGGAACAGGCAAAATATTGAATTAAAATGTGCGGGAGCATGTCTAACACCCAAGAAACAAGTAAAGTATCTAGGAATGACATTGCACCAGAATGGAAAATGGGGGGAGCACGTGCGGGAGGTGGTCCGGAAGGCTGCGAATAGTGCGGCTGCGTTGGGGAGGGTGATGCCGAGCATTGGAGGACCCAAATCCGAAAGGAGGAGCGTCTTACACGGTGTTGTACAGTCGATCGTCCTCTACGCGGCACCAGTCTGGAGCGAGACGGTAGAGATAACGGCCTATAGGAGTCTCATGACACGAGTAGACAGAACAAGTCTGTTGCGAGTGGCATGCGCCTACAGGACTGTGTCTGCGGCAGCCTTGTGGACCATCATTGGATGTGTTCCGTTGCATTTTTTGGCGGTGGAAAGAAAAGAGCTTTATGAGAGAAGAAGCCCAAACCTTAATGTGGCCTAGAGAAGACAGGAAAGGGAAAGGTTAGTTGAAAGATGGCAAGAAGAATGGAACAATACGGAAGATGTGGCACAGTAGACGAAAATGCTGATCCCGAACATAAGAGATTGGGTGGACTGTGGCCACAGGCGACTGGATTATTTCCTGACGTAGGTGCTCACAGCACACGGGTGTTTTAGGGCCTACCTCTATAGGATCGGAAAGGCTGATACAGATGAATGCCTATACTGTGGATACTCGGACACTGTGACACATACGATGTTAGATTGCAGCAGATGGATAGTGGAAAGGAACAGAATGGAGAGAGAGACAAGTGTGAATTTTGTTACAGTGTGAGAAATTATTGAAAGAATGATGGAAAATAAATTAGGCTGGACTAACATACACAGCTATATCCGTGCAGTGATTAATAAAAAGGAAGAGGAAGAAAGACAGCTGGACCAACGCTAAAGGTAAGAGTGAATGATGCTCAAAAGGTGAAGCTAGAAAAGTGGGTCACACTGTATAAGTTAGAATGCGTGAGTCAGACTGTGGGGAAGAAAGAAATGCCCATCTGGAAATGATGCCGAACTAGGAGCGATGAGTGTCTTCTACGCGCTACCTGGAACGAGACAGGGAGCCTCCTTGCTGATGAATAGAGTGTGGATGTGTATGAATGGAGAATGAATGAATAAAGGTAGTGCTTCGGAAGTTATGCCGGCCTTACAGCGGCCATTCTGCTTCCGGATCGCTGGATGACAGAGGATGGTCTGGTTTAGCAGGTAGGGATTCGGCGTAGACTCGGCGAGGGGGCCTTTTAAAGTACCTCGGGAACTATCGCCGGGAGTACGAAGAACGAATCCTGTACTAAAGTTACTGATATGTATTTTGAAGATTTCAGACACCCCTCTATAAAGACGAAAAAAAAAAAAGTATACATATGCTTTCGCCAAGTCAGTCTTCTATCCAAATATTTACCTAGATATTTTATGGAGCCTGCTTGTGTTAGTTGACTATCAATTAAATAAACTGGAGGATAAGTTTTACGTTGCATTGTGAATGTTACATACCACGTTTATCATTTGCTTTGATTTTCTAGGTTCTAAGCTATTTTTAAATTTAGTTCAAATTAATTTGGAAGTGATTCTTTTGCAGGTTCATATGTGATGCAGAAACAGCCGTGTTATCAGCACCACGTGAATAACCACATAAGTGGCAGCTGTGGTTAATCTGGTAGTTGGTAAGTCAATAGTAAATAACAAATATAAAACAGGACCAACAAAGCTGTCTTGAATACACCAGACTTAACTTCGAATATCTCGGACTGCGCTTCGTGTTGTTTAATTACAGAATAACGATGGGATATGTAGGGTTTCAAGATTAGATAATAATGATGAGGAAGATTTTTCTTGAGTTTATATAGAAGTTTTTATAGAAGGTCAAAGTGTGGCTGTGCCACACCTTGTCGAAAAGTTAACTGATATCCAAAAAGGCTAAGGTACTTCTTATTCTCCAGGTCATTAATTTGTTTTGCCAAGCGATGAACTTGTTCTATGGTTCTATGTCTACTACAGAAACCAAATTGATGGTGAGATATTAAGTTTTTTCCTATAAAAATCGACTCCAACCGTTTTATGAGAAGTTTTTCAAACACTATAGACATCGTTGGTAGAAGACTTATAGGCCTGTAGAATGTCAACTCATTGGAATAAAACATAATGACGGTATTAGATTTTTGTTTCGATACAGGGCAGCGACAAGCTGCTTATGCGTATTTCGACCTCTTTAGGTCTCCTCAGAGCAGTATAGCCCCTGCTCTTCTTTTTTGTGTGTATTCTTTCATAATTCCTTAATTCTTCATCTTTCTCTTAAGTGTTCACAACTCATTGCTCTTGGCCATTGTCTAATTTGATATTTTCCCGATCATCTTCATTCGGCAACTATAAAAACTTTAAAAATATATTATGGAAATCAATGAGAACTGATTAACGATTTATTATGTGTAATAATTCAAATATGTACAAGACATTTTGCTGCACGATATAATAGAATAGTTTCTTCTAATTAAAATTTTAAAAAACAACCAATTAAATCTAATAACAGGTTTTAATGTATTGGCACAATAGATCACGCCGATATGTAGCAAACTCTATTTTGTCATTTTTATTCATTAGCTCCTAATTTATTATTTGTTACATAAATAAAAAAAAAAACAATATGTTAGTGTTTTTTAATTTTATGAATATAATAAAATATACATTGTTCGTTTTTGAAACTGTTGCGTCTAATTTGTAAGTTCTCAAGATTTTATTTTTATGAGAAATTCTGCTATAAATTTGACTTTAATTATATAATATGCAAGACAGAAACATATTTTTTATATAAATATTTTTAAGACCGACCAGTAAATATACACTCTCTGGACAATTTTTTGTACAGCAAATATTTCCAAGACCGGAAAATGGTCGTTGGGGGCCAGAAAAAGCTTTTTCCGATTCTTATTTTTTATCTTTCCAATCACTATTTGATGATACAGCCAGCATACTTTGATTTCGTTATTATAATAACAAAGTTGCGATATATTATAATGAAGTGAAGTTGATTTTTAATTTGTTCGTTTTCAAACTTTTCAGTTGAATCCAGTAGTTGTACTATGTGTTAATCACTCTATTAAATAAAATAAAATAGAAAATTTAACCTACATCAAAATGATCTTAAAAATATATTGTATGTCACGCGACCGAAAATTAGTATTTTTCAGGTCTCCCCAGGCTTCCAGGACTCACCTACGGCTCGCCCTAGAATCTGCCTGGCTCTACCTGAAAAACACCACTTTCTGGACTTGTAACATAAATTAATATTTGCGATCTACAACGCTAAAGCTCCACGTGGAAGTAAAATGACTGATTAGTACAAAGACTAAACATTGTCGAACATAGTATTTCTACAGTCCAGGAAAAATCAGCACTTGTTGATTACAGGTCGATTTATACATATCCGTGTCGTGTCCGTTCCGTGTCAGTGCCGAGTCCGGGTATTTTTAATGTTATATTTACATACAACCGCGTTGTAGCAGGGTGAGTATCGCGCTGAATAGAGAAGAAAACGTTATTACATATTTCTGCGTAAAAGAGAGTTGAAAATATAGAGGTTTGGATAGAAGATCTCACCGTGTTGGCATTATTACTTGATGAAGAGAAAGAGCAAGAACAGACAAGGCGGAAATAAAGAAGATGGAGTGTGCATCCTATGTGGAAAAATGACAAGCTGAAGGAGAAATTAAAATATACAGAGAATTATTGGACGATGAAACAAAATTTCACGAACATTTTAGAATGTCTTTTAGAAGACATTCTAAAGAATGTCTTTTAGAAGACATTCTAAAGAATTCTTTTAGAACATTTTAGAGAAAATAACTCTTTTTTTTTTTCTTTTTTCTTTAATACATATAAACACTATAATATAACATACTAACCTCACAATATCTTCTGCTTGTCTGTTTACTAGTACTCGCGTTCACAAAACTATAAAATCGTGTTTATACAGGTCCGTGCGGTCCATGTCATTTCCGTGCATCGTCAGTGTCGAAAACAAAAATATCGTTTGGGATTAATTTCAGGCCGGCCACGGACGGCCCCGTCCGGACAACGCCAATGTATAAATATACTCATAAAAGTACATTATTGTTTTTTTTTTCAGGCACTGTCATAACATGGAAAGGACACGGCACAGATATGTATAAATCGACCTTAATCCGCTTCCCAGGCACAACCATTAATATTATGACAGTAATTATATGTGTTCAATTTTGTCAATTTATTTGCTTATATTGGCTTTATTTATTCGTACAGAAAATGGGAAACATTTAAAAACATAATGCTGAATTTATTGAAGGAGATCCTAGAGGAAAAGAAAAATAGTGCACAACAAAATCATGGACGAATTATGAGATAATGCAATTGATAGAAAAGAGAAGATTGTACAAGGCGTAGACATTAAAAAGTATAAAGGCATTTAATAGTGTATATTAGAAAGATAATAAGAGAAGCCAAGGAAAAATGGTACTCAAACAAGTTTGAGCAAAGAGAAGTACCATTTGAAAATTATGATGGCTTCAATCTATATAGGAAGATAAAAGTACTGGCTGGCATCCGAAAAACAAACCACTTTAATATCCTATTCCATGAAAAAGGTAAAATTATCCTTGACAAAAGCAAGAAAATATGAAGATCGAAACAATATATTACAGGAATTATTTAAAGACTATAGGCAAACAGGAAGCATAAAACTATTCAACAGTAGAGAAATGGCCCAGTTTAACAAAAGAAGAAAATTGGCAAAAGATAATGAAGCTACAGATCCTGAAGATATACTAGCAGAAATTATTAAAGTATCGCAGAAGATCAGATATACTAAAACACTTGTGCAACACCGTGTATGATACAGGCGTCATTCCAAAATAATGCCGTAAGTCGACGTTCGTAACTTTACCGTAAAAATCTTACGCTAGAGAATGCTGTGACCGCCGACCAGTTTAATTAGCCATACTTTAAAGATATTCTTTAAAATTATACATCAAAGGATTTTCAGAAACCTTGGACAAGATATTAGTAATACTCAGTTTGGCTTCAGAAAAGCAAAGGGTACAAGAGAAGCCTTGTTTGTCCTTAATTTATTGGCGCAAAGATTTATGGATGTTAACCAACCTCTTTATATCTGTTTCCTTGATAACAACAAGGCATTTGACAAAGTCCTATATAATGGCCTCCTATAGCTACATCAAGATAAAAATCTGGATATGAAAGATATTAGAATAATATCAAACCTTTACTTTAATCAAGTTGCATATGTAAAGGTTGACAACGAACTATCAGAAAAAATAGAAATACAACGAGGGGTAAAGCAGGAATGCATACTTTCTCTGGCGCTCTATAGAGAACCAGTAAATAATTTCAGAAGAATTGCAGGTTCTGATGAATAATATTATAGATAGTAGCAGAGAGGCCGGACTTACTTTAAATATCAAAAAGACGAAATTCATGACCATTACAAAGATACAAAAGCAAGAGACGTTATGGATTAGGGACGAACTCGTTCAAAAGGTGGACAAATATCCTACGTGGGAACAATGGTAACCGAAAATAATTATTATATACAGGAGATCAAATCACGTATAGGAAGATCCCGATCAACATTCAATAATATGAGAAAAGTACTTTTCAGCAATGATCTTAGTCGTAAACTCAAAGTACAAATACTGAAGTGTTGTGTATTTTCTGTGTTATTATATGGAATGGAGGCTTGGGCCCTAAAAATGATATAAGTAACAGAATATAAGCGTTTGAGATTTGGGCCTATAGAAGAATTTTAACAATAAGTTGAGTCGATAAATTTACGAACAACGACGTTTTAAAAAGTACGAACAAGAAAAAGGAAATATTAAATACAATTGAAATAAGAAAATTGCAGCATCTCGGTCATGCTATGTGAAATGGGAGATATGAGTTGCTGCGGATCATTATACATAAGACAATGGTACAAAATCGTAACTCTGATGAGCTGTTTACAGCAGCAGTATCAAAGATGAAGAATTGGCTTTATTAAAAAAGCCAAAAATAAGCAAAAAGTTGTGTGACATAAAATCATCAATGTTATTCTAATTAAAAAAAATACTTCAGTACAAAACTGAAAATTTTAATAGATATTGTGTGATACTGTTCAAAACAAGTTACAAGTGTATTTGATAATTTTACGTTTGGCATAATCGACACATTTTGACAAAAGTCTGTATACCGCGTAGGAAAATTTCTTTCTACAACCGTAATGGATGAATCGGTCTATTACCTCGTAAAAGTCGAAAAGTGCTTTGTTTATACTTTTGAAATAGTATTTTTTGGTTTTCCTAAATACCATTGTAAGTCTAATAGAGAAATGTTTTTTGCAGTTTTGACTTTTGAAATAGCATGTGAATTTAGTACAACTAGGTCAAGTATATGCAAAAAACCTTTTTTGTATTTTCAATTTCACGTTTTTCCTTACTAATTGACAGAGCCAATTCTAGCAGGTGTGCAGCGTGTGCACTGCACGCGGTCGGCCAAAACAGTGTATTTCTCAAAATAAAACTACTTAAGTCGAATAAATATGCTGAGTTTTAAATAGTTATTGAAAAATCATAATACCCAAGTCCAATTTTTTCGATCGCATTAGAGTGTAGTGCAAAATGCAATTATTATTATAGGGCCAATTATTGTTTACTTTTTACAGATATTGACATATTCCTCATTTGATAGCAAAATTTATGGCATATGCGGCAATAGTTGAAGCTTATCAGAGATATTGGTGCCGGTTTATGAATGAAGTTACGATTGGCACGCAGCTCGTAGATCAATGGTCAAAGGATACGGTTATTTGTAGATTAGAACTTAATAATTATTTCGACAAAGAATGCGGCATCAGAATTTTTTCTGCGGCTTCACCAGTTTATAAAGAGAAAATGAGAGAAATTATTTTAATTTAAAAAAAATTTATTAAAATCCTTTATAAAAGGTATATAATTTAAAAACGACCAAGGGCAGTGGCGCAGAAGATATAATTTTGAATTGTATCAGCTCTTTGATGAGCCAGATGTCATAACGTTCATTAAAACACAGCGACTTAGATGGGCTGGACACATAATACGAATGCCAGAAAATACGATTGCTAAAAAGCTAACCACAGGAACACCTGTAGGAAAAAGAAGCAAAGGCCGACCGCGAATTAGGTGGTTAGATGGAGTTGAAACCGACTTACGGATATTAAAAATCAGAAGATGGCAACATGTTGCCAGAAACCGAACAGAATGGCGACGAATCTTAGAGCAGGCCAAGATCCACAGAGGATTGTCGAGCCAAAGATGATGATGATAATTTAGAAACCCAATCGCGCTATATCATAAAGACAAAACGTTTTCGGAATCCATATTCCATCATCAGTGTCTAGGTATACATGTTTAAAGCCACTAAATATCTTGGTAAAAACCCGTTAACAGTTGTAGGTTAAAATTAAGTTTACATTATTTGATCTTATATATTAAGATGTTAAAGTTACCAGGGGATTTAATAACATGGCAAAAAATCCACTGGTAACTTTAACATCTTAATATATAAGATCAAATAATGTAAACTTAATTTTAACCTACAACTGTTAACGGGTTTTTACCAAGATATTTAGTGGCTTTAAACATGTATACCTAGACACTGATGATGGAATATGGATTCCGAAAACGTTTTGTAGTTATGATATTGCCCGATTGGGTTTTTTAATTATATACCTTTTATAAAGGATTTTAATAAATTTTTTGTGATACATGGTATACAGCCAGCTACAGGAACTTAGTTTCCTTGTGGATTTTAATTTTAATTAGTTCATGTAGTTTCGATTTAAGATACAATAAAAAATAATAATATTGGTAATATCGGAATAAGTGTAAAGAAAAATTTAAAGTTAGTGAAAAAGTTATTTAATTGGTATTTTTCCACCAATTCTAAAGATGATACATTCACTAAATCAATGGATTTTACACCTGATAACCATTCAGTAGCAGTTTGTGTGCTATCTGAGTTGGCGTTACTGCGCATGGCTCCTTTACCTATGTGGGAAGTTTTTTGATCATATTGACTGCATCTTTCCACCTTTTTCTAGACCGCCCTATAGATCTTCTCCCAACTGGTTTTTTTTCAAATCACGTTGTTTATAAGGCGATTGTCATTACTGCATATTACATGTCTTGTCCATCTAGTATATATACAAGTATATTATTATATCTCATTATACTAGCAGACCCGACAGACTTCGTTCTGTCAAATAGATTTGGAATGTGGCAGTTTATTTCTTTAATTCTCTAGAAGAGAACCGTCACCATGATGATAGGGTGGTGTGTGAGGGTCAGCTCGGGTGACCTACGTATCTTCGCTTCCACGAACTTTGGCCACCCTTTTGAACCCACTAAAAACCCCGACTGTAATGTCTGCCAGAGGGCTTCAAACTAAGAGGGGAACTTAAGGTTCAAACCTGATTTAAAAATAATCTAAAGGGATAGTGGAAACCTAAAGGTTACAAATATTTATAAAGTGGGTGCTTCAATGACAAAGAATAGAGATTATTAATTATTTATTATTATTATTTTTAACACAGGGTTAATAACCGATGTAATAAAGAATAATGAACTAAAACATATATAACTATTTTCAGATATCGCTTTATTGTAAATCAAGTGAATCATAATTGTTAACAATAATCTGTTTTATTTTTATTGTAGTGCTTTATAATATACAATGTTTTTTGTTTGATTACATGGTGAATATACAAACAAATCTGATGGTTTTCCAACACGAGAACAGGCAACATACAACTGACCATGTGAGAAACATGGGTTTTCTAGATTAATACCACAAACACCTAATGATTGCCCCTGGGACTTATTTATGGTCATAGCAAAAGCGAGCCGCACTGGAAACTGTAGTCGTTTAAATTCAAATGGTACATCAGTCGGAATCATTGGGATACGTGGTATCAAAACGTCTTCTCCTTTATACTTTCCTGTCAGTATAGTTGCTTCTATAAAGTTGTTTAATAATTTTTTTAAACGCTAACCGTGTGCCGTTGCAAAGACGCAGTTGGTTGATACTTCTCAACATTGTAACTACCGATCTAACCTTTAATTGAAGATTGTGAGGTGGCAATCCTGGTAAATGTAGCGAGTTTAAAAATTCAGGCGGATAATTGACGACATGAGCTTAGTTAGTAGCCGAATCAACTGATTTATATATCCTCAATTCGCCTGTAATTTGTTCTTGAATTTTGAAATTTAATTCATTTACATCTATGTTTTTGCAGCCAATATAGCCCGTTCGCTAAACCAATTACGGTTTCTGTAATTTTGAGCAACATCTGGAAACACCTTTTGAATAAGTTCAACTTTTGATCGACTTAACTGACAAAAACTTTAAGGAAAGTTAATGCAACCAGTCAAGGTATCTATAGGAAATTTGCCATTACCAATGTCAATGAGTTGTTTAGAGAATATGTCTCCAGATTGGTCATTTTGCAACTCGACATGCATATTCTTGCTTAATTGTAATACCTTGATATGTTTCCACAAATTGGAAGACTTTAAACACGCATTGAGTTGATCAGCTGGCGTTGATCGTGGAATCACTAGCAATGTTTGACGAAAATCTCCTGCTTATAAAATCATTGTACCACCAAATGAGTTATGATTGCTCATACATACTTCTGTTGTTCATTCAATAGTGGAAGATTTGTTTGAATTAATTCTTTCAAAGTGTTGAGATCATACAGTTTTTCTCGGTGCAACTCTTGGTTAAAAGCATTATGCATTGGACGATTGAGCTTGGCCAGGCCTAATTGAAATAATAGTTTGTTTGACATCATCAACCACATGTCCTTAATTGAAATCAATGCTTCATTGTTAATTTCTTCGCTTATTTGTATATTTGTATTTCCTCTTCTAATCCGTATTTGATACAAAGAATGAAAGAATATTGCGAGGCCAATGAAATCTATAGCTCTTACATTTTTTGACTTTTCAATTTGGAAGGGTTCACGATATCATCACTTTTGTGTGAACGCATTAGATCCTCCAACGCGAACACGCACACACACGAACGCGCACACACACGGACGCGCACATACACGAACGCGCACACACATACATTTGATTGAATTTGAACTTTGTGCAGCGACAATAAAGCGTAAATTGACTCTTCGACGTAAGAAACACACCTACATTGTTTAGACAACAGTAAGTGCTTGTAATTTAATATAAACTTTATTGAATAACAATAAAGTTCAAATTGACTCTACATTTAGTTAGAAAATATTTGTATGGAAAAAAGAAAAGGGCTGTTTTAAGGCTTTCCCGGAAATTTTTTGAATTTTTCTTGTCATAAAAACCATCCTTAGACTTCAAGGAACATTTTAAAAAAAGAATTGTTAAGATTGGTCCATGCGTTGTTGAGTTATGCGCTTACCAACACATTTTGCGATTCATTTTTATATTATAGAATAGCCTTTATTTCTCTTATCATTACTCCACAGAAGCTCTAATCTTTCCCAACAAATCCATAATGCAATTAGGCTTCGGAACTTTGAAAATCAATCTACCACAGAAGAACGAATGTTAAATTTATCTATTATTATGTTATTTAGATTTCAAATTTAATTTTCTTGTTTATAAACTAAATTTAATAATAATCTCTTAAATATATGTGTTCAATAATTTTAACATAAGATAATTAAAATCCAACAGTTATTATCCCAAGATATTAATTTATTTTAGTTTAACCATAATAAGGTTTTAAAAATGTTACCAGATAACAGCATATTATTGTTTTTGTTTAAATTTTAGCCTCTCTATACCTTTTTGTTCATAATTTTTTCAGCCAATGTTTTTTCAAATAATAGTTTAATGGTAAATTTTTTATTAATAGTTTTTATCACTGGCAACTAAGTTTATCCAATGTAACAGCGTCGATGACCGGATGATAATGGTAGAATTATCACAATGAAAGTGAACCGGAAATATTGTGGGGAAAACGAAAGATTGAGTGGTCGACAACACATAGATTGTTCTGTATTTATCACTTCTATCCAAAACAGAGTCATTGCAACGATGAATGTTACAATTAAGTGAAATCTATCAAATTCATCTGCAAATATGTACCAAAAGCTCGATAAGGCGGTTTTTGGGGTTCAAAATTCCGATATCAAAGAGGAAATTACGCACTATCAAGTTGGTCGATATGTGAGCTACAATGACGCGATTTGTAACTCGATATATAGCGAATATAACATTCCACTCTTGTACATTTGACGATGGATGTGAAAGCTTTATTTACTTCCACTGTTTGCTCCAACGTCACCCTACTCTACTCTGAGATCCCATTTAAAATACCCAGTTGATAAGTGACGAATGCTACTTGCTGTTGTTGCTGGAGAATTTTCGTTGGCCAATATCATTTTAATTATTTCGATTTGTCAAAGATGTAGTGTGCACATTATTTAGTGCTTTATGTCAACAGTTCAATTTACTTGAAAACCATAAAAATTGGAACATGACAATCGCTGAAGCAATTATTTCTGCATCTCCAAGTCAGAAACGCTCATTGTTGCGATCATTATTTTGGAATGTTTCTCATCAAATCGACGTGAACTGTGGAACAAGTACAATCATAACATCCCAGGTGACATTTATCATCGTCCTCGTGTCAGCTCAAAGAATTCCAATTTGGAGGTGAATGAGGAGATACATAAGCAGGCTTTGCTTCTGATCAAAGACATTTGTTACAACATGTGCAGCACATTGATAGTCAAGTTAAGAATACCATCGCCAAATTGTGAACTGACGATAACCATGACAGTTGCATTACTAAATGATCTTTCTGCCTAAGAGTTCTCCAAGCAATTGGTATCGGTGTTAACCATATTCCTGTCGAGAATAGAATGATTTGATTCGTTTCTGCCAAATGTTTCCCATTTCGCCTGAGTAAAGGACGAGCTTATTAATAAAGTGTTTCTGAATATCATGGCTAAATACAAAAATCACACTTTATTATGTGAAAGGACAATTTTAGCAGCAAAAAGCAAGGATATAGATGGTTTAAACTTAATAATTTAAAATAAAATTGTTAGTCTATTCCATTTCTTTAAATCTATTAACTGAGTAACAAACGAAGACGTGTGCTTGGTTTACTGCACAATTTACAACTAAAAATTGGCTAAATTGTCATCATAATTAGAATTCTGAACCAACTAAAACTATCTAACGAGGCGCATTTAGTTGTGTGAAAACTCATAGGCAAATGGGGAAGTTGTCATTCCGAGAATTTCAATGATACTAACTTATATGCAGTTCGAATTTAAACGAATTTAATATCCAATTCGTTTTACATTCGCCATGACAATAAACAAATAATCGAGTGATGAGTCCAATCGTTGAATGTTTGTTTACTAAATATAGACAGTATTTTTTTTCTATTAGTCAATTGTATGTAGTATGTTGATGTATAGGCAAACCATCCACTTTGTTCATTCTCGTACCTGACAACACAATGAAAAATATAGTATATCACAAGGACCCTCAATGAAAATAATCGACACGAGTGCAACTCATGCAACTAATGGTTCTTTGTTACCACGTGCTCCTTTTTGAAGTTTTAATAAACTTAATTTATTCAATCTTAATATTAAAAAGGTAATAGAACTCAGCGGATAATTTAACAGAAGATTTATTAATTCTAAGGCAGTACGAAGTTCGGTGGATCAGCTAGTTCAATAAAAAGTGCAGTAATTAACCAAATTCGGTGATTTAATGTGACATAAATTAAGTTTTATGTTTTTAAAGACAGTAAAAAAATACGTAGTGCATATTTATAGAATGTGTTAAAAAAATATATAAAATGTAAATGAATATTTGTTTACAGCATCTGTAAATTATGGAAACATTAGAATGCAAACGAAGAAATATTTTTTTTAGAAGAAACGAGAATATTTAAGCTGAAAAAATATTTTTTTTAATTTTCATTTAACAGTTTTAAAAAATTGTAAAATAAATGTGACATATTTTTTTTTTTTTTTTATTTTAATAGAGTCAAAAATACATGGTGGGAAAATAGAAATCACACGAAGTTCTTTTGCTGTAATTTTTTTATTGAAAAACTTTGATTCTGCCTTTTAAATTTGTTTATTTAATCCATTAGTATTTATTCCATCAAATCGAGAAAATGATATCGGCCACCTCCAGAGTTGATGACCATACGAACCGGTTTTATGGCATTTTTCATCAGTCTTGCCAGAACTTCGGGCAACAGGTTCTCGCATTCCTGGCGAATATTCTCCTTTGGGGCTTCAAGAGTTTGAGGCCTATTGACGTAAACCCACGACGTCAAAAAAACCCTATAAAAAGAAGGCTGGAATGGTTGAATAGGGTGGTCTGGTCGGCCAGTGCAAATTAGATAGATTAAGCTATCCGGAAATGCTTCCTTCATAATATCGGTTATGGCTCAAGCAGTGTGCGCCATTGCACCGTCCTGTTGGAACCACATGTTCTCCAGTCCCAATTTATCCAATTCAGGATGAAAAAATTCTGTAATCATGGCTTTGTCGCGCGCTCCGTCCGCAGTCGTCGTTTGGCCTGCGGCTCTCTCAAAGAAAATGGCCCTATGACTCCGCCAGCGTAACTGTGAGCGAATGTAGTGGCTCTTCGTGGATAATAAATTGAAGAAAAATTGTCGTCTTCGTTGAAATTCAAGATAGCTCGAGCGTAGGTTAGACGCGTTTGGCATCTTAGGCAACAGCAGCGATATTCTCAGCAGAAGGGCTGCTACGGGAAACATCTCGTGTTCTCCCAATCTGTTTAAAGCGAGTGGTCAAATGCCACAGTGTTTGTCCAGATAGTATCGAACGACTAGGAAATCTGCGACGAAATTTTCGCTGCGCCAACACAACCGACGAATTGTTGATATGAAAGAATGAAGATAATTATTCTGTGTTCTTGCGGATTAAACCGATTCATGTTTTGTCGATTTATATTCAGCGTTTGTTTACTTTACAAACGTCAAAACCGAATTGACATTTGGCGCCATTTGCAAAAGTTATATCGTCAAAAACTTTTACAGAGTATATTCCTGTTAATCACAGCAATAGTCAACGCGACTCTCAAACTTTATTATTTTCTTTTTGCCTGTTGACACAATTATGATACCCAAAAAAGCAAACCCCGGACGAAGTCTGAATCTTACAAATCAATTTCACTTCTCAACACTCTAGGCAAGGTCTGCGAAAAACTTCTAAAGGAGACTAGTAGAGTGTCCAGACACTTACAAATTCATTCAAAATTTGTTACCAATTGTTGCTTATCAAGTTACCCTTCTAACCTTCACTACTACTGACTACGGTCCTGGCCTCCCGGGAGGATACTATGATGTGCTCAAAAACACTCCTTATGAGTACCTTAAGTTTTGTTTTCTGGACTGAAATGACCATGTTTAGCTTCTTTGCTATTATGTAGAAAAAACACGACCTGACACAGAGAGGACACAAAGGATGTTAGAAACAGCAGAGATAAAAACACTTCGAAATATTTATGGTAAAATACTATGAGACAGAGTTAGAAGTACAAATATATGATGTAGATGCAACGTGGAGAACATCAAGAACTGGATAAGAAATAGAAGAATAGAATGGAATGATCATATAAGCCGAATGACAGCAAATATAATAGTAAACACGGCAAGAGACGGTTCCCTAATAGGAAGACGAAGAGTACGAAAACGATGGAACGTCAACTTACGGGAGACACATTAAAAAACAGACAGTCATGTCTACACAAAAAAAAGAAGAAGAATAAGCTATTATGTTGAACTTATGGACCAATTTTTGTAAGTCATCCTCATTTCCTGTTGTTAGTATAGCATCGCCTGTATAGCAAAGGATCGCAATTTCTTTGTTTTTATTTCTTATTACAACCTTTATTTCACTTCACGGTTTTAATTATTTTATCCATTAAGAGAATAAAAAGTAGAGGGCTTAGAGAGTCTCCCTGCGTTATACCTATGTCTGTATCTATTTCCTCTGTCAGTTGTCCACCTATTCTGGCCTGCATTTTGTTGTCCTTGATTGCTTCCTCGATTGCTTTAAGACTTGGTATAAATGTTTAAGCATCCGTGTCCATTAGGCATTGAGTGAAAAAATAGTTTGTATTTCTGTTTTATGTTGCACCAGTCGCTTACGTTGGTTGTGTACTTTTTGAAGTCTTTTGGTCTCGTGTAAACCTGACCTTTCTGTAATTAGAATGTTGAGGGTAGCAAGTACTCCTGCTATAGCCTGGATAGCCTCTATTGACACTATCCTTTACGTGATTATATCTCATCTTCTTCTTCTTCAAGTGCCCTGTCCGTTGCGAATGTTTACTATCAACATGGCAATCTTGTTTGCGGCGCTTCTGAATAGTTCGACCGATGTAAGCCCGAACCACTTCCGCAGATTTTAGAACAACCAGTGTCTTCTCCTGCCTGGTCCGCGCTTACTGTCTATTTTCCCTTGGATAATCAATTGCAGTAGAAGGTACTTATCGTGTCTCAATATGTGGCCTGGATATTCAAGCTTTCTTTGTTTGATTGTGCTCACGATGTCTTTCTCCTTTCCGATTCTTTGGAGTACCTCTATGTTGATGACATGTTCGGTCCAGGATATATGAAGAATGCGTCGGTACACCCATATTTCGAATGCTTCTAGTTTTCTCGTGAGCGTTTCTGTCAGCGTCCAGGCCTCCATACCATATGGTAAGATCGGAAAAATGTAGCATTTAACTAAACGTAGTTTTAGGGGAAGAGACAAATCCTTGCTTATGAGGAGCTTTTTCATATGGTTAAATGCTGCTCTAGCTCGTTCTATTCTCGCCTTAATTTCTGTGGCCTGTTCCCATTTTGCATTTACGTTGGTGCCAAGGTACACATAAGATTCTACATGGTCAATTAGTATGTTACTTATCCGTAATTGTCGAGCAGGTTGTTGCTTTTTGCTTATCAGCATCCACTTTGTCTTCTTGAAGTTGAGGCTCAGGCCGTATTCCTCACTAACTGAATAAACTCTTTCCATTACCTGTTGTAATTCGTCTATGGTACTGGCAAGGATCACCGTGTCGTCGGCATATCATTATGTCTCATAACATTGACTATCTTGGTATGGAAGTTAAAGCATGTATGTTACTTTTTATATCCTTCCTCATTGGGAATCCTTACAATATGATGATGTGAATTACGCTTAGCATAACCATTCTCTTATTATGCGGTGCTTTTTTATTTGTTATAGCCTCACGTTTGTTTGTTTTGTTGTTGTCTTTATTGATGCTATGTGTTCTTGAAAATAGATAGTTTCATCCAAAACAACCCTCAGGTATTTTACAGACTTTGTCGGTTGGATTGTGGTGTTGACTTTCGGGGTATTTCAGAATAATAGTCTCCGTTTTAGATACTAAGAGACAACAGTCTAAAGAGGCTAAATTGAAACCATTTTTTTTTCATCCAATTTTAAAGTATTTGTAGTGCTTTGGACGCTAAATTAGACTTCTATCAGCCTAGAGAACAAGCTGGATTTAGATCGGGATACAGCACTAACGACCACTTACTAGTGATAAAGAACCTGATAGAGAAGTCTGCAGAATACAACAAACCATTGGCACTGATATTTGTCGACTACGAGAAAGCATTCGATACCATAAGCTATCAGAAAATGTTAAAAGCATTGACAGAATACCGAATAGACCATTGTTACACTAACATAATCAAATATATCTACAAAAAGTCCACAGCTAACGTAAGACTATCTGAACAAGAAACAAATAAATTCTGTATACAGCGAGGAGTCCGGCATGGAGACACAGTCTCTCCAGAGCTATTCACGACGCTTTTAGAACATACTTGTAAGAAGGCACATCTGAACGAGCATAGTATCGACATAAATGGAGAGAAGCTCAGTCATTTAAGATTTGCAGATGACATCGTCCTTAGAGCCGAACGTATGGATGATGCAATAATAATGTTTGAAAAATAATATCACGTTTCCTTGGAGGTCGGACTAAAGATTAATATGAACAAGACGCAAATAATGTCTAATCTGGTACTAAATCGAAATTTTGCCGTTGATGGAAGGCATATTGTGCAGACTACATCGTATAAGTACCTAGCACAAGAAATTCGGTTGGGCAGAGATAACCAGACATGTGAGCTTCCACGTCGCATAGGTTTAGAATGGGCAGCGTTTGGTAAATTAAACTATGCATTTAAATCAGACCTACCCATATGCCTCAAAAGGAAAATCTCCGACCAATGTGTGTTACCTGTACCTACTCACTTATGGAGTGGAAACATTAACACTCACAAAAAAGGTAGTTAATAAGATTCGCGTGACTCAGATGGCTATGGAGCGCCAGATGTTGGGTGTCTCTCTGAGAGACCGATTCCCAAACGAAAAAATACGTCGTAGAACAAAAACCACAGACGCTATCGAAAAAATCGCGTCGTTAAAATGGAATTAGGCAGGACGCGTCGCCAGTTTATCAGACATCCGATGGACAAAACGTATTTTAGAGTGGAGACCAAAGCAAGTAGCAATACGGAGCAGAGGACGCCCACCAACTAGATGGACTGACGACCTTAAGCGTGTTAGCAATAACTGGATGCAAGCCGCACAAGACAGAAACAGATGGAAAGAGCTGAGGGAGACCTATGTCCAGCAGTGGACCCATACAGGTTGACAATGATGATATAAAAGTAGATCGTCCGCAAATGCTATTATTCTAAATGCTGATTGGTACATTCAAAAGTATTCCTCGATGGTCTATATATTTGAAATTCTAATTTGGTACTAAAAGTAACGTCCTAAACTTACCCAAAACGCATACGTGATCATTTTGTTTCTTGTTATTAATGCATCCTTGCTCTATGTTAATTTTCTTTCATGAAAAAATATCAAAGTTCAATAGCAACTACCCCAACTGTGTAATGATAGCTATATGAAATATGTATCAGATTTTATTTGTACAATACCTTCCGAGTGATTATCATATGAGAACCTTAGGCAACGTTGTTACAACAAATACGTTTATTTTTGTATACGAAAAGCGAATTCTCTCAATCAATCAAACCTACATAATTATGTTCCCAACATTTTAAGATTAATGTAGAAACCAAATACCAAACAAGAATGAAACCGATATGAAAATTATAAGGATAAGTTCGAGAATTAGGTTCCGGCGTAATTATGATTTATGTGCGTCAGAGAATCTTGTCGAAATTTGTTATCCCAAGGGTACAGTTTTATTGCTAATAAAACGATTATTAAGGTATAGTCTTAACTTTACTATTTGAATTGCAGATTTCATTTTGTAAAAGCTGCAATTGATTGTATTGACGTAGGATCTTTTAAATTGGCGTATATAAACAGATTAAACATTTTGTAATCAGCTTAGGAATTTCAAAAATTTGAAAAGTAACGATTTACGAGGTAGACTAAAATGGTTCCTTTAAATATATCTTGGAATATGTAAGGGAATATATCTTGTCCTCGGAGTTTATCGTTACACATTACGCTCTTTATTCTTTATTTAAAGTAGATCAGGTAGAGCTGTAGAGTATCCATCTATCAATGTCAACTTCATTTGCCTAATATTGGGCAAAAGTATTCTCATATTTATTTGATTCTTTTTCTTTCATGCTATATTTACCCCGCTTGGGACTACGAATTTTTGAGATCGTCTGTCCATTGCAATTTTAGTATTCCAATTTTAGTATTTTATTATTGTCTTTTCCTGTTGTGTGTATTGCAACAGTGTGCGGGGACTCAAAATTTGTGCCCTAATAGAGTTTTATTCAGGGTAAAAGTACAAGACAAAGCTTTTATAGTAAAGAAAAGAAAAGTCAACGACTATAATAATTGTAAGCAAGACAAGATGGTTGTCATATGTTGTTCTCAATAATAAAGAAATAATCCATTAATAATATACTTATTTTGTCATTTATAAACTAAATATTGAAAAACTATCATAAAGTTCATCCCAAACCCTTCTTTCAGTGCGTCACAGTTTATCGAATTCTCTCTAACGCATTAAGCTAGAAGTGACAGAAAAAAACGTGAGTCTGTGATTATTATACATAGAACTTAGAAAATTATATATCGTTCACGGGTATTTGCATATTAAAGCGAATTCTACTTACGGATATATAATTGGTTGGAGTTTAGAATACGCTAAATAGATATCCAATCAATGATACGCATAAATATAATTTGACGCAGATGGTCTCGATAGTGACAGTACTTTGACAATGTCAACTGATAAAATGATAATTGTCATTCCAGGATAGTATTTTCAGACATTTTACAGTGAAAATTTAATTTTGTATTTATTGTCATAAAAATATTTTAAATATGCCGAGATATACCGAGAATGAACAAAGACTAATATTAAAATTATTAAATTATTTTCAATTAGAAAAAGAGGCTGGGACAACTTTATTACCAGTTTCTGCCGTTCGTGAAGTAAGTTTTAAATTATTCTAAAAAATATTCATATTAGTAGTTTAAATACTATACATTTTAGCCATAGTGTTTGTAATAAATAATAATAATAAATACATAAATAAATCTTAGCTAATTAAGCACTTTCCTTGGAATGGATAGAATAGGAATTATGACAAACTGCCGTTCCAATATAATGCACAATAAAATTTTTTATACAGGACGGGACCTCTAATATGTAAATTTAAAAAAAAATTAAATTCTTAAAATTTTTACTCTACATTTTCAAAAAATAACCTTTTCACATTTAGCCGATTACGATCCTTCAACTGTCAGATTTAACTAAAATTTCATGCAATAATTCTTCACATTCTTAAAATCCTATATGACGTCAAAATTAGTGACGCACTGAAAGAAGGGTTTGGGACAGACTGTATATACTCCTATTACGCAGACTATTTCACTTATCTTAAAATTTTCACATAATCTGACCAATCACAAACCAAAGACAGCTTGTGTTATCGCGAAAACACCAAGTGTCTTTCAATTCTGATTGGTCTATCAGCTTCGTGTTTTCAACGACGTAACCATGGATACCGATCGCAAAGCAAAGTTTGACGTTTGCCAAAAAAATTATTGTAGCTGTATACGTCAAAATGAGTCGTTTCGGTGGTACTTCAAACGAAGTTATAAACCAAAACATTGAAGAAAATATACCGAGTAACACAAGAAAATCTAAATCTTATATATGGAGACAATTTATGATGTTCTGTATGGATCGCAACTACAAATTAGATGCAGAAAATAACAACGAAAGACTAGCATTCATTCTAAAAGACTGGGCCTTCAACATGCGAAAAATTGATGGTAGTGATTACAAGGAGAGTGTTATTAAAACCATATGGAACACTACTGCAAAATTGGTACAAGAAAAATATTTCTGTGAGTATCAGAGACATATTGATCCCTTCAAAGATATAACCTTCAAGGAAGCGAGAGCGGCTCGTGACAGTAAGAGAAAATTGTTGCAAACTGTACCCGATAACAGGAAAATTATAGTTATAATAAATATTTCATGAATATGACTAATTGTGAATTATTCAAAAAATGGGTAGATGTGGGTTACCTAGATCAAATGTATTATTATTAAATTCCTTCCTCTCATTCTACTGAATTTTTGACCTATCACTTTGTTCATGAAATAGTCTAATAAAATACCACTCGTGATTTAATTTAGCTTATAAGTCTGTCTTTTATTTCTAAACTCAACTGAGTTTCTTAAAGAAAACAACTCAGTGTTTTCAAGCAACTCAGTTTCGTTTAGAAGTGAATCGACAGACTTATCGCGAAAATTGAATCACTAGTGGTATTACTATTGAAAATCCAAGGTAGAAAGTTTTTTTTATCTCGTTATTTGCACCAACAAATGTGCTTCCATTTTTTTATATAATTAAGTTTATTTACATTCTACATCATTACAGAGTATTAAGTAAATGTGTTGCAGGTTTTGCGCGTGAAGGAGAGACATTCAATGATCCCGTGTATAATTCGCGTTGTAATGCCGGAAAATTAAATAAACATTTTATGTGAGAATTTATTAAAAGTTATTTGTTTTCAAACCGTTCTTTAATTAGTGCCCATGCAACTTCGTAATTTGCGTCGGTTATTTGTAAGGAACTGATTGTCTTTGCAGCATCATCTTTTAAGAAAAGTTTTATTCTTATCATTCTGGCTTTACACACTGACAACTCTGCGTAGATCCTCAAGAATTTCTCTCCAGTCGTCCCTATCCGCTTCCGCCTTCGCCTTCCTCCGCTTCTTTAAAATCATCAAGCAATTTTTCAACTATTAAAAATCTGATAAACTGCGTTAGGCTTTCACGGCCATCGTCTAACTTGTTGAACTGTTTGTTCGGGCTGTTAGGCCGTTGTCTTATGAGATTAGTTCTCGACGTTACGCCAACACTAGGGGTTGGCATCTTCTGGAGATGTTAATGCTTCGCTTGTAACCTGAAAATGACGGTGCAAAAAGGCAATATTTATATTTCCCACTCGCCTCCCCACCACTGGTTTCGGCTTGAGGGGGCGTGTCGTCGTTTGAAGTAGCTTTTCTTTCTTCGTGTTTGGCGAGAAGGGTGTTTGTGGATTTTAATATTGGTATCCATGTCTTGTTAATTTTCAGTCCCTCTTCTATGCGATTAAAATTATTTGCGCATGGTATTCGATATACTCCGGCCGTTGCTAATGGGTCGCGTTTGTCTTTCACCGATCTTAAACAGTCCTTGATTTTCTTTGTAGGCTTGAAAATGGTCTTTACGTTGGCTTTCTTAAGTATTCGCCCAATTCTGTCCGTTACCCCCGATATGTAGGGCAAGAACGCTTTGCCTTTACATTCTGTTTCTTCGTCCTTTCTTCTAGACATGTTGTTCATCGCTCTATGTATTTCTCTTCTGGTATAACCATTGGAGGTGAGCGCTTTTTCAATATGAAGGAGTTCACTTTGGAGATGCTGTGGTTCACAAATTCTCTTCGCCCTCTCCGCCAGAGTTTTGATGATACCTTGTTTTTGGCTTGGATGATGATTTGAGTTCCTGTTTAGGTATCTGTTCATGTGTGTAGGTTTTCGATACACTTTATGTCCTAAGTAACCTTCCTTTCGATTTACTAATACATCTAGGAACGCTAGTTGTTGCTCTTTTTCTGTTTCCATCGTAAATTGAATATTTGGATGTAGTGTGTTTATATAAAACAGGAAATCGTTCAGTTTTTCTACTCCGTGACCCCAAATCACAAAAGTGTTATCGACGTATCTAAACCATACCCTTGGCCTGTATGCTGAGTCCATTACCCTCTTCTCTAAATGCTCCATGAAAAGGTTGGCTACGACCGGGATTAGTGGGCTTCCCATTGCTAATCTATCATTTATAATTATTATTTAATTATCATTAAAAATCTATCATTTAATTCCGTCAAATTTGATCTATCCTGTGTTTTAATAGAATCAAAGTAAGTGCTAAACCGCGTAACATTACTTTTTATAGTTTTCCATTTATTCTTCTCTGATTGTAAAGACATAATGTAATGTAAATATTCAAAATCAGAAAAGTGTAAAATTAAAAAGTATTTATTAAATGTATTGAGTCGAGATTAATGAATGTGTAAAATAAATTTAAAATAACATTTATTGTAAAGAAATGCTTGTAATATCCCGAAACTAATTGGTAATTAAGACTATCAAAAATGAAAATGCAACCCCCTCATAAAGTAGTATAATTAATTCCTGTAAAATAAGAAGAAACTGAAAGTTTTTTAACCCATAAATTGTATCGAAGTTGAAGAGTGTTTATTCTACCAAATTTCAATTCTCAAGTTTTATACTGTTAAATCAAGCTAAGGCCAAGCCCAAGATGAAATCGAAAACTTCAAAAATAAATTCCCAAAAAAAAATAGTAAATTCTAATCTTTAAATTGCTTTTGTTGTTGTGACGATTTTTGCGACTGCAGAATCTAGTACTTTTGCTGAATGATTTAAAGATTAGCGACACTTATCAAAAGCCTTACACGACACAAAACGAGCAGAAATCACGTGAAAAACTTTCTAAAATTAAAAGAATCAGAAACAAAAATTAAAAAAAAAAAGAAAACTACCATTGATTGTCAAGAACAAGTTGTAGCGGATATGGAAAGAAAACCTGGAATACATGTTTTAACAGGATTAATAGAAATAATAAAGTTTTGGGAGGGCAAAATTTAGGTTTTCGTGGATCATCGGATGAATTTTACGATAAAAATAATGGTAATTTTTTAAAACTAATTGAATTGTTTGGAAAATTTGACCCGATTATGGAGACACGTATTGAGAAAGTACTTACTAAAAAACACAGAACCCAATACTGAAGTAAAGACACACAAAATGAATTAATCGAAATGTTAGGAAATGCAATAAGAAATTAAATAAATAATATCATCTATTCAAGAAAGTAAATATTATTTTTTAATCGTATTAGACAATTAGACTATACAGCAGGTGTCATTAAAAAAGAAAAAATGACAATAATACTAGGCTTTGTTCCTAGAACCGATGATATTGTGGAGATCAACGAAAATGTCTTAAAGGTTTATCGAAATTTATGAAAAATAATTGATTGAAAAATAACAGCCATATTAGAAAAATGGAATATTCCGATTGTTGATATGTGTGGTAAAGGAAATGACAACGGAGCAAACATGAAGGGAGAAAATGAACTGCAAAATTTAATTTTAACAGAAAATCCTCGGGCTTTTATTTCCACATTAAATCTGACAATCAAAATGACGTTGCAAAAGTAAATTCAGATAAAATAAGTTTTTTGCAACAGTTTAAGAGAGAACTGTTTTTCATCGTCCCCAAAACGTTTTAATATTTTATTTAACAAATTATATCAAATTTCACTCTAAAGTAACCATTACCTTATACCGTAGAGCCGGAACTGGACAGTAAGGTACCTAATATTTTACAATTTGGTATACAATTCAGTTGTTAGATTGGAGGTCAGCACAGTTTTTAAATTAATATTAAGTGCACATGCGATCCTTTAGTTCTGGTATACTGGTACACTTGATAATAATTACAAGTTTCACTTATAATGGTGCCTTGCACTTGGTACATATCAAAACAACCTTCTTGTTTTAAAGATATGCGTGTGTGTAAGTAGAGTATGTCCTATAGAGAGTCAGTTTGATACAACTTGGTCTTTTCTATTACTTGGTAAGGTGAGTGTGGTTTCTACTCGTCCTAGGCGTTATTTGAGTTTGATAAGTGTTATCCCAAATAATCTGCTACGCTCTGTAGATGTGACCTTTGGTGTGATCAGTCGAAGATATTTGATTTATGATAGTGACATTTTGGTCGGTTATTGCATTGCTTGCCAGGGAGTCCACTTCTTCATTGCCACTTATTCCCATATGGAAAGTTGCCCAGATGAAGAAAATATCTTTGTGTTAAGCCTGTATAGATCTTTGATCTTGAGAGGTATAGTGTGAGTTATATATAGCTGGTTTATTCCAGGTAATGCTCTTATTGAAGCAGTAACAATAACAAATTTGTTTGCACGGAGAAAACCACATTTTTTCATGGCCTTGTAAATTGCTGTAAGTTCTCTGGTATATATAATTTAGAAGCATTGTTGAAGATTTGATGGGTTGATGAGTATTTAGATATTAAGTTTTAAAAACATGCTGGATAAGAAAAGAATCTGTGAAATATTTGGGGAGCGTTTTTAGGTACGGCTTTATTTTTGGAAGTTTAATCATCCATGGAGGGAAATTTACAGCAACGGACTTAGTAAGACTGAACTGTTCTAATGTCATACCAAAAGGTTTTATTCGCTCAGGAAATGGTAGCGTTTTTTTATGTTTATGTAAAGATCGGAAGATACATTTGTTCTGCAAAAAATTGTTGAGTAGGCTACGTTGTTTCTGTTGCTGAAATTTGGAAAGCGTAATTTAGTGAAACGGGAAGTTTATTAGCCAAAACTTGTAGGTTACTTATTGGACTGGTTGTCATGGCACCTAAAACTAATGTATTTTGAATTTAGTCAACTTTTGTTAATGAAGTCTTGTTAGCAATATCATAGCACAAATCAGCTCTAGTCTAATTTACTTCTTATTAATGATATGTATAGAGTAAGTTAGGTTCTGAAAAAAAAAATAATTCATAGAAAAGCACACCCACTAAACTTAGCCAATGGTAAATTTAGAAAATTGATGAACCACGAAATAAGAGAACTTTTGAAAGAAGAAGACATCATCAGATTTACCAAGGCACAAAGACTGGATATGTGGACAAAGATATGGATGGGACATCTAGAAAGGAGATATTTTTTAAGAAAACCAGTAACAAGTAGACCACAAACAAGGTCCAAAACGAGATGGAAAAACCAGATAATAGATAACTTTAGGAAGATAGGAGTTAGAAAATAGAAATCCATATGCAAAAAGATGGAAGAATGGAGAAATATTGTGTAAAAAGCCAAGTCGCACAAATAATTCAAAACCAAAAAGTTAATGCGGACTGCTTCCCCGCGACAAATGCATCGGAAAAGCCGAAAGAGAGCGGCAATTGAAGATACCAAGAAATTTTCCCTTGGCAACTATTACTAATCTGCGAAAAATTGTATCTCGATTTCCTGTTTACCAAACTTTAATCCAGCAGTTACTCTAGTACTCCTCCTTAATGACTAATTTGTTATGTTTTCAACGTATCAAGACAATATTATAGTTTATTTTTTCTAAAAATTGTGTGTTAAACTTTAAATAAGAAGTTAGTTTTATAATCTTAATTAGTTAATTCAGAGTTTATTATTATGGTACTATATCTACTTGATATTTTCTTTTTTTTTTTTTCTCAATTATGTATTTCTATCTTTTATTAAGACTTCTAAAGCTTTAATACTAATTTTCACTATTATCCTTTCTTCAAGTTTAACAGCGAGATTAATAATGTATTATTGTTTTCTTTTCCGCGGTATGAATCATCTAAACCCATTGTGTCGCCCACGAAATGACTTAATTGAATAAACTTATTTTGTTATTTCGTTTTTAGTGCTACCTATACCTACCTTATATTAGATTACATTTTGTAATTTAAAACATCTATAAATTATTTAATTAATAACAATAATGGGCTACCTACCGCCAAAACTACTTATTTATTCAAATCGAAATCATTGATTATAAAAATCGTCGATTAAAAAATGTTAGATATGTTTCTCTAAAAGCAGATATAAATAAATGTATGGATAGTGCGTAGGCAGCCAGATTCTTGGTAAGGTCACCATACGTTTTCTGGGCAAACATGTCAAAGATCAGGTGTGCTAGTTTACAGAAAACAATAAAAATATAAACTAGTATTCCTTGGAATGGTAATGTCAAATAATTTGGTGTTTTTGCGTCAAGAATATTTTAAAATAATATAATTGGAATTTAAAGAAAAGAAATTTGATTGTTTTTTGTTTTTTATGGATGTTGATCTGAATAGAGTGTTGGATGTCATACGGATCAACTTCGTTAGATTCTTCAGTCATTCGAATCTTTTTCTAACATATCTTTCTTTGTATTATTTGTTGGTGAAGGTTATATTTTCGGTTTATCATAAGAAGTTTGACATATTCAAGGTTTCTGGGTTTTATGCTGTTTAAAATTTCCCGTTCTTTTCTTGTATGCTTGTGCAGCAAGCAGTCTTATGTGTTTCTCACATTATACATTGTGTAATAGTATATGCATGTGGCGGTAATCCCACATCTTGAGAGTTGCAGCTTAAAGTTTTATACATTTTTATATTAATTTCACGATATAGTGAATCTGAAAGAGAATATTTTAATTAAGTTTTATCAATAAAGGTATTATTCCGAATTTATTTTTGTCACATAACTCCAATATCCAATCGGTTGCTTTGGCTAACGATGCTCTGTTACCTGTGGAAGAACATCATCCTCCTTTACAGATAACAATACAATTTTCTTGAATTTTGGACTACAATCAGTAGGTGACAGATGGTTAATATGGATAATATGTTTATCACAACATTCGACCAATCAGACTGGTTATAATCTAATCAATGCCACTGATGTCTAAATATATTGTATATTGTGTCAATTCTCCTACCATAATTAATTTTACAGTTCTCATATAGCTAACATTATATAGTATCAACTTGCTTGCTTCTTCTTCTTCTTGTAGTGCCTATCCGTTTCGGATGTTGGCGACTATCATGGCAATCTGTATTTTGCAAACTCTCTCTCTCCAATGGCGCTACAGCCCAAATCGGGCCTTGGCCTTCTCCAAACTATGCCTCCAACCTTGTCGGTCTCGCGCCCATCTTCTCTAGGTTCTCACGTCTAGCAAATATTGCGCGTCCGCTGCCACTTCATCCTCCCATCGTTTCCGTGGCCTTCCTTTTGGTCTTGCGCCCTGCATCTTACTATCTAGGGCTCTTTTCGGCAATCTTTCTGTCTCCATTCTTACTACATGACCAGCCCAGCGAAGTCTCTTAAGTTTAACGAATTCTAAGATCGATGTCTCTTTGAACAGTTGGTAGAGTTCATGGTTATAACTGGATCTCCATATTCCGTTTTCGCTAATAGGTCCAAATATCTTTCTTAGGACTTTTCTTTCGAAAACTTCCAGTTTTCTTTTTGTCTCTTCTGTCATCACCCATGTCTCGCATGCATAACATACTATTGGTCTGATAATAGTTTTGTAGACCCTGATTTTCGATCTCCAGTGTATGTTTTTGGAGCGAAACACATCATCGAGTGAAAAATAAGCTTTCCCTTTGTTGAGTGGTTTAAGGTTGGTAAAGAATCTTGAAAGCAGTATGGGTTGCCGATGCTCATACTGTAATAAAACTTCGAGTAATGTCCACTGTTTCTGACGAAAGAGCCGGGGGTTCTAGAAATAGAACTCCGCTTCTGCCAATAAATCCTACTCTCACGTCCCCGAAGGCTTTTGCCGCGTAACCACTGGGTGCATGGCGTACAATGGCTGTAGGTTATGTAGCAGACGAGAGGGGTGAAAGGCGAGTTTCTGGCGCCTAAAAACTGGAACATATCGGCTAAGGGAATAAATCCTGACAGAAAATTCTGGTCCTCCAGGTTGGGGGTTACCGTAAAAAGTATAACACCACGAAACCTTTAAATAATCCTCGATTTTGCAAACTACTGCTCTGAAAAGATTTGTGGTTGTTGTGTTAAACCACATACGTAGATTTTTCAGCCAGGAAATCCTTTGCCCTTCTGATCCTCGTTTTCGTTTTGCTTAATTGTTTAAGGCTATAGTTGTTGGCTTAACTGGGGCATATATTGTAAGCCTCGAAACTGGTAGTCTATAATAATTTAACTACAATAAAAAGTACTTAAGATTATGAAAATTGGCTCATCTCCTATACATTAGTTTAAAATAATTTTTTTTTAACGATTTCCGGAGTGGAGATCGAAATGTTAAATAACAAATATAAAATGTAATTTTCAATACAATTAATTATGGCTCAATCTCATATTAACATAATATTGAACTTAAAAATAACACAAGAAAACAGTTTCAGAACCTTTTTAATCTAGAAGAGTGATACCCTTCTACGTCTCACTCTCTGCCTTATCTGCATTGTTATGAATAGGATATAATTGCTTTTCTCCACGTTTCCTGTATTTCTTCTCGTTTTAATATTATCACATGTTACACCCTGTATCAAGGATCATCAAATTAAATATTAGACAATAGAGAACAGTGTGAGTCTTTGAACTAATTACCGACCACTAAAATATTTGAAATTAACATTACAGAAAATATATCCACCTAGTGATTTTTTTTTCAATAAGAACTAAACTGTCTTCTTCTTTTTATGTAGACATGATTATCTGTTTTTCAATGTGCGTCCGTTAAAACAACTATGTTATTATATTACCACAGAAAGCATCGAATCGTATTAGGTCCGATCGGAACTGGCCGACCCAGCTCACATAAGATCCCTGTACAAAAAGCGTTTGAAGTAAGCAGCTTGCCGGACAACGATTTATATTGTCGTGTTTATGCTTGCTGTTTAGGCACCAGACGATCGGGCCTACGACGACCATCGTTGTCACTTGTAACGTAATTATCGAATTGTAATATAAATTTTCTTTTAAATTATGATAAAAAAATATGTAACATAATCTATAATTGTTAATAACATATTTTTAAACAAACAACAAAATTGCAAACAAGTGCACGGTTGCCCAAATAAATTTTAAAAAATTCGTAAAATTCGAAGAAAAAAAAATCACATTTGCGTGATTTCTATATCGGCTGATTGTATGCAACTTATATATGTGAGATTGTTTTATAACTAATAGATAAAAATGAGTTTTTATGACGCTTTACCAGGTTGCAGTAATAGTAATGTTGATAGTGAGTGTTTGGACATTGTTACTTCACTATTGGAATCGCCATTATCTAGAAGAACTGAAATTGATAGAAAAAAAAAATTATGAATGAAAGGTCTACTCAAACATTGCGTATTGACCAAAAAGATGGGAAAAAGGTGCGTACTTTTAATTGCTCTTGGTATGATGTCTACAAATGGTTGTCTGGAAGTATTACGAAAAACAGACTATATTGTTGGCCGTGTTTGTTATTTTCTAAGAATAAGAAATGTGTATAGAACTGTGAAGGATACTTTGATTTAAAAAATATGTCTGCCTCCTTAAAAAAAACATTCCAGTTGCAAGGAACATTTAAGTAATTTCCTGTCCTTTAAGAATGTACAGAAGAGGGCGTTTTCTGTTCGCGATTTGCTAGATGAAAAATCAAAAATCGCAAAAATTAGATACAACGCAGAAGTTAAAATGAACAGAGAAATCATTAAAAAATTAGTTTGGGGAAGGTCATGACCCAGTGAACCCTCCCTCTGGATCCGTCAATGATTACACATAGCTATATGTAATTTGCTGGCTTGGCCTACCCAAAATTTTACCACACCAGCCGCCACTGCATAGAGGTATCTCTCTTGCGTACAATAAGTGGATAACGTCCTTTAATTTTACCCAAACAAATGTCTTCTTAAGGTCCATGAAACATAGATACGCGGGTTTGTTGTATCCTAATGATTCCTCTTGCAATTGTCTCTTTATAAATATAGCGTTGGTGCAAGATCTTCGCAACCTAAATTCACTTTGGTTGTTATGTCTAGTGTTATGTTTAATAAATAATAAATTATTTCCCCTATAATTTTCAAGGTCCCATTTGTCTCCCTTTTTGAAAAGAGTTATTAGGGTGCCTGATATTCATTCCTGAGGAATTCTGTTTTGTTCTATTATTTTTTAGATTAGGTTTAGTAGTTGTTTGATCAGATCTGGTCCTCCGTACTTTAGAAGTTCATTCGGTATTCTGTCCTCTCCTAGTGATTTTCTGCTTTTAATTTCCTTAATGTTCCCTTTACCTCTTCCTCCTCAATATTTATATCTTCGTTCGATGTCACCGCTGGTGTTGATGGTCCATTAACGTCGCTTTTAGCAAATAGGGATCGAAAGTAGTCTGCTCATGTTTTCTTCTGAATGTGTTTTGTTTTTATTAGTTTCATTCATCTATTTTCTTTGTCCTCCGATCATTCTCCATATTTTGTTTTTGGTGTTCCGTAGAAGTCGTGTTCCATCTGTTTCTGAAGTTCTGCCAGTGTTTCCTTTTGATTTGTCTAACTAAAGTATTCGTTTCATTTCTGATTCGTTTGTAGTGGTTGTGTGCCTGTTATGTTTGTAGTTATCTGTATTGTAAAAAGGCTTTCTTTTTTCTTCACATTTTGCCTTCAGTTCCTTTTTAAACCATGGGGTTTTTTTTGGATATGTTAGTGTTCGTTACTTTCCTTTCTCCAAGTGATTCTGTTGCTGCGTTAATTATGTTATTTTTGAATTTTTCCCAGCTTTCCTCGATTTTATTGTTTTCTAAGTATTCTCAGCGATCTTCTCTGATATTCTTTTTCTCTATAAGTATTCCGTGGAATCCGTATTTAGTCCTTATACTCTGATTTATTTATTTGTCTTGGGTTTGAAGTATTTCATGATGATTCTTATCTTGTAACACAGAACTAAACTGTAAGCAACATCAATCTAGAGCAATTTAGATAACGGATTTGTTATGTATGTAAAAAACACTTATAAAGTGATATGTAATAATTTACTTTCGTTAGCTCTATGAGAGGCAGCTACATATTATTTCGACCCATAAACGGTGGTTAAAGTTAAGATTGTCGCTGCTATGTGTTTATAATTTAATAAAACATTACTAAATAATAATGTGGCCTTTTGAAATAATTTATTATCAAATGTCTAATTTGTTTTAAAATATTTTATTTATTTAACATAAAATTGCAAATGTATGGTGGTAATCCAACTAATTAAAAGATCATACTACTAGATCTTCATTTTAGATATAGTTGGAATAACATATGTTAAAAATAAATAGATCTCTATCTAAACCAAATTTTTAATGTGTGTAGATCTCTATCAGAATCGGTTATTCGTCTAATGATGAATATTATGAATATTAATGACATGCCAATAAATTGTTAAATTGAGGACGAAATAATATTCCAATAAATAAAATGTATTATGAACATAAACATCACGAGATATAGTAATAGTATTTTATATATTTATATATATATATATATATATATATATATATATATATATGAAGAGCTGCAGTTGCTGGGCCTTAACATATATAGAACTGATCCCTCCAGGGAAACAAATTCATTCTCAAGAGGTGGTGGAGTCCTTATTGCAGTTCATAAGAGCTTTAGCAGTAGATCTTTAAGAATTAACCAGACAATCGAACAACTTTTTGTCTTGGTGACTGAAGGTGCAAATCAGTTTATTATAGAAAGAGCGTATTTTCCACCAAAGTCTACATTTGAGAAATATTCCATATTTTGTGAAACCTTAGAACAAATAGCTCAAGTTTATCCATCTGCATACTATTATCTGGCTGCTGACTTCAATTTACCAAACTATGGTTTTCAAATGGCATGTGCTCTACAACAATTTCTTTACGAGCTGCCCGATCATCTGAAGTTGAAGCTACCACAATTTGTTTCGGTCCAACACTATTGTGAATTCCGCTGGTAATTTGGTGCTGGTTTATGATGCTGATGTAACTGTGTCCACGGCAGATAAAGTTTTTTTGGGGGAGGGTATGCACCACCCACCCCTGTAATTTGAGATGAAGATGACCAAAAGGTCATCTAATAATAGTGGTTTGGTTAGTGATGGTTTCTATAGGGACTTTAACTCGGCTGACTATGTGAATATAACTTATTTTTTATCACAGTTTTGTTGGGATAATTTATTTTTAGGAAAACCACTGAATCAAATTGTAAATATTTTTTATGATATCGTTTACTTAGCTATAGAATTATTTATTCCCCTAAAAAGGTATTCAAAACGTAGATTTCCTTCTTTGCTCTTTCCAGAGTTGAAGGATCTAATAGTTGAGAAAAAGAAAGCTCACAAAAAATATCTTTCAGATCTAAATCACTTCTGGATTATCGCACTTTTTCTCAGCTAAGGGCCAACTGTAAATTGTTAAAAGCTGAAAGCTACAGAAATCATATTTATTTAACAGAATTATCACTACAAAATAATTTCAAGGGATTTTGGCCGTTTGTGAATTCACAAAGGGGAAAGCCTTCCTTGCCCGCTGTGTTGAGTTATGGTGGTGTGGAATCCAATCACGGGCCAGATATTGTAAATCTTTTTGCAGAATATTTTTCTACAGTCTATTCCACTCAAATATATGACATACTCAGTGATTCACCTTCACTTGGTCTTACCAACTTACTTGACTGATTTCAATATAACTATATCTGATATTTATTTAAAATTATCAGAACTGGACGTGAATAAGGGTCTTGGTCCTGATAGATTGCCTCTCAGCTTTCTCAAGAATTGTTGTTTTATATTATCCAGACCTCTTTTTCGCATTTTTAATCTATCCTTAAATAAGGGTGAAATTCCAGAATGCTGGAAAAGTAGTTTTTTAACACCCATTTTTAAAGCGGGAGATAATTCATTGGTGAATAATTACAGGCCTATTAGTACCATTAGTGTAATACCAAAGATATTTGATTGTTTTGTATGTGACTATCTTAAAGCTTCACTTGAAAAGCAGCTAGTTGACCAAGAATTTGGATTTCGGAATAGCAGATCTACTGAATGTAATATACTAGTGTTTGTGGATTTCTTGAGGAAGGCCATGGAGAGGGGCTGTAGGGTACACGCACTATACACTGATTTCTCCAAGGCCTTTGATAGGTCAACCATAATATTTTAATAGTTAAACTTAAAAAAATGGGTGTTGATGGGCCACTTCTTAGATGGCTGAGAATATACTTGATTGACCGAGTTCAGATGGTGCGTATCAGGGATTTTGTTTCCAGTGAGATTAAGGTTTATTCAGGAGTACCCCAGGGTTCTCATTTGGGACCCCTGTTATTTAATATATTCATTAATGATATATACCACTGCTTCCAGCACAGTTTACTGCGGATGTGAACAAGCTCTTCTTTTTGCGGATGATCCAAAGTTCTATACAATTATCAATAATACAAAAGACTGTTTTAATAAAAACAAAAAGAGAAATCAAACGATTTCTACTTAGCGAAACCGAATTCATTCTGCCTGTGTCATTCTGTGCAACCGTCATTCTGACTGTGTTAATCTTAAACACGATCTCGATCGGTTGGGTGAGTGGTGTGTGTTGAATGCCATGCATCCAAGTGTCATGCTGTTTCTTTTGGACCATCGAGAGACCCAATGGAATATAATTATAATATCCAAGACATTCTTGTTGACTGGGTTATCGAAATTCGTGATAGTCTTTACAAATGCTTGGCTTTATAAAAAGATTCACTAGAGACTTTCAGAATATTGAAGCGATTAATTTACTATATTATTCTTTAGTGATACGCCATCTAGAATATTGTTCTTGTGTTTGGTCTCTATCTTATAATATTTACATATCAAAAATTGAGACAGTTCAACACAAGTTCTTGAAATATGTAGCATATAAACACGGTATACCTTTTAAATTAAATCAAGTAAATTATGATCAAATTGAAACCCAACTTGGTATTATCTCATTGTATGACCGACGATTAATTAAAGATGCAAAGATGCTTTATGGCATGATTAATTCTACAGTCTTGTGTCCTCAGCTACTTGAGCAGGTTGGTAGGTTGGTCTGGATGTACCTCTCCGTAGAACACGATTAAACCAAACTTTTTATGTTCCTCTTCACAGAACCAACTATGCATATAATAATTTTTTATCTTAAGCACCAAGATTGGCAAATATTCACCCAGATCTAGATTTTTTTGCACCAAAAGCCGAATTCATTTCTGTCTCAGGCATGTGTTTATTGGAGTGGCTGTGGAATAGGTAATCATTATTTTGATGTGTAAAACTAAATTACGTGATTAAGTTTGTGATATTTATACTTTATTTTGTTTTATTGTATACATTGTATATATATATATATATATATATATATATATATATATATATATATATATAAATACACAATGTGAGTGAGATTAAAATCTCACTGAAATGAGGATATCGGTCAAGGAGAAATAAAAAATGAAAAAACTATTTCAATCTTTTAATAGAAAACGTTTCGTGCAGTATTTCTGCACTTCTTCAGTTCTAATGATTGCAAAGTCATATATAGATGTCAAACAATGTCAAATGCATATATTGAGATGTTACAAAATACATTTAATAAAAACAATAGTTACAGTTAAAAAAACACATTTAGAGTTTTTTAAAATTTATACAAACAATAAAAAGTCACAAAAATGTCACAATATGTTAACAAGAACAGTATAATATTATACAATAATTATATTCTATCGTTGATGTAAAATTATCGAAACATGAAGCCAGGAGAAAAAGTAACTTGTTTTAATTGAGCTTAGTGAAACAATTTGAACAAAAAAAAATTATTTTTATTGAAAAAAGCATGGAAAGTTAACTTTATTATTAGAGCCACAAAAGTAATTAAAAAAAAGCGCCTATTTTTGACAGATAGGTATCTACTACTCCGAAGGGTAGAACAAAAAATAATATGGCTAGATAACAATTATATGTTTACAGGGCAGAATAGAAAAGTCAATTCATTTATAAATCTCCCAATTGTTGGGGAACCATGTGGTTCCTTTTGGAAAGGATTTTACATCGAATATGATGTATAAAAATTGCTAAAGTTCTCGTTGAAAATGTATGTATATATATATATATATATATATATATATATATATATATCCCGTTCATAGCGTAATCCGCCTTTGGGTTCCCGTTCGCCAAGCCTGTCTATTCTACCAGTCTTCTTCAGATAGATTTCTTGCTGACATTGCTTTTGAAATTCCTTGCATCCATGTTGGTGGTGGTCGTCCTTGTTTTCTTTTCTCTGGTGGTATCCATTCTAATATTTTTTTTTGTAATCTTTCTTCCCCCATACGTCTAACATGTCCTTATCATGTTAATTGTTGTTTTTCGATGTCTTCTATAATTGATCTTTGTATATTCATTTGATTCCTTATGTCCTTATTTCTCATATGTTTTAATCTAGACTTTCCCGCTGCTCTCCTCCAAAAATCCATTTCAACTGCCAATAGGTTACCTTTAAGTTTTTGTGATAACTGCCATACTTCTGAGCCATAGACGATTACTGGTTTCAATATGGTATTATATATTCTTTTTTTCGTTTCCGGTCTTATATTTTTCTGCCATAGTACTGAATTCAATGCACCTATAACTCGTTTCCCTTTGGTTATTCTGTCTTTTATGGCTTCATCAGTTCTTCCTGCCTTTGTTAGTTTTACCCCCAAATATATACATCTATCGCATTTCTTAATTTTCCCGTCTTCTAAGTCGAGGTCATCTGCAGTATTTTCTCCTCATATGCAAAGATATTGCGTTTTTTGTAAATTTATTTCGAGGCCCCATTTTTTGTACTCTTTCGGTAGTTTTCTAGCCATATACTCCAGGTCTTCCTTGTCTTGGGCAATAACTACCTGGTCATCTGCATAGTGCAAGGTGTATAACGTTTCATCCCCAATAGACAGCCCAATCCCTTTACACTTCTTTTTCCAGTGCCTGAGTGCTTCGTCGTTATACATTGTAAATATTGTTAATCTTATTGGGCAGCAGCCCGTTGAAAATAAATAAATATATGAATAATATATATATATATATATATATATATATATATATATATATATACAATGTATACAATGTATACAATATATAAAATACCACGCGAGAAACAGATGGCTAGAGAATGGGAAGCAGGAACAACTAGAACAATGCCGAATAGATAAGTATTTTTTCTTTATCGATCTTCTCTAATCTATTTTCCATGACTGTTAACGTTTTTTTGAGTTCTTCGTTTTCTTTTTCCCATTTTTTCTTTCTTTTCTACTTCTCTTCTTAAATTGTCTGTTTCTTCTTTGTTTTGCTTAAGTTTCTGCTTTATATCTTCTAGTTCGTTTTTCTATTCTCTGATTTCATCTTTAATTTCTGTTTTGCTTTCCAGCAAAAAGATTGATTATACTGCCTACTAGTGAAATTGTGAAATAATTTTTTCAATTTTTTAAATTGAATTTTTGTTTCCACGTGTCGGGGGCTCCTGTATGTCGGGGGCCCCTGTATGTCGGGGGCCCCTTATAATTGATACGGCGCTAGCTACACCATGGGTATAAGGGTATTAAATACTTTAAATGGATTTTTGGTTTTTATTCTCATAAGTTCGAAACAGTCAGTTTTTAAATTATTCTGTTAAAAAAGCCAAGGGAAGGTTTCGAGTTTATTACCGAAATTAAATATTAATCAAAACATATTGGAATTTGATGTTTTAAGTATTTAAAATCCTGATGCATAATTTGATAAGAAAGTACCACTCCTTTTATAAAATATGCAAAACCCATCTTTAAATATTTATTTTATGACCGAAACTACACATCTTCAAAAAATAAACTCATTCTGTTGGTAATAATAACGCAAACCTTGACATTTTCACTAATCGGTCCATAAAACAAGATGTATATAAATTTATTGTTGTACCTATTATATTATAATTAGACCATACGAAAAATCAGTAGGTATGGAAATCGGCATAGTTAATAATCGATAAAAAAGCAATAAATTTCGTGTGTTGTGATCTCACGCCTACCTTGTTTGAGTTACACTGAAATATTAGATAATAAGATGCTTTGGATCTAGTTAATCATCGTTTAAAACAAAATCTTCGCTATAAATGTATAGTAAATGTATTATTAAATCATCATCTACATTTTTGAAATGCACAATTTCGTAACCGTTTGAGCTGACTGATCTTACTCTTTGAGATTATATTAAAACCTCACGATTTTATGTATACTATTTACATAAATAAGCGTTTCTCACAACCCAACTTGTCGTTTTCTTTCCATTGACTTCTTCTTCTTTACTCCTTTGCATCTCTGTAAAAGATCTCCGTACCATCCATCTGGAAATGACAGATTTAATGGTAGTATGTATGCATGTTTAGTAAAGACTTAACCCTTTAATTGATAATGTATATTTAAAGATACATATCAATACAAAATTTGTATTAACGTATTTTCTTTAAAATTATGCCAGTCTTTGGTAATGTATCTTTAAATACACTCTTCCTTTATATCTCGTTGCGAGTCGCCATCTATACAATCTATTGTCTATTACAAACTTTATACACGTGACGAAAATCTAGCATGTTGCAATTTTTAGGTTAGTGAACTAACTGATCACGTCATGTAAACAGTGTTTATTAAAAAGTTTTTAGAGATTTTATTCTGATACCTGTATATATTGGTAAAGGTAGGTCTACTGAGATATAATATTAAGTTGTTTGTATGAACTATAACTCTATAATTTTTGTATCAAGTATTATTTAAATCTATGTATCTTTAGAGAAAGAGTGAATAACTACAAATATCTGGGAACCTTGCTAAATGAAAACAATGACCAAGGTAGAGAAATAAGAACACGCATTGAAATTGCAAGACAAGCATTTATAAAAATGAAAACAATGTTTGTTAATCGAGACCTTCCTCCTCGGCAGAGGATAAGAGCCTTAAGATGCTACGTGATCTCGACTTTGTTGTATGGAATGGAAAGCTGGACAGTAAATATGAATAATATAAAGAAGTTGGAATCATTTGAAATATGGTGCTATAAACAGATTTTGAAAATACTGTAGAGAATTTATTTAACTGCTATGTCTTTATTTAATTTATAATGTCTTTAATAATTTATTATATTGTTCTTATCTTAATTCATTAAAAGGCACAATAATTTATATTAATTTATTTAACGAATAATACATAATTTATATAGGCGAACGTAACATTTAAATCGCGAGCGCGTCTTCAAAATCAACTGTCCTTTCAATGAAAAATCCGTTATTATATATGAAAACACAACTGGCCTAGAATTCAGGAGAATCCCTCTGATTTATACTAGAAGGTAAATCCGGGTCATCGTCTGACCGGTTTCTTTGGAAAGTTCCGTCTCAGGTAAATTTCTGCCAGCTAATCGAAAGATCTCGTAAAATCTAAAACATATACGTTAATAAACAAGATGTTTACAGGTTTTTAATATGACTCATATTTTTACGTAACAATACCATGGACCCAACGAGCTACAAATGCAGAAGTGTTAAGAAGGCTACAAAAGGATTGCGAGGTCATAAAGCACATCAAAACAAGAAAGCTGGAATATTTAGGCCACATTACCAGAGATGTGAAATATGAGATATTAAGGATCATAATGCAAGGTAAAATCAAGGGTAAAAGATTAATAGGAAGACGAAGAATTTCCTGGCTAAGAAACCTAGGAGAGTGGTATAGTTGCAGCTCAGTAGATCTTTTCTTAAAATAAATATGTGTTGTCACAAACCATAATGCAGGGAAAAATACAGGGAAAACGAAGTATTGGAAGAAGACGCATTTCCTAGCTCAACAATCTGATACAGTGGTATAATTGCAGTTCCGTCGACTTGTTCAGAGCTGCAATCTCAAAAGTGAAAATAGCTGTGATGATTACCAACCTCCTTAGAGGAGACGGTACCTAAAGAAGAAGAAGAAGAAGAGATCTTTTCAGAGCAGCCGCCAATAAGGTACGATAGCTGTAATGATAGCCAACCTCTGATAGGAGAAGGAACTGCAAGAAGAAGATCTTTACAGACACATTGTCGGGTTCTCAGTTATAACCAACGGATTATAGTGGTATCTTAAAAGATATAGTCCGTCTAGAAAGTATCCAGTCTAGAATATTTGTATAGAAAGGGTGTCCGAAACGCTAAAAAATTAGTGCAATTGACTGAACTCGGAACAAGTGCAGTGTATGAGACAATAAAGAGAATAAAAAATGGCATAGATATGAGACACAGGCCAGTTTCGGGTAGACCGCGTAAGATTCGCGGAAACAATTTAAATGTTTTAGTGGCTTTAGGGCCACAAAATCCGCCTAGGGTTTCGAAAATTAGCGAACAGATTTGGAAATCAACGAAGAATAAAATTGTGCCCAGAAACTGTCCGCATGTTACTGAAAAAGCCAGGCTAGATATCAAGGAATGAAAAAAAATCCCTACAATGACACCTCTGCAAAGGCAACGAAGAATAGATTATTATCAACGTTTTCGAGAAGATAATTTTAATAACGTCTTTATATCTGATGAAAGTTGTTTCCAGCTTGGTGTAAATCATCTGAAAGTCCTATCAAGAGAAAATGTTACCGTTCAAATTTCTAAATTTCCCTCTAAAATAATGGTTTGGGGAGCAATATCTTAGCGTGGTGCTACACCTCTCTGTATAGTACTGTTGATAGTGCGAAATATTGTGACATCCTAAATGGTTTTCTTCTTGAAACGGCTCATGTTTTTTATATCCATAGGGGTGGCGTTTTCAGCAAGATAATGCAAGATGCCATACTTCTGCTTATACTCAAGCTTGGATGCAAGAACACGAATTGGCAACAATTTCGTGGCAAGCAGCATCTCCATATCTTGGCCCCATTAAAAACAAATGGGGACTGATGAAGATTGAAGTGGAACGAGCAGCGCCACGAGATAAAGAAGGTTTGATTCGATCAGTTTTACAGGCCTGGAACACCATTACCGAAAATGATGGCCTTGACCTAGTTTCGGGTGTACCTGAACGTTTAGTTAAGTGTTTAGATTTATATGGAGGTTGTATAAGTAAATGAGATGAATTATTTGTTGAAATTTTATATTTCAAGTGATAGAAATAAATACCGTAAAATTATAATTCTGCTTTCTTTTTTCCGGAACCTATGTGCAGTAATATAACTGATATTTCATCACCATTCACTTATTTTCAAAAAATACAAATCTGTATTCAACCCAGAGGACAGTTAAATATGTAGCCACTGATATTAGGGAAATAAAATCTTTCGTTGGCATTGAGCAGTTGATGGGGATAGCCTTCCTATTGCGTTTTTGGGTCTCAATCATTCCGTTATGATCAAGTAGCTGATATGATGCCCCTAAAACGTTATCGAAGTCTCAGAAGAAACATTCATTTCGCAAACAATGAAGAGGATAATGGCACCGACAGGTACTTTAAAGTCCGTCCATTGTTGAAACATGTATGCCAAAACTACTTAGCGATTCCAGAAGAACAGTGTTTTTCGATAGATGAAATGATGGTTCCATATATTTTCTTTCTTATGCTGGTGAAAATACCTTTTTGAATTATGTGCAACAATACTTTGGAATAGAGCAGAAAGTCGTAGGAGCCTTATGTAGAAGTATTCATGAGAAACCATGTAAGAAAATAATGTTACCAAATGGGCAGATAATAAATGTGTCATTTTAGTTTCATCGTTTTCTGATACCACGACAATATCTTATGTTTACTTGTCTACTTTAAAATGTATAAGATATGTCTGAATTGTCAATATAAATGAGTCGGATAAAATTAAATTAGAAGAATTTTTCACCAAGTAACAAAAAACAAAATTTATTTGATTTTAATTTTCAATTGTGGCTTATTTCCATTAAAATAGTAATTATTAGTAAGAGATGTTAAATTATCTAAATCCTTAACCCATTAACGCCGAGAAAACAAAATTTCTTAAAACTTTAGAAATTTACAATAATAATGACTAAAATAAGACCCTACAACATACTTTTGACCATATTTTTTTATTAGGAACAACAAGATGCTTTAATAGCTGTTCCCATATGGGCTCGTTAGGCGCAACCTATATTATACACAAAAAAAAATTATTTTTATAAAAATTAACTATTGATTATGAAACATTCGAAAACAATCTATACAAAGTCCAATATTGCATTTGCAGCACATTGTTCGTCCCCTACTATTGCAATTGTCACCCCCACATCTTCGCCTTTTACCTTCGGGGACTGTAATAATGTAATGATGCATTCCATCATATCTAATATCATTGCTAACTCGAAAATCACTCGCTGCTGCTTTCGGTGCTCGTCCAGTAGCTTTGGGTTGTACCCTGTATCTTGTTAAATACGTCTGAAATAAAGAAAAGAAACACAAGAGTACTACTGAATAGCTTCCTTCTACCTGTTTATTTACCTGGTAAATACTTCGTCTAAAATCTAGTTGACTAATTTTTCGGCCACTTTTTCTGTACAAAATCCATGCAATCTGTAATGCAGCATCAATTAGATAAGTAAATATGGGCCAGTACCATTTCTTTGATCTAATACCAATGCGATAACTACAATCAGATAAAAAATTATATTCTAAAGGCAGACAAAGAGACAAACTTACCAAGATATGTTGTTGTCCATTTGGTCAGTTCCACCCATATTTTTATTGTATTCCGCTATAAGATTAGGCCTTGGTATGGGAAGTATTTTCTTTTCTTTTCTGTTAAACCTGTCTACTGCCTTCACTGGCTCAATACCATAACTCGTACTAGCAAGGGTGACAACATTATTGTCCATCCATCTAACATACACTATTCCCGTTTTCCTGTCTAAAATGTATGAAAAGTATCCTCTTCTTTGTTTTTTAACCTCCTTTTTTGAAGGAAGAGGGCAGTCCTTTGGCAAGCGGTTTTCCCTTATAGTGCCGGTTTCAGTATAACCATTAGCTTTTAGAGTACATAATAAATTTGGATTTGTAAACAAGTTATCGAAAAAAAAATTGTACGGAAAGTTTCCTTTTTCCTTTAGTTCCTCAATCATTTGCAGTAGAGGAGCCGTTGGTTTTCCAAAAATTGATTCATAATTAGAATTTGATCTAAGATTTTTTCCTTGGTATACTTCAAAATTCACCAAGTAACCATTCGGAGTATTCAACGACCAAACTTTGTATCCAAATCTTACTGGTTTGCCACGGATGAATTGTTTACATCCATAACGACCAAAATACCGAATCATCGATTCATCGTAGGAAAGATTTGGTTCAGGTATAAAGTGTTTAAGAAAAATTGATTTTAAGTGGTCTGTAATTAGCCGAAGCTTGTACATTTTATCAGAGGTGTTTACATTGTTATTATCAGCAAAATGAATAAATCTGCATATTTGCAAGAATCTATCACGGCGCATGGCTTCTGATATCATAATATTTTTCATATCATCTGAGTTTTCCCAATAACTTCTTTTCGATGGCAAAACATTAATTCCACTGAGGATCAGAATACCAATAAAAACTTTTAATTCTTCTATGGTCAGATTAGGATTAGGACAATTTTGAAATAAAGCATAGTTTACCGTTTCATGTAAAATTATTTGAAGCAAATCGTCGGAGAAAAAACATTCAAATATCTCTGAACAGCTCAACGATTGGTATTTAGAGTAGTCCCGTGGTGGAAATGTACGACTACCGGTTTGCAAATCTCCTTCAACAAAATTGGTGACTGCTGGTTTGATGGCTATATTCAGTGAATAACTGTCCTTATTTGGAACATGTACATGAGATGATGCAGATAAAATATCAATATTATCAAGGTTGAGTCCCAGTCTGTCTTTGTTCGCAAATACAATCTCAGCTGGAGCACTCAGTTGTCCTGCCGACAAATTGTCTGCTAAACCACTCTCATCCTCATCTGCAGAGTCTTCATCAGTTAAGATGTTACTATCAGGAGGCTCAATATATATATCTACGGCATTTCCTTCATTATAAGCTATATCTAGAGCTTCTTGAAGCGTAATTCCCCTAAAATAAAACACATTATTCTTAAATGGCATTAACGCCTAACGAGCCCATATGGGCACACCTATGTTTAGAGGCAAATTTTATAGCCATAATAATTTAGACAAAAACAGTTTTTACATACTAACATTCCTTCACATGTTATTGATAATATACGTATAAATGCAATTAGCTAGATAATATTTTCAGAGTTAAATAATACTTACACAAATTTGATGTCCATATTTTTCACGAATATTTACTATCACATGTATTCAAATATCCAAAACAAACCAAACCTTTTACCACTGGTTCGCACAAACTCTCCTAGGTATGTATCGACATGTACTAAACTTGTCTGACCACTCAAACCGCTTCGGAGTCCCCACTACAAAAAATTCTTCTCGTTTTAAAAACCTCCTTCTAACGAGCCCATATGGTACCGTTAGGCGCTAATGGGTTAAATTGTGATTTTTGATCTCATCCTGGTTTTATCTAACATAAAACAAATAAGACCAATGGTTAGATAGAAGAAGGGCGCCAAACGCGGGGCCAAAGAAAAAAGCACACAATTTTTTTAGAAATCAGAAAACGAAAAATGCCAGCAGAAAATAAAACTCACATAAAATAAAAGAGATAAACAAAATAACATCAAAGATGAATGAATGTCATTAAAGCAACAATTACAAATACTTCGAAAAAAACACAAAGAGAAGATATATAAAAAACGAATAACGATTTGAATAAAAAATCCAAAAAGTAATAATTAACAAAGATACAGCTAGATAGAAATGTTTACAAAAGGAAATTTCGTTATAAAATCGGAAGTTATATGAAGAAAAAAAAGCAACCAGAATATGCAGAAGTAAACAGGGATGTAAATATTAAAAACGAAATATAACAAATTACATCAAACAGCAGCAGAGTGGCCAAAAATTTTTAAAAGAACATTAAACAACAAGCACAAGAATTAACTCAAAGAACAACAATTTTTAACGATAAAAACGAGACAAGTTTCAGTCAGAAATCGGAAATTCTAAAAAGATAGAAACGAACAGGAGATAAAGTAATACATCAACCTTGAAAAAGTTGACCAACATAATGACAAAGATAATAAAGGATATGACCCCGAATGATATATGTATAAAAATATTTTGAGTAGAATATTCCAATCTATAACATGTATATCCATGTAACTGGCTGTATGGCAAACTGTCGAAGCCATATAAAAAAAAACATGTATATCAATTGCAAATAATATTACGACATTAAAATGACAATAAACGATATTAACTAAAGGAGGTTCTGTATTACGATTAACTTTATTCTTGCTTCTCCCCATTTTTTACCAAAATGCCTTAATAGTGTTCCTCCTCTAGTTGAAAATGCAGTTTTTTTCTTGAGCCGTTTGATCGAAAAGATCTTCGTTATCACTGAAGCAGAAGATTATTGTGTTTGCTGCCCATTGTTGTTTCCTACACCCAGTTTGAAAAACAACTTAGAGATACAATATGAAACCTTGAAACAGTGGAAGAATTTTGCTGCTTGGAGTCACTGGTAGACTAGAAAAACATTACTTTCAAATAAATTCTTCTAATTGTGTCATCTTTTTACTAAGGTTGGCGATCACTTCTTTAAACGTTTCCCTATCTTTTGCAACGTGAAATATCTATTAAACACTTAGGTCAGTCTAACCTCTGATATTCCTCAGCCAAGATTTCTTCTTTCTTCCCAAACCTTTTCTTCCCTCTACTCTACATTGCATGATGACATGTAGAAGAGAGTATTTATCGTTTCAAAGTATGTGGCCCAGATTTGATGTTTTTCTTATTTTAATTGTTTTCACAAGCTTTCTACTATGTCCAATTCGTCTTTACACTTCTTCGTTTGAGACTTTTGCAGTCCAAGGAATTTTAATAATACGCCTATATAGCCAGATTTTAAATGGTTCCATTTTTTTTTTACGGATTGGGCTTTCAGAGTCCAAGCTTCTACGCCATAAAGCAATTGGACCATACGTAACATTTGACGAACCTCAATCTGATAACCATACTCAATTTCTTATTTGTAAACATCGACTTGTATTTTATTGTTACGGTAAATGTGACTCATATTTAAACTGTAAACATGTTTTTCTAATAAGTATTTTTCTAGTAGTTTCTCCGATCCGCTAAAAAACCGATCTGGCGTTTCATACTATTCGAGAAGGGTCAGCACAGGTCGTCGTCCAGTCGAGGGGACTCCAGAATAACGGCTTATATATATATATATATATATATATATATATATATATATATATATATATATATATATATATATATATATATATATATATATATATATATATATATATATATATATATATATATATATAATATATATATATATATAATATATATATATAATATATATATATATATATAATATATATATATAGAGGACATTTTTATTTGAAGTTAGTATGAATAATGGTATCAAGTCGTCGAATTGTAACGCGGAAATAAATCAGTGTAAATAGTCTGAAAATAAATATTGTAAATAAATAATATAAATTAAATTAGTTGTGCGAATGGATGGAAGTGGTCCTGCTAAAATTACTATGCTACATAAGTCGGTCGGTTTGTAAGATATTAAATATCTTTAAAAATTTTAAATTAAGCATCAATGAAATAAAATGTTGAATTGTTGAAATGTTGAATAAAAACAGACGCACAGTTGAATTAGAGGACGATATTGAAACGGTAGAAAGTTTCACATATTTAGGAGTTACATTAAACACGGATGGAACAGAAGAACCAGAAGTCCAAAGAAGAATAGTAAAGGGAAACAAAGCTTATTTGTCACTCGATCATGTGTTTCGCTCCAAAAACATACACTGGAGATCGAAAATCAGGGTCTACAAAACTATTATCAGACCAATAGTATGTTATGGATGCGAGACATGGGTGATGACAGAAGAACAAAAAGAAAACTGGAAGTCTTCGAAAGAAAAGTCCTAAGAAAGATATTTGGACCTATTAACGAAAACGGAATATGGAGATCCAGGTATAACCATGAACTCTACCAACTGTTCAAAGAGACACTGATCTCAGAATTCGTTAAACATCAGAGACTTCGCTGGGCTGGTCATGTAGTAAGAATGGAGACAGAAAGATTGACGAAAAGAGCCCTTGATAGTAAAATGCAGGGCGCAAGACCAAAAGGAAGGCCACGGAAAAGATGGGAGAATGAAGTGGCAGCGGACGCGCAAAATTTGCTAGACGTGAGAACTTGGAGAAGATCGGCGCGGGACCGACAAGGTTGGAGGCATAGTTTGGAGGAGGCCAAGGCCCGATTTGGGTTGTAGCGCCATTGGAGAGAGAGAAATAAAATGTTATTTGATAGTTCTGTACCAAAGACGGTATTAATAAATAGCTGATCATCCGCATCTATACTATTTGATATTATAAGAGGTACTTACCATTTCTATATTTAGGTTTAGTTGGGTATTCCTTTTTAGCCTAAAAAATGTTGAGAAAAAAAGTTAAATTTACTCCAATAAATATAATAAAGAATTGAATGTTAATTAAACATTTATTTATTATTTATTTTAAAAATACATATTCGACTTAAAATAAATATTAAGTTTAATTTGAATTTAAATTTTTATTTTTATTTTATTTTACTTTAATTTATATTATTTAAAGGCGACATCTACTGAAGACTAGATAAATCTCAGCAAAATATTAAGCTGTTTATAAGAACTTGTTTTTTCATAAATATTCAAATATTAAAAACTTGAAAGAAACAAAAAAAACAAAGCGTATATAATTTAATAACTTAATTTTAATCATTATAAGAATATAATATATTATATTTTGTTGATTGTAAACTGGATATTTTCAAGAGATATTCATATAATATTGTAGTAAAAAAGGAGTCATATTTTTTCTATTTTTATATTATTATTATATATCAATATAAAATATTATCCAATAACCTCCTAAAACTAAAATTACAACACTTTTTATTATTATGCATATCTCTGTTATTATGTCAATCCTACAGAGATATGTAAGTATATATCTCTGTTATTATGTCAATCCTAGCCTCAGAAAATAAACAACTTTATGAGTGTGTGATCAATTTTTTGTGGAAAACGAATAAGTTATAGTAGGTATTTGATATTTTTTTTATTTTGTTATTGTACCCAGGCCCGCCGGGGGCCCCGCGTCGGGCCCTGCGTCGATCAGACCAAAGAACTAATTTTTAATGAACACATGAATTACCTGGAATTAATCAAGCTGTAGAAGAAGTTTTAAATATAACAGAGGAATTAAAAACAAATTTAAACCAAATAAAAACATACATGTGTACTAAATCATCGATTTGGTTTAAAAATTTAACAGCAATAAACCACAGGAGTCACATACTACAGTGCAGTCAGATAACTATGGATATGGAGATTTAAAATATATCAGTGCTTCTAAAAGGTTTACAAAAAATCAGAAATTCATGTTGTTCCAATGTTGAAGAATCTAAATTAGTTGTCAGCAATGATGGAATAAATCCAGAATTTACACCAAGTTTAGAAAAACGGTGCAAGAAACTTGCAAGAGTTTTTGATCACTTGCCTAGGCCTAGTGGTGACGAGACTGATAATGTTAAGACCGATATAATATTTCGCTGTGAAATATTTAATATTGTCATAGATTGTATAATAAGCAATATTTTATGCGTCAAATGAAATTCATTTACTATTTAACATTTTATGGACATTCCGAGATGAAGATGGCGGCAATATTAAGAAAAAACGTTGGCGTGGTTTCGGTATTTTTAAAATTGAATAAAGTAATTTTATTATTTGTTTATCTTTTATATTTTAAATAAACGCAATAGATTACTATGTTTGCTCCTAACGCAAACCTAATAATAAGTAAGTAAATATAAGATGACTAGAAACGAATTGATCGATAGTAGTGAATCAATGTAAAGAACCGCTATTTTAAGGCGCTACCCATGACGACGCCATCTTTTGGCGCTAGTTCTGTTACCCGTAACTGACGCAATCTTGTGGCGCTAGTTCCGTGACGCTCGCCTTAGCATTTTACTGTAGAGAAAAAAGTAATGCAACGCCAGGATAGAACATTCGCTTCAAAAAATTGGTATATTGCGTTAGTTTTATAAAGACCATATCATTAAAGAATTGACAGATGAAATTTTTCATTTGAAAGCGATATACAATGATAATAGGAGAATCTCAACTTTCTAAAATAGATTTACTTAGCAAAATTAAGTATCCCAAATTGGTAATGTGTAAAATATTTTACACATTACCGGTGACAGTCACATAAGCGGAAAGATCCTTTAGTTTTCTTTCAGACAACTAAAGAATCGTGAACTAGAAGAACTAGATGAAATACAATGAAGCAGGATAGGTTAACTGGCCTAGCAAGTTTGTGCATTGAGCATGATTATGATGCGATTATGAGGTAAAATCATACGATTTTTCGAAAATTATAGACATTTTTGCTAATCAGAAATCTCGAAAAGCGCCTCTGTTTGGGAAAGTATTTAGTATTTATTTACATATTTTACATTCAATGTTTTTATTACTGTATTATAATATGATCTTGTTTAATAATTATATATTTTAATTACTTATTTACTCTAAAATATTACAGTATATTATTATCTGCTATTCAGTAAACTCTCATTGCCAAACTGGCTAACATGTTAAAATCTGTTTTTAAGTTTAAATAAATTCGCGTGTTGTTAGACTATCAAATTTCTGCGGAATTGTATACGCAATTTGGTAACAAGGTTGGGCGACCGTTTTAAAACTCTAATTTATGTCCGCTTCTTGTGGCCACCCCTTAGAATTTTTAGGTACGGATTTTTATCCTTACAAATGCTAACAAAAAGATGGAAACGAGACATCGTACTGTAAACATCTCCACTACTTACTACTTACCAAGGGGCTACTATTTTAATAGTGGACCAGCACCTATTTTACTCCGCTAGCTGCAATTAATACACCATACGCAAACGGTAAATGTTTTTCTTTGTGCAGATAACATTAATAAGTTATACTAGGTATTTTCGTGATTTTTCATTTAGTTGCTAATTTATTCACAATCAAAATATTGCATTTTGTTTGTTATTAATCTAATCATTTAACCAGTGACCTCAGTAAGTTTTACGCCAAACAACCTCTATTATTATTTATTATTGATAATTTGATTTCTATAGAAGTTAAATAATTTTTTTGCGCTTCACTTTTTATTTAATGATAATTATTATTTATTATTGATAATTTTTTATTTCTATCAAAATTAAATCATTTTTTTTTTCTCTTCACTTTTTACTGTGGGTCCACTCTTCACTTCTTACCCGGGCCCGCTCATCCCTCTTGGCGGCCCTGGTTGTACCTCATGTATGTGTTTGTCCTAAGTAGTAGCAGCTGTTAAGTAGATATAGTATTTCAACGCCCTGGCCCTCTGATTTTGTTTTTTTCTTGTTTTTTTTTTTCGTATTTCCCTGTTTCAGGATCAGTTTTCATTACTTCTTATTATTTGCCATGATTTAGCTCCCTACATGGGTAATATAAAGACCCTTTTCACTATATGGGCCAGCTCATCTATACCATCTACATCTAGGGCTTCATTAAATATGTTTTCGTAGAATAAATTAATCGACAGTGGAGGCAATATGCGTCCCTGTCTAACCCAGTGGCGCACCGAGAAGGGGTTTTGGGGGTTAAACCCCCCCCCCCCAGGACCCTATTCCGACACTGTTACTTACACATTTTAAGGACTCAAAATGGAGGTAACATCATAAAAAAAATTTTGGTGACCAACCAAACCCCCCCCCCCCCAGAGGCAAATTCTAGGTGCGCTACTGGTCTAACCCCTTTACTTATTTTGATCTCATATGTTAAGACGGATTTAAAAAACGTTTTAAACAGTTTCCTTCTTTTTATGATTGTTTTTAATAAATTTTCCAAAATAAATTCTATTTTGCTGTGATATACTCTTCTGATAATCTCAGCACCTAGTGTCTTATTCTATAATTATAGTGTATAAATAGTACCTAGCGTAGTATAAGTATAGCACTATAAATTATAGTGTATATTGTACCTAGTATAAGTGTATAATTATAGTTGATTATGAATTCTCTTATTATGAATAGATTATGAATTCTGGATGTTTTCGACATAATACTAATATTTGTATGCTCCTATTAATAATGGACCGTTATTGTTTCTAGCATCACTTCCTTTACATCTTTCTCAGGCTAATGTTGAATAAAATACGAGATACGACAAGTATAATATCTTCTTTTCTTTGTCTGGAAAGGAAAGGTCCTAACGTTTCGTTCCGCAACCTGTAACCTGTTAAAAAGAAGTAGAAAAGCCGCCAAAATTTAAGTGGATGTCAAAGTCAACGCATCAAAATGACACTGGCGGGTTATAAATCTGTCATCACTCATAAGTCATAACAAATCTAAAGTAGTGAGTAGTGTGTATATTTTTAATTGTGTGTATATGTATTGAAATAAAAATGTTATATTTTTTAGAAAGTATTAATAATAGTTAGTATTATAATAATTAATAAAAAGTAAACGTTATAACTGTTTTTTTTGTAGATACAGCATTCTATCTGATTAACCAAAATGTATTTATTATTGGTAGAAAGAAATGTGATATACTGCTGGAAAAAGATTCTTCCATAAGCAAACAACATGCTAAAATTTGCATTTCAGTAAGTATAATATAAGTAGGTCGCAAAGAATTGGAAATCAATAATTATTATTGCATTGTATCATCTAGCCAGGTGAACAAATTGCTTATTTTTCTTTTATTGTAAATTCTTGCTCTTCAAAATGTCTTATTAATTATCAGTATGGATTCTCATAGAAATCAAAGAAGAGTACTGTAAATATGTTTTCTGTATTTAAAATTCTACTTCTTCACTTTCCTTTAACTCATCTAATTTTTCTTTTTTACTTTTTTATGTATTTTAAATTTTAGAATCATGAAGTGGCAATTACAGATTTGGGTTCAAAATATAAAACAACAGTTAATGGTACAGAACTGGCACCTAATGTTGAAGTGCAACTAAAAGACAAAGATACCATACATTTTGGTGGACTGGGTAGTAAATATATGTAAGTATTTTTTTTGTAGCACTGTAAGTAGCTTAGTTTTAAATTGTTCAATGTCTAAATGTTTTAATTTCTGTAACAGGTGACATCTAATTATTAATTATTAACTTTACAATATAAGCCACACAGTAAGTTTGTTAGTATGTATAATCTATATTTCATGAGATATTTAACTTTTAAATAAAAAAATATGAACCAAGTCTAGTATGCAATAGATTCAAATTATGGTCAAAAGAATGCCAAGGGCCAAAAAGTGTTTATTTTTGCCAAATTTACCTAGAAAAAGTGTTTGCAATACCTATTTTAACTTATTTTTTATTTTACAATAAATTGTTAATAAATTATCTGCCACTTGTAAAAAAGATTATTTAGGTTTTTTGTTTGAAATGATATAAAGAATCAATTACACTTGGTTTAGTCTTTTATTGGGGGGTTATTTTTTTATGCATCTTTTGGAGCTGGTTCAGTATACAATTAACCAACACTTATGCATTGACAAAGTGTAAGATCTGCCGAAAACATCGCCACTGTCTGTGTGAGTATGCAGAGGAATCCTAGGTAGCATATTTCACTTTAATTACAAGAATTCAGCCTTTCACAGACCACAACTTGCCAAATTTTGCACCTGCACCCATACAAAATTCAACTAGAGATTAAGGTAAACAACCATAAACAAGTGTTCGCTAAATGGACTCTGGGACACTCTGGGAAAAATACCTATTCTTATCAAAAAAATCATATTCAGCAATGAGACTAATTTTTGGATGAACATGTATGTCAATAAACAGAATTGTCAAATTTGGGATAATATCAATCCAGACGAGATCAAAGAGCATCCAATATATCTCAAAAAAGTTATTATTTAATGTGGATTTTGGGATGGCGAGGTCATCAGTCCATATTTCTTTGAGAAATATGTTGACCAAGCCATCACTGTTAACAGCGAGAGCTATAGATTGATGATTACCAACTTCTTTTTGTCTCAATTTAATGATCTGGACACTAACAACATCGCACCCTCAGTGCAAGACTGCAGTGACTCAAAATTTTATGAAAATGAAGTAATCATGGAATTCGATTGTAAACATGCATATCTATCCCCTGTAAAACTTTAGTAACTTTCAAATGTTTAACCAGCTAAATATTACAACAACGACAGTTTAACTATTTTGCGTTTTTTTAAATAAGTTCCGTGCAAAACTGTTGTAATTCTAATGTAACTGAGTTACAACAGTTTTGCACGGAACATTGCAATGGTTAGCAATGAAAGGTACGAAAAAAGTAAGATATTTGTTATTTTAATATCTATATCTGTGGTGTTTAATTTTAATATACAGCGTGTCTACATAATCCATTAACTGCCGAGACAATAAACAAAGATTTACGAGACCAATCTATTCATGTAAGTTTTATGTCCTTTGTGTGACATTATATTTTCCATAAAATGTGTGCGATGTCATTATTTACAGCCAAAAAGTATTTTTTCTTATAAAAGGAAAAACAGTTATCTTAAAACTTGTGTATTAACAATACTGACAGGTTAAAAATATCTATTCTCAGAAAATTTGTTCTATAAAAACTAAATCGCAAATTGTATTAAATCTTCATGTAACCTTTTGGTGCGATTGTCTTATCATATTGCCCCCCCGTAATTCCCAACTTTTACTAAGGTAGTGAATTTCAATCGTTTTGTTAATCACTGTACTCAAGGTAGCCTGATTTGCATATTTTTATTGTATTCATTTTGTTTTGAATTTAAATAAAAATATTGAAAAATTCAAATGTCCAGAAAGAAAGATTTGGTATACTTATGCCATTCGGGTATGATACTAGTAGCCCACCATAGTTTTTATAGAAATATTTTGGCCCAAGATGATATACGAGAAGAGAACAACAACTAACAGAAAATGTGTGTACACTTTTTACAATTTTCTCCATGCAAAAGTGTTGTAACTTTAAAATTCTAATACTAAATGTGTAGTGATTAACAATTTTCTCAGTGCAAAAGTGTTTTAACTTTGAAATTCCTAATTTTTTAGCATTAATATTATTTTATTTAAATTTCTATTTTTGGTTAATGTAATATAGGCTGAAAAGCATGCAAAATTATAATTAAATGTTAATTTTTCTTAAAACTTGTGTCTTATTTCACTTTATCTCGAAACTTACTTATTCTGACTTACTGCAGTCTTGCACTGAGGGTCCGACATGTCTGTTAGTTATTGCTGCATATACATGCTCACCCAGAAGTAATTTATTATTGGGTGCTCATCATAGTAGTACCTCGTACCTCTACATCTATATGTTTGACACTAAGTTTAATATATACAAACAATATACTCCGCAATGAGTATCTTACATATCGTTTAAGTAATTTACCTAATTCACTAGTTTCTAATCCACACTACAAAGTGATCCAAGAACCTGTCATTCTGGTCTTCAAGAAGATCGGTACTACACTGTTCTTTTCACTGTCTATAACCGACTATTTAAATGAAACTTTCCTTCATTATTGAATTGTTCACGGTATTGAGTTTCAGCAACCACCTCAGTGTCCCAAATTTAATTCACTGATTTGTAGTTATTTCTTTTGGTACCATATTAGGTCCGCCTAACGTTTTACAATTACATTATTGAGTTGTTCACAGTTTGCAGCTAATAATAATAGTTGTTGGGCGCTGCGTTTTCCTGCCCAGTCACGAATGTTCTTGAGCCATGGCATCTGATTCTTTCCAATTCCTCTATGGTCCTCGATTTTATCATTCATGATTAGCTGAAGAATTCTGTACCGATCTCCTTTAAGAACATGCCCTAGGTATGAAATTTTTCTTATTTTAATACAACACTGATCAAATATAGCATTTGATCTGTCCTTGACGTAATTTTAGTTTTAAGCTGTGGTTACAGAAGAATAATTTAATTTTTAGAAGCATTATGCAAGCTACTTCAATTTTGCATTTGGTCTCTTTACTTGGGTCTAGTTGATCTGTAATGTAGTATTCTAAGAAGGACTGGAAGAAAGTAATGTAGCGCGATTTTATGGATTTTCAAGTCAATTTGGATATGGATCTTAGGCAAATGGGAAGGATTTTGATGCAGGGCGATATGCATTGTAATGTGCACACATGCTGACAATATCAGTGTTTTTTAAAATATAACTATATAATAATTATGTATATTGATTTTAGCTTTAGAAAAATGAACCTTGTTACTACAGCTACCCAGCAACCTACCACTCAAAAAGAAGCCTTAAAAAAGTATTTAAGTCATATTCAGGGTAAATATGTAGATAACTGGAATGCGGAATGCACACATCTTACTGTAGAAAAAATAAGCCTAACTATCAAGGTAAGCAATGCAGTTTCTTTATTAATCTTCTCTTTTTGTAGAATATTTACTATATTTCGCGGTATAAGATGATATAAGAGAAGAAGGTATTACAGCTAAAATATAAGATATTATTCTTCAATTGTATGTTACATACTCTGTTCTTAAAGCTATGCAGTAAATTATATACTAACATCTTACTAATGTGTAGTGTATTAATTCTTCACTTAGGCAGATTTAAAAATGCTGTACTATTATTTGGCTAAGATCATAACTACACTTCGCCCAATTTAAGCCTGTCAAGTACACAGAAGAAATAAAACTATCATTGCCGAAAACTCTTTAAAGAACCCGATAAAGACACTTGCTGCAAAATATAATCAGTGGCATAAATTTTGTGAACGGAAAATTTGATAATTAAATTTTTTAACGTAGAGTGTGTTGTTTGATCCGACACCCTGTTAGGGTAAAAGGAAGGGGAGAAAGAAAGAGTGAGTTGTTTGTTGATTTAAACAATTTAACTAAGTATAGTCTTAGTTAGACTAATGGATAAAGTAATCCGCACTCACAAATTTAATCACACATGCACATTTATATTTTTCTTGTTTCACTCGTTAAATGCTCAAAACAGCTTCTAGATTATAGATTGCAGTTAAATGGGTTGTTTTGCGTCATAGATCATTCCACTCTATTACTTTAAAGATTGTTTGTGTACATTCTACATCTATGTTAGTGGCTTTCAGATACAATTTGTTCTTAAGCCTCATTTGGATCAAGCGTGACTTAAACAGTTACTTAAACCACGAGAAACTAGGGAATTAATCATTTTCATGACATGCTGGATAGAACCGGCAAATAAAGAATAATGACACCTGAATATTACCTGGTACCAGCTGTAATAATAAATAGGTTGGTGATAGGATGAGGTGCCTTTCGGTCCTTAGTTAAATAAACATTTAATAAAATGTATTTAAATTCACTATATTATTTTATTTGTTTGTATCCTAACCTAACGTAACTCAACTTATATGTAAACAATAACATGCTATCGACATACGCTAACATTGCGAAACAATATTCTACTTATGATTAATGCCATTTAATGCTTATTATTTTGTACTGGTATATACAGTGCATAAACCTTTCAGCTGGGCATAGGTAATATACATTGAGGAAAGTGTGGCAACTGCGCTTTCTCGAGCCTATGCCAATATCCCACGACACTAAGCGAAAGCCTACAATTGCTCTGACAATAAATTAAAAAATGTGACTAATAAATGTAATACGATATTCGAATTGTACGAGGTGTAAGTTAAATACGCCGTTTACTAATAAGAAAAGCAAAATAATATCGGTTCACAACATTTTGATAGCTCTCCTTACATTTTAATGGGTAATATGCGGTTTTTTTCAATGAGCCAGCCGTAACAACAGACGAATTCACGATACGTTTTAGCAAATGAATATTTGGTCAGCACAATTTATGCGAATTCTTTATTATTATTTACTCTTTATTAGTGGCGTGTCATAAAGGTATCTTAAAAGTCATGTATTGAAATTTGAATTTATTTGAGAGATTTTTATTTATTTTATAAAATGAAAATAGGTAGAACGTTTTTTTTTTCATAATTTCATTAAATAATAATTAATTGCCAAATAACAAATATAACGATTGTTAGTAAAAACGTTTTTATTTCTAACTATTTATATTCTGTTTTTGTTTTAAGCGCAAACATTTGGATGGGAGGTGGAGTGAGTAACACTAAGACGCAAACCCCTATCGTTTGTAGTACTTCTTATCCATAGATATTACGATACACCATCGTATTCTGGGTCAAGTAGCAGACTATTTAGTCTTTATACTGTTACGTAATTATTTTTGTTTTCTGGTCAGGATTTGAACAATCAATTCACTAAATCATTCACAGTGAAGTCTCGGCCTCTTGGCTATCTGACCCACGATTTTATTCTAGTCGTAAATAAGCCTTTTATGTATTTTTAAAAGATTAATAAATAGTTAAATAGATAATCCTACAATAAAAATTAATTTGTATTCTGTGATTTAAAATTATCGTTATCATACCTAGCATATTTAGCACAAATAAAGTAAATCCATTATTAACCGTCTTGGATAAAAAATATATTACAACAATAAAAATATTTATATTAAACATTAAAATTTTTACTTACCGGTTGGTTTATAAATCATCAGAATCCTGAGAATTCATTGAGTGTTCTGATTCGTTGGCGCCGATCATTACTATTACAGGTTTAGTTTTAACATTTTCCATTATCCCATTCAGCTTCCACATTTTCTCTTCTATTTTCAATACATGGTCAATAGCATTCTTTCAATGTATAGTATACATGCAATCTATACTGGTTTGTAATAGGCGCTGAATATCGCCAATTTTACATGTTACGTTCTCTCAGGCAACATATCCCTTCATTTGATCCCAAATTAATTCAATTGGGTTCAACTTACAATGGTAAGTTGGAATTCTCAAAACAGTAATACCACGAAGTCTAGCCATTAAATCAACAACATATTGACGATATCTCCTACGATGCTCCTTAATTATTGACATTAGTTCTGCTTTGACTGTGTCCTCTGCAAATGAAATATATTTTTCTCGTAGCCAGCTCTGGATTTCTCTCATTCATCGTTGGAATGCGTTTAACAAGGCGGCTGTGATGAGATGCATTATCCAATCCTATGACAGAGTTACTGTCGGCACGCTAGAGAATGTTCACGAACTACTTCTCGAATCATATGGCGTTCATGTCTTCATGATAGTCCCCAGTTTTCTTCGATATAAAAACAAGAACACCATTTTGCAGAAAACCAGTCTTCTTCTTCTTCAAGTGCCCTGTCCGTTGCGAACGTTGGCTATTAACATGGCAATTCTGATCTTATTTGCGGCGCTTCTGAATAGTTCGACCGATTTGAGCCCGAACCACTTCCTCAGATTTTGGAGCCACGAGTGTCTTCTCCTGCCTGGCCCTCGCTTACTGTCTATTTTTCCCTGGACAATCAATTGCAGTAGACGGTACTTATCGTGTCTCAATATGTGGCCTAGATATTCAAGCTTTCTTTGTTTAATTGTATTCACGATTTCTTTCTCCTTTCCGATTCTTTGGATTACCTCTGTGTTGGTGACATGTTCGGTCCAGGATATACGAAGAATGCGTCGGTACACCCACATTTCGAATGCTTCTAGTTTTCTCGTGAGCGTCTCCGTCAGCGTCCAGGCCTCCACACCATACAGTAAGATCGGAAAAATGTAGCATTTAACTAGTCGTAGTTTTAGGGGAAGAGACAAATCCCTGCTTATGAGGAGCTTTTTCATATTGCTAAATGCTGCTCTAGCTCGTTCTATTCTCGCCTTAATTTCTGTGGCCTGTTCCCATTTTGCATTTACGTTGGTGCCAAGGTACACATAAGATTCTACATGGTCAATTAGTATGTTACTTATCCGTAACTGTCGAGCAGGCTGTTGCTTCCTGCTTATCAGCATCCACTTTGTCTTCTTGAAGTTGAGGCTCAGGCCGTATTCCTCACTAACTAAATAAACTCTTTCCATTACCTGCTGTAATTCGTCTATGGTACTGGCAAGGATCACCGTGTCGTCGGCATATCTTATATTGTTTGTTAACTCGCCGTTTATTTTTATGCCCTCATTTGCATTTTCCATACATTTATTAAATATTTCTTCGGAATAAATATTGAATAGACCAGTAGAAAACCAGTATCTTTGCCAATATGAGCGACAGGTAGACGCGGGCCCTTTCCTGACGGCGCTCGCAATCTTGTCAATTAACCTTCAACAAAGGCTTGTTGTGCATGGACGATATTTCCTAATTGAGCGTAGATAATTACGTCGCCATGATATAATTTCCTCCTTATCTGTTAGCATGGAATTCCGGCATCGTTTTGTATATCGAAAGTTAAGATCTTGTAATGCTTTTCATAATAATTCACGTAGATTTGAGAGTTGTAGCCCTATTTTCAAAGAAAAATGAATGTACAGTTCTGCCGAGGATTTTTTGGGCTTTATCGAACTTAACAGGTTTTCGTGAGCACTGAGTTGCAGCTGGAGGTTTAACACCATTTGTTAGTTTTTTCTCACGCACAATACTTTTAACTGTTGCCACTGATACTCATTTTAAAAAAGAATAGCGACTAACAGCTTCCGTTGAAGGTAGTGTTTTTTAGTCGATCATATACCTTCTAGATAATTTGTTTTCTCTCTTGTAAGACGTATCTATGACGTTGATGTCATGAACTTATACCACTGGTTATATCTATTTTTATTCTACGAAAAACTGATGAAATATACGGGATATCGTGTTACTTTAACCTAATATTTTGTCTTACTTTAAAATAAAAATAAAAAACTAATTACGAATAAGTACGAAAACTATTACTATTAAGACAAAGCAATCGAACACAAATTTAACAGCTGATACTATAAAAACACCGATAAAAACTAATTGCAAAAACTGTTCGCATATTTTGAATAACATTTTTGCCGATTGATTGATCATTTACCGGTTATACAATTCACACTAAGATATTATCCACACCATTTCATTCCCAATAATCGACAAAAATGTAATACAACAAGTATGAATTTCATAGTAGTACTATCTTCGCCGTCGCAGCACATATTTACGTGTCGATGACAGTTTTTAGATAACATGAATCATTTTTCAATGATATGTGTGTATTTAAGAAATTCATTTGGTAAAAGCTTTAATCGTACGATGTCACGTACCTATATTCCCATAATAGCAAGGCAAGGTCGGGTAATTACTAAATTCACAGAACGGCAAAGGCACCAACAGAGATGTAATGATAGAATTATTTTATAATAAAATAATTCAAAATTCTAAAAACAATAATGAAATAACCACGCCACTGGAATTGTATGATTTTCCAACAGGTTGCCTTGACCACAGCAGTGGCCTTAAGAAAGCGCAGTTGCCACAATTACTTTAATGTTAGTGCCTATGTCCAGATGAAAGATTCATGTACTGTATAGTTTAATTATAGTCAACAGTCGTGATTTTATAATGTCAGTAGGTTAGTTTGATAGGCACACTATATGTTCCGCCCTAGATTGGGACTCATCAGATGATGATAGATCGACGACAAAACATAGAGATAGTAAGTCGATTACACAAATTTGTTTCTGGGTCATAAAGGTATTTATCATTTGATTGGTGTAGAATCAAGATCAGTTGAAATTGATTTATTTGTTAAAATACAAAAACTATAATTTACCATAGTCAGAAAATCCTCCTTGCCCTCCTAGTATTTATAAGTACTTTTTATAAACAGTTTATAAACAATTCATATAAAACAAAGTATAATCATTATCATTTAGTATCATCCACCTCCAGTCAATATTTGTTTTTTAATAATAATTTTAGATTTATAAATAGATAAATTATTCTTCTTGTAGTGCCTATCCTTTATGGATTTAGGATACTAACAAGGCTATTCTGACTTTATTTACCAATACCTTAAACAGTTCGGAAGTTAAGTTAAACCATTTTCGTAGTTAGTGCAACGAAAATATCCTTCCTCTTCCTAGACCTTTCCTTACGTGCCATGTAGTATGGTTTCAGGCATCTTTCCCCATTCTTTGTAGAACTGCTTTACTGGTAACTGGGTTCATATAAGATTCTGGGTTCTATAGAGTTCTAAGAGGGTTTTCTAATATTATTTATTTTTTAGGTATTACATGCTCTGTTAGAAGATAAACCAACCGTGGAGCCAGGTTTTTGGAAGGAATTCGCAGAAAATGTATCTAAAAATCTTCGTCCGCCTGACATTAGTGCTTATAATGACCCACCATTAGTTGAAGGATTACTTAATAAGGTTGAATTCAAAAACGGCATTGATAGAAAGAATCTGTTTAAAGATAAAATATTTTTGTTCACGTTAGAACAGGAAAGAAAGCAGGTAGAAGAGTTAATATCAAAAGCAGGTTTGTGCTGGTTTTAATTCTGTTAATTGTTTTAATAGATTGTTGTTGCTCCATTATTTAAATTGTTTGCCTCACCCTGTATGTAGATTTCACATCGTTTTAGTAGCTTAATTACTATACTTTATTAACTTGATTCAAATATGTATGTTTATTTTCGATACTGTTCCATTTAAAAAAAATGCACCATAAATTTTTACTTCTTTTTTATCACGGCATTGATGTTCAATGTTCCCAAATACTTTAGATTACTTAAAAACTGCACACTTGCCATTATCGTATTTATGTTTATTGAACTTTTTTCGATATAGGAGGATCTTGTGTGGCATGGGAAAATAACTGCGAAGAGTTCAAGAGAATAGCAGCCTCATCAAAAGAATTTCTCGTTATGCAGAGTCGTAAAGATGTTGATGACAAGTCATATAAAGATATTATCAAACTTTTGTCGAAACAAAACAAACGTACTATTCCAATCCAAGAAATCGCTATGGCTATTATCCGTGGATCGTGCGAAAAGGATTGCAATCCAGAATTTAATAGAGTCCAAGAGGTGTTCGCTAGGACCACCAATAAGGAACCCAGTCAGCATAAGCTACTAGCTAAAAATACCCAAACGCAAAATTCTATCGCTGAACCGATTATATCTAAGGTTATTGCTGAGACTTTGGATCCAGATCAGTTAGAAGCACCGCCAATTCAAAAGAAGGTTGTTCAAGTTCAAGAAAAATATGTCGAGACTGAAAAACGAGATATTCGCACAGAAACAGATAATGATACTGTGAAGAGACTTGCTGCAGACCCAGTTGAGAATAATCCATTTAAGAAAATAAAGTTAGAAAATAGGGAAAACACTAAAAGGTATTTAAATACAATTTTAAGCTTTAAACAAATATTGTTCTTTTATTAAAAATGTATATCTTTCTTTTTAAGTACATTCGTATACGTTTTTAGTTTCTTAAAGTCCGACAGTCTTAAAGTCTTAGTTAATAAAATTAAACTAGATTTGGTTGTATGAAATCGTCTATGCTCATCTGCTTGCTTATATTTATTGTAACTGATCCACGAGAGCTTATCTTTCACCATACAACTCATTTATCGGCCGACTCGACTCACTTGCGAATTATAACTCAAAGCAGCAGATCTATTTTAGATATTATACTAAAGAGTTTGAAAATTTTCTCTATCTGACGTGTGACTTCAGCCATAAACCTATTAAACTTCTCCCTTTGAAGTGAGTCGATTATAAATTATCAGTATACAATATTAATAGAGCCGGTTCTTAACTGTAAAGAAATAATCAGTACACACTGTTTATCTAAGGGATTATATAAGTTGTCGTGTATAGATCGGTTACATAATATATATTCTCTTGTATAGTGTCACTAGTAATTTTACCCGTCGGGGGATCCAATCAATTGTCATCTAAAGGCACTCATTAAATTTTTAAAATAATAAACGTCGCGGGGACGCGAGTGAGGACCATGGGGGGCTTGGGTATATTATTTGAATCAATTATATTTAAGTTTGCTCCCTCCCACAGGCCCTCAATAGTCTTTACCACATCAGTCACCCATTGTTTTGTACAGTTCACCCACAGGGTCCCTTCGCTAAACGATCTTTTTTGGAACTGCAGAAGTTCATTTTGACCTCCGATAGGAGCCTCATCAAGTGCTTGCTCCAGTTTGTTAATGATCAAATTTGCTTAAGCCCGATCTAGTTGAGTATCAGGATGGTGTCTGTGTACTACCACCATTCTGAATACTTTTGTCACGGTGCTTTATGACCTAGTCGGCTCGTCAGAGTCCCTTGGTTTCTTAGCAACTCTGTTACGAGGGGGGTGATGGTATTGTCCCGAAGTCTCTTTTTATCCTCGGGTGTTGCTAATTTGGTTTTCTTGGGATTTGGGTTTCTTTTTTTCTCATATTCCTTTGTTGAGCTCTAGTGAGGCATTATTTGAAATTATTATTATTTAAAAATAATTCGAAATTATACCTCATAATTTCGAATTTTCAAATTGTAAAAAATAATTCTTTGGTGTATGTGGTAAAAAGCAGTTCTAGCGTACTAACAAGATCAGAAATTGTTTTTGAGCTTTCTCTCCCGGTGATCGACTTTTAATTAATTTTGTTTATAGTTTATAAGAAGGGAGTTTTAATTATATTATTTGTAGATTTGTACATATTTAAATTAAAAATTTGAATCATAATATTTTTTCTAAAAAGATTCATTTATTAAAATTTAAAATAATATTTTATTTTCTTCAAAAATTTTTATAAAACGCAAAAATTTAATGCTATTCTACGACCACGCGGCATGTAGATATAAAAATATCTAAGGTTGCATTTGTTGCCCCACTCTTTCTTGTTTTAGAAGCAGTAATAGCGCTGACAGGACCGCTCCCTAGTGGTACAAATAAGGAACTAAAATCATGATCAACTTTTGGTTGATTTGTGTATAACCCTTGCCGAAGCTACAAAATGACAGTGAAAGATTTTTCTGTATGCGTCTATATTCTTTGATTATTGACTTAATAGATTGAAATGTCAGTTGGCAGTTCAGGCTTCTTTCCTAAGTGGCGCTAGGAGTTATTGTCCCGGACAAACTGCGTTTTCGCCTGACGTATCATCTTATTCTTTTATTAGATTAGATAAGGTTTTACTATGTTATAACTTATAAATAACAAATGTTATTTACAAAAAGGATTGGGTAGGCCTATGTCCAAAGATGGACCGAAGAAGGCTAATTAGATAGATAGATAGAAAATCATAGATATCGGAAATCTGTTTAATTTAAATATGATTTTTTACTAATTCATCGTTTTTCTCAATTTTATCTGCCATGTTAATTCCTGTAGTAAAGAGTACATGAAAAATAAATCAGCAGTATAATCAGGCCTTTGTCGTTTTGAGATACTTGGTACTTCCTCCTCCTTGAGTTACTTCTTCATTATTCTTAATAGTCTTTGGTATCTTCTACAGCCACATCAGTGTTTTTAGGTTGCATAATACATCTTCGTCCTATTGTTAATTTGACACGAGATATTTTTACTATTCTCTTTTGCACCCTTTTATTAATATATTATTTATTCTATTCTCTTTTGTTATACTTATGTAGTAACCGGATCCATTTCGTACTGCTTTCTAATTTTTTTTACCTTTCTTACTAACATATAAAGTTTTGCCGGTTATTCGTAGTATTTTCACTTTTGTCATTTTCAATATTTATTTTGTTTTACTTTAGGCCTTTTTGCTGGACAGTACTTCATAATAAGTCGTGTGTTATCTTATACATTTTAGTTTAATTTATTCATATTATATCGACTATTAAGAAGTAGCCATACATTTTGGTTTTTTTTAGTTGCTATTACCATATTAAGACATTGTTCAAAGCCTGTGAGATCATAGTATCTTCATGTTTGCATTACCCATGTTATTTTCTTTTCCTTTACGCACTTCTATTATTATCTCTTTCATGATGATATAAATCAAAAGAAAAAGTTTGGGATATTCTACTAAACCGTGTTCGTTGTTGGCCAATTTGAAAAATGAAATGAAAACAAATTAAAAAATTAGAGATTTCATGATCAATGATAGATCGTATGTTGAGTGTATATACTAGTAATAAAAACGTATTTCTCTTTTAGCTCAAATGGTAAAGATAATGCCGAATTTTCTAAAGACAAAACCAGCGGATTCTTTTCTAAGGTTAGTATAGTTCTATAATTTTTTTCCCATCTCTAATACATCCTGCAGATAAGCTGATAGACTTTATAATACATACAAGATGTATGTATTTTTAATTTCGCACTATTTCTACTCCAAGTTGCAAGGTCCAAGGTGTCACAGGTGTTAATGCATTAATCATTTATTTGTGGCTGTTATGCGGCATTATATACAACACTCAAACAGTTTCAAAACAAATCCAACATAACTGATCTCGGATAATCATGAAAGCCATTTTTCTCCATTGAGACACTAAATTTACCAAAAAAACAACAGAGTTACCATGTTTACCTTAGCTCCACATTGTTCCAACAAATTGCAGCCACTCAATATTGCTGTTTATGCCCCATTTAAAATATTCTGTAACAGTGTTATGGACTCATGGATGATGAGAAATCCAGGAATACCAGTAACAATTTTTCAAATCGCGGAATGTGGGGAATATGCATTTGATAAATCTATGATCTCCAGTAACATAAAGGCAGATTTCAAAAAATGCGGAACAGTGCATTTCAATCAATACGTACGTCTTTGATGAAAGTGTTTGTTTAGTAACGTAACCGATAGGAATGAAATATTAGAGGAGGGTTTACAAATCGTAAAGAATATTAGCCAAGCTACAGCAAAAATTTGACAAATAAAGAGCCGGGTTTTCATCACAATGAAGAAATTGTCGAAATCAACGAGAAACTTCAGGTTATCAGAAGTCCAGAACAATTTTTTGGTTATCCTAAAGCAGAACCCCGAAAAAATCTCAAAATGAGAAGAAAAGGCCGAAGAAAAATTATAACTGATACGTCCGAGAAGTTAGAAATCGAGTAAAATTATCATGGGAAAAAAAGGAAGTTATTGATCTCTCTAAAAGCTCCAAGAAAAAAAATTAACAGAGTACTTCAACCGTTGCACTATCATCACCCAGTGACACTGACACTGATTCATTTGTGTCTCATTTCTAAGATGCCGAATCATTCACAGATTTTGAGTTGGGTCGTTATCAGGGTTTGCCTGAGACTAATTCTTATTTGCTGGTGGAATTGCGTGATAAAAATTCCCGAAAGAAAGTTACATACTCTTTGTATGCAAATTTTTTCAATGCGCTGCGATTATAAATGTAGGAGATAATAACTTCAAAAAAATTGTCTCATCTGTCAAAATTTTTGAAAAAAGACGAATATCTCAAAAACTACAAAGTTTTGATCTATGGTACCTTATAAATTTTTGTCTGGAATTTTAAACAAAATCTAAAAATGTAATAATATACAGGGTATTCCATTTAAAATAATAAAGTTGTTGTTTACTTCCGTTATAATCGAAAATGGCATGACCATCAAAATATTTTCTTTAAGTTCGTCATAACTTGAAATCCTCAAAAACTAATTCTTAATAAATATCGTGTAAATAGTTTCCGATATATAGATAGTCTAAACTCATCGTAAAACTATAAATAATAAAAAATATAAATATGCGCGTTTGTATGAAGGCAATATAATTAACACATATTTTCTGTCTATACGTTTGCCTTCGAATCTGCAACACACACACACACACACACACACACACACACACACACACACGGACACACACACACACTATAAATTGCAAATACAGTAAAACCTCCGTTAACCAAAATAATTGGGGGGGAGGCCGTTTCGGATAACAAGAATTTCGGTTAAAAATAACATTGTTTTTTATAATATTCTTATCAAAGTATTGCTATTAAAAAATACTATGAGTTGATTTCGTAATGTTTTCTAATAAGTAAATCCAAAAAAGTAATAAAATTAAGGAAAATGAACAAGTTTAACATGCTTTTTTAAAGAAATCTGCTATTTTTTGCGTTTTCGTTTGACAACGATGTTTCTCTCTCCTTCCATCGTTAATTTGCAGAACGTCATGAGTTCGCCTCATTCGATTGTTGGACGAAACGTAAAGCAATCTGAAAAGGACAAAACTTTATGTAATGACAACAAAAATTAAGAATCTAGTCGTGTCCCTAACTAATTAGGCCTACTGTATAAAATTCTTTCCTCTAAAGCATTGAAAATCTCGTCGACGGTCTTGTGCTGCCTGTTGCCTCTTGGGTCGTCATCTGATATACTCAGGTTGTCTTGATAAAGAACCATATCAATGATGTCCTGGTCGATGAATTCACGTTCTGAGTTATCAGCTGCTAACCAGTCACGTATCTCTTCTTAGTTAATTTCGTCATGTCCCGGCAAATTTTTAATGAAAGGTTTAATTTCTTCTGTCGTTTTCTTACCATTTTCTTCTTCAGGATCATCAATCAAAATCTTATCAAAAAGTTTGTTCCAGCATTTTTCCAAAGTTGAAGATTTGATCTTGGCCCACGACTCAGCTCACCAATAAAAATGTTTTATTGTTAAAGATTTGAGAATTTCGGGAACACTTTTGGATTAATTCGTCTCCTGTAATAACAGATGTCTTAAGAATGCTTCTCTATAATGTATCTTGAATGTCTCTATGACTCCCTGGTCTAACGGCTGGATTAAGCTTGTGACATTCGGTGGCAAAAATCTGACAATTGTCACCATTTTGTAGATTTTGAGGGTGAGGGCGCATTGTCAACAAGCAACAATGCTTTGATGAGGTTTTTTGATTTTAAAAAGGATTTTACACTTGAGACGAATTCATTTTCAAACCATTCTAAAAATAAAGTTGTCGACATCCATGAAATTTTTTGGCTTCTATACCTTAAAATGCCTTTTCGGAAACATCTTTTAGAGCTCTTGGTTTTTGTGATTTCCCAACACACATAAACATCAATTGGTGAGTGAAATTAATGGAATTGTTTACGTTTTGCGACAAACATTTACTTTTTATTGACGAAATTATTGAAACTGTCAGCCGTTTCGGTTAAACGATGTTTCGGTTAAAAAGGTTTCGGTTAAGGGAGGTTTTACTGTAGTAACTAATCAATATAATAAGTATGATATATTCGAGAGACATAGCCGAAAACAGAAGAAACCTTTTTTCAACTAGGTATTTTAAATTATTTCCTAATTTTAGAAACCAACGAGAGAAAAAAGAAAAACTAGAGAAGACAGTGATTCTGAAGATTCACCACCAGAAAAAGTCACAAAACCAAATCCGTTTAGTAACTTGGCGCTAACAAAAAAAAGTAACATTGAAGATAACCCGTTTTTATCTTCGAAACAGCAAACAGGGACGTCTAAATTATCGTCCGATAATCCATTACTTAGTATATTTAATAAACCAGTCAATAACACAGATATGTTATCATGTACCAAAGACGAACCTCGAGAACCAGAAGATTATCGACATATAACTAAAGTATCCGATGACGGTTCCGTATGGTACTCAAAGAACAGTTCATTTCATATAAAGAAAGAAGAAAAAAATGAATACAATGCAGAACTACAAGAGTTCGTTAATTTGTTTAAGAATAAGATAGTTTTAGATGTTTTGTCTGACCTTTCGATAAGACCGAATAGTTTTCGTGATGAAGTTGATTCTAGGGTCCAAACCAATGGTAAAAACTTTAAAAAGTTTAAAAAGGTAAGTCTTTTTAATAATATAAGCTTAATAAACTTGCTATCATTGTTTAGAAGAGTTATTTAATCTGAATATGAGGAATTTGCTCACCTAGATCTCTTATTATAGTAGAACTGAAAATATTTAAGCATTAGAGCAAAATATTCCCACTTTCTAATGAAAATGTTGTGGCTTAAGTCTAATAAAGTTACTGTTACTATGTTTAGGGCAGAAGTCAACTGCTTCGTATAATATGTGCCTCAATAATATATCTTATATGATTAAAGTCACCTTCTTTGTGTTTTCTCAATGATTAAAGCAGTTCAGGCAGTCCTTTTCCTTCCATGTAGTTTATTTTATCTAGAGGCTTTATATTAGGTAAATCTTCGTATTTATCATATACTTCCTGATAACATACTCTGGATTTCTTTACATTAGCGTTTCATCCTCTACCTCACTGAATCTGAATTCTGTCACATCTACTGCCTTCAATGTTTTCAGGCGACTTTCCATTTACAACAAGGCCAACATGGCCAACAAGTATTGTTGTATTCCCATTGAACAAATAGTTCTGTTAAAATGCGCAAGTAGTTATGATTACTTAGAAATATTTTTGATTTTTCTCATTATTTGTAATAACTCTTCCCAATGTTCCGATCTTTTGCGATATACTTCTATTTTGATTTCTTCCAGCATTAGCTGTTACTAACTCCTCAAAAATGCCCCAGTATCTTAAAAGGAGTATTTGCATATCTTTTGGCTAATTCGATAGCAATTTCGTGTCCCACCACTCATTTTTCCTTACTCTCTTCTATTGTGATGGTTTTAACGTTGAATTTCCTTTTCTTTGTAAATCCTGCCAAGGTGATTTAGCCAAAGTTTTGTGCAATGTGTTTGTAAAAATCAGTCCTCTCTTAATTATTTCACAGAGGATGTTTTCGAACTTATCCTTCTCTGTTATGACGGCGTCATTGACGTACCCTTGGTAGGATACCCCGAAGTTTCTTACTTCGGAGACATACTACTAGACTACGCATGAGTGGAGATGTAATCTCCCTTATGGACAGTATCTAATCATTGAGATAGAGAAGGTGTATTGCCCTATTTCCATTTCTATCACTCATGTAAGATGTAGCTGTCATCCACTTGGATGTTATACTGTCTACCCCTCTTTTATTGAATTATTTTATAACTGTTTCACGTAGACTGTTGCACCCTCCGTATGGAGAAGGCACACACTATTATTTCTTTTTTGCACAAAGGATCCTGCATTTTATTCGATGTTCTAAACAGGTGACAGATTTTTCTTGGCTAAAAGTTTCTAAAAGATTGGCTAAAAGAAGGAACATACCTACGATGATAAAACCTTGAAAAACGTTATCACATATATAGACCATAATTTGTCAACATAAAGTAGTTTTTTTTTCGATTTTTTCCAAACAGTTTGGTCAAAGTTTATAAAGTACCACTAGCAAAGTTATTAAGGCAGGTGTAATACCACGAGTAACACACATGGTATTTTGATTTGAAAAACAGTCGATTTCTTTCATGAGTTATCCGTATAGAATTCATCATTTCTGTAGCCATCATTTGTTTAATGCTCTCCGCGGGAGTGCTTCCTGTTTTCTGTATAATTAGCCAAGCCTCTAACCATAAAAATATTTGGAGCTTTTTATCCATATGCTTTTCTTCCTCCTACACTCTTTCTTCGCGTGTGTTCTTTAATGTGCCCTATATAATATATGTAAAGCCTGTTTGTAATCAGTCAGAGGCTCTCTTTAAGTCAATAAGGTTTGCTATAGGTTTCCTTTCCAAGGCATAATATATCTAAAATGACCAGGAACTGAATGTTGGGCAGTTGAATTGAAAGAGAAAAAAAGAATGCACGTAGCGGAAATGAGAATGCTTAAATGGATGAGTGGAATATTTTGCCCGAAAGTTTTAGTTATAACCTTGTTTCTATATTGTGCCATTAAGGCATCCTCTTCACATTTTAAGTATATTCGACTATTCAAGCATCGAGCAATACCTGTTCATAAAAGTTATGTCTGACGGGTGAAATGTTTCGGGAAAATTAGGGGGAAAACAGGCACCGCTTAGCGGATCCTTGAGGTAACTTAGATGCTTCCCGGTACTCCTTATCGAAGCATAACATAATAAGACAGCTGACTAAAATAAGAATAATAAAATCAAGAATTATTGGACAAGCGTATCAATTTGGCTTTAGAGAAGATCACTCCACCACAACGGCATTAACAGAAATCCATTGTCATTCACCGCTCCATATATTCACCTTTGTACTTTTCTTTTGAAACATTCTAACATGTTTTCATTACTTTTGTTTAGAGTCCAGGTCTCTAAACCATATTTTAGGAGTGGGAGGTAAAGTACTGCTAAAAATGCTGAATGATGAATGAAGCATGGAGAATATCTGACAGCCAATTAATTTCCTACACACTTTTAGTTAAAGCATACTCACTGTTTGGGCTTCCCGATTTCAACGCAGAAATGGGGAAAGAAGAAAACCAGAATGAAATTTTAATAGGACCCTATGGATTAGGAGAAAGAAAGCTTTCATCCAAAACGGTTACAGCGAAAATCACATCAATAGGAGCATCCACAGACATCAATCTCTCTCTCAATCTCAACCCAAAGACCCTCATCATACGAAAGCTTTTCTTCCTTACATCAAAGGTGTCACTGACAAAATCGACAATATTCTTAAATCAATAGGAATAAAGACAATATTTACCCCTCAACAAAAACTTTCATCTCTTGTCCAATCCATGAAAGACAACACGGAGTCTATGAAATTTATTGTGCAGACTGCCCCCGATCTTATATAGGCCCAAACAAATCGTAAAATCCAAAATATGATTTATGAACATTCCATTTCTGTTCGCAATTCCGACTCAATTTCAGCTCTAGGTCAACACCATCTTCATACAGGTCACAAAATTGATTTTGAGAACTCCAGAACCATAGCCCCCATCCGCTTCTATAAATCAAGAATTATCCGAGAAGCCATAGAAATTGAAAAAAGGCCAAATTATCTCAATAAAAAAGATGATGGCATCCGGTTACCTTCGACATATAGACCTCTCATAAAGAAAATATGATTTTCGACATGGACACCTCTCATAAATATCGTCCGCTGCACCCGCCTATCAAAATCCTACTGTCAGAAATGATCTTTATCACAAATAATAATAGTTTTATTTTTAGAATATAATCAAAGCAAAATGAAGTAATTAAACATAAATACAAGATAATAATGAAAATGTAAATGATGAATAAATTCTATATTATATTTAACAAAAATTACTAAAATCATTAAACAAAATTTTTAAAGAAAAAAATAAGATTTTTAAATTGTAAAAAACTTAAATGTGTGGTGTTATTATAGAAGAATATTAACGATTCAGTGATAAGCAGACATAAAATTTCATTAACCCACGTATAGTCATAACGTGCGATAAGAAGTAGTGACTTCTGTCGACATTCTTCAAGTGTCACGCGCCGTTTTTTTTTAGCTGCTTATAACAAAAAGAGCTTTCGATTCGTTATTTATTATTATATTTTATTCAGTATTATATTTTATATATCATTTTTAGATAAAGCCTTTACATCCTCAAATTACCATCATAGGTAACGAGTTTTTCAACAATTCGCAATTTGGAGATACAACAGGAATACATGATTCCAGGAGACGCATAATTTACGACTCAGATGACGAACAACCTTCAAAATTTAAACAGAGAAAAACATTAAAGTCTTTTTTGATATAAGTGAAAATTGTTGTATTTGTTATTATTAATAAATGTTTTTTTAACTTCTTTAGACATAAATCTAGCGTATAAAACAAGACGTTGGTTGAACAATATACCTTTGAATGAACTTACGAGGAGGCAAGATTTATTTTCAGCTGCAGTTTATTGTATTTCTTAATTATTTATATCAACCATCCATATTTTTATTAGCTTATTAGCAGAATAAACCCTTTTATGTAGTATTTGTTGGATAAATAGCTGAAGATAAGCAGAAGCTATTGTTTTTACAAAAAGTCGATCTTTACTCAAAGATCGCCTTACCAGAAGTGAAGTTCTTCCTCTCAAAATTTCACAAGCTTCCCCAAAAAAAGGTGCTTCCCCACTTAAAAATGACAGGTTAGCCTGTATGTATTTCTAGGAAGGTAAAAGGTTCTAACGATATCGAAAATAACGGTACTTTTCTAGCTAGGAACATGATGAAAGATAAATCCTTTCGGATTAAGTTCTCTCAGAAAATTACTATAACATGCCTTCGACGATATTTACCAAATTTATCAAAAAGAACCCGCCTGGCCGGAAAGAATTAACCGTGGATTAACCAACCCGGCGTCTTTTGATAAGTACGACCTATCGGTACGTGAGAATTCCGTGATTCAGAAAGTCGGTAGGGTGCAATAAAATTTTCTAATGGTAAACGATTCCCTATATATTAATTGCAAATACGACCATCGTCGTCTCAGCAACAGGGGTAAAAGGATTAAAAATTATTTAATATTTTAATTATACAAAAAAAAATGTTACAGCGTAATCCCTCAATATTTAAGCTCCTCGCTTAAGTAAATATGTTAATTCAGAATTTGTGTGGTGATAAATAAATCAGTATTTAATCGCTCTCCACCAAGTATTCGCTATGAAATGAGTCGCTAACATTCTTATTGAATTGCAAGTTTCGTTTTTCTTTCATCACTCCGATTTAATATTAATAGGTTACAAAAGTATAAATTTTGGTTTTATTTGTGGATTAGTACCTGCATTCTTTCTGTTTTATTTATTTGGATATCCAAATAAATGCCAATGAAATGGCAAATAAAACAATTTTAGTTGTTTTTGATTGTCTTTAATATTGTATTCTTTAAAAATATTCTTCCATCTTATTGTTTTATAAGATAGGAAACTGCCTGAAAAGATTTATTAAAATATACAAAATCAAAATGTATTTGAGTATTAATTCTAAAAATTTACATATTTAATAATAAAAGTTTGTAGTTATCGATCGCCTTGTTCACATATGGTTTCCTTCGAGATCTTATTTAATCCTGATTTTTTAATTTCCTCGCACAAAGTCGATCGTAGTGCTATATTCGTTACGATCTTATCGATAATTATTATTAGCTGGAAAATTTTCTTCTCGTCTTCCAAAGTAAACGTGAAGGTAAAAGGATTTTCTCTAAATCCGCAAGCACCTAGAACAAAAAATAATTTAGAAGCCAAATAACAAACAAAATTTATATGTCCTGTTTCACTGAAATACTATTATTTGAAATAATACACAAATAAAAGCGCAAATGATAACGAACATAGCAAAGAAAAAGGATTTGAGCAAAGTTAAAAATAGAAAAAGAGCGAGAACGGAATATAAACCTGAAATACACAAGAGAAGACATATTCATATGAGCGTGGAATGTAAGAACCCTTTACGAAACTGACAAATTGGAGCAAGTACCCCAAGAGATACAAGCTGAACATTATTGGACTAATCGAAATACGATGGAACCAATGGCAGTGGGTCAACCCCAATAGGAGACCATATTCTGGGAAGACAAACGTAAATGATAAACACGAAAAGGCAATGGCAATACTGCTAGCCCAAAGGTGAAGAAACGCTTTAATAGAGTGGGATATGTAAAATTTTAATAGAGTGGGAGCCACCACTATCAGAATGGATTAATTGGGCGAGACTTAAGGAAATATACTATAACATAATAGTAATAAATGTATATGCTCCTATAAATAAAAACAAAGAAGTGGTGAGAACAAGAATTTTACAAGCAACGTATAATAGGATTAATAATAAATATAGAAGAGATATGAAAATAATATCGGAGACTTTAATGCTAAAATAGGCAATGGATAATACAAAACATGGACAAGTGATGGGAAAAGAGAAAATAGAGAAACGGAATGACAATGGAAATCAATTAATCGAATTCTGCGAACAAAATGAACTAATAGGTGGAAGTACCTTTACGCATAAGGAAACATGGAAATTACCGGGAGGGAGGTATAAGAAGCAAATAGACCACATAACAATTGAATCTAAATAGAGAAGCTAGTTGCAAAATGTCAGGAGCAGATGTGGGAAATTAGCCAGAGATAAAAAACAAACTAAAGGAACAAATACAACGTCATTGTCCTAAAACAAGAAAGTATGGGGAATAAATTCACTGAGAAACTGTCAATAAACCGAACTCTGTCACAATAAACTGGAGTCAGTCGAAGAAACATGAAAGAACTTTAAAAAAGTAATAATAAAAATGATACGAAACCTAGCAGGATGCTTCCGATCGAAACGCTCCACTATTTACCACATTTATACCCTTAGAATTATCTTATAACAAGCAAATTAATGTAATAATGATAGAGATTTAAGTTTTATGGACTTTTAAAAGGCATTCGACCGTGTATATAGGGTCCAGATGTGAAAGACTACATGAGATCATTACCTTAATCAAACTTTTCTATGAAAAATACAAAGCCAAACACTCAGGGGAAGTACAGAGAAAAACGCCATAGAAAGTGGAGTCAAACAGGAGAGTGTACTATCGCCTACGCTATTCCTGATTATGATAGATTGGGTAACGAGAAAAGTAACTGATGATCGAACAGGTATCACATATAACTTATTTTGGAACAGAAGATTTTTAATTTGCAGATGACATCTGCTGTCTAACTGAACACTGGAATCATACGCAAACAAAAATTGACAAGTCGACATGATCGGATTGCGAATAAACTCAGAGAAAGCCAAAATCTTTAAAAAATAGTACCTACCTAAATAATAAAATAATGGAAGGGTAAAAAAGTGTACATATTTCGGATCAATTATGACAAGGAAGGGAGGGGTGTAAAAAGGATATACAGACAAGATTAAGCTTTCTAAATGCGAGGCGTTAAAGACTCCCGAAGAAGATTTGGGTGTTGAGATATAAGGCAATTGGGCCGTAGTCATCTTAGATCTCATAAGTGATTTAAACAGAACCAGCAATGTTAAGAGAATCGATTAGATATAAATATGTTTCAACAAATTAAATTTTTTGTTCCATGTTAGCACCACCTATTGTAAGTGGAAAACTTTTGATCCAACCCCATTAAGTTCTTGCAAGGAGATGAAAAAAAAACCTGGTAGGATATGTCTGTGAAGGGGATGTACCTAATATATAGCTACGGTCCAAGGTAGAATGTAATTAGGAGAGCCAACCCCGCATAGGGATAAAGGGAAAGAGAATGATGATGAATGTGGTACTCACGATAAAACCATACGTTTTTTGTTATACAGTCTATTATAGTCTTTTCGTTCAACTTGGGAATATTTTAACAGATTCATTGTTCTTTCTTTAATTGGAAAAAAAGAAGAATAATCATCAATAATGGGTGTGTATATTCATTATTTTTTATTAAAATACTTTCTATTTGTAAATACCGACTATAATAATCTATATCCGATTTTAAAATTGCTAAAATAAACTTGTGTTTCACCTGATGCAGTTTTATTGTGTTAATAAACTGCATTTGAATATTTTTTATTTAAATATTGCTTATAAGCACGCTTGGTTGTACAGTAATTCCCAGCCACTGCTAGTCCGTCAAAATTTAACCAATGTAGCAAAAAAATTATTCATAATAACTAAACTTTACTACACAGTTGAGACTCGGTAAAAGAGACTCGAAAACAAAAAGTTGTACTATGTGTGTGTGTGTGTGTGTGTGTGTGTGTGTGTGTGTATGTAATCGCATACAATTATAAAAACTACCTTCTCTGTCTTGAAGATTACTCCAGTAGTTAAATCCTTCCAAAATAGGAATATAGGAATTGGTTTTTCCAGGGTCGTCTACGAAAAAAGTTATATACTTTAGTAAATATTTTTCTTTCAACGTCAAATTACTCCATTTTAAAAATAACTGTTGGACAACTGGGCCTGCAAATAAATGTTTAAAATAGTAAAAAGTGTAATTCAAAACCTTGTTAAAACTCAAAAGTCTGATTTGTTTATAAACCAAGTTTATACAACGTTGCTCCATAATGGATAATAGATATAAAAAAACTCGGGTAACAGTGTAGAAATATCTATTACGACGCCAGACGACCCGTTTGAAATCTACAATCTAATAACCGAATATAAGGAAGTTAATAACGCCAATTCCTTCTTTGATAGAATTGTTAGATAAAGAAAAGAAACATGCTCTAATAATAACATAACTTTATTTACTTCTCCTGTAGGATAGTTAACAACATGACAAAATGAACAAGATCGCATAAACATCCATCCATGCGATATTTAATGAAAAGGTTAATTTAGTTGTCATCGAAATAATATTGAAATATTACTCAATTCACTCACAGGTATTTAATAAATTCAAATAAGTAAATTAAAAGAAAACTAAGGCAAATTAAATTGAAAATTAAAAAAAGACGACAAAAATATAGATTTTAACGTAACAGTCCGATATTCAGGTAAAACTAGATACAAAGTAAATAAAATGAAATATATTCCAAAATTTTTTTTATAAATCATGTAAGTATTTATCATATGTAACCATTTATATAAAACTTACATTTATGTGTTATATAGGCCACACACTGAAAAATCTGTGAATAAAATTCCTTTTGGCTTATGGTATTACAGTGTGTTTGCGATCCTTCATTCATTGTAAAAATGTATATAAACATCAAAAACAATTTTGAATTATCAAAAACATGGAATATTATCACGTGACCGTGGTCATAGATTGGTTGACAATACAGACGAGCAGATATATTTTTAAAAACAAAAATTAAATTTCTTTTATAAGTATAGATTAATTAGGATATGTATAGATGGGAAATTCTCCAACTTTTCCTAAATTTAATAATTTCATTTTAGCAAATACGTACGCCACAAAATAGGCAACGCAACATACTTCTATTCATATTGACCTATAAAATATGCAGGTACTGAGCAAATGTGGAAAAATAGTTCCTAATATCTTCAAAGATATATTAAAAAAAATGTCTTAACAAAAAAGATTTAAAAATATCAGCTACACTGTAGTTTACTTTAGTTGCTGTTAAATACTGTTGACAAATTAGATTTTGAAAAAAATATTCATAGCAATATCAGGTCTCAGTCTACCGAGCCCCCAGACACTACTACACTTATCAACAATGCAGTAGTGCATTGATTGTTGATCATTCAGCAAGTTTAGGTTTTTTAAGGTAATTATGTTTTCTAAAATTTGACCTTTGAAATTTATTCCGAGAGATCCCCATAATATTGGATTGTGACTTGTGACTATTAAAATCGCCAATAATTATTCTGGGAGTGGGAATTTGATTTAATACATCTGAAATATCTGTTTCTGTGATTGGTAAGTCAGGTGGAATATATATATTACAGATATTTATTATTTTTCGAAAGGACACTGGTACGCCTACTACTTCTAACTTATTGTTGATTAATAATGCTTCCGATTCATATTTTTGGTTAACATATTTAACAACTCCTCCACTAGCAATATTTGCGTCGTTTCGGTTTTTATGGAAACAACAATAATTCATCATGTCATAACTATGCTGTCCTTTAAAGTTTGTTTCTTGTAAACAAATAATTGATGGCGAGATTATTGAACATAAAAAATGTTTAAGCATTTCTAAACGGGTATAGAACCCGTAAACATTCCATTGAAGAATTGGATCGAAGATTTTAGTTTATTTCTTGAGATGAATTTGTTGTAGTATCACTGTCTTGATTGGCGGCATCATCTAAGTTTAGCATTTTTTGTATTTTATTTATTATTTTAGTGCATTTGATCTTCATGCTTTTTTCTGTAAAATATGGCTTAATTGTTGTTATCATATTCATAAAGTTGGTTATATCCGTTTTGTATGTTTGTAATAAGCTGAGGGGATCAGACGAGCTAGAATAATTTTCAAAAAAGTCAAGAGTTAGTTCTTATGTTAAGTTAAAATTATGTGGTATATTGTGAAATATTATTTTTATTGGCATCATTTTCTGCAATGATATGGTAGTTTGAGGTTGCTTTTTTGTTTCTTTTTGGTTGGTTTTGGGATTTTAAATTCTTTATTTAATTCTTCAGTGGGAGATGAAGTAGTATTTATTATATATAGTTTCGGGAGATATTAAATTCGTATCTGATTCTTGGTTAGGTGTAGGTTCGGTACTAGAATTACTGACGGGAAGATCTGGTTCCATTTCTAAGTGTGATTTGTTAGACTGGGAGGATTCTTGTGGATGTTGTTGTATTGGTTGTTGTGATTGTGTGTGTGTGTGTGTGTTTGGTGAGTTGGCTTGGAAACTAGTCCTTTAGCCACAGAATTATAATGTAAGATATTAGTTTTTAAATAATGTAACCAACTTTAAATAAAAAGTTACATATTAGTTCGTATACTTCTCTACTATCTAAGGAGAGTAAATGGGTGATGTTTATGGGAGTCTGAATTTTAAGTTCTGATAGTTTTGAATACAGCTGATCTGTTTCATACCTATGTTTATCGCACTTAAAAAGAATATGGTTGATGTCACATTGTGATATATTATCGCATGAGCATACCCCAGAAGGGATAATATTTAACTTAGCCAAGTGAGCTGAGAATGCACCGTGATTAGTTTTCAGTCGAGTAATTGTGGCTGTCAACTTCTTTGGCATTGCATATTTGAAAATATAGTCAACATCTTGTGGTAGGGTAGGGTGGATAGTATAATATTGATTATTTGAATTCGTTGCTATGTTTTTCCATTTTTCTTTCCAATTTATAAAAATTTTGTTATAATAATGTTGTTGTAAGTCCTCCAATGTAAATATGGGAATATAAAGTCCAACATGGGTCGCATCTTTAGTAAGCTGATCAACCAGTTCATTTCCCTCGATACCTATATGACTTTTAACCCAAATAACTGTAATATCTTTACTATATATTTTATTTTTAATAGCACAAAGAATATTATTTCTTTTATGTTGAGTCATATCTGAGTTTAATCCTTTAATGACCCATAATGAATCTGATAATATTACTGCTTTATTTAAATTGTGTGAATCTAGCCAATCTAATGCTTTTTCGATAGCTACCGCTTCAGCAGTATATATTGAACAATGTGATGGAAGTTTAATTTTCAAAGATTCGCTTTTATGTGGAATGTAAACTGCGCAACCTGTGGCACCATCCTCTTTTTTGGAACCATCGGTATACATTATTACGTGATCATTATAGTCACTCAATATGGATCTAAGTAAGACAAAGTTTATTTGTGGGAATTCTGTGTACTTTGGTATAATGACTTTTGGTTTATTTAATGTTACCTGAAAATTAGCTTTATATATTGGTAATCTTTTTTCTTTGCCATAGATATTAGGATACTCATTAGTTTCTAAGAAAGCATCAGCAAGTGGAGGAGAATTTTTTATGCGCCAGTATTTATTTGAGAGGTTTTCAATAGATAACTCATACAGTTGACTAAGTAGATTATTATTATTTAATCTTAGCTTCAGGATATGTTTAATTGCCATAATTTCTCGACGATTTTGAAGAGGTATTTCATTACTTTCAGCAAGTAGTACAGGGCAAGGAGTAGACTTCATGGTGCCCAAGCATATTCTTAGACATTTAAACTGAATGCGGTCTACAGTTAATAAGTGTGTGTTACTGGCTGCACCATACAGAATGCAACCATAGTCTACAATAGATCGCACGTAGGCTCTGTAAAACATCAATGCAACTTTGGGGTCAGCACCCCATCTTCGATTAGTAACACATTTAAGAATATTAATACCTTTTTCACACCTACTTTTTATATATTCCACATGTTTTGACCATAAGAGTTTGGGATCAAGAAGAATGCCAAGATATTTGTATTCTTTGACAATAGGTATATCATATCCAGACAACTTTATTTTGTCAGGCGTACGAATCCTATGTCTAGTGAATATCATTGTGGCTGATTTGTCAGGGGAAATGGTCAGTCCATGATTTTTTACCCAGTTATTAACGTTTTGCATGATGAATTCCAGAGCCTCCAGGCAGTCAGTATACGAGTTACGCTCTGTATAGATGCATATGTCATCAGCGTATTGGATGCAATTGATTGTGTTGTCAAAAATGCCATGAATACTTGCTGAAAATATGTTGAACAATAACGGACTTAAAACTGATCCTTGTGGAAGACCTGTATGAGCAATTCTAGGACCGTGTAGTTGGTTTAAATGATCTTTAATATATATAACACGATTATTATAAAGATGAACAATATTAGTCGCTATATTTTGAGGTAATCCTATATCATATAGTTTTTTGTGTAAAATGGTTAAATTAACAGAATCATATGCCCCTTTTAGGTCTAAAAACAAACAAGCAAGATAATTGTTTCTGGAAAACGTTATTTGAATGTCGGTAACTAAATGTGAAATTGCATCCAGTGTACCAACACTAGCCCTAAATCCATATTGTGTACTTGGAAGGATACTATAATGTTCTATAAGCCATTCTAATCGAGTCTTAATAAGTCTTTCAAATGTCTTGGATATGCAAGACATTAATGATATCGGTCTGTAAGAAGAGGAGAGTGTTTTATCTTTATTAGGTTTAAGAATTAAACAAATAACTATTTCTTTCATATGATCCACATATCTTCCATTGAAAAGCCAATCGTTGAAAATTGTTAGTAAACTTTGTTTAGCTATAAGAGGTAATTCATATATTATGTTATAAGTAATTTGATCGCGCCCCGGAGCCGAGGACTTTGAAGACTTGAGTGCAGCCTCAAATTCTATCATATCAAAACTTTCCTGGAAAATATTGTATTTACAAGTTTTACTGTTATCCTGAATAGGAAGGTCAACATATGGCGGAGCAAATTTGTCGAGCAACTCTTCTATTAGTTCATTTGGCAGGGGATATCGTCTTGTACGGTAATTTTTATTCACTAGTTTATTAACAAAATTCCAAATTTTACTGATGGGAGTATTTTTGTTTAAAGTATTTACAAAGTTAATCCACGAACTTTTTTGTTTGTTTGTAAAGAGGAGTTTACTTTTGGCTTGAATTTGTTTGTATTTAATATAGTTTTCAAAATTTGATGCTTCAATGTATCTTTTGTAAGCAACTTTTCGTGAAATGATCATATTTTTGCATTCATAATCCCACCAGACTGGAATTCGAGATTTTGGCTGAAAGGAATTTTTGATATTCATAGAAAATGAGGCAGCATCGTCAATTGTCTTTAACAGGAAGTCAAAACGTTCCGCTGAAGTGATATTATCGGTTATATTTTCGGATAATGTTTTTTCTATATGACCTTTAAAGATATTCCAGTTTGCTGAAGACTCTTTCCATTTAGATGAAGGAATTATTGTACATGGGTGATAGTCCAAGTCGATAGTGATTACTATAGGTAAGTGAGTTGAACCCAGAGTATCGGGAACAGGATCCCATGTGGTGTATCCAATTAGATTTGGTGTAACAAGGGATAGATCCACCATTGATGGAAGTTCATTAGGTCTTGTTACTTTGGTCGGTCTACAGTCGTTTAGCAGAACTAAATTACTGTTATCTAGCGCGTCTACTATACACTTGCCCTGAGCGGAATCCTTTAAGGAACCCCACCTACTGTGGTGTCCATTGAAGTCCCCACCAATGACAACCCTACCACTAAATTGAGTTAAAAGCTTTTCCCAATCTCTATTATTGACTATTACTTTGGGTGGTTTATAAATACAAACGATTACCAATTTAATTTGTCCTATAAAAACTGCACACGTTTCAATACCATTATTAAAGTTTTTCTTTACATTAATTTCAGTAAAACAAAGGTTATTTGATATGAGGATGGCTACACCACCGTAACCATCAGGTCTATCGCTTCTGATAACGTTGTAACCTGTTAAACCAAAATTTTTATTTTTAGAAAGCCATGTTTCATTAAGCAGAATGACATCAACAACATTGTGCTTGAGATAATTAAGTAAACTAGGTTTATGTTTATTTATAGATTGACAGTTCCACTGCAGTATGTTAAATGTCCTGTTGTTCCCCATCGCTTTCAATATCTGTTAGGTTGTTCAACATTTTTTCAATTTCTTCTTTTGTATTTTTTTGTAAGTTAGGTAAAAATATTTTAGGGTTAATTTTCTTGATGATATTTTCTATCAAGGCTGGAATTTCATTGATTATTTTACATTTTATTTTTTCTTTATACGCCATAAACTCGTCCCTGTAGGGATTAGGGATTATAGGTTGGGATGAGGTGTTTGTAGCATTGGGGAATTTTGGGAAAGTTTGTGTCTTTTTGATCGCAGTAGGAGAGATAGCTTTACGCTTGTTTCTTGTTTTTTTAATGGTAGGTACATAGGATTGATTTTGATTTGTACCTTCGGGGATGTTAGGGGTTAAGGCGGGGAAATTTTGTATAGTATTGAGGATATCGAATCTATTATTTGTAGTTACCTTGGCGTATGAAGGATTGTTAGCTATGGTTTCTGCCTCTTTAAAGGTAGTGTTTTCTAAAGCCATTATTGATTTTATTTTGTATTGGTGTTTAAATGCAGGACACTGTTTAGAGAGTGAGTTGTGTTCAGTGGAGTTGCAATGTAAACAAAATAGAGAGTTAGTGCATGTTTCATTATTATCATGAGTTTGACTACATTTTTTACAACGATTTGATGTTGATTTGCATTGCCGAGCAGTATGACCGAAACGAAAGCAATTAAAACACTGAACAACCGGATATATATATTGTTCAACATTAAACCTAACCAAGTCTAAATTAACAGTCTTAGGAATGCTATTTCCTTCAAATGTCAAAATGACCATCTGGCGAGGTACAAGAATTGTTTCTTTATCCGAATCAATTATTTTCCTTTTTAACCTTTTTACTTCGACAACATTTTTATCTGAAACAATATTTTCTAAAATATACTTTTCATCCAAAAACGTATCGACTTCCCTAATAATTCCCTTCTTTTGAGTAAAAAATGATGGAATATACGCTACAAGTTTATTATCCTTAATAAGCTCATGTTCAATTAGAGAATTTGCGCAAGTATAAGTTCTAAAAATTACTTTTACCTTATTTCTGCCAACAGTTTTAATGTCTAGTACATCGTGTTTAAAATATTGGTTTTTAAATAGATAATGACCGACACGTACTGGTGATAAACGGGACAAGTTTTTGTCTGTAGATTCTACAAAGACATTATAATACCCTGAATCATTTATTTTATATCTGTTATTTAAATTAATATACCTTTTGTCTTCCGTATCCATTAATGATATATTATTCTGGGGTGGCTCAACACCACCCCCCGATTCACTCATAATAATAAATAATTAGATCCTACCTTTTTTGAAGATCGGTTGGTTTATTTTCAAATTAAATACCTATTAATTTGATAATAGCACTAGTTAAGGACCCGGCACAGATTTATCGAACGATGTTCACCTGTTAACTGTCCAACGAATTCTGTAACACTGCTTGATTGTTGTGATTGGTAGTCGATAAGAGTGGAATCATTTTGTGGATTATTACTCGAACAATTTGCTGCAATGTGATCTGTATACTTACAGATAAAACATGAGGGTTTATCTAAGCTTAAAAATATGCGATACGAACTTTGTTCACACGTAATTAGGAAAGAAGAAGGTAGGTCTATATCTAAAAGTGATTGAATATATGTTTGTCTTCTAATACTGAAGACGGATTGAAATTCTGGGAGCTAACTACCTATTCTAAGGATGGTTAAAGGTGAGATTAATTTAAGACCCAATTTAATTAACTCATTTTCTATTAGAGTGTGGAATAGAAGGGCAAACAATAGATCGTAATAGTCTTTCGTTTTCGGAGTTATTAATCTTCGTGCTTTTAGATTTTCGGCTTTTATTGTTACTTCTGCTGAATTGGACATACAATTTTCAACCAAGGATTCGCTGGAGAGATAGATACATATTCTGTTATTTGGTAGTCTTGACGAATATAAAATATTCCGTGGATGAACAACTTCACCAAGAGCTATTAAGTACTCTTCTACTTTAGTATCAGGTAGCGCATTAAATAAAATTATTTGAAGGAAAGGAAGGAAACTGGATTGAAGTATTATTAAGCACAGCAGAGTATGTTTTGTTTTGAGATTGTTAATCGTCAGTCATGGCTGTTGACAAACAGCCTGACTGACGTTCATGGCTGTAGTGACATTCTTGACGTTTTGATTGCCTAAAAAAACTTGTACTTCCAAAACTGACAGACCAAGCAGCCTACGTTAGTATACAACTGAATTTCTACCATTTTTACATTGAAGGAAGTTCCAAGCGAAAACTAAATCCATCTACTGTTAGGTCGTATGTATGGATGACCATCATTCGCCCGTTTTGTGATGGCTAGGAGTCCCAAAAGGCATCTAAGAACTCCACAGCCATAAGAATTTTATCCAACTGGCTATTAAATTTGAGTTAACCGGGCATTTCGTACATTCTACCAGACAGATTTTTTGACCAAATTAAAAAAACGTCTGAAGGTACGTGTCCTATATTAAAGTAATTGAAAATTAGGGCAACGTTTATAGGTTGGGGGGGGGGGTCGATATCCTAGTATTTGTAACGATCAAAAGAACCTGTAATTTTTTAATTTATTTAATTCAAAACGCAGTAATTTTTATGCCCTCCTTGCATAACTTATTTCGTCTTATAAGAATGATCTGGTAATTAAAATTGGTTTTGATTGTCGATTATCGAGAGATGACGTAGACGTAAGCGTGTGATAGAACCTCTTTTTTCTATTGGTGGGATTTAATCGTACGAGTCGACGATAGCTTGATTTCGATAGAGATAATTTTGCTTTGTGAAAAAGAGCGCGGTCACTCCGTTTCTGACCACTGAGTGAATCACTTAAATTGTTCTTCCCAAAATGTTCGTCAAGTGATTCGTTATAATTTTTCTATAAACTAAGTTCTATCAGTTTTAGTGTAAATAGGGCACTAACAGTTTCTTCTTGAATTTCTTTATAGAAGTAAAAAGTATTGTTCTTTCCTTCCAAATATTGGACTGCTCTGTTTGTCTTCATGTATTTTTGGTAGTCCAATTTTATTTTTTTTGTCTATCTTGGAATAATTATTTGGTGGAGCCCTTTTTGGAAAATTGTTTATAATTTTCCTTTGCTTTGTTTATTCAAAATTTCTGATTTAGCTCTAGTAGCTATTATCTCCAAATTTATCGTCTCTCCATTATTTTTGTTGTGGTAATAAGACTGTCGTAAGAACCACCCACATCTCTTCCGACTCTGAGTAACGCAGCGTCATTTATTTTGTGTACCTCACAATACTGCTCACCGTTTATTGTGTTACATTCTTGACTGGAAAACTAAGGTTCAGCCTGCTATGAAGCCACCAGCCCAATGGAATTTTAAATGTCAGAGCGCGTAATAATTTTAAAAACTCTAAACGGCATTAAAGTTAGAGAGACATAATGTGCTTTGATTACTTAAAAAAAAAATAAAGATTCTATAAGTTTTTTCAGCCTTTCTTCAAATTCGATGTAATAAACATGTCGGGTTTAGCATTTAGACGTCTGGTAGTACTGAAAAAAATCAAGAAGAAAATAAATAACATTTAATAAAATTGTTCTGCATACAAAAATACATGTTAATCCCAAAATTTAATAACGCCATCCCAGCCTGCCGATATCATCTTGCTCGCTTCATGTGGATGCCATAATACACTGATGCAAACGTTATCGTGGGCTTTCCATTTTTTGTATAATTTTGTTGTTTTCCAATCCCAGACGTATACTTTTCCATCTGCGTCACCGGATACCAAATAGCTCATGTCTGGAGAATAATCTAACGAGCATGCGTAACCTGCTACCATATGACCGGTGAAAGTCTTTTTTCGGTTGATTTTAAAACGATTCATGGCGGAGAAAATCACAATCTTATTGTCCATACTTTGACACGCCAACCACTTTCCTAAAAAATAAAAAATATTGTTATATGCATGATTATAAGATTTCATTTTAACTTCAAAGACATCTTGTAATAAACATAATTTTTTAATTTCTAGCTAGCCAAATATTACGTACAATTGAAAAACGAAAGTTTTATCTTGTATAATTTTTTCTTGTAAGATCAATATCTCTATCTCATATCGTAATTATTGACACAATGTACATCCTGAAGTGATTTCAGAAAAAAATATACTCCCATAGAAAATGTCCAATCCAAAACATATACTGCCTGGACTATTAGAATATTACAATTTATTGAAGTTACTTAAAATAACCAAATTAGTATATTACCGTATTGTGTAGATGACTAATACAGCTCAATTGTTACATTTTACGTTACCTGCCAATGAAATCCCTATACAAATATTCTGAAAACCATGTAACAGCAATAACAGTTTCACTTTTAAGAATATTTTTTAAAATGTATCATATAAACGTAGATAAAATGCTTATCTTAGAGACCGACAATAATGACTTTTCAAATAGGAATAATTAAAATCTAAAACAATAAAAAATAACTTACCATTAGGTGCTGGTGTGACGGCTGGCATGCTGTGCATTGTAGGATCTGCAATGTATTTCATGTCGACAGGTATATCCCATTCCCATACCCTTAACGACTTATCATCTGAGGTAGTAACAAACCTTCGGTTTTCGTCTACGAAAGTAATGCTGTTGACAGCTCCCAAATGCCTATCATATTCCTGAACGATGTCACCAGACCTAAGATTAAAGTAGACATTAATACGCAATGGTCAAGTACTAAGAAAATTAATGACTACATCTTTATACTTCGGAGAAAAGATGTTTTACAAAAAAACCAAATTTCTGATAAAAAAAATAATGTGAATAATATATAATAATAAATGTATCTACTTTTTCTTTATCTTATTTTAAATAATTTATCCTTTAAAGTGGTTGGTAGTTAGAGCAAGATAGTTGACTGTATTATAGAGATCAGAAGGAAGATGTTTGACTGTTCTCACAGCAATGATTATATTCTATACTCAATAAAAATGAGGGAGAACCAGTCACGTTTTGATTTTGAAAGAATACCATTAATTTTTTAAAACATGTATCTGCAATAAAAGTTATATAATACCAATAAATATGAATAGATGTTGATGGTTATTGAGGTTCTGTACTGCATTCTGTAAAGAATAAGTTTTTTTTTCATTTATGCCCTGCATTGGGCATTTAGGAAAAATATGTGGGTGTTAAAAAAGGAAGGAACTAACAAAGTTGCAAGCTGTTGAAATGTAGATGTATCGTAGAATGCCACGCGTAAGCTGGAACAGCAGAATAACGAATGTATCAATCCTGAGAATGATGAACACCCTTCCGCAGCTTATAAACAATAAAAATAAAGTGATATTTGGGATGGGAAATATGACCAGCTGCAATGGATAATAGAAGGGAAGATAGATGGGAAAATGCGTAAAAAAAGAAAACGTGACTCAGAAGAAACATCAAAGAATGAAAATGGACATCAAAGACCAAGAAAAACAAATATACTCTAATCCATCGATCATATGAAAGCGATTAATGTACCTTATAATCAATGACCTCAAAAGAGATGGCTCCTCGGAGAAGCAGAAAATAAGAACAATTCAAATCGTTTTTAAATATAACAACTCGAGATGATCCACCTACATTCACAAGATTCTGAAGGAGTGTTGGCTTTCACGACCGGTGTCTTGTATTAATAGATTCATTAACATCGTCGCCATTCAATCCGTATTATGGCTTAAGCTTTCGCGTATTATCCTATTCTGAGGTAGATTAGTCCCCTTCACTCTGATTTTGTTAAAATTTATTGCGATTAATACATTATTACTCTCTGTTTTATCTGAGGATGTAGACATACAAAGAGGAGTAAAGCAAGGTTATATACTCTCACCAGTATTGTTCAAAGTATACTCAGATCAGACAGATATACTTGTATCAGAAGTGTCAACAATATCATATTGCAGATGACACTATTCTAATCATTCTGGACACTCTCTAATCAACGCTTTCTAGGGCGGCCTATTGGTCTATTTTCAGCCGGCCTCCATTCTGTGATATTTTTTGTATTTCTTTCATTGTTTATTCGGCAAGTGGCCAAGCCCACGATTTCTATGAAATTGAAAAAACTTTACTATAGCAGCGGGCTTATAACTTATCGAGCTAAAAGTTCATGCGGATTTTGTAGTCCCCATTCTGCTCCCGGATAGGCCCAATAATCTTCTTGAGCCAACTTTTGACCATCTGATTTTTATTTTTTTTTTAAACCAGAAATGTTGACAAATTAGGGCCAAATTTTTGTTTTGTCTAGCATTTTAATAAAAAGAATTTATCTGATTTGCACTTCCTTCCTACGTTTTACCTTGTATATGTTTGTAAGTGATTATCTCATATAAAAATATGTAGAAATCTCTGCGAGCTGACCTATTGCAAATGAGCATAATAATATGGGCTGCTTGTTACACTATTGGAGCCCAAAAGTTTTACATAACTTTACCAACTTAACTTACCTAGTATCCCAACAGATAATTTTCTTGTCGGATGTACCAGCAACAAATAAATGCTGCTTATTTTTATCTGGGTTAAATTTAACACAGTATGGAATTTTTCGACTAGTGAATCTTGAAACAACTTGTCCAGTTTCTGTGTCCCAAAGTTTAATATACCTGAAAATTGATTAAAATATAAATAAATAAAAATGTTTGATTTTAAAACTAAAGAATATAAGTACTTTAAGTACTACTTATTTACGTAATGATAAAGTCAAGCAGAATTTCAGAAGATAAGTACACAGCTCATATATGTACATCAAGGAATTATCTTTATTTGTTGGGGTTCATTTATCATAACCAGAATAGTTTACACGCTTACGCTTACAGTCAATGTAAGCGAATAAAGAGATTTGACATTATTATAGTGTGATTTTTTGTGATAGTGATTTTATCAAATATGGAATCAACTTTTAATTATAGACCAATCAAAAAATGGACATTTTACACTAAACAAAAAGAGTGTTATATTAAATGTCTACAAAATTATTTTCGGCAACAGAATCTTTTTAATATCGTTAACAGTGTAGTTGAAATGTCATCTACAGCAATGGGATATGGAAAATCAACTACATATAAAATGTTAAGAAAAATTTAACAGCCTGTAGAAAGCTATAAAATAAATCAGCTTGTATAACTTCATCCAAACCGAGACCCGGTAGACAAGGTAGGTATTTTAAAATTATTAAAAATAGAGCTGGGTGGTTGTTCTAAAAATGCCATTCTTAGGAGAGTCGAAACTTTTTCATTTTGCCATTATGCCATTCGAAAGTTTTACAAGCTATTACCGATGATCCTCATTTGCCCAAGATAAACAGACCCAAACTTTACTTGAATTACCTTAAAGCTTAGAAAGTTTTACTTGAATTAAACTTCAAATACGAAAAATTTGTCATAATCAATGCTTAGGAAATGGTTTATGAAATTGTATGTTGGAGATGAGAGTACCTACGAAAAATAAAACAGAAAATAAAAGACAGAAAACAAGAATATTTATTGCAATATGGATTAATGAAGGAAACGAACAGTTTGGAAAAACAAAAACATAAAAGCAGCTTTTGGCATTTCTATAAGGATATTCAATTGGTTTAAAGGGACCAACCAGTAAGGGTTGACGACTCGGATCATAGTTACTCATATTGGTAGTATAAATGGATTTCTCGAGGAGGATTTACTTTTGTTTGATCAAAGAAAACCTAAGATTATCACGAAGAGATTCAAATGTGTTTGAAGAATATTTCCAACAAATGAATGCATTCATACTTACCTAAATATTCAGTTATTGTGATGGACAATTCAAGTTACCACTCCAGATCAGTTTACGTTTACCAACTATGTAATGGAAGAAATATTGCCAACATCCATAAACAAAATATAAAAATATGTTATTGAGGAGATAGCCAGAAAACAAGATATTGAAATACTTCGCCCTAACAGTGTGAGCTTAACCCAATAAATTTGATATGGACTCAAGTCAAACGTAATATTGCTCAAAATAATACAAAAATAAAATTTTCGGATCTGACTAATCTTTTTCATAAAGCAATATCAGAAGTAACCACAGAAAATTGAAAAAAATGTATTAATCATTTTATGGAGATTTAAAAGAACATGTGGGAACTTAATCATATTATTAACACTGAATAGAGCCTATCGTAACTTCTCTTGCAATGGACAACAATTCATCTGAGACAGTATATGAGGAACTACAACTGTAAACTGTAGCTTAGAATTTTATTTTCCTCCGTGAAACAACATACCAGATGATAAGTTGATAGATGATAAAGATAAGATAATAAGACATCAGTACAGCATTTGACAAAGTGTGGCATGAAGGGCTTATTCACAAAACGAGCAAACTTGGATATAGCAAGGCAATAGAAAGTTCAGGATTCAAATATGTCACACCAACCACCCCTTAACATTGCTTAGTCTGTATGCTGATGCCCTAGCAATAGCAGCAAGATCTGCATCCAAACCTAATGAGAATATAGCTACAAGATGCTATAAATCAGTTGGAAGATTGGTGCATTCAATGTAAAATCACAGTAAACCTAGATAAGTTCTAGTCAGTCATGTTCCAAACAAGTATATGAAACTTTCTTGTTACTGTTGTGAAACAATAATTATATTTCTTCTAATAAAAGTATGTGCATGGTCCAAATAACTCAAATGGCAGATTAACTAACAAAAAGGGAATAAAACAAGTATACCTTGTATTACAAGGGAATAAAACAAGTATACCTGGTATACAAGTTCCTTGTATACCTTACTTATTATTAAATTAACCTTTATTATTATTACTTGAGATTATTATTATATTAAAAAAGTACCTGTCATATCCAGCTGAAAGGAAAAGCTTTCCAGAATTATTAAAGTTAATATCTCTCACAGCTTGTCTATGCCCATAGTAAGTTCTAATACATCTTCTCTCATTATAAACTTCCCAAATCTTAATCCTACAATCCATACTAGCAGACAGGAACAAATGTGCTGTTCTGGGAAACCATCTGATGGCTGCAACACCTTTGGAGTGCCCTATAACAGAAAAAAACATCAAACTTGACTACTTTTTTGACATGATGATTAGTATAAAATATTATATAGATGTAGACTATTGTTCCATGATACAATATTGTTTTATAGCATAATCATTTATTAGATGGTTTGATTATTTGAAAGTACAATATATGGCAGTTCATTCAAAAATATAAATAATTATTATAGCTAATAGAAGAGTGTCACAAATTATACAAAATTATCAAAATATCAGAACCTATATTCCGATGTGTAACAAATTATTTTGTAATTGAGGCCAAAATTAAAAAGTCAGATAATAAGAACGTAGATCAGGCGTAGGAGTAAGTTAATTCATCATAATCATATAGCCACTGTTTGCGTCCACAGTCATACATAGGTCTCATCAAGGTTTTTCCATTTATTTCTATCTTGTGCTGTCATAACCCAATTCATTGAGATTCTCTTGATGTTATCTAACTAGCAGGTGGGAGGTCTACCTTGGCTACATTTATCACTCCTTGGCCTCCATTCCAGAATATTCCTTGTCTGTTTTCCATCCCGCAATCATGTTACATGTCCCACCCATCTACATTTAAGCTGTGTAATGCGTTCATCATCTGCCTGTGATTTTCTATGTATGGCCTTGTTTCTTGCTCTGTCTCTCAGTGTTAGGACATTACTTATTATTAAGCATTTCGTTTTTCTTTGAGTTATTTTAACTGTCTGGCTGTTTTTTGATAAGGGTAAGAGTTTTGGCTTCATCTGTAAGGACTTTTAAGTGAATTGCGATTTAAAAATGGATCTTAATTTGCTGTAGGCAGCCCACCTCAAGGATATTCTTCTTTGTAACTCACATATCTGATTACCTCTTATGATTTTCACTTCATGTCCCAAATATGTAAAGTGAGTGAGTTCTCAATTTCTTTTGGCTCAATCTTGATGTTGTTGCTTCAATGATGATTCATTTGTCTTCCCAGATAAATGTTTTAAAAGCATATTCTAATATTGCTGAGAACAATGTTGGGGAAATGATGTAGCCTTGTCTTACTCTTCTCCTGATTGTATTTTATTGCTGGTCTTGTGGAGATTTATAGCAGCTGTTGCATTTAAGGGTGCTAGAGAAAACCTAATCAACATCAAACATGAATGTTCACACCCACACTCTATTTATCATAGTAATTGTCACAAATAACTTAAAGAAATATGTAATAGAGATAATATAGTAATAAGCAAAGCATAAAGGAGACTGCCTAGTTGTTCTCAATAGAACTGACTACATCTCGAAAGTACATACCTTCCTAAATTCAGACCCACCTTTTCAACTTCAACCCGTGAATACAGACCTTACTCTTAAGTTTCACTCCTACCTAAGATCTAGATTAAAAGTATTTGATTCATACCTGTCTCAATTTAACTTAAAATCTACTGATTTAATTGACATGAACCCTACTAACCCCCTTCTATATGGCCTGCCTAAGATCCAAAAACAAAATACTCCAATAAGACCAATAGTTAATTTCATCAACAGCCTAGTTAGCAAACTAGCATCATTTTTTAATACTAACATCAAACTTCTTACCAATTTCCACAACCCCTTTGCAGTTTTTAATTCAGTTAACTTAGCAGATAAGATTAATAAAGTAGACATTCCATATAATTTAATACTTCTGTCATTAGATGTTACCAATTTATTCCCTAGTATTCCCCCACAGGAATGCATACAACTGGTTAGAGAGTTACTTTTCAAGAATTCAATACCTACTCATCCTATTTTTGATATTTTCTCTTTATTAGGCCTATGCTTGGGACAAAACTTTTTCAAATTTCTCTTGTTAAATTCAAAAGTATGGTTGATTGCCTATCTTAGTCTACAACTAAATTCTCTTTCAAAAAACCACCTAACTGCACCTCTGGTTTTAACAGCTTTTGTAGTTATCTAATATTGTTAATAATCCATTAGATTTTAGAGATAGATATAAATTTCCATACCCCTTTAAAGATTAATGACCGATTTCAGATATGATTGTGTAGCCGAATAGTTTCGATATCAATGACAGTAGGTATGACAATACTGACACATATCACAACTTCTGGTCCCGTCCTATCTCTCCAAAATGGTACCCAGAAGAGCGCAATTAGATGTTTGGTGTCCTTTTAATAATCATCTCCTATAGTGCTGACAACCTAGCCTATTTCTTTTAATTATAGTCCGTAAGTTGCCAATTTTTACATTAAATAATCTTCTGTCTACTAAATTTATAATTTATAGCTAAAGCCAAAATTTATAGCTTAGGATGATGGAGATATCGAAAAGCATTCAATGTTTTTTTTAATTTTATGGTTTTACTTCGAGTTAGTAATTATCTGGCACAACCTAAAGGAGCTGCAGTTGGAACAAAAGTTTATTTCTATATTTACTGTTGTTACTGGAGTAACATTCCAGAAATATATAAAAAAAATTAGTAGGATTGTATCATTAACAATTTAAACATAAAACACCATCAGTTTTATTTTCAAAACAACTTTAAATTCATACAATGATACTGACATTGACATCAGCTGAACCAGTTCTTAGATACTTACATTCTTAATCATGTTGCTCATTGAATTCTAATAATAACAATATAACTTACCAGTCCATGTATGAATATGAGACTTGGGTAAAAAACACTTTTCAGGAGGTGTATCAGATTTGAGATTAACCCCAACATCTTGTGGGGCATGCAAAAAAGACCTTCCTTGATAGTCCACTGAATCTTTGATATGCAATACAGACTTTTCCTCAATTGGTTTGTCCTCTGTTGGTTTACCTAAAAGTTAATTTTTTTGTCAAATAGCATGTTTTTCACCATCAAATTTAATGACATATAAATAACTAATAGATATAATAAATGCATAACAGACTTCATTAAAACTGTAGTGATACTACAATGGAAATATGCTGAATATGTAACAAAACTACAAATGTTCCTAACAGGAATAAAATGTATGTGTATATTCTATATGTATTTTCTATACCTCTTGGTTTCATACTATGTACAATTGTTACTATAAGTCATGCAGATCTTTGAAAATAGTTAATCTTGTTACATCAAATTGCTGACAATATTTATAAGCCATACTTTTTTATTAGCACATGATGTAAGACTTAGCAGGGCTCAAACAAGAGGGATAGAACTAGACTTATAGTATTCTGGTGGCAATATTTTTAACTATATTTACCCTATTAGTGAGAAGTATAAATAATAATTTAAAACTATGGTGATAATATGAAGTGAAAATCAGATATTGCAGAACAAACATATACGAAATATGTATGTATACAAATATGAAACAGTAAGAAAATAGCAACCAAAAAGTAAAAGAATATGAAATTAACAAATTACAGAAAAAAACAACTTATACAATGATGAAATAAAAAAAAACAAAGGATGTAGAAATAAAACAATAAATAAAAATGACAAATAATAAACAAAAATACACACAAATTTCAAATAAAATATACCAAAATTGTAATGTTTGAAATTACCTTTCTTATTCTTTTTAGAAGTTATTTCATCTAACTCAGCCTGTTCTTCCTCTGTTGGTCTAGAAACTTTTTGTTCATCAACAAAACCACCCCACGGTCCCAAAAATCCTTCTATATCACCTGGATTATCATTTTTCTTCCTTTTCCTCTTATCCAAAGGTCTTATCTTTGAAGTTTCAAATACAGTCTTAACACTTTCTACGTCTTTACCTTCATCAGTTGAACCAACAACTTTTAGATGGCCATCATTACTTATTGATGGGTCTAATGCATAACCATAGCTCGTAAAAGTTCTTCTCTGGTTTTCAAATTGAAAATCACTTACATGAGCTTTTTCAATATGTCCCGAGAGCATGTTTCTTTCAACAGATTGTTGTTGCGTTTTAAAGGGATTTGCTGGACCTACAACAGGAGCAAATAATACATCGTACTTTGGATTATATGTCAGTTCTCCACTATCAGGATGTATATGCATTTTTTCTCCATCTAGACCTGTAGGCACTACATTTGGAGCTGCACAAATAGCAAGCTTATTTTTAATGGAAAACTCGGAATTAATGGTAATTTCAGTTGTATTTACTGGAATGTCTTTACTTTTATTTTTGTCTGTATCATCTTCGTCACTACTGCCCGAATATTGTTGAAGAGCTAACATTCTAGAATTATGTGCTAAAAACAAAAGTAAATTTTTTTTATATATTCATATGAGGTTGATCTTTTCAATATCCTCTTATGGATTTTATCAAAACTGTTTGTTTTTTAAACGCAAAATATCACTCCTAACCTAACTCTAACACAAAACGTCAATTGTCTTTTCTTCTTTTCGTTTAAATATATTGAAAGCATTCACTAATTTTATTCGCGATAGCCAATTCCGACAGGGGGCGCTCAAGATTTGAAAGATGGGCGATAACTTCGGGAAAACAAATAATTTTGTCATTTGATCTCGAAGCTATAAAACGTTTAATATATAAATCATTTACACGTGTGTTTTGTCAAAGTGAAAGTTGGAATACGTTCTTCAAAGTTTATTTGTTTGTGATTCGAGCTTATACATACGGCAATTGACTCCCAAACCTGAATAAAAATAAAATTAAATGTTTGTTTTTTTACAGTATGTCTGAAACACGGAAAGTAAAATTTACATTAATTATTTTTGTTGTTGCAAGGTCGACAGAGATCTTTAGTTGAGGGTGAGGCAGTTTTTGGAGCTGTCCACGTTATATTTTGTAAATTACGCCCTACGTTTTCTACTAATAACTTCATGAGACCTTTGGGGCAATTTAGCTGATGGAAAAGCATCTTTCTTCAGTCTTCTCAATTTAGTTTCAGGTGTTACTATAAAGTAAATTAAATATGAATATATTAAAATATAAATAATATTTTAATCAACACTTACTTGGAAAGTAATCGTTCTCAGTATAATGTAAACTGCACACAGTCATGTTGGTTATAGGTTTGCCAATTCGCAAAATGCATTGCCAAACTTTTATGTATGGAATTTTTTTGTGAATTATAACATTCAGGATCACTGCAATAGTTTTTTGAAGTCGAAGTCATTGTTAATTACAATATAAACCAGTCTCTAATAAGTATAATAATATGTATACAAATTAATGACAATTTTAAGGTTTTCCGTAAAATATATTTACCGTAAATAAATTAAACCGGGTTAATTTTTCTATGCACACCAGATAAAATGTCACTGAACAGCACTGGTTCCGTTTAAAACATTGCTGATTCCGTCTGCGCGAACGAGATACGCGTACTTATTTTTTCAAGCAGAGTGGGAATTCTGATTGTTTATTATTCGGTGGTATCGCTAAAAAATTCTTTTAGCACTAAACTGTGGCCCAACTCTTTTTCGGAGAACCGTTTCTCCCTTTCTCGTCGGCCCTGACCCTACCTTCACTAGGCATTGTTTACCCGATCTCCGTTAAGATTCCTCAGGCACCAGGTTTGCCAGGGTTTGCCCGTCTGGATTAGACACACTTCTTGAAGGTGAGGATAGGAATTAGTAGGAGTGGCTAGAGGCACAGCCACCTTTACATTACGTAAAGTAAAGATAGCTGTGCTAGAGGCATCAGTTAGATTCTAACTCGATGGCTAGAGGTCTTATCAGAAATCAGGAATCAATAACTTGTATTGCGCATAACTACTCCTTGGAAGGTGGAATTCGAAAGCACAGAATAAATAACATTGTTTATTATTCTGTGACGTAAGTAAGTACTGCTGTTTATCCTTTCATGGGTATTTGCTTAAAAAAAGTTAATACAAACTTTTATGAAAGTTATATATTTCAAATTATATATTCAAACTTAATTTTCTCCCACTTTATTCTGCGATCTTTTATCTTCCGAATTCAAAATGCCGCGCCGTGTTTTGTGATTTTAACGTTTTTGAGCAGTTTATTTTTCTTCTTGACAGTTGATCCAAAGACAAGTGACAACAAAACATATTCATGTGCAATCATAAGATGCGCCATTTTATTTATCAAAACTAAAAGAAAACGGTGGAGGTTGTTGGTTGGTAAATGTAACATCTGTTCATTAACTTGTATTGTTGAACACATTGTTGAAAATAGCATACGATTGCTTTTAATAGCAATCTATGCTTGTAACAAGCATATAATTTTAGTTTATTATTTTAGTTGTCTATCGTGCCATTACTTTTTTCAAGAGTATATAGCTATAACTTTTATATATATTTTTTTGTTAATAAGGTAAGTAAAATTTTAAATCTGGTTTAAAATATTAGAATTACATCCATTACTATTTAAAGTCTTAATTATTTACATACTTTTTATGAAACCTTGCAAGTTTTTTTATCCTAAGTTTTAACCAGTTTAGACAGATAATGTTTCTGTATTAAAATAACGACATAACAATAGTCCCAATTATTTTTTTTCTTTATAAATAATACCTAATCATAGATCACAACTAAACCGGATTCATTAATGGGTTGAACAATTTTGTTAATAAAACCATGGTAAAATTGAGTATTCAAAAGATAGCATTGCATTTATAATATTTTCTAATTCTTGCAATCATTTTATATAATTTTTGGTAGATCTTCAAAGATAAAGAATGAATTTATCTCTAGGTATCAGCATAGTTTTCTAGTAGTAATCCATATATCTGTAGACTAGACAAAACACATGTTCTATTACATCCATCAGATTACTGACCAACCACATTTTTATGATACAATTTACAACTCTAGTATTTGTATAGTTCATAAATTTAGAATACTTTTTACTTTAATGAGCTATGCAATATTCTCTTTGTCACTTTTTTAGGAGTATGTAATTTGTATAAAATTTTTTTTTCATTTATTTGTAGGTTGTTTCTAGGAACTTAGAATTAGATGTCAATGAAATTTTTGATGTCAAATTAGTCCCATCCCTTCTGTCACCACATATTTCCTTAATTGTGTATTAGTATCATAATATTTTAGAAATATTCAATATTAAACAACTAGTTAAGATACTGCTTGAACAATGAATATTGGAATTAATGGAAATAGAACAATATGTAAATTTAACCTCAAAGGAATGTGCAGGTTTGGTACAAGATGTTGGAACTTACATGAGATTCCCGAAAAAAGCCCTCACAAGATTATAGAAAAATATGAGGTAAGTTACTCTAACTATTCAATCTGCCTATACAAATAGCTTCTGAATAACTAGTGATCAAATAAGGGGTGAAAAATATAATTGTGTTTGAATGCAACTATACTCTGTCATTGTTTCTACACAAATATACCACATATTTAATGTTTACACAGGTTAATAATAATGACACTATTATTATATTTAATTACAAAAGAAATAAGTTTTATTTGTTTAAAAGTACAAAAGTGTAAAGTGTACAGATACATACTGGTGACAAGTGACAAGTAAGTCATCAGTAATCAACAAAAAGAAAACATTTTGCCAACATACATAAAATAATTATAAAGTAAAGTTTATTCGTTTACCAAATTCCCATCAGTAAACATGAGCACATGTTGATATTCGCAGTCTCATTCGTCAAGAGGCAATTAAATATAATTTATTAGACAGATTCTCATGTTACAGATCCCAACTTGCCATCATTTTAAATTCAAATTGTATCGTGTTGATTTTTAAGTTAATCTATTGTGTTATATTTATGTTATAGTTATTGTTAAGTTATTTACTGGTCGTATTATTTTTTAGAGTTTAGTTTAAGTGTGATATAATGATTAATATTCAAGAAATTCTTACGCTAACAGTTTCAAAAGTAAATATTTTTAAAAATCATATGATACATAGATCGTACATCAGTACGACCCTGTTTGGCTTACACGTGGTTCTATTGACGATTGGGAATATGTAGAATGAATAGGGTTTAGAAGCCATGCTCTTACTCCAGTCCTCAGAGACAAAAAGGCCACTTAACCTGTAAAAATCATATGAACAAGCTGAATTCTGCTGAGATCATTAATTATGGGACTCCAAAAAAGATGCAAAAAAGTTTACCACTTTTGCCTCCAGGCTTATGAATATGTATTATAACTGTGCTTGAAGCAGTGGTGTATATCATTGATGAATATGTTAAATAACAGGGGTCCCAAATGAGAACCCTGGGGTACTCCTGAATGAACCTTAATCTCACTGGAAACAAAATCCCTGATATGCACCATCTTAACTCTGTCAATTAAGTATCTCAGCCATCTAAGAAGTGGTCCATCAACACTCATTTTTTTTAAGTTTAACTATTAATATATTATGGTTACCCGATCAAAGGCCTTGGAGAAATCAGTTTATAGTGCATGTACCATACAGCCCCTCTTCATGGCCTTCCTCAGAAAGTCAACAAACACTGGTAGATACATTACATCCAGTTGATAGTTTTCTTGATTACTATCAAATGGTATTACTTCAGGTTCAGTTTTAACAGGTTCAGTAATAGTTTGCTCATCCACACCTCTATGTCTCATCACGTGAACTGGATTCATTTTCACAAGTTTCATCAAATCTAAATGAATGAGATGTAAACACTGCTCATTTTAGAGGGTCCCAGAGGCGGCATCTATTGTGACAATAGCCAATAAAAATACATTTTCTTGATCTCTCGGAAAACATCCTAGATCAATCTTTTTCAGGGATATGTGCATTACAAGCATTACAACCAAATAATTAAAATTTGCTCATATCAGGTGTGTAACCATACAAAACTTCAGCTGGTGTACAGTGATTAGGCAATGTACTTGCGGGAGCTCGATTTATTAAGTACACAGCTGCAAAGACAGCTTCTCCCCAAAACAAACTGAATTCTTTCATCAAGATAACTACTTAACCATGAAAGGAACCATTCAGGAAAGCCAATACATCTTAATTTAAACATGAGTAAAGAATGGATTACTGTGTCAAAGGTCTTCGAGAAATCAGTATAGATGGAGTCCACTTGGTACCCATCCTCTTACCCATATATCGTAAATAGTGTCACTTTAATCAGAGTAATAAGAGCAATTTAGCTATGGTAGCCACCCTACATAGAATAGAAAGACAAACTTTTGTTTTTTAAGTAGTTTTTAATGTTTTTAGCCAAATGAAGAAGATGGAGCTTGTGCTCTTCCTCTTATTAAAGAAACAGAACTCTCACCTAAGAATTACGGACCTGGTACATCTACAACAGAAACTGCTATAAGTTTGGTTAAGAAGGTATCAGAATCTGAAGAAAAAATCTGTGGTATTTGTTTTGATATAGTTTTAAAAAAATCAAGGTAGGTGTACTTCAATTTTATTTCATATTATAATAATCAAACAGTTTTAAAAGGTTTCCAAGGTGTACAAGAGTATAGTTTTTTCTCAAACTCTTCTTTCAGTTTTGACTAAAGCCTATGGTTTAGTCACATCGAATATTAGGTAGTCAGTCCATCTGGTAGGTGGGCGGCCACTGCCTTCGCTCGACAATATGTTTTGTCCATTGGTTGTCAGATAGTCTGGCGACGTGTCCTGCTCAATTCTATTTTGGTGACGTGATTTTTTGATAGCGTCTGTTTTTTTTATCTACAATGTATTTCTTTGATTAGTATTCAGTCTCTTAGTGAGATATCCAACATCTGGGGCTCCATAACTCTCTGAATCACGCGAATCTTTTTTACTGCCTTTCTTGTTGTGCTCTTGAGTGTTAAGATTTCCGCTCAATAAGTGAGTACACGTAACACATATTGGTCAAAGATTTTCCGTTTGAGGCATATGGGTAGGTCCGATTTAAATACATACTTTAATTTACCAAACGCTGCACAGGTTAATCCAATGCGATGTGGGAGCTCACATGTATAATTATCTTTCTCCAACAGAATTCCACACCCTAAGTATTTGTATGATGCAGTCTGCTCAATATCCTTTCCACCAACAGCAATATTACGATTTAGTACCAGCTTAGTCATTATTTACTTCCATATTACTCATATTAATCTTTAGTCTGACTTACAAGGAAATGTGATATAATTTTTCCAACATTATTATTGCATCATTCATACGATCAGATATAAGGACGGATGTCATCTGCAAATGACTGAGCTTACTTCCATTGTTGATACCATATTAATTCAGATCTTCCTTTTTACAAGTATGTTCTAAAAGTGTCGTGAATAGCTTTCTTAAGACAGTCTCTCCTTATCATACTCCTCGCTGTATACAGAATTTATCTGTTTCTGGTTCAGATAGTCTTACGCCTTATCCAAAACCTTACATAAATTTATATAATATATATATATATATATATATATATATATATATATATATATATATATATATATATACAATCAAATAATCTTAATATTTTATAGGTCTCAGCAGACATTTGGTATCCTTCCTAATTGTAATCACTGCTTCTGTTTTGCATGTATAAGAAAGTGGAGGCAAAGTAAAGAATTTGAATTTGAAGTGTCAAAAGCTTGTCCAGAATGTAGAATTACATCAGGTAAGTGTTGATTTATGCAAGTTGTATGTAAAACGCTTGTATCTGTGATTAAACACATCAATTTCACTTGTAGATTTTGTCTATCCCTCAAGAATATGGATCGAAACAAAAGAAGAAAAATTGAACTTTATAGATGGCCAAAGACATAAAATGAAAAAACAAGACTGTAAATATTTCCGCCAAGGTTCAGGAAAGTGTCCGTTTGGAAATACATGCTTATATTTACATGCCTTATCTAATGGAACAGTTGTAGATGTAGGGCCTCCCAAAGCTAGGAGACGAAGAGGTATGGGGTCTGGTAAGTTTGTTTAATATGTAATTGTCAATAACAGTTGAGTCATGGCTATATAAAATCTGCAAACCATCTGGAAGGGTCAAAAAATGTAAATTCTATTCCACTATTTTATTCTCATAACACCGCCGAGATTCTTCATTTGAAACATGACTAAACAATTAACCATTTTATGTAGTATATGCAAGATCAGGATCTGTCGGTTGGTCCAAATAATTCTGTATAGTTAGATGCACTTATCTATTTCCGTGGCTAACAGTGTCTTAGGCTTTAGTGAATTTGCATTGCAGTGATCTTGCATCAAATGCAAGAAATTTGTAAATTTACCTTCACAATATGAGTTTTTATTTACTACACACTTGCCGTCAGTTTGTTCGTAAAAATTCCATCAGCTTCTTGGGAATTTTGTGACAAAAAAATGGGTTAGTATCTTTTATCGCTAACGAGGTATTTAGTAAAAGTTACGACACCGCATGAAAATATGTTAAGATTTGTACAGATCCTTGGATAATCTGTTTTTTTGGAAGCCACCTAATATGAACTGATTACACTGCAACCATTTGGTTTATTGCACACCTTCCATTTATGATACCCATTCTAGAATTCTGAAATCTGGCTGGAATTTTTAACGATAAGACTACCAAAGATAATAATTAAAATACTATTATAAAATAATACCTCAATCAACTATGGGAGCTTATCGTCTATGCTTCGCCTATCTCAGTCTCTCAAATGTGAATCTGTCTTGTTTTAAACTATGAATTAAACATAAAAGTGAAACTGGAACAAACCATGAAGTGGAAATATCCAGGAGTGGCTAGTATACCTGTTGAATACAAAGCATGTGGTGTTCGTGTGTATTGAAGTATAAAACCTCAATATTACCCCTATATAAACCCCTATATTTATACCTCAATACACACGAACACCACGTGCTTTGTATGAATTAAACAATGAAAATTCATTTGGTAACAAATAAAACAATGAATTAACTAATATTTATTCAACATAAAATAAATAATATTTAGTTTGCAAAAACAATCCTGCCTAAAGCTTTACAATAAACAAATTTAAAACTGATACTTATGGCATCGATGGGTTGCTTGCTTCTATTAAGATGTTTGCCTCCAGATTATGTGGGTAGGTCTTGTTGTTGCCTCCAGAGTATGTGGGTAGGTCTTAAAGACAGCTGCAGTTATTTAGTTCTACATTATTCCATAAATTATTCAAATTATTCCAGAAACCCAAGAGATTTCTGCAGACCATAAAATGAACCTTATTCCATATTTCCTTCTTTTATAAATTTCAACTACACACAAAAAAGAATATATCCCACCATGTTAGAAAAGCTCATTGACAGAAATAGTGGGAGACAAAAATTGTGACTACAATGAAGTATAGCACAGAAGCCATAGAACATATTTTATGTCTATGATGGAATTAGCTCTTCTGTCAACATAGACCAGAATATTTAGTATACGGGACAGAAAGAGAGAGGGTGAATATTTATTCTACCGGACAGAAAGAGAGAGGGCGATGACTTACGTCATTAAGCGTATCCACCTATTAACGTTTCTTTCATATAACGGCCCACTAGAGCTTAATGTAAAATATGTGTTCGGCGAGGGGAACAAATGTTAAAAAACATGTCCAACAGCTACCGTGTTAATAAAGATTTTTTGCTTAGCGATTCATTTGGTTCGTAAGCATGACCCGACAGGATAATTGTTAATGAAATCACCATGTATTGTTTGTTTGTATCGCTTGTAATGACGCTTCAGATTAAATTTATTATTATTCTCTTATTAGTAAATAAGAGTTGTTCCTCCCACTCAGGTTTAAATTCACGAATCGTGATATAGCCTTCATTTACAAGTTAATGAATGAGTGACGAAAAAAAAATTTTTTTTCAATAACTCGTGCGACTTTTAAGATTCGGGTTGGCCACCCGTGTCCCAGTGGAATAGAAATGTTTGCATTTCCACCACCACTGTAGATTATAGTTCTTAAAGCTTTTTTTCCAGAACATTTTCATTTGTATAGTCATAAGACCCCACTACAAAATCACTACATTAATAACATAATTAATCAAACTCACATTTTTTGCATATATTTAGAATAGGAGAATACATTGATCTCGTAACATTGCTAGCCAAAAAGTGGCCGCAAATAGTTTTAATTAAATGTATAAAGTAAGAGAGCTAGCGCACAACGCCATTGGTGACATGGCGAGTGTCAGTTGTGTGATTTTGTAAAGCATGCGTCGATAGATAGTGGTAATAATATACATATTATAAACATATAACTAAAAATACACTTTTCATTTTTCTAAAGTGCAAACTTTATTTTAATAATAATAATAATAATAATAAAGGTCTTTATTTTTCCTTCAAATTCATACAATACACAAAATATATAATTTATATATGCATAAAATACAATAAGAAAGAAAAAATGCCGAAGATTAGTTAGAGCTGATTTCAAGAAATCAGTACCTCTGCTTTTCATCTTAAGCAAGAGAGAAAAAAATATATATAATATATTTTTTTGCATGTTATGTAACAATCAATTAAAAACCATAACCAATAGAAACATTTAACATTTAAATATTGTCCAAAAACTATCACACAGTTTATACATACTTCATAACAGGTCATCAAATAGTTGCACATGTGTTACTCACTTAGCAATTTAGATTTAAGAGATTTCTTAAAAGATATAATCGATTTTAATTTTAATTCTTTAGCTAATCCATTATATACTTTTGATATTTGATATGTAAATGAATTTTTGAATTGTTCTGTACGATGTGGCGGAGCTGCAATTGTATTTTTATATCTTGTATTAACATTATGTATGTCAGTTCTGTATATAATTTTTTTAAAAAGATATGCTGGTAGAGAGTTTTTGATAATTTTGTGGAAAAGACAAGCAGCATGTAGAAATCTTCTCTTTTCCATGTTCAACCATTTTACATGTTTTAATTTGTGAGAAATAGGCTGGTGTCTTCTTACACCACAGATCAGACGAAGACACGAATTTTGAACCACCTGAATTCTTCTCCTGTCATCTGAACTAATACAAGGCCCATACACAACATCTCCATAGTTAAATTTTGATAGTATCAGACTTTCGCACAATATTCTTTTTACTTTGTATGACAGATAGCAGCGATTATGGTAAATTGTTCTTAGACTGAGAAATGCTTTACTCACACAGGTGTTAATATGTTTTGTAAATTTGAGGTGATTATCTAAAGTTAAACCTAGATTTTTTGCACTAGTTACAGGTTTAATGATTTCATTATTAACAACTATTTCAATGATGTTACTCATTTCCAAACACACCCTGTTTGGACCAAAAACCACCAGATTAGTTTTTTTAGAGTTTATATTTAATGCATGATTTCTTGCCCAAGCAATCAATGATTTAATATCTTGATTAACAATCTCAATAGCACTTGCTCTGTCAACCGGGTAAAATGAGTGGTAAATTTGTGTATCATCTGCATAGAGATGAAATTTACAGGTATTCAAGGAGGTACCAATATTGGTGGTGTATAAAGTAAATAAGATTGGACCTAAGATTGAGCCCTGAGGTACACCTGACAAAATGTTTAGAAAATCAGAGCTTCTTTCGTCTACTTTGATGCTCTGTTTCCTGTGATGCAAGTATGACTTAACCATATTCAATGCATCTATGGAAAAGCCGATTGACTTCAAAATTGCACAGAGTAGTGAATGATTGAGAGTGTCGAATGCCTTAGAGAAATTGATCAAAACTAAAATGGTAACCTTACCCACATCTCTTTCTCTCAAAATGTCATCAGTTATTTTAAGGAGTGCTGTTTCACAGTTGTGAAATGGCCTAAACCCGGACTGAAAATCAGTTACAGTCGATCCGCCGGATCTTTGCACATCGTCATCATTCTTATTATAGGAAATAAATCAAAACATGTGAGTCAAACGTATGTCGGCTATAAGAATTATTATAAAAATTAGAAAATGGCTAATATTACAATTGACGTTTTTATACTTCTCTTTTATTTCATTTATTGCATTTAGAAAACTGGATACGTATACATTTATGAACGTGATTTTTCAATTTTTGGAAACCTATAGGTTGTCCAATAACATCTACAGTAAATAAATATTTAAACCATAGTAATAAGAAATTAAAGTATTTTTTTGAATATTTATTGAATATAAGCAAATATATGGTACTGACATATCGTCAGATGATGTTCCTGTTGTTGGTAAATATCGGTTTAGATTTAAGAAGGTTACAAAAAAGAATAGTAACAAAAATGTGATATGAGAAGACTAAAATGTGAGTAAACAAAAGAGACGTTTTTAAAGATTAGATAAGAACATATAATAGAAAAAAGAGAAAAAGAACAGTCAGATGAATGACAAGATACTGCAACTCATGGAAAAAAGAAAAAAATCAAAGAACAACACAAGAATGTACAACAATATTCACAGACAAATAAGAACACAAATACGAAAGGCCCAAGAAAATTGGTTAAAATCACAGTGTGAAGAAATATATTTATTGAAAGAAAAACACGATACGTTTAAAATGCATAAACAAGCAGCTGGTCTTTAGAAATTAAATACAGCTAACAAACCGCGAGATCAACAGAGAAACATCATCACAGATAAAAATCAAGAAATTTGCATATGGACCAAGTTTATCAAAGAACTCTGATGATAGTAGATCCCAACAACCTCCATCCCACATATGTAATGACCACTTACAAATCACATCAAATGAAGTGGAAAAGGCAATATTACAACCAAAAGATGGCAAAGCTCCTGGACCTGACAATGCACATGCTGATCATAAAACTATTTAACACCAACGGTACTCAACTCCTAATAAAAATATTTAATGAACCAAGAACATGGCTGAAGTCACGCCGACGTTTATTGCTGTACCAAAGAAAACAAAATCCGAATCCTGCAGTGATTTGCCGACCATCAGCTTAATGAACCATCTTTTAAAGTTATTTCTAAAAATCATACATCAAAGAATATATAGACTGTGCGAAGAAAAATTCAGTCGTAGTACAAAGTTTAGTTTTCGGAATGCAGTGGGTACGAGAGAGGCTCTCTTTAGCATAAAAAGGCTATTTCAACGATGTAGAGATGTGAACTGCAATACATATGCATGCTTCATTGATTACCATAAAGCATTCAGGTTAATGAACAGAAAGAGTAAAAATTGGGACCATTCCTTAGAAATTAAATGTAGGATAGAGAAAGCCAAATCTACATTTCAAAAATGGCTAAGCTATTCAAATGTCATGATTTATTCACACCCATAAAAATCAGGTTACTACCATGTTATATCTTTCGTATACTATTGTACGGAGTTGAGTCGTGGACTTTCACAGACACTACCTGCAGGAACATTGAGGCTTTCGAAATGTGGCTTTATCGTCGAATCCTGAAGATATCTTATACCGGTCACGTTACTAATCAGGACGTTTTATTAAGAATGGAAAAAGAAAAACAGCTGATAACCACAATAAAAACAGCCAAAATAGAATACCTTGGTCACATCATTAGCAACAACGAAATATATGAATTGCTGCAACTAATTTTACAGGAAAAAGTAGATGGAGGAACGAGGCTCAGGAAGGCGAAGGATTTCCTGGCTGAAGAATCTATGTATGTGGTTCAACAGAACAAATATTTTCAGACCAGCAGTGTGCAAAGTACAAATTGTCATGATAGTCGCCAATATCCGAAACGGGTAGACACTACAAGAAGATCTAAAAAACTGAATATAAATCTACTCCAGTGCTCCATCATCTTGATAATTTTGTTTATTCAGTGTTAAATATGGTTTTCAGACTTAAGTAATCACTATGTTTTAAAAAATGGTCATACAAAAATTAACACAACGAACTTCAAATAAAGAAATCTATGCATAATAAATTAAAAAATAGAAAACTTGAGCTGGGTAAAAAAGAATTTATTATAACAATAATATAATTTAAATATTTATTGAAGCCTCATACACTATACAGCCATGTAGCCAATCATAAATTTAAGAATTCTTCACTGTCAGAATCTGAGCCACTCATATTACCAGTGTCTATTATGATTGGTTTAATGTTAGTGTCAACCATATTTTTTTCTCAGATATACCACTTTGTAATAATTTCATGAGTATGTTTCACACATTTTTCCCAAATTTCTGTGTTACATTGGTTTAGTGCCTCTTTCCACATATTTATAACAGCATTATCAGAATGTCCATCTCTACCAAGATTCTTATTGTAATATATGACTTGCAGTTTGCCCAAATTAATTCAATAGCGTTGAATTCACAGTGATAAGGAGGTAGTCTCAACACTTCATGGCCGTGTTCTTTTAGTAGTTCATGCTAACAGATGTTTTGCCAATAAATGCAACTTCTTTATCCCTTAATATTTATATTAAGGGATTATATTTATATAATCATTACTTATACTTTGCAGAGTAACATGTTTCTCTAAAAAAAAAAGAACAGATAAGTACAGAATAAACCACACTGTTATAACTAGTTCAATGAAAAAGAAGTAATACTTTGATTTTATAAAACTATAAATTATTTCAAATTAAAAAACTCACAAGAAAATTGACTTAATATCCATTAATGTATTCAGCAGAAATTTTCTTAAACTACTCTCAACAATCTTTTTTACAACATACATTTATATAAAGTATTGATTAAAAAGTACCTTCTGGTTATCATGGTACATGATACCATTATCTTATGGTATATCAAATTCAGATTGAAGAAATTTTTAACTACTTACTTTGTTGGTACATGTCGTATACTGTATTACGCACTGCCATTTTTGATCCCTCAGACAGATCAGTTGTTTTGTTTTTCGGACGAGGTCTACTTTTGTCTGGCTTTGAAAGAATGTGATTATTTTCTTTCCTTTTAATAATTGTACATACTGTTCGTCGTTATATTTTTAATGCAGCAGCTACTCTCTTAAATAAAGAATTGTTTAATGATTTTCATAAACGAACATACATTTCAATATGTTACCTGTTGAACAGACGAAAATGGCTCCAAAGGCCCTCCATTTACTTTTTCTAATTCGAAATACTCCAACACATTCAACACAAGTTGCTAAGCTTGAGAAGTTAAAGGCTTGCCAGGCATACTCTAAAAATAAAAACCTTTAAAAATATTTCATATTGTCCGTTGACGTAGTTTTAGCTATATTTAAATAATTAATGTCAATTTAGAGGTTAAAAAAATTTATTATTCGTTATTAGCTAATACATGAATTCTTACCTTAATAAATTGAACACGAAGGTAAGGGTTAGTCGTTATAACAACTGTTTGTTAAAAATATGTATATTTAAAGTATGAAAAAGGATTGATTATTTAAATCAAACGAAAATAATTTATAAAAATATTACACTCTGTCAAAACAAAATTTCCAATTGTCATGTCAATTGTCAGTAGACGAATCAATCAGCGATCATTGTTCTATGGCTGTCTTTGTTCAATGCATGGTGTTGTGTATGGACAGGCGGTTTAAGTTAATAGTTTTAGTTTCTGTGAGTAGGAAAGAGACGTAACATAAAAAATAATTCGTGAATAATGTCATACTTGTGCAAAGATCCGGCGGACCGACTGTAAGATATTATTGTTAGAAATATAATCACCAAGCTGCATTTGCATAATGCGTTCTAACACTTTTGATAAAGTAGGCAGAATACTAATAGGTCTAAGATCCTTATATTCGGTTGGATTGTTACATTTAGGTATGGGTCTAATTAATGCTTTTTTCCATTCATCTGGAAAATAGTTACTGGAGAGGCAACAATTCATTATATGCGTTATATAAGGAATGATTAATGGGCAACATTGAGCAACATTTTTAAGTTTAAACCGTCTGAACCTAGAGCATTAGATTTAATAGTATATAACAATTTTTGCACTAGATCACAAGATACTGGAGTAAAGGTAAATTGTTCGCGATTAGGTACAGTATTTAAATAATTGTCAATTGTATTTTGATTGATTGTTAGATGTGGGATGCATGATGTGTAGTACTGATTAATCTCATAGGGTTCTTTTAATGTTTCTGGAATTGTGTGTTCTGTCTTACCAATATTAATGAGTTGTAAATTTTTCCAAGTATTTTTTATCCCACCCACATGAAGTTTGTGTTGAAAGAAAGCTTTTTTTTCATTCTCACATGCTAATGTTGTATAATTTCTAATCATTTTGTTGTAGGTAAGGTGAGCTACCTCCTTAGTTTTCTGCCCCTTTTTTTTAGCCTGATCTCTTAGTGACTTAAGAAGTTTCACATTATCTGTTAGCCAAGGATTATAATTTTTAGTGACTTTAATCTTTTTAAAAGGAGCATGTTTGTCGAAGAGAGCCACAATGTTGCTGCTTAAGAATTTTACTTTATCATTGATGTTTTCAATGTGATAGATGTTGGCAAACAAAGTACAGTTTAAATCAAGTAAAAAAAGATTTACATCAAAGTGTTTGAAATTTCTAACAGTCTTAAAAATTGGGGCTGGTTTTTCTGGGAAGATATTGACGTCACAATAAATAAGCTCATGGTCTGTTATGTGGTCAAGAGAACACACACCAAAGGATTTTATTCTATTTTTGTTTGAGACAATTATATAATCAATCAGAGTCTGCGATGTAGGGGTTATATGAGTTGGCCCATCAATAATCTGTACCAAATTAAAACTGTCAAGTAAGTCATTAATTTTATGAGCTGGATTCAGATGTGGATTGAGTAAGTCAACATTAAAATCACCCAAACAAAAAATTTCATCACAATCTGTAAACATATCAGCAAGAGATTTTTCAAAAAATTCAATAAAAGTATTAATTATGTAGTCTGGTGGTTTATAGACTACACCTATACCTATCAACAAGTCATTAATTTTTAGTTTGATCCACACTTGTTCTATGTGATTGTCAAATTTAAATTCAGAAAATTGATAATTATTTTTTATATACATACAAACTCCTCCACCTCGACAGTTGGCTATTCTGTCCTGACGAATTAAATTGTAACCATAAATTTGTACAGCGTTATTTGGTATTATTGGCTTGAGCCATGTCTCAGAGACACAAAATATATCAAATTGTTTATCAATAACATAATTAGCTAAATCAACTATTTTAGGAAATAAAGAACGAATATTAACATGTGCAACTTTTAACCTACCTACTTAACAGTATAACGAGCTTTAAAACTTGTTCAGAATAATCTGATACTCGCCATCCTTGTCAGGCCAGTGTCGTTGCGCGCTTTCTTAATTTTTCTTTGATACCTCGCATTTTTAATAATACCTTTTGAGGGTACAAAGCAGGAATAAAGGTCAATGGAACATCAATTAACAACATTAGATATGCGGACGATACTATCATAATAGCAGACAACCTCCAAGACCTCCAAAAATTTAATAAACAAGATAGTTGAGTATGGAGAAGAATATGGATTACCAATAAACATCAAGAAAACTAAATTTATGAGGGTATTAAAAACCCAAAATAATGATGAAAGCCTGAACAATAAAGGTAAAACTTTAGAACAAGTTGAAAACTACAATTATCTTGGCACAATAATTAATCACACAAACGATTACTCCAAAGAAATCAAAGTTCGAATAGAGAAAGCATGAACAAACTTCAATAAAATGAGAAAGGTACTTTGTGCAAGAGAACTGAAATTAGACATGAGAGTTAGACTGACAAGGTGGTATATTTTCTCGACTCTGCTTTACGGAATAGAATCATGGACACTTAACGCGTCGACTACTAAAAAGTTGGAAGCATTTGAACTGGGGGTGTATAGAAGAATCCTGAAGATATCATGGACCGAACATGTAACAAACAACGAAGTCATGAGAAGAGTAAACAAAAGAATGGAAATATTGGAAACCGTCAAGACACGAAAGCTGCAATACCTGGGGCATGTTATGCGTAATGAAAGATACAACATACTTCAATTAATTATATAAGGGGAAATCCAGGGCAAGAGAAGTGTTGGAAGGAGAAGAATCTCATGGTTGTGTAACTTGAGGGAATGGTACGGATGCACATCAATCGAACTACTCAGAGCGACAGCATCTAAGATCAGAATAGCCATGATGATTGCCAACCTCCGTCGCGAAGATGGCACGTAAAGAAGAAGTTTTTAATAGCTAACAACATTTTTCTCAGACAACCTTATATCATCATTAAAAAAATTAGCTTTAAGATAATATAAAAAAGATGCATATACGTCATGAGCAGCGTATTTTTTTATTTAAAAAATAAATGAATTTTTGTTCAAAAATTAACACTTACATTACATAATAACACATCACTTTTTGAGTGGCAACATTTTATCAATGTTTTCTCCTGTTTTTAAATGTATATAAAAATGTGAGTTTGATTAACTATGTTATGAACATAGCGGTGGGATCATGTACTATTATTAAAATAAGGAAGTTATCCAATGACATGCTTCGGTATAAAAAAAGTTATTTTTAGATTAAAAGTTGTGTCTTTTTGCAAAGAATTAAAAAATCTCATGAAACGTTTTAGGTGAAAGGGAAGATATAGACCAGAGAGAAGTATTAGAACAAATATTGTTATGGATGAACGATGATGATGATGAACTTACCAATGGGCTGTTTGATTTAGATTTGAATGATCCGTATATAGCCATCCAATATTATGATAAGGGCGATTTTGAATACTACCTTGCCATGGACCAACTGATGAATGATTACGGAACGGATGATGATGGTGATGACGACGATGATGATATCTCTTTTGATTACTGATCTTTCATTTGTTAATATTTTTCTATTGTCGTTTAATTTACTAATTATTTTGGGAATATTGTCTGTATTTTAAAGAATAAAGAAATAAATTTAGTTAGAATTATGGTGTTTTGATTACAAAATAGTAGAAGGAAAGACACTCGAGTGCACTTTGATGTATGAGGCTCTGACGCTATAATTCACCGCCAGTAATTAGCCATTTTTAATCTGAATTAATTTACAAATCATTTTTGTAGTTCAATTATTATCCACTAGTCGTCACTATCTATAATTAGCCAATTTTAATCCAAATTATTTTTTAACCCGGTATCTTTAAACACCAAAAATTCATAAAATTATTTTATTGGGTACCTACATAATCTTATATAACACTCAATAATACCCTGTTTTTGAATTCGTTGCCTAGAAGCAACATTGCTAGCCAAGAAACACTATTTGGTACTAACTACACTAATGAAGATCTCAAAATTTAGTTAATCATATGTAAATAACTATTTAACTAAAAGACATTTTATTGATTTAATAAAAAAATCTTTTACATATAAAGCGCATAAGACTAAAAAATTATAAATATAGGCCTAATTCTAACGGTGAAATGATAAAAAACAATTTTTGTTCGTTGTAAAACAAAGCCGCATGTTACGTTGTATCGCCAGTTTTACAAAACCTACATCTTTCTTGCAACGGTATAAAATGGCCAGTGACCTAACGCATCTGTTCTGGTAGCATCATCAGGTTTTACTGCAAGATAATGGCGAATTAGGTTATCTGTATTTTTAGCACTTGATGGACGGCCTCACTTTACTTTGATCTTTTCAGTGTTGGACAAAGACCTAGCTAGTTCACAAGAGGAATTCTCTTGTGAAGTGGTCAAATAATCTTTTATTGATGGCATCTGTATTACCCCCATAAAAATCAAAATAGAGTCTGTTATTTCGGAAGTTTTTGTGTTGATAAAATATTCTTTATTAGATTTAGTGAAAAAAAAACCTTGTAAAATACTTAAGAGGCAATGTTACCTCTACTGCGTTATTGTCTATAGTTGGATTTTCGAATAGAATGGTTTTTATGTCACTTTCAGTCCAGTTTTAATATACTAACTCCACTACTTTTTTAGTTTGCTTGGCGGTTCTTCATACTCCTCCGTGTCAGACAAATCGTAGAGCTTAGGATCGACAGGAACAATACACGACATTTTTATGTTCATACTCTTCTTCCATAAAAGGAGGTACAGTACATTCGTTCATCAAATTCCCAACTAAACAAACGCACGTGTTGATATTCGTCAAGAGGCTATTAAATATAATTTATTGTTGTCTTAAGCCATACGGATTCTCATTTTACAGGTCCAAACTTGTCAGTCTGTTTAAATTCAAATTGTAGCGTGTTAGAAGAGTTTAGTTTAAGTCTTTAGTATTAAGTTTTATAGTGTGTAGTGAACTTTTAGTACCGAAAAACAAAGTATTTGTTAATCAAAAGTAAAAATAGCTTGCGGTAATCACTTTAATAAAGGTAAGAGAAACCAATATTTTAATTTATTGATGTTTCGAAAAGTTTTATTTCCTTTTTAGTCCATTTATTCATGGTTTTTGCTGTAAATATTAAAGAACCGCTTGGATTGACATGAAATTTGGCGTATACATAGCGAACGACGAAGAAAAAAAGTGATATTGTGCTGATGTGTGCTTTTTCCATGGGGGTGAGTTTCACCCCTTCTCGGGTGTGACAAAAACATGCGTTCAAAATAAGTCCAGCATTGAATAAACTGACTAATTCTAAGCAACTTTTATTTTGTATAGTAAAATATGATCATTTTACTATAAAAAACCACATTTTTATATACAGAATGCAGTTTCATAACTTTACCGATATTTTCGATGATGCTGGTTTTATTACAATACATATTATTTTTCCCTAGGCTATTTTGACATTCTCTCAATCAACGAAGTACTAAGTTATTGAAGATAAATAGAATAAAAAAATGTCAAGCACTGATACAGCCGATAACTCCTTGATATTGATTTAACCCGTATTTTACCTAAAAAAAAGACCAGTAAGGGCCATTTTGACGTTAAAACGAAGGAAATGGTTCTAAATGTATTTAAAACGGAAATGCAGGAGAACCCTACACTGTCGAAAAGTGCGATTTCTATTAGAGTAGCAGATAAAACAGGTACTGATCTTGTTTCTCCATTATTTATTTTACATTGCGCACTTTCACTTTATTTAATAAATATTGTTACTTTTTATCTATTGTAGGCGTGTGTAGCCGTAGTGTACGCAATGTGGTTCATGAATATGAAATTGCGGGAACATTGTCGACACCAAAATTAGTTGAGCATCGTAAAAGTATTGTTAACTCGCCTTTATTAAAGCAACTGAGTTGCTTTAATAAAGTCCTCGTAGACATACCGTCTCAGGACTTGCAACTTAATGTAGAGTCATATGTCGCCATGTTACCGATCCAACGGTAACTTTACCATCCTATTTGTAAACACGACATAATGTAAACTAAACTTCATATATTAATTTTTAAAGGGTTTTTACCCTCATATTTAGTGGCTACATTCATGTAATATATTGACACTGATGATGGAATACTTATTCCGAAAACGTTTTGTCTTTTTAACATAGCCCGACGGGGTTTTTTATATACCTTTTTATAAAGGATTTTATTGGAAAATTTTTTATTATATGGTATACAGCCAACTACAGGAACTTAGTTTCCTTGTAAATAAATTTTAAGTTTCAACGTCGTCAGCGAAATAGCATTTTGATGGACAGGGACGAAATTGTCTTGTGGAGACGAGAATTTCTGATAAAATTTAAGTCTTACAGAAATGAAAACCGCAAAATTTACTACTTAGACGAGACTTGGCTAAACGCTGGTCACACCAAATCTAAAGTATGGGTCGATAATTCTGTAACGTCTTATAAACAAGCGTTTTTAGATGGACTTTCTACGGGGTTAAAAAATCCTGCAGGTAAATGTTTATGTGCTTTTTCACTTCAAGTAAATTTTAAAATAATAAAATTTTCAGGAAAATGAAAAAGACTAATAATCTGTCACATTGGTAGTGAAGATGGGTTTGTTCCAGAAGGGCTGTGGGTGTTTCAATAAAAAAAATGGGGACTACCATGAAGAGATGGACGGGAAATCTTTCGAAAATTGGTTCAAAAATATGCTGCCCTGATTGGAAGACAACGCCATCATCCTATTGGACAACGCGTCTTATCATTCCAGGAAATTGGAAAAAATTCCAACTACTGCTTCTAGAAAAGCTGACATCCAAGCGTGGCTGAAATAAAAAAATATAGGGTTTAAGGACTCACATGTTAAAAGTGCAACTGCTGGCTATCGTTATGGAACATAAGGGACAATATAATAAATATATCATTGATGAAATGGCAAAAAGCCAAAACAAAGTAGTGTTAAGGCTGCCCCCATACCACTGTGAGTTCAATCCGATTGAGCTCATTTGGGCAGAAGTAAAAAATTATGTAGTAGCCAAAAACACTACTTTTAAATTTGCAGATATGAAAAATATTTTTTATGGTGCAATAAATAATATTAGTCCAACTACGTGGCAGAAATGTGTGCAACACATTCAACAAAAAGTCGAGTTCAAAATGTGGAAGTTGAACAAAATAATAGAGAATCATATCGAAGCCATAATAATAAATCCAGACGAAGACAGCAGCACATGTAGCTTCTCAGACTCTGAGCAATTTAAATGGTATGTTCTTATGCTTTGATACACTTATGACAATGCTACTTTATTCAAAATGTTCACTTTGTTATGTATCTCTCAGTTAATGAATATTTTATTTTAGTACATTTTTCTTCAATGGAACATTAAATTTTGCTCACAATGATTAAATTTCAAGAAATTCCTATCATAATAGTTTCAAAAGTAAATATTTTTAAAAATGATATGATATTCCTCAGTACAACCCTGTTTGACTTTCACGTGCATTTGTTGTCAGTTGGGAATTTGTAAAATGAATGTAGTGTAGTTGATATTTCATTTAAATTTTTCATAGTGAAATCTTATACTAAAAAAAACTCAATTACTCAACTGACAATGTTGCCTGAGAGCTACATAATTTTTATTCAACAAAATAATATGATTACTTACCGTATACAGCAAAAAATTGCACAGAATTACACTAAACAAACACTACACAAACATTTGGCAATAAAAATTATGACACACCCATTCACACGTAGAGTCCTACGGGTATCCTATGTTCTCAAAATATTGTTTTCAAATATCTCTATGCAATGTTAGATGTCGCCACCAGTTTTATATAACCAACACGACTTGTTGCTTATAGTTACCATTGTCACATAACAGCTATATATGGTAGAAACTGACTTAGGTGCTTATAAAGATTATGTTGCCTGAGAGCAACAAAACCAGATACCGGGGTTAAATTGATTTACAAATTAGTAACAATTATTAAATAAAAAAGTCTTCCATATGTGGGATTCGAGTCATCAACTTACGACTTCGGAGGAAAACATGGTAACGCTGAGCTATTTGGACAATTGATATTAGTTGTCACAATACATGTTTTGAATAGTCACAAATCTCATTGGCATCATACTTGAGGAACCTATCTTTCAGATGGAACGCAGATATGGTGGTAACAGAACTTATATTTACTGAGGCGATATTAGACCAGTCAAGTTAATAAGAAATAGCTTTTTTTTTCGTCACAGCTGTATAGACGGGTTTGCCAGTTGAATTGTGTAGTATGAGATATTACAATATCATTATTTTGCTGATAACTTAAAAACTTGTCTATTTAGAGATTTGACGTCAACAAACAACTTTTTTGGAAAAAAGATATGCAAAATGAGAAATGTTAAATTAAAATCGGTTAATAAACGAAAAAGTTATTGCAAAATGAACAACAAAATCGCTGTTTTCAAATATTGTTAATAACTTTTTTATTATTTATTAAAATTTGTTTAAATGTAACTGAACTTGAGCGTCTTATCGTGTTTGACTTGTGTGCAAAAGATGAACCAGATCGGTTCAATAGTTTTTGCGAAATTTAATTTATTTATAAGATTTTTTGAAAAATGAGCTAATTTCTAAGGCTGCTCCAGATAATTTGACTAACCAGAAATATGCATATTAGCGAATGGTTTTATGCTGTAACGATATCAAACAGCTGTCTATTTTATGTTTATTTTCGAAATTATTTATTCTTATTATCTGACTCCGTACTCCAAAAATGAGATTCAGAGATGGCGAGACCGGCTGATAGGGCAGAAAGCATACGCTAGATTAAAGGAGGGCGCGAATTAGATCTGCTCAGGTTTATGATTGCATTAGTGTGCAATGAAATGCAAAAACAGAAACCAAGATATTGGATTCATAACATTAATTTAAAACGAGAAACTTACGAGGAGTTTTATCATTTGTTTCCCGATCTACTCGAAGATGACGAAAAGTTCTTCTTTTCGAATGTCTAGTGGTAAATTTTATGAACTGGTCGAGCTGCCCTTAGAAAGCAGGATACAAACTTTCGAAAATCAATATCTGCTGAAGAAAGGCTAGCGGTTACTCTAAAGTAAGTATCCTAATTTTCAACTAAAATAAATAGGTAATACATGATTTACAGAAAAAACAATTTATTTTTTTAATTAAATTATAATTGATAAATAATTTTAATTAAATTAGTGGTTCAGTGGATGTGAGTTCGATCCCCAGCTCGATGTACAGAGATCAAAAGGCTAACACAGCAGTTTAAAATTCTAAATGAATCTGCGGCTTAGTCTAGAATATGGTGGAGCAGTACGGCAAGAGATAAGGGCTTGCGGCTCGCTCGGTGATACTCCTCTATAGATCCCTACCGGAAGGCGTACCGCCTAAATACCGGTATATATATAATTGATAAATATCGGAGTTTTCATTTTCTGGGCCAAAAAAACTAACTGTGGAGTAGGTGTTCGTGTTTGGGGTAAAGTTATATTGGATTGAGCTTGCCACTGACTTGTGTTATTGACTCCATTGATTGGGCTTAAAAGAGGTGAACAGGATACAGAAGATGATGTTCTATTTGAGTCTACTAAAGGTACTTGAGGATGTACTAATTTTTTTCTCCCTGTTTTAGTCCATTGTTTATTTCAAATGTCTCCGAGTATTGTTGTCCAATCTCTCCTTTCATCGTAACCTTTCCATACACATCCGTATCAACCTGACTAGTTTTTTTGGAAAGCCAAGTTCCTGCACCTCTGTCCACGGTCTGGTCTGCATACTCTATCAAATGCTTGTTTGTTGAACGTATTGTAGTTTAGTAAAAGGGAGACATTTTAATAAGCGGAGTCAAGATATCCAGTCTTCGTCTTGCCGATGACATATTGTTCATAGCCCAAATTGAGAAAGAGTCTGTGTTGATACTTGACAAACTAAAGAGTTTTAAATTGGAAATAAAAGAAGTTTGGAAATGCTAAACTGTTTTCCCTTAGCAAATCAATCTAAATGTGGCTAAATAGGTCGTGACCTTAAAGCCAAAAATGAACCTTTAGAAAACACCTTCCGTGAAAGCGTACAATCATTGACATATGGATATAATTGGTTAATTATTTTTGTTTTTGTATAAAAATGTTTTTAGTAATTAAAAGCAGTTTCCAAGTAATATAAGTAGGTGAACTATGTTTTTATAGAAAATCATTACATTAAATTACCTACAATTAAGAGAACAATAGTAATTTAATTATACTTTGAAACACGAGACAATTATATTAAATTCATCATTAAATCTTTTATACATCAGAACTTTCGAACATTATTTAGACATTTACAAAAATGTTCCGTTTCAAGTATAATGCCATACTTAACATGGGAATATTGTTAGGAATAATTCCGAACTTAAATAAAAATCGCAAAAATTTAACTCTTTACAACATACTGATTGCATTACTTATTATTTTTCATTTCACTCTACTTATTATCAGATATACTCTGGCAAATGTAGCTATAATCACACTCCAAATTTCAATTTTACTTAAACGAGACGAATGGAGACTTTTGATAGAAAGAATACAACTGTGCGAGAAAAAACCTGGTAATCGATTTCCCCTTGAGTTTTTAATATATAATACTGTTCTTATAGTATATTTAGTTGCAGAATACATTCTGTTTGACAAAACTAAAAATAGCAATCAATATGTAATTCTTGTTTATACTGATGTTTGCAGATATTCCTTCTACATTGCGATGTTAATCAGAGGTCATATAGCTCTAATGTACAAGAAGGAATTTCGCAGATTAAAATTGATGATAAAGAACTTCGATGAAAATTGTTTTGTAGAAAATGTGATGGTCACCAAAATTTTATATATTAAGACATATTATAAAAACCTGCTTTATGAAATTCATGGATTAAATAAAATATTTGGTTATTATTCAGTATATAGTACTGCCCTAAGTATAGCTTTTGTAGCAATAGCAGTTTTTGAAGTAATTCAAGTAAAGTCGTTGAATTTTCAAGTAATTTTTAGGATCTGCCCAGCTATTGTTTCATTGGTAAGATGTTTCCGAGTACTTAGTAAAATATGCGCGTATGTATTATTCACTAAAAACCAACCATCAATTATATTTTCCTTGACCAATATATAGTTTTTTTCCCTATCACTATATATATATATATATATATATATATATATATATATATATATATATATATATATATATATATATATATATATATATATATATATATAAGTAAAAAGTAATGGCATATCTCGCAAAACAGAAAACCAAAAATGGTATATCGATGGAAGGCAACCGTATATACGTATTTCTGACTATTGGTCGTCTTCAGTACGGTGCAGCCAAGTTAGAAAAGGAGCATGGAAACTTGGCTGCACCGTACTGAAGACGACCAATAGTCAGAAATACGTATATACGGTTGCCTTCCATCGATATACCATTTTTGGTTTCCTGTGTTGCGAGATATGCCATTACTTTTTACTTTTATTATTCACTCGCATTATCCTTTTCCATTTCTATATATATATATATATATATATATATATATATATATATATATATATATATATATATATATATAAATAAAATACAGGATATTAGTGACTGTCGATATAAACAAAACCACCCGTTTATTAGGGCTGCACTCAGAAGGTTGGCCGAGATGTTAGAGAAACACTCTTTTGACTTTTTGTCGAGCTGTCAGAATTGTTTTATTCCTTTTTCAAGACACTGTAATATAGATAAAAAAATGTGTAAATATTTACAAAATATCACAATTCGTCAGTGCAACTTACTAGTCGTTGAGATTATTTAAAATAAACTTTGACACTCAACATTAATAACACAAATATAAAATATAATAATGGACAATACATTCTAAAAATTTGGTCAGGAGAGTGGCCAAAATTAATACTATTACAGATGGAAGAAAGAAGGAAATATAAAGGAAAAGATCTACAGAAGTATAAAGAAATACAACGAATAATTAAGGAAAAAATAACAGCTAAGAAAATCTATTTGATGAATCAATGTAAAGAGATAGAAGAACTAGAAACAAAATATGATATGAGAAATATGCACAAAAAAATAAGAGAAGTGACTGGAATGGGTCGAAATAGACAGCAAGGACACATAAAAGACAAAAAATGAGTACTACTAATAGATTTACCAAAAAAATTAATACGATGGGAGGAGTACGTTAGAGAACTTTTCCAAGATGAAAGAGGTGAAATGCAGAAAATACAAGAATTAAATCCTTTAGAGAGACAGAAGATCACGATAGATGAAATCAAATATGCTATAAAAAACTATAAAAGACAATAAGGCAGCTGCATTAAATGAAATACCAGTAGAACTGTTAAAACTAGTGGAAGAGGATAACTTGGAAGTATTGGCAGATTTATTCAACACGGTGTACGATACGGGAATAATACCACAAGAGTGGCAGAAGTCAGCATTTATAACCATCCCTAAAAACAAGCAACAAAAGAGTGCTCTGATTATCGAACACTGAACCTCATGAGTCATACTTTAAAAGTATTGCTGAAAGTAATACATAAGAGAATATACGAAAGGCTAGAGAAGGATATTAGCGAGACGCAGTTCGGGTTCCGAAATGGAATGGGTACTCGAGAAGGACTATTTGCCATCAACATATTGATTCAGCGATGCCGGGATGTAAACGTTGATCTACACTTGTGCTTTGTTGACTACGAAAAAGCTTTCGATAAAGTAAGACATGAAAAACTAATATCAATACTTATGAACAAGCGCATTGACAGTAAAATCATAAATATAGTGCAAACATTATTTTGGAACCAAAGTGCCATAGTTCAAATTGATGGGCAACACTCAGAAGAAATGAAGATCTGTAGAGGAGTTAGACAGGGATGTGTTTTATCGCCACTTTTGTTTAACTTATATTCTGAAGAAATTTTCCAAAACACGCTCAATAATATCAAAGCGGGATTTACCGTTAACGGAAAATTAATTAACAACTTACGATATGCAGACGACACTGTGATCATAGCAACGAGTATAGGAGATCTACAACATCTTATCGAAAGCTTAAGTATGCATAGTGCTAAGATGGGAATTACTATTCACGCTAAAAAACAGAGTACATGCTAATTACAAAAAGACCACAAAATATACATCACCTATTGACAATCAATGGCAACGTGATAAAACAAGTAGGAAAATATCAGTACTTGGAAACTTTGATCAATGAAACCAATGATCATACTGCAGAAATAAACAGGCGAGTAGAGATTGCCAGATCAGCATTTATACGAATGAAGCCACTCCTAACGTGCAAAAATATTCGCTGTTATATATTTTCAATATTATTATATGGAGCTGAGACTTGGACATTAAAAAAATGCAATTTAAAAAGAATCAAGGCTTTCGAACTCTGGTTATACCGCAGAGTATTAAAAATATGGACTGATAGAATTACAAATAAAGAAGTACTGGAGAGGGTTGGTAAAGAAACAGAACTAATCACCACTATACAATACAAACCAGAAAACTGGAATACCTAGACCACGTGATGAGGGGACCAAAATATGAAATTTTTAGACTCATAATACAGGGAAAGATTCAAGGAAGATCTGTTGGCCGAAGGCAGAACTCATAGTTAAAGAATCTACGTGATTGGTATCCATGCAGATCGATTGATTTGTTTAGAGTAGCAAGTTCAAAAATAAAATTAGTCATTATGATTGCTAACCCCCGTAGGGAGACGGCACTCTAAGAAGAATATTTTAGGATTTTACTTAATGTTCTAGGTTTTTTTATTTAAATTATTGTGTCTCGGTTGCAATAGCCATTGACACAAACAATATCGTGTACAATAATTATAATAAGGACATATTTCTAATTGCTGCAGTTATTATATAAGCTTTAAATAAGAACCTATGACTAAATACAAGTTTTATCGCTAAGTTATAAATTCAACGTAAAGTAAATGGAAAACAAAGGGTCACATTCTCTTAAACAACTGAATGTCTTTCAAGAAATCAATTAAGTTAAAGACTTGATCGGCTGAATTTAAAACGTCTTTAATATTTGACTTAAGTTATGTTGCACTCTGTGTTTCGCGTACCGGGGACACTCGATAAGGATGTGTTTCACAGTTAATACATTTGGCAATTGGGCTTCGGCTCGGACTTCATTACGTAGTGATGTGAGAATCGGGTATGTCCAATTTTTAATCTGCGGATGACAGATTTTTCTTTTCTAGAGATTGTTGGAAGTTCAAATTTTTAACAGTCTGTCGAATCCCATGTAATGTACTCTTCATTGTGTTCCAGTGGGTTTGCCAGGTATGATACTGTTGTTGCTTGAACATTTGCTTTAGGTCATTACGGATTTGAATATGTTGGGCTTTTGAGTATTGACTGTTTACGCAAGAAACTTGTTTGGCTACCTGGTAGCCAAACAATAAGTAAGAGGATTTCGTCCACACCCCATCTGTACTGTGATAGTGCCTTGATGATATTGAATCTTTTAGGTACTACAAGAAATGCTGTTTCCAAGTTAGCCTACTATTAAACGTTAAAGCGGTATTTTGTGATGGGTGCGGCAACCTTGGATGCCAATTAAGAGGCAACAACCTAAAGGTTCTGACCTAAAACTTCCGACCATTAAAGTACTTGGAGGAGTCGGGGTCTATATCAAAGGCAGTGTGAAGTAAGTGTTGTAGTTCGGGAGGTTTCGGAAATTTGCTAAACAAACAAAAAAGAGAAAAAAAAAGTTTGGCGCCAGCTATCTGTGTGTAGCCCATTACTTCGCATTTCGCAGTGTTTAGTGCCTGTCAAATTGTTGTCCCAATCGCGGTGCTCATCTACGTACGAACGAATTGCCGTACCAATGGTTTTGTTAGTTGGATCTAAGAAATTGCATTTGGGCGAATAAACTTCGGGCTTCAAAGGGGGGCCGGTAAAGTTGTGAGGATTGTCACAAATTACGTATTCGGGAAGGCCAAACATAAGGAAGACATTATCTTTCAAATACGAAGAGCTATTTGTGGCAGTTGCAGTTCTCAGTGAGTGTAGGAAAGTAGGAAAATCAACGGTGTTGTTTGGTGCTTTCTGTGCACCACATACTAAGCAGGACTTAACTTATAAGAGAATGTCATGCCTCATTTTCGGCCAATATTATCGCTCTTGTACCCGGGATAAGGTTTTATAAAAACCTAAATGAGCACCCGTAGGAGAATCGTGACACGACTTAATCATCTCAAGGCTCTGGGGTTTCGAAAATAATACTTTTTACTCAATTGAATTAGTAACCAATGGCGAGTTGGTCGAAACAAATTTGTACACTAGGTCGTTATCGACCTTCCACTAAGCAAATTTATCGGGATCACGGAGTATTCTCGAACAAAAATTGTCGAGAGGGGAGTCGATTGTTGTCGAATTTAATGGAGAAAAGCTCATTCTCTCTAAGTAACGGAAATATTGCGTTCTAACCTAGTGAGCGAGCGACTGGCATAAGCAATCACCTTTTCTCCTCCGTCTCAATTCTGTGTCAATACTCCACCTAAGTCACTGTCACTAGCATCGCACTGGATAACGAAGGGTTGTGTAAAGTCGAATTGAGACAAAACGGGTGCGGAAACCCCTTTATACGTAGGAAAGAGTTTTCACCTTCAAGATTCCAATTGATAGGCTATTTTTTTCTCTTCCCTTTGAGTTGATCGTTAATTGGCGAGACGACAGACGAAAAATCCTTAATAAACCGCCTATACCACGAACAAAATCCAATGAATCTTTTAATTTCAGTAGCGTTTGAAGGGCAAGGGTAACTGACCATCGCGGATATCTTTTCGGGATCGATACGGAGTGAGTAGTCTCACACAATATACCCTAAAAATTTCAACTGAGTTTTGAAAAACTCGAAGTTTTTCAAATTCATCGAAAAGCTTCTCCTCCTTGAGCCTGTCTAAAACTAACTTTAAAATGCTAATGTGCTATGCGAAATTCTGGGAGCAGATTATTATGTCATCGAGGTATTAAAATATCCAGGGCTCGAGCTCATGACCAAAGATAGTGTCATGTGATAGTGTGATTGGAGAGTCCGAAAGGCATGACGGTAAACTGGAACAGACCTCTACCTACCACACTAAATGCAGTTTTTCACGTTCCTTATCAAGAGAACGGATACGAATCTAAACGAGTAACTTCATTTAGTGACCTACCATCAAAACACGCCAGATTTTTTCTTTACAAGTAGAAACTGGGAGATCCAGGGGCTATTAGAAGGTTCTACCACTGTCTATATGCATTTGAATTTTGTAAGTTCATTCTAAGTGCTCCTCATTAGTAATAGTTTCAAAACACTTAAAAGTATCTTGTGCGATGGCACGAAGATTGGAGGACAAATTGTCTATAGTGCAAAGAGTACATAGATATTTCCATCTGGATTGGGACTCTGCAATATTGACTTAACCTTTCGTTTGCTAGGTATTGTCTGAAAAATTTACAGTTAACGACAGTTCTCTAATGAAGTTGCTTCGGAGGACGAAGCTACACGGCGAGACTCGGTACGATAAAAGAGTTCACTAAATGAGTGCAACCCTCAGCAGTAATCGGAAAATCAATGGTACCTTAAACATTTTTTACGAACCATCGGCCAGAGTAACGTGACTATGTTTTGAGGACAGGGCTTTGACTCCCATCGGCTCTAAAAACTTTAAAATTTTGGATCCTGCTACGGTAGTACTGCAACCTGTATCTAACAGAACGGTAAACTCTTGTGAATACACTTTAATCGCGATATATGGTCTATTATTTGAAACCCTATTGAATAAGACGGGAGCAGCATTTGCATTGTCTTTGCTAGTCATAAACTTATGTACAAAATTAACCAAATTAGACAAGTCTTCTGATTTATTTTTATCGGCTACATTTGCTGAGGTATGTTGGCCGACGGAACATACCTCACTTATTTGTTTTTTGCTAGGTAGTTTGTACAGGTGCTAACGGTATGATTCTTATTCCCTCATCGGTAACAACATACCGTCGTAGGGGCGTTACAAGATCGGTGAGTATGGTCCGTGCCTGAGCAATTCCAACAGAGCATCGATTTTCTTTGAGCGTTAGTTGTTGTTGAATTTGCTGCAACTACGAGAGTTTGATTATTCTCATTGGAAACACGAGTCTTTGGTCTTTCTGGGGGTCTGTTGTTCCTGGGAACATCTACGACAGAGACGAAAGTGGACTTTGGTTGAGGTTTAATCGATCTCTGTACCATACTTTCCTAAATGACGCCATTGTTTTTTTTGGGATTGAATTATATTTTATTAGAAATTAAATTAATCGTAAAAATATGGTTTATAAAAATTATACATTATAAACAATCAACATGTCAGTTTAGATACTTTACTGGCCAAAATAAGAGACAAACAAGTTTCTGAAATTAAGAGGACTAGCCTTTGGAAAGTGTTAATAGATTTAGGATTTAAATTCAAAAAAGAAAATAATAGGTTACTTTTATGCGAAAGGAATAGTGTGGTTCACAAAAGAATTAAATTTTTGAGAGAATATACTAGACTTAAATTTGAAAATGCAACATTCGTATATTTATTTGAGACATGGATATTTGCAAAAGGTGGAATAAAAAGAATTTTGCAAGACGACAGTATAAACTCAATAAATTCATGCAGGAGGGAAAGAAGACTTTATAGAAAACTCAGATTTGATTTTTTCTTCAAGATCAATATCTGCTGATTACCATGAAAGCCTGAATAGAGATATGTTTGTTAAATGGCTTGATTAGAAACTGTTACCTAGTCTGAGTGAACCATCAGTGATAGTTTTTGATAATGCACCTCACTAATCTTAGATAAAAACCAACAGTTTATATAGTTGACCAAATTGTATCAAGGTATGGACATCAAGTAGTACGGTTACCGCCGTATCACTGCCGGTTTAATCCCATCGAACACATCTGGAGTATATGTAAAACGTATTTATGATAATCACGTTGGATGCAGTGGATACAGTGACAATGCAGTTAGGGAAATGTAGCAAGAAGCTCTTAAAACTGCAACTCCAGAAATATGGGCCAAAACTGTAAATAAATGTGAAAAATTAATAGAAGAGTGGAAAACCAAATTGGTGAAATTAATCCAGTGATTATAGATTAACATAATTATAGCGGTATTGAATTTAGTGGCGATGATGATGATTTATAAATTTAAATAATCAGTAAGTACACTATTATGTTATGCTATGTTTTATGTTATTTACTTAACAAAATAATTATACAGCAGGTTAACCATTATATTTATACATTCATTATTAGCCAAATAAATAATAATATTTAAAATTCAATTTAAATGTTTGCTCCTCATTTTAAACAAATTAACTCTAACTGATAATACGGGCAAAAATATTCTAAATAAAGTAAGTATAGTAAAATTCCACTATTTGGAAGAGTGATTTCCTCGTTTAAACGCCGAAAGTTCTTAAATTTAAATGTACTCAGCGGCCCCCGAAAACTACCCGTTTAATTTACGTTTTTTCATCAGAAATCGTAGAATGTATAATTAGTACATTTATTTGTGCTTCTCTATATCAAACGTGACCACAAGATGCCGTACAGTGTAGCTGATTCTTGTTCACAAGTAGCAGTTATGGTCATACAAACCTGAATTCTTCGACGCAACGATTATTACCGACATAAAAATTCCAAAAAAATGAGTTTTTTCAATAGTAAAAATTGAGCACAAAATTGTATTGAAATAAATTTTATTTACATGTTCAGTTTTGTTACACATTTAAGTTTATAAAATAAAAATTGATATGTTACATTTCATTCCCATTCCGTTTCAAAAAGGCGGTGCTGGTGGGAGTGCTTCTGTTGCCTTTTGGGATTATATTTTTTACGGTTGAAGTTTGTGGTGATAATCCTAGTGTTATTGGAGTTTGTTGTTTTATAGTAAATTTTTAATTATATTCTGCGATTATTAAAATCCCACCCCGGGTTGTAGTGTTACAAGAAAAAGAAGATTATTAAAATATAATGGACGAACAACCGAGTTGTTCCAAGAGAAGACAGCAAAATGTTAACGTCAGAAGAGAAGGTAGTGATACGATATGAAGGAATTGAATTGCATGATGCAGAAAAATGGCATCAAATATTAGCCAAGCGGTCGATATTTGTAGCAGTTTAACAAAAGTATCCATTAGCTGTATTTATCATGTGCCTAAAAATACATCGGAAAATAAAAAGCAAGTAAAACGTAAAACTAGAGGTAGAAAAAACATTGTTTTGGATGACGAGACAAGACATTTTATTTTCAGAGTAAAATTCCAACACTGAAAAAATTTCTCAAGGACTCGAAAACAATTACTTTTTACCCAAGATATCGAATACTTGTAGAATATTAATTAGAACTATGCGCTAAATGAACTTTCGATATGTACAAACAAAAAAAGTGTGTTATTCGAAAAAAAAAAGAAATTATTGTGTGGAGAAGAAAATATTTTAAAGGAATACGCACCCTTCGCAGCATTGAACGGAAAACATATTATTTGGATGAAAACTGGACTAACAAAGGTCATACAGCTGGAAAAGATCGGTAAGATTTAAATTTCAAAGGTAAACGCGAAGCATTTATAGAAGGCTGCTTTACAGGATTAAAAGCTCCACCAGAAAAGGGACGACGTTTAATCATTATCCATATAGGAAGTGATACAGGGTCCCAGAAAGAGTCTGTGTTGATACTTGACAAACTAAAGAGTTTTAAATTGGAAATAAAAGGAGTTTGGAAATGTTAAATTGTTTTTCCTTAGCAAATCAATCTAAAAGTGGCTAAATAGGTCGTAACCTTAAAGCCAAAAATTAACCTTTAGAAAACACCTACCGCGAAAGCATACAATCATTGACATATGGATATAATTGGTTTATTATTTTTGTTTTTGTATAAAAATGTTTTTAGTAATTAAGAGTAGTTTTCAAGTAATATCAGTGGGTGATTAATTTTTTTTATAGAAAATCATTACATTAAATTACCTATAATTAAGAGAATAATAGTAATTTAATTATACTTTGAAACACGAGACAATTATATTTATTTCTATCAATAAATCTTTTATACATCAGAACTTTTGAACATTATTTAGATATTTACAAAAATGTTCTGTTTCAAGTATAATGCCATACTTAACATCGGAATATTGTTTGGAATAATTCCGAACTTAAATAAAAATCGCAAAAATGTAACTCTTTACAACGTACTGATTGTATTACTTATTATTTTTCATTTCACTTTACTTATGATCAGACGTACTATGACAAGTATAGCTACACTTACACTCCAAATTTCAATTTTACTTAAACGAGACGAATGGAGACTTTTGACAGAAAGAATACAACTGTGCGAGAAAAAACCTGGTAATCGATTTCCCCTTGAGTTTTTAATATATAATACAGTTCTTATAGTATATTTAGTTGCAGAATACATTCTGTTTGACAAAGCTAAAAATAGCAATCAATATGTATCTCTTGTTTATACTGATTTTTGCAGATATTCCTTCTACATTGCGATGTTAATCAGAGGTCATATAGCTCTGATGTACAAGAAGGAATTTCGCAGATTAAAATTGATGATAAAGAACTTCGGTGAAAATTGTTTTGTAGAAAATGTGATGGTCACCAAAATTTTATATATTAAGACATATTATAAAAACCTGCTTTATGAAATTCATGGATTAAATAAAATATTTGGTTATTATTCAGTATGTAGTACTGCCCTAAGTATAGCTTTTGTAGCAATAGCAGTTTTTGAAGTAATTCAAGTAAAGTCGTTGAATTTTCAAGTAATTTTTAGGATCTGCCCAGCTATTGTTTCATTGGTAAGATGTTTCTGAGTACTTAGTAAAATATGCGCGTATGTATTATTCACTAAAAACCAACCATCAATTATATTTTCCTTGACTATATATACATATATATATATATATATATATATATATATATATATATATATATGTATATATATGTATATATATATATATATATATATATATATATATGTATATATATATATATATGTATATATATATATATATATGTATATATATATATGTATACAGTAGACTCCCTCTATAACGAGAACTAAAATAACAGCCTAATTACCTCGTTATAAGCGGATCTCGTTATATCCAACAACAATAATACTGTGATACATATGAATATGTAGTTTTCTAAAACATTAACTTTCTATAGGGAAGCCATTCGGAGCAATATAAGATGCTAATAAAATATTGTTTGAATGGCGTTTTTGAAAAAAAGTTGTTTACTTTTATTGTCAATGAAATACATTAAAACAAAAAGAGTTGTTAACTTTTAAACTACTGCGTCTGCAATTGGAAGAAGTCTGTCATTTTTGACTGCTTTAAATTGTCCAGTATTCTATCTATCATATTTTCTAAAGATGTGAAACAGTTTTATGCTTCTTCATTTGCGTTTTTTCTTTGGATAAAGTTTCTGACAACCTTTAAAACACGTTCCACATCTTGTGTATTAGGACCTATATTATTAGGTGTGAATGGTCAACCCCCTACAATGACACTTGTGAATCATAAATTGTAAATTTCCGACTAAGAATCATAAATTGTAATAAGTTTATTGCAGACGACAGTTAAAAAGAGTATTTATTTATAGCTACGGTCGGGCCAAAACGTAAAAAACACGTTTTTCAATCTTATTTTCTCTCGTTATAAGCAAATTTACCTCGCTATAGAAGGTTATAGTTCAATAGAAATTTCACGTTACATCTAATGTACCTCTTTATAAGCGAAAACTCGTAATAACCGTGTTCGTTATAGAGGGAGTATACTGTATATATATATATATATATATATATATATATATATATATATATATATATATATATATATATATATCTGTAATTCTACTAACTTAGATAATATTCTACTACAACGTTCTATATTTTAGGTTAGGTTAGGTTAGGTATAAAAAACGAATTAAAAAATAATGTGAATGTTAATATGCAAAAAACACTAATTGACAACAAACAAATTATGGATGTAAATACAAAGTGGTATAATATAAAAAACACATTACTGAAACCAGCTCAAGAAAATTTGATACAACATAGATCAGATGCTAAAAAACAGTGGATGACAGAAGAAATACTATTACAGATGGAAGAAAGAAGGAAATATAAAGGAAAAGATCTACAAAAGTATAAGGAAATACAACGAATAACTAAGGAAAAAATCAAAACAGCTATGAAAATCTATTTGATGAAACAATGTAAGAGATAGAAGAAAAAAATAAGAGAAGTGACTGGAATGGGTCGAAATAGACAGCAAGCACACATAAAAGACAAAAAGGAGTACTACTAATAGATTTACCAGAGAAATTAAGACGATGGAAGGAGTACGTTAAAGAACTTTTCCAAGATGAAAGAGGTGAAATGCAGAAAATACAAGATGAAATCAAATATGCTATCAAAAACTTTAAAGACAATAAGGCAGCTGGATTAGATGAAATACCAGTAGAACTGTTAAAACTAGTAAAAGAGGATAACTTAGAAGTATTGGCAGATTTATTCAACACGGTGCACGATACAGGAATAGGAATAATACCACAAGAGTGGCTGAAGTCAGCATTTATAACCATCCCTAAAAACAAGCAACAAAAGAGTGCTCTGGACTATTTGCTATCAACATGTTGATTCAGCGATGTCGGGATGTAAACGTTGATCTACACTTGTACTTTGTTGACTACGAAAAAGCTTTCGATAAAGTAAGACATGAAAAACTAATATCAATACTTATGAACAAGCGCATTGACAGTAAAATCATAAATATAGTGCAAACATTATATTGGAACCAAAGTGTCATAGTTCAAATTGATGAGCAACACTCAGAAGAAATGAAGATCTCTAGAGGAGTTAGACAGGGATGTATTTTATCGCCACTTTTGTTTAACTTATATTGTGAAGAAATTTTCCAAAACACGCTCAATAATATCAAAGCGGGAGTTACCGTTAACGGAAAATTAATTAACAACTTGCGATATGCAGACGACACTGTGATCATAGCAACGAGTATAGAAGATCTGCAACATCTTATCGAAAGCTTAAGTATGAATAGTGCTGAGATGAGAATTACTATAAACGCTAAAAAAACGAAGTACATATATGCTAATTATAAAAGATCACGAAATATACATCACCTATTGACAATCAATGGTAACGTGATAGAACAAGTAGAAAAATATCAGTACTTGGAAACTTTGATCAATGAAACCAATAATCATACTGCAGAAATAAACAGGCGAATAGAGATTGCCAGATCAGCATTTATACGATTGAAGCCACTCCTAACGTGCAAAAATCTAAATTTGGAGCTCAGACTACGTACCATTCGCTGTTATACATTTTCAATATTATTATATGGAGGTGAGACTTGGACATTAAAAAAATGCAATTTAAAAAGAATCGAGGCTTTCGAACTCTGGTTATACCGCAGAATATTAAAAATATCATGGACTGATAGAATTACAAATAAAGAAGTACCTACTAGAGAGGGTTGGTAAAGAAACATAACTAATCACCACTATATAAACCAGAAAACTGGAATACCTAGGCCACGTGATAAGGGGACCAAAATATGAAATTTTGAAACTCATAATTCTCGACCAATTTCACTTCTTTCACAACTTTACAAAACCTTTACAAAGTTTATTACAAACAGGTTAACAATTAAATTTGACGGATATCAACCAGTAGAACAAGCCGGATTTAGAAAAGGGTACAGCACCTGTGACCATCTATATACTTTAAAAATCCTAATAGAAAAGACTAACGAATACAATCTCCCATTATGTCTGGCTTTTATAGATTATGAAAAAGCTTTTGATAGCGTAGAACTGTGTGCAGTAGAAGAAGCATTAGTTAACAACCGGATCGACTCCAGGTATTTACGAACAAGCTGAAATGATAATGACGTTGGGTAATGGAATCGAAACAAGACCAGTAAAAATCAACCGAGGAGTAAGACAAGGAGACACAATATCTCCAAAATTATTTACAGCTGCCCTAGAAGATATCTTTAAGTCAATAGACTGGGAAAATAAGGGAATCCCTATTAACGGACGATACATGAACCATCTTAAATACGCAGATGATGTAGTACTAATAGCCGACACGTGGAATGCACTGAATACGATGATTGAGGAGCTACACATAGAATCGCTAAAAAAAGGACTGAAAATGAATTTCAGCAAAACTAAACTAATGTCAAACAAAGATGACAAACCTATGATAAACATCGAAGGGACAGAGATAGAACACGTAGATGAATATACATATCTGGGTCAAAATGTCAAGGTAAGCAAAGAAAATCAGACTACCGAAATAAGAAGACGTTTAAAATTGGGATGGGCAGCATTCGGAAGACTCTCATACGTACTTACCTGTACGTATGAGATATATACGTACTTATAAATATATCTTAATAAAGACTACGAACCTAAGTATTTAATTCCTGTACCCTACCTGTACTGACATATGTCTGTCGGATCCCATGTAATGTACTCTTGATTGTGTTCCAGTGGGTTTGCCAGGTATGATACTGTTGTTGCTTCAACATTTGCTTTAGGTCATTACGGATTTGAATATGTTGGGTTTTTGAGTATTGACTGTTTACGCAAGAAACTTGTTTGGCTAGCCAGATAATAGTGAAATTTACACCTTAAGAAGCGAGTATACCGTAAGTCCTATAGATTTCTTGAACTAAGGGATGCTGAGCCTATATATTTTTAATCGAGTGTAGTAACGAGAGAGAATCTGTGCATATTGCTTGGATCTTATCATCTGCTTTTAGGTTTTTAAAAAGCTACTAGTATCGCGTAGAGTTCTTCAGTGTATACGCTGCATAAATTCGGTAAAAAAGATGGATTCTATTATTTCATCACATGTGGTAACGGCACATCCAACGCCTGCATCGATTTTGGAGGCATCTGTATATGAAATTTTTTGGAATTGGTTCCTGCCTATGATTTTTCGAAGTGTTGCCTTATGAGAAGGCTTGAGGTTTCGTGTTTGTTGTATACTAAAAGAGAAGTGATTGAATGTGGGATTGGTCTATTCTAAGGAGGAGTATCCGGGATTGGAAGAGAATGTGTTTTAATAAGGTTGATGGTTTTTCTAACTGTTAATTTTTGGATGTCTATTATTGATTGGATCGTTTGCGGGGTCTCCGGAGGCGATGTTGAGGTAATTAAGCGATAGAGAGTGGATCGGATGGATTTGTGGATACGGAAGCAAAGTAATATTGTAGAAGATACTCCCGTCGAATCCAGAGAGGTGATTCAGTAGCCTCGCGCAGTAAATGATGTCTATGGGACTAGATTTAAAAGAGCCTAAGCAAAGATGAATGGAAGTATTATGCACAGAGTTCAGTAGATTATAGTCAGATTTTGATGCAGTCATGTATATGAAGCTACCGTAGTTCAGTTTTGAGCGGATTAAAGCTATATATACATTAAGTAAGAGGCTTTCGTGCACACTCTATCTGTACTATGATAGTGCCTCGATGATATTGAATCTTTTAGGTACTACAAGAATATGCTGCTTCCAAGTTAGCCTACTATTAAACGTTAAACCAAGTATTTTGTGATCAGTGCGGCAACTTTGGGTGCCAATTAAGAGGCAACAACTTAAAGGTTCTAACCTAAAAGTTCCAATCATTAAAGTACTTGGAGGGGTCGGGGTCTATACCAAAGGCAGTGTGAAGTAGAGAACTACGAACACAGTGTTCGTAGTTCTCTGGTGTGAAGTAAGTGTCGTAGTTCGGGAGGCTTCGGAAATTTGCAAAACAAACAAAAAAGACAAAAAAAAGTTTGGCGCCAGCTACCTGCGTGTAGCCCATTAGTTCGTATTTTGCAGTATTTAGTGCCTGTCAAATTGTTGTCCCAACCGCGTGCTCATTTGCGTACGAACGAATTGCCGTATCAATGGTTTTATTAGTTCGATTCATGAAATTGCATTTGGGCGAATAAACGGCACTGTACCATATTTTACGAACGTTATATCTCTCACAGAGATTCTTCAAAGGGGGGTCGGTAAAGTTGTGAGCATTTATACAAATTACGTATTCGGGAAGGCTAAACATAAGGAAGACATTATCTTTCAAATACGAAGAGCTATTTGTGGCGGTTGCAGTTCTCAGTGGGAGTGGGAGAGTGTATTTTGAAATCCAATCCGCAATTACCAAAAGACATGTGCAACCTTTCATGGACCTAGTTAACGGGCCTATCAAATCTATAGCAATTACTTGCCAGGGGAGGTCAGCGGTTTTCTCTCGATTCATCAGTTCCATAGGAACGGTGTTGTTTGGTGCTTTCTGTGCACCACATACTAAGCAGGACTTAACTTGTAGGAGAATGTCATGCCTCATTTTCGGTCAATATTATCATTCTTGTATCCGTGATAAGGTTTGATAAAAACCTAAATGAGCACACGTAGGAGGATCCTGACACGACTTAATCACCACAAGCCTCTGGGGTTTCGAGAATAATACTTTTTACTCAATTGAATTAGTAACCAATGGCGAGTTGGTCGGAATAAATTTGTACACTAGGTCTTTATCGACCTTCCACTTGGCAAATTTATCGGGATCACGGAGTATTCTCGAACAGAAATTGTCGAAAGGGTGTCGATTCTATCCAAATTTACCTCAATGCAACATAAATCAGGATTTTTGGAAACAGGATTTACATGAATTGATAGGTCGGGAGACGCTTTACGTTTGTGGGCCCTGCTAAGGGCATTAGGAACATTATGACATGATCCCTTGCGATAAATAAGATCGATATCACCACCTAACCAGACGTCCAGACGGATTTTTTTGGGTTACTCAACCATAACAGAGAGTGGTGGTCAGTGATATCGACAAACTTAACTCCTTTGACGTAGGGCCTAAATTTCTCAATGGAGAACAGCTCATTCTCTCTAAGTAACGGAATTATTACGTTCTAGCCTAGTGAGCGAGCGACTGGCATAAGCAATCACATTTCCTCCTCCGTCTAATTTCTGTGTCAATACTCCATCTAAGCCAGTGTCACTAGCATCGCACTGGATAATGAAGGGTTGTGTAAAGTCGAATTGAGGCAAAAAGGGTGCGGAAACCAGTGCCTCCTTTATACGTAGGAAAGGCTGTTTTTTTCTCTCCCCTTTGAGTAGATCGTTAATTGGCGAGACGACAGACGAAAAATCCATCGTCCATCTTGACACACTTCGTACGTCTAACCGGCTCTAATCGCGCTAGTCAACTGAACATTTCTTTATGTACTATGACTGAACACGTCTATGCCTGATTGTTGTACTTCAATAAGCGCGACGTCGCGCTAATTACACTCGAATCAAGATACTGGCGACGAGCAGACAATCGTGCGCGATCACAAGTTTACGCGCGATGACGCGCGACCATATAAACATTTGTATATGACTACTCTGCATCTTTAGTCGCGCGGTTTGTTGTACGCGCGTTTACGCGCGACCATCTGAACTTAGCTTTATGCTTTGATTATTCAAAACTTTAATTGATATTTTTTATTTTGTAGAGTTGCTTGATGTTCGATGTATTATCCTGCGGATCGACAACGAATGAATCAAAACGGTTAGTTAAAGCGTGCTTTGACGTGATAAATGATTTTTTGTCCCAAAAACTATCTTCAGAAAGCGTGAAAAGGATCTTGGAACTCATTGATTTCATCGATAAATATCCAGCTGAGTTTACGGCACAAAATTTTTTCATTATTAACAAAACCACGTTTTTGTACGTTTTGAGTAATTGTATGACTTACTTGATAGTGGTTTACACTTGGCCTCGCTCATAATAAAAAGTTATTCGTCGTTTTTTAACTGATATTTTTTATGATTTTTTCTGTAGTGGTTAATATTTTTCATTTAAAACTTCGGAAATATGGTAATAAATCTACCGAATGTACATGAAATATAACAATCCTAATCTTTTTTACCATTGCTATTTCCCTCAGTCGCTGTAATAGTTTAATGCACGGCTTCCCAAACTGTGCGACGCGACGCCCTGGGGCGTCGTTGCGTTGTTCCAGATGCGTCGCGTGTCAGCGCGAACTTTTAATACAGAAAATATATTTATTTGATTTTAAATGAGTATAAAATATATGTATTAATAAATAAATCAAATAAAAAATATAACATCAAGTAGATATACTCGTATAACATGGTCTACGAAATTATCCGAAAATCGGATAATTATCCGGACATTGGCAACACTGGAATCGAGTGAGCGCCGGGCGAATTTTGTTCCGCCGGTCGGCTCCTCTTTCCTATGTTCCCTACTGTCGCGCTTGTTGTCATTTAGTTAAGCTTTTGTTTTGTTTTATGGATACTTATATTCAAAAGAATAGAAAACGAAGTGAATAATCAGGCGAGAGCAGTAATGTTAATTTAAGTAAAAAGAAGAAATATAACGACCAATATTTGGATTTTGGATTTACCTGCGTTCTTCTTCTTCTTCTCGTGCCACTCCTAGCGGAGATTGGAAATCATCATGGCCACTGCGACTTTGTTAGCAGCGCGCCTAAAAAGTTCAATCTTACCTGCGTTACTAAAGGGAATGTAGAACTTCCACAATGTGTTTTCGGCTGAGAGTATGCTTCCTAATAAACTAAAACGGCATTTGGAATCAACTCACAGTCATTTACAAGGTAAGCCAAGAGACTTTTTTGTAAGAAAATTGCAAGAGCTGAAACATCAGACCACAGCTTTGGTTTCAAGAGCATCAATTCCTACCAAAGCATCGCTGGCCTCTTACATGGTGGCTTACCGTGTTGCCAAATGCAAAAAACCACATAAGACCGCTGAGGAACTGATCTTACCTGCAGCGGTTGATATGGTAACAGTGATGATTGAAGAATCGGCAGCTAAAAAATGTACCTCTTTCAAACAATACGGTTAGTCGCCGTATTCACGACATGACAGAAGATATGAATGAGGAAATTGTGGGGAAACTTTCAGGTTTATTTGCCATTCGACTGGACGAGGCGACTTATAGTAATAATGATGGTCAATTGATATGTTATATACGGTAGATACAACAAACAAATATATGTTAGGATTTGTTATTTTGCAGAAAAATATGTGAAAGTTGTAAAGCTACTGATTTATTCGAGATTTTAAACTCATATATGACTGAAAATAATATTAACTGGGATAATTGTGTAGGCGTGTGTAAAGATGGTGCCCGAGAGATGTCTGGACAGTATGGAGAACTACACACTCTCATTAAAACCCTGGCTCCAAGTGTAAAATGGACACATTGTGTCATACATAGATAGGCCTTAGCAGCAAAGAACGTTATACCTGAATTAAGTGTTGTGATGGATGGCATTATTAAAGTGGTGAACTACATTAAAATACGATCCGTAAAATCAGATTTTTCATACTCTGTGAAGAAATGGGGGCCGAGCACACCTCTTTAATTTACTATTGCAACACGTATCTACATACAGAATCACATGATGATACGTAAAATTATTAATTCACAGTTTATATTAAAATTAGCATACCTCTGTGACATGTTTAACAAATTAAATGGTCTTCGCAGTGAAACAATACTCATATTCTGCAATTGGCAGATAAAGTTACTGGGTTTCAGAAGAAGTTGCTCTTATGGAAGAGAAAATTAGAAGATCAACAAATTGACTGTTTCCCTGCTTTACATGATATTCTACAAGAAAAATCGATAGAAATCCTTGATCCCTCTTTAAAAAATATGTTTACACAACACATGTTATCATTGAGCGAACACTTTGAGAAATATTTTCCCGAAGATATGGAGCAATATGACCGGGTAAAAAACCCTTTCCTGTTCATCCACGCCATCGACACAACAGAGGAAGAAGAACAACTGATAGAATTGTCCTGTGATTTCAGCATAAAGCTTCAAGACGCCAAGGACAAACTGTTTGAATTTTGGAGCTTACTTTTTCATGAATGTGCTATCAGCACTGCTACATTAAAGGTTTTATTACCATTTGCGATTTCGTACTTATGCAAAACGGGCTTTTCTGCCGTTGCAGTAATTAAAAACAAGTACAGGTCAAACATAAACTTAGAAAAAGAAATGAGAGTGGCAATTTCGAAACTGGAGCCCCGGTTTCATAAGCTAAGCTCAAAAAAGAAAGCACATACCTCACAATAAATAGCCAGTTACATAAATAAAGATCCCTTTTCATTTTTGTACCTATGTTTTGATTTCGTTCTTAATTACTAATAAAAAATATAAATGTTCAAATAGCATTTTTGTTCTAACTATAACCTGTTACTAGGCTAGTACTAAAATTGAGTATTATTAGGGGTTGGGTTGAGAGATCGTCGCAAAAAAATAGCAGTCTCAAGGGCGTCACAGTACGAATAAGTTTGGGAAGCCCTGGTTTAATGTATGACTTTTTTATTTTAAATATGCACCTTTTGCAAATTTTATTGTATTATTCTTGCTGTTGTATTTGTTTCAATAAATATTAGAAAAGAGGTTGATATAAAATAAGTGTGTATTTTTTACAAGCATATACAGATTTCCTTTAAAATCTATGCATACGAGTATTAAAGTATATACCACAAGCATAAATGTAAGAGAAAACTTGTCTTAATGTTGATCATGACCCTTAAGTATATAGTCATCTCCAGTACTAAAATTACACATTTAAAAAGAGCTATAAAAAGTTGTTATAGTTGTTTTCACTTATCTGAGCTTAAACAAAACGTTACAAATATTTTGGTTTTCCGTATGTTCAGATTCAGACCTGCTTCCTTACAGCTGTCAAGTAATGTTTGCAGATCTTCTTGAGTAGGAGCTAGGATTACTGTGTCGCAAGTTATTTATGACTTCACCGTTCAGAATTATTCCTTCTTGTTTTTCAGAAAGTGGGACCCACGTAGGGTTGTAAAGCCAGAATGATGATGATGATGATTCCAAGTGGTCTACTAAAACTGATATTTTATTCTAATACAGCAAATATACGAACGTCTATCTATCCATGTCAATGTCTCTTAGACCTTTGATCAATATAGAGTGCCTAACACGATAAAGTACCTTTTGGAAGTCTCATGCTTGCCTCTCTCGTTGCACACATGTTTCGAAAACCAAACTGTGTGTCACTTAGGTACTCCTCGTAATTATTATACGAACATGTAGTACCTTTCGTTATAAAGAAGTACCATCTTCTGTATAATAGAGAAGTTCTCCTAAATATTATAAAAACTATCGAAAATATCTACCAAAACAACAAAATGGAAGTCAGAATAGATGGACAACTTACAGAGCCTACAAAAATAGGCAGCGGAATAAGACAAGGAGATTCATTGAACCCAATGCTCTTTACCTTGATCGTGGATGAAATCATCAAAAGCGTTAAAAAAGGAAGAGGATACAGAATGGGAAACAAAGAAATAAAAATACTCTGTTACGCAGACAACGCAATATTGATAGCCCAAAATGAAGATAGTCTTCACAGACTGGTCCACAGATTTAACGTAAGAGCAAAAGAATTTAAGATGACAGTCTCATCTCAGAAAACTAAAACAATAGTGGTCAGCAAAGAACCAACCAGATGTAAAATAGAAATTGTGGTATCAGTATTGAACAAGTAATGAAAATAAAATACCTTGAAATTACACTGTCCAGCTATAGACACCTGAACAAAGAAGTGAGAGATCAAGTACAAAAAGCAAATAGACTGGCAGGATGCCTTAACAACACTATATGGCGAAAAAGACACATTAACGTTGTTAGCTCCCTTTGAAAGAAAAATCTTGCGACACATATATAAGCGCACAAAAGAAAACGGAATATGGCGAAGAAGATACAACTCTGAACTATACAAAATATACCAGGATCCGGATATTATAACATTCATTAAAATAAGACGGCTTCGTTGGATAGCACATATAAAAAGAATGGAAGAAGGCGAAATACCAAACAAAATATTCAAACAGATGCCAGTAGGAAAACGAACAAGAGGAAGACCGAAGCTGAGATACTTAGAACAAATAGAAAATTATGAATAACCTTAAAATAAAAAAACTGGAGAAAAAAAGCACGAAACAGATCAGAATGGACAAGAATCCTAGAAGAAGAAGAAGAACAGGCCAAGACCTATAAAGGGTTGTCGAGCCAGTGATGATGATGATGAGACACATTAACACTGAGATGAACTCAAGAATTTATAAAGCCAGTGTCAGACCAATAATGACATATGCCTCAAAAACAAGACAGAAAGAAAAGTAAAGACATTAGAAGAAAATTTAACGTACAGTATAGAAATGAACGGATAGAAAATGGAAAAAAAGAATGGAATAACCTCATAAGCAGAATGGGGGAGACCCGTGTCGTCAAAATAGCAAGAGATAAGTCACCAATCGGCAGAAGTATAGGACGCCCGCGCATAAGATGGAGTGACAACCTCCCATAGAGGTATTAATCCGCTACTGAACAAGCAGAATTGTTTATAAAGATGAAGAAGATGTATTACCTGTAGAAAAATTCTGAATAAATGGTTTAACAAACTGATGGTTCTAAAATCAGCACAGGTTTATGCTGTTGTCTTCTTAGGTAGAGCTATGAACAATGAATTGGACCAATCATTAAGTAGGCGTCCGCTGGTTTAATTGGTATTGAAAAACGAAGTTATAGCCTCCAAAACATTGCTATACAGCGTTCCACGTTAAGAAAATAACATTGCGGAGATAGGGCCATGTATTTCTTATGGACGATAGAAGCGTAGCGATGCCACGATGAACACAAGCACGATTCAGGGTTGTATAATTTGTATTTTCGTTTTCACATACATGAATTAAATAATTGATTTTTAACATAATTGACCAAAAGTGTCCATTAGAAACAAGAGATGAAAAGTAGGGAAAATGATTTTAATTAAATAAATAGTATTTACAAAAGATAATTTTATTTTATCTTATTTTAATTATAGTCACGACAGTTTATTTGTTTTTCGATAAGAATATCATATACCATGAATCATAGAAATCAGTAGAAAATATTGCTTAGTTAAATCATGCACTTTGACGGCTATTAAAGATTTAAAAGCAAATAAACGGACCGCTTGGAATGCGTATATCTAATTACTAATTGCAACTTAAAATAATACGGTGTGCGTATGTCAGCGATTTTATGTCGTTCTCTGAGACTACATAATAATAATAAGGCTTTGTGGTTCTTCAGTTGTTATTCTAACTTTACAGTTAAATGTTAATTGAAAATGGAAATTCGAAAAACATATCGACAATCTAGTAAACCGCATGCCTGAGAGTTTTGGCAACACTGATCTCCATAAGCCTAACGATATTTTCTTAACGTGAAACGCTCTATATTATTTAAAAGCTTGTATATTCCACATGGAATTTCATCAGAACCTGTCGCTTTGTCATTTTTTGATGATTGTATGGCTTATATTACGGTCCGTCGCAGGTACAATGTAGTAGTAATATCCGGAGGTGAACTAATCCTATGATCTTCGAATAGGTTCGTAATATAATTTTCCCATTCTTTAAATTTGTCCTCTACTTCAAATATTTCTTTAACATGTTCATTGTGTAGGGAATAGAATTTTTGAATACTAAACACATTCTAAATAAAGTATGTTTTATTAAAATATATGTACAAACATTATTTACAACTATAAAATATCCAAAAGTAAAAAATATATACCCTAAAATATATTAAAGCACCATCTTAATTGCGTAATTGCTAAACTTATTTATTAATTTCCGCTGCCTATTATCACCTACAATTAATTCTATTTATTGTAATCAGTACATTAACATTAGGAAAAGCTCACAGTTATTTTTGGCATTTTTTAGCGCGACTAAAACTATATCAACACAAAATATTTGCCATTTTTTATTTGAGCGTTTGTAAAAACAATAAAGGAATATGATAAGAAGCACAAACTGTTGTTCGTATTGTGTATAATTTAAAACACAATAACACTGGAGAAGGACGTATGAAAACGGAATTGATTTGTTTAGTATGTTTTGGTGTTCCATATCGTATTATCAGTTATATAATTATAATGCTATATATAAAATACAAATCCAAATAACCCACTTAATCCTTTATTCTACATAAACACATCCAAGGTTATTCTACATAAACACATCCAAGGTTATATGAAATCACTTATTATTTTTTGGAAAGAATTATTCTGCATTAGAAAAAATCATTACAAAATAAAATTGTAATATTTTTAAACAATTTTATAAAATAAAATAACAAATAATTGAAACTAAAGTCTGAAGAAGGAAAATAAAACAATTAGCAGTGCCTCTATATATTTAGTTTTCCAGTTAATGAAGGATTGCGACAAAAATAACACAATTTCTGTTTAACAGTTAGTATTGACACATCTAGCTTTAATACAAAGATGAATTCGATGTGACATACTTTTAATTGTTATTAATTTCTTCTCGGGGTAGATTTTCATTCATGTAAAGCTGCTTGAATCAGCTGTTTTGTATTGACAGTCTTCTTTTGATCACATCCCATAACTGTTCTATGGGATTAAGATCTGGTGGTTAAGAATGATATTGTAACTAAGTTGCATCTTTCATTTTTAAAAAAATATTGGCATTTTTGCTCGAATGCGAAGGTGCACTATCAAGCATAAATAAAAAATTATCAGCAATGGGTTTAAACACTAAATCCATATACTCTTGGCCTAATTATCATCATCAGTGGCATTACAGCTCGTTATGAGCCAAAGCTTTTTTCAGAACAATCTTCCATTCGCCCCTGTCTCTGGCAACTCTTCTCCATGCTTTAACTCCGATGGATTTTAGATCATCCTCTATGTTATCTTGATACCTAAGTTTTGGTCTTCATCTGGCTCGTCTGCCCACTGGTCCTCTTCGGTCGAAAATTTTTCTGGTCGTTGCATCTTCATCTCGCCTAATTACATGTCCTATCCATCGAAGGCGTGCTAATTAATACATTTTACAACGTCAGGTTCCCCAAAATTTCTGTATAACTCAAAGTTGTAGCGCCTACGCCACAAACCCTGTTCTTGGACTCCTCCATATATTTTCCTTAGAATTTTTCTCCCGAAACGTTTAAGCAATTCTTGGTCGTTCTGTGTAAGTGACCACGTTTCTGACCCGTGTGTTAACACTGGCCTTATTAGTGTTTTATATATGGCAACTAAGTTTTCTGGGTAGTTTTGGGGCCATGTGTTTCCTCAAGCCATAATAGCACTTATTGGCAAGCACTATTCTTCTTTTAATTTCTTCGCTGAGATTGTTGTTTTTGGTCAGCAGCGAGCCCAGGTAGACGAAGGTGTCCACACCTTCCAGTTCCTGATCATCAATTAATAGTCTAGGTATCTGGTTGCCTGATCTAGTACAATACATATATGATGACATAGACCTAGCAATAATGTCTGTCATCTGCATATCCGACCACTTGTACAGATTTATTAAAGATGGTGCCATTCGTATTAATATGGCACTCTCGAATTACTTTTTCTAGTGCAAGGTTAAATAAGAGACACGACAGTCCATCTCTCTGTCTCAGTGCATTGTTACAATGAAAGTGTCTTGAAAAGTCGTTTTGGATTCTGACTACACTCTTTACGCCTGTGAGTGTAAGTTCCGTTAGTTGAACAAGATGAAGCGGCATTTAAAATTTCACCATAGCCTGTAGAATTTTTTGTCTGCTGACTGAGTCGTATGCGGCTTTGAAATCCACGAATATGTGGTGGGTGTCGACTCCGAACTCAACCGTTTTCTCAAGAATCTGTCTGACTGAAGAGTTGATCCATTGTTGATTTATTGGGTCGGAAACCGCACTGGTAGTTCCCAACTATTTGTTCAGCATAGGAGATCAATCTTCTGTACAATACGTTGAACAATACTTTATATGCCACGTTAAGTAAGGTGATGCCTCTATAATTATCACACACCATCATATCTCCCTTTTTGTGAAGAGGTGCATCACAGCTAATTTCCAGTCCGCGGGCGTTTCCTTCCGTTGCCATGCATGTGTTTAAAAAGAGTGTCACCACCATTTTTAAAGAGTTCGGCAGGAAGATTGTCCAAACCGGGGGCTTTGTTATTTTTCAGTTTTGAAATGGCTTCTCTAAGTAATTTCTATTTGGTCTTCTTCACGACTAATTCACTAATTATGGAACCATCTCTGTCTTTACATGCTGTTTTTCTGGGTTTGAATTTTTTTCTGTAGCTGTTGATCTTCTGGTAGAATTTTCGCGAGTATTTTCTATTGTGGTGGTTAAAAATCTCGTTTAGAGCGTTTTCGTATGGCTCTTTCTTTTTCCTTCTAAACGTCCTTTTTTCTTCTCGCCTAAGATTTTCATAGTCTTCCAGGTTTGATCTCGTTCTGCGCTGCTGAAGTCTCTTTATATGCTTCATTTTTCTGTTGGTTAATGGATCTACATTCTTCGTCAAACCAATCTTCGTTTATTCAACCAAACTCTTGGCCTAATAGATTATCTTATATGAACCACAGTAGTTCTTTTGCCTCATCATAATCCCGTCTCTAAACCTTACAATTCCTCAGGTAAATGTAAATTTGTGTAAAGATGACTTAACTTAACACTTTTGACTTAAATAACGACTTATACCTTATACGACTTCTCAAAAGTCGAGTTCGCCTATTTGCTGATCAATTATGACTGACCAGTATAAATAGATGATTCACCAATTCGGTCGGTCGATTATTTCATGTTGATTTGATAGTTCGGAAACCTTTAATTGTTTTCTGCTAAATAAATCCCGAGCACGACATGTTTCCCAGATAGTTTCTATCAAAACACTAACGCCTGTAGCTTCTGGAAACGGTATTGGGACTTCTGGGTGAGATACTATGGTTTATTTTTTTTGAACTTTCCAATTCTACCAACCTTGGACATCTGATGACCTAAGGCGTTTTTAATAAATTATTGAAAATGAAAATTGTATGAACTCCAATTTTACGTGTGAACAACAAAATCAACATTGAAGAAAGAAGTGTTACCTGCTTTTTGTAAAACCAACGGTTTTTGTTATTAAAACCAATCAATATTAATGGCGTATCTTTATATTTATTAAAAGTATTCGGTGATTCCATTTAGACTTGGGTATGTTTATACAGTCGTGAGTATGTCATTAGCACAAAAAACCCACTCCCTATAATTTATCATAAAATGCTCTAAAGTGTTATCCCTTTTAAATGAAATACAATGATCGTATGGATGAGTTTGGCATCCAGACGGTTCTAACAAGTTGTCCAAAATTTTATTACATAAAGGGCGAAAACAGGTTAGTTTTTTCCGTGTAAACGTTGCGTAAACAATTATACGTTTCGTCTCTTTGTGAGCTTTAAGTCAGCGTACAATAAGGTCCTAAGATGTTAATTATATCAAGCCATGAATGAACTTAACATTCTCCGTAAATTAATAAGACTTGTAAAAACAACTATGAGTAAAGTGATCTGCAGAGTGTAAATACAAGGCGATTTGTCGTAAGGCAAGCCTGCCGAAGCTATAGAACAAATACTGTAGAGAAAATGGCATTTTTATTCACATTGCACGCACGAGAGCAGTCATTGGTTGTGGCACTTTTTTTTTACCACCTCTGATGGCGTATTTTAAAGAGTAAGTTATTTTATGGGCTAAAATAAACCCTAAAACAGTAACAACTCTGTATAAAATACCCAGCTTGTTTGGAAGAGCTTATGGAAAAGCTGCCACACTTACAGTGGATTTAAGACAACAGACATATATGTGCTTTTATAATCCGAACATCTTCCAAGATTGGAAATTAAAACCATCATGTACAACTGATGTACCTATAGCGTAAAATCAAACCATTGATCCCATCCATGAACAAAGAATTCCTTCTCTACAAAGAGATAGTTCTTCGTTTCCAAGTATTTTACCTACAAGAAAAAAATGCGTATTATATCTTCATCAGACGAGTCAGAAGAATAGAAAGCAAGTGGACGATCTTCAGATGATATCAGCCTTTTTGAAAACAGCCCGGAGGAATTATCGGAAAATGAAACTTTATTCCTAGCTAAACAGAAAGGAATGTAATTCCATCATTGCTAGAGGATACTTTTGTAACTCCATATGATATATCTTCACTAACTTAGGCACCTCCTCAGGTAAGGAGTTCAAGACCTTCGCAAGGGTCAACTATTTTCACCGACACACCAAATTACCTTTTCATGAAAGAAAAATAAAACAGACCAAAATAAACTTCAGAAGCACTTAGGAAAGCTGTAAGCAGAAACTAAGAGATCTGATGATGATAAAGACGACGTATATTTTGATTGGAATTATTCAGTAAATCGCAGGCGAAGGGGGTTTGGATTAAGTGAAATTTGTGCAATAAATGGTCTCATTTATTGTATGCGGCCGTAACTGGAAAAACTGGAAAGCAGAAATTGTCTATTTGCGCTTTTTTTATATAATAAATGTTTTTTGCTATAAATGTTTTATTACTTTTTCTGCACAAAAGAACTACAGGGGACATTTTATGAAGATAGTCTGCAAAGACTGGTCCACAGATTTAACGTAAGAGCAAAAGTATTTAATGTGACAATCTCATCTCAGAAAACTAAAACAATAGTAGTTAGCAAAGAACCAACCAGATGTAAAATAGAAATTGTGGCATCAGTATTGAACAAGTAATGGAAATAAAATACCTTGGAATTACACTGTCCAGCTATGGAGACCTGGACAAAGAAGTGAGAGATCAAGTACAAAAAGCAAATAGACTGGCAGGATGCCTTAATAACACTATATGGCGAAACAGACACATTAACACTGAGATGAACTCAAGAATTTATATAGCCAGTGTCAGACCAATCATGACATATGCCTCAGAAACAAGACCCGACACAGCCACAACATAAAGGCTACTGTAAACGGCACGTATGAGAGTACTGAGAAGAATTACAGGTCATACGCTGAGAGATCGAAAGAGAAGTAAAGACATAAAGAAGAAAATGTAACATACAGTGTAGAAATGAATGGACACAAAATGGAAAAAAAGAATGGAATAACCTCATAAGCAGAATGGGGAAGACCCGTGTCGTCAAAATAGCAAGAGATAAGTCACCAATCGGCAGAAGTATCTGACGACTGCGCACAAGATGGAGTAACAACCTTCCATAGAGGTATTAATCCGCCAATGAACAAGCAGAATTGCTTACAAAGAGGAAGAAAAAGATGTATTACCTTTAGAAAAATTCTCAATAAATGGCTTAACAAACTGATGGTTCTAAAATCAGCACAGGTTTTTGCTGTTATCTTCTTAGGTAGAGCTATGAACAATAAATTGGACATTAGGTAGGTATCCGCTGGTATAAATGATATTGAAAAACGAAGTTATAGCCTCTAAAACATTGCTATCATTTATAAGCTTGTATATTCCACATGGAATTTCATCAGGACCTATCGCTTTACCATTTTTTAATGATGATATGGCTTATATTACCGTTATATAGCGTGTTATTAGGGATCTGTCGCAGTTAGTAATATCCGGAGGTGAACTAATCATATCGTCTTCGAATAGGTTCGTAATCTAATTTTCCCATTCATTAAATTTGTCCTCTACTTCAAATATTACTTTACCATGTTCATCATGTAGCAGATAGAATTTTTGAATACTAAACACATTATAAATAAAGTATGTTTTATTAAAATATATGTACAAACATTATTTACAACTATAAAATATCCAAAAGTAAAAAATATATACCTTAAAATATATTAAAGCACCATCTTAATTGCGTAATTGCTAAACTTATTTATTAATTTCCGCTGCCTATTATCACCTACAATTAATTCTATTTATTGTAATCAGTACATTAACATTAGGAAAAGCTCACAGTTATTTTTGGCATTTTTTTTAGCGCGACTAAAACTATATCAACACAAAATATTTGCCATTTTTTATTTGAGCGTTTGTAAAAACAAGAAAGGAATATGTTAAGAAGCACAAACTGTAGCTCGTATGTGTGTATAATTTAAAAAACAATAACACTGGAGGACAAATCCAAATAACCCATTTAATCCTTTATTCTACATAAAAACATCCAAGTCTATATGAAATCGCTTATTTTTGGGAAAAAATTATGCGTAGAAAAAATCATTGGAAAATAAAATTGTAATATTTCTGAAACTATTTTATAAAATAAAATAACAAATATTTGAAACTAAAGTCTTCTTCTTCTTTTTATATAGATATGACTCTGTCTGTTTTTCAATGTTCCTCCAGTAAGTTGTCGTTAAATCGTTTTTGTGGTCTTCCTACTGATCATCTTCCTATTGGGGAACCGTCTCTTGACGTCTTTACTACTCTATTTGTTGTCATTCGGCTTATATGATCGTTTCATTCTACTCTTCTATTTCTTACCCAGTTCTTGATGTTCTCCACATTGCATCTATGTCGTATATCTGTACTTCTAGCTCTGTTCCATAGTGTGTTACCATCAATTTTTCCTAAGTGTTTTCATCTCTGCTGTTTCTAACATCCTCTCTCTGTCAGGTCTTGTTTCTGCCGCATATGTCATTATTGGTCTGATGAATGTTTTGTAAATTCTGCCTTTCGTTTCTTTCCCGATATTTTTATTTCTCCATATTGTTTCATTTAGGCAGCCTGCGGCTCTATTTGCTCTATTTACTTGATCTTCCACTTCGGTTTCGAGCTTTCCGTAGCTAGATAATGTGATGCCTAGATATTTAAACTTCATCACTTGTTCCATTACCTGACATTCCAGCTCAAATTTACATTTTAGTAAATTTACTGTTGTAACCATGCATTTTGTCTTTTTTGGGGAAATTAACATGTTAAATTTTCTGTAAATCATCTTCACTTTGGGAGAGTAGTATTGCGTCGTCTGCATAGCAGATTATTTTAAGTTGTTTTTCTCCCATTTAGTATCCTTTTTTAGTTCTTACTTTCAATAGTGTCGGTTGGTTCTTCTTCTACTTTTACTTTTATTGTGTTGTTTTGGTAAATATTTTCGATCGTTTTGATTATAAATACGAGGTATCTCTCTTACGTACAATAAGTGGATAACGTCTTTTAATTTGACCCGGTCAAATGCCTTTGTAAGGTCCACGAAACATAGATATGCCGGTTTGTTGTATTCTAACGATTTCTCTTGCACTTGCCTCATTATAAATATAGCGTCGGTGCATGATCTTCCCGACCTAAAACCTTGTTGTTCTTCTGCTAATGTTATAATTTTATTCAATTTATTTGTTACCACTTTGGTTGTTAATTTTAGTGTGGTGTTTAATAAATTAATTCCTCTTTAATTTTCCGGGTCCGATTTGTCTCCCTTTTTGAAGAGAGGTATTAGGATGCTTGATCTCCATTCTTGAGGAATTCAATTTTGTTCCATAGTTGTTTGGTCAGATCTGGTCCTCCGTACTTTGAGAGTTCGTTCGATATTCTGTCCTCTCCTGGTGATTTTCTTTTTTTTTATTTCCTTAATGCTTCCCTTACCTCTTCCTCCTCAATATTTATTTCTTCGTTTGTCGTCACCTCTGGTGTTGGTGGTTCATTATCGTCAGCTTTAGCAAATAGGGATCGAAAGTAGTCTACCCATGTTTCCTTCTGAACGTGTTTCGTTTTTATTAGTTCTGTCATCTCTTTTCTTTGTCCTCTGATCCTTCTCCATATTTCTTTTTGTGTTCCGTAGAAATCGTGTTCCATCTGTTTTGAGAAACTCTACCAGTGTTCCTTTTTTATTTGTCTAACTAAAATATTTGTTACATTTCTAATTCGTTTATAGTGGTTGTATGCCTGTAATGTTTGTTGTGTTCTGTATTGTAAAAAGGCTTTCTTCTTTTCTTCACATTTTGTCTGCACTTCCTCTCTAAACCATGGTGTTTTCTTTTTTGATATGTTAGTGTTCGTTACTTTCCTCTCTCCAAGTGATTCTGTGGCTGCGTTAATTATGTTACTTTTGAGTTTCTTCCAGCTTTCATCGATGTTATCGTTTTGTAATATTTCATTCCCAGCGATCTTCTCTAATATCCTTTTCCTGTATAAGTATTCCGTGGATTCCGTATTTAGTCCTTCGACTTTGATTTTTGTTTGTGTTGGCGCCGCTCTCTTGGGTCTGAAGTCTGAAGAATAAAATAAAAAAATTAGCAGTGCATGCATATTAAGTTTTCCAGTTAATGAGGGACTGCGACAAAAATAACACAATTTCTGTTTAACAGTTAGTATTGACACATCCAGCTTTAATACAAAGATGAATTCGATGTGACATACTTTTAATTGTTATTAATTTCTTCCCGGGGTAGATTTTCATTCATGTAAAGCTGCTTGAATCAGCTGTTTTGTATTGACAGTCTTCTTTTGATCACATCCCATAACTGTTCTATGGTGGTCAAGAATGAATGCTATTGTAACTAAGTTGCATCTTTCATTTTTAAAAAAATATTGGCATTTTTACTCGAAGGCGAAGGTGCACTATCAAGCATAAATAAAAAATCATCAGTAATGGGTTTAAACACTAAATCCATATACTCTTGGACTAATAGTTTATCTTATATGAACTAAAGTAATTCTTTTCCCTCGTCATAATCCCGTCTCTAAAACTTAAAATTCCTCAGGTAAATGTAAATTTGGGTAAAGATGGGGTCACTTTCGGCTTAGCTTACCTTATACGACTTCTCAATAGTCGAGTTTGCCTGATTACTCATCAATTATGGTTTGATCCAAAAATAAGACATTTTGCCCATCTTTCACTGACCAGTATAAATAGATGATTTACCAATTCGGTCGGTCGATTATTTCATGTTGATTTGGTAGTTCGGAAACCTTTAATTGTCTTCTGCTAAATAAATCTCGAGCACGAAGTGTTTCCCTGATAGTTTCGATCAAACCACTAACATCTGTAGCTTCTGGAAATGGTATTGAGAGTTCTGGGTGAGATACTTTGGTTTATTTTTTTTAACTTTCCAATTCTACCAACCTTGGACATCTGATGAAATAAGGCGTTTTTAATAAATTATTGAAAATGAAAATTGTATGAACTCCAATTTTACGTGTGAACAACAAAATCACAAAATCAATATTGAAGAAAGAATTTTTACCTGCTTTTTGTAAAACCAACGGTTTTTGTTATTAAAATCTATCAATATTAATGGCGTATCTTTATATTTATTAAAAGTATGGGGTGATTCCATTTAGGCTTAGGTATGTTTATACAGTCGTGAGTATGTCATTAGCACAAAAAACCGACTCCCTATAATTTATCATAAAATGCTCTAAAGTTTTATACCTTTTAAATGAAATACAATGACCGTATGGATGAGTTTGGCATCCAGACGGTTCTAACAAGTTGCCCAAAATTTTATTACATAAAGGGTGAAAACAGGTTGGTTTATTTTTGTGTAAACGGTGCGTAAACAATTATACGTTTCATCTCTTTGTGGGCTTTAAGTCAGCGTACGATAGCGTCCTAAGATGTTAATTATATCAAGCCATGAATGAACTTAACATTCTCCGTAAATTAATAAGACTTGTAAAAACAACTATAAGTAAAGTGATCTGCAGAGTGCAAATACAAGGCGATTTGTCGTAAGGCAAGCCTGCCGAAGCTATAGAACAAATACTGTAGAGAAAATGGCATTATAATGCTGTTGTTTTATTCACATTGCACGCACGAGAGCAGTCATTGGTTGTGGCACTGTTTTCACCACCTCTGATGGCGTATTTTAAAGAGTAAGTTATTTTATGGACTAAAATAAACCCTAAAACAGTCACAACTCTGTATAAAATACCCAGCTTGTTTGGAAGAGCGTATGGAAAATCTGCCACACTTACAGTGGATTTAAGACAACAGACATATATGTGCTTTTAATCCGAACATCTTCCAAGATTGGAAATTAAAACCATCATGTACAACTGATCTACCTATAGCGTAAAATCAAACCGTTGATCCCATCCATGAACAAAGAATTCCTTCTCTACAAAGAGATACTTCTTCGTTTCCAAGTATTTTACCTACAAGAAAAAAAAATGCGTATTATATCTTCATCAGAAGAGTCAGAAGAATAGAAAGCAAGTGGACGATCTTCAGATGATATCAGCCTTTTTGAAAACAGCCCGGAAGAATTATCGGAAAATGAAACTTTATTCCCAATTTCCGAAATTAGTACTTCAGAACAGAAAGGAATGTAATTCCATCATTGCTAGAGGATACTTTTGTAACTCCATATGATATATCTTCACTAACTTAGGCACCTCCTCAGGTAAGGAGTTCAAGACCTTCGCAAGGGTCAACTATTTTCACCGTCACACCAAATTACCTTTTCATGAAAGAAAAACAAAACAGACCAAAACCAACTTCAGAAGCACTTAGGAAAGCTGTAAGCAGAAACTAAGAGATCTGATGATGATAAAGACGACGTATATTTTGATTGGAATTATTCAGTAAATCGCAGGCGAAGGGGGTTTGGATACTTTTGACTAATTACTTTTTAACTTTTTTAACTTTAACTTTTTTTATTTACTAAAGTGAAATTTGTGCAATAAATGGTCTCATTTATTGTATGCGGCTGTAACTGGAAAAACTGGAAACCAGAAATTGTCTATTTGCGCTTTTTTTATATAATAAATGTTTTGTAAATGTTTTTTGCTATAAATGTTTTATTACTTTTTCTGCACAAAAGAACTATAGGGGACATTTTACCTTGTGGGCGGGGGCATTATACCCTAACCATGATATAAAAGGGTCTAATAATGTTATTTTTCTTTTAACTGCAAACTTAGATATAATTTTTTCAAACAAATATGTTCTGCTATATTCCTCTTATTGTTTGATTAAACTGTTGTTATTTTAGCCTAAAAAATGTGACAGGAACCATTTTGTCCCACTCGCCGTAACTTGGTGTTCGATTTCGTGACCTAGGCAATGGGAAGGGAAGCCAATGACAAATCACCGAGTTGTTTAGTACAGCTCTTCTAAATTTATTCATTCGGAATTAACGTTATACCGTAGGTCCCAAACATAGATATTATATACGCAGAGGTTCAATCTAAACTTACAGTGGGTATAACACCACAAAAAGAGTTCTTTTTCTTAGGGTGCCTGTTCGTTCCGAACGTTGGCGATCATTCTGGCTATGATGACTTTGTTGGTTGCTATACGGAATAGCTGTGTTGAGGTCTTTGTATACCATGCTCTCAGGTTAGTAAGCCAGGATATTCTTCTTCATCCTGGGGTCCTTTTTCCTTCAATTTTACCTTGAAAAATGCATTAGAGTAGCTCATATCTGCCTTGATTTCTCATTATATGTCCCAATTACTGCAGATTACGGCCTTTCACGATGTTGCCCAAATCCGCGGTTGTGTTCATCCTCCGTAGTACTTCTTCATTGGTCCCACGACTCATTGATTATAGTTCCTAAGTAGTTGTACTGTGAGACACGTTCAATTCTTATTTGGTTCACATACAGATTTGCTCCAGTTATGTTTTCCTTGCTGATGATCATTAGTTTGGTTTTGCTGGTGTTTATGTCTAGTCCATATATTGTACTTGTTTCCGTTATATTGTTCATTAAGTTTTGCAGCCCTTCTATGGTATTGAAAAACACTATTGTATCATCTGCATACCGCAGGTTATTGAGCTTGACTCCATTTATTGAGATACCTTCATCAATATCTTTTAGAGCCTCTTCAAAAATGTGCTCCAAGTACAGATTGAATATCAGTGGTGAAATTATGCACCCCTGTCTCACTCCCCTTAGATTTTGACCTGATCTGTATATTCTCCATCTATTCGGAGCAGCGCTGTTTGATTCCAATACAGGTTCGCTATCATTTTTTGGTCTCTTCCGTCAATCCTTGTCCTCTTCAGCACTTCCATCATTTGTTCATGCCTGACTCTATCAAAAGCCTTCTTGTAATCAATCAGGCATGCAAAAACATCACAGCCGACATCTCCACATTTGTGAAATAATACCTTCACGCTAAATAAAGCTTCGATCGTACCAATGGCGTTCACAAATCCGAACTGATTGGGCGCAATTTGTTTGAGCCACTCTACTGGTATTTTTGCTGCCTTGTATATTTCATTAAATATTTCAGTTATTATTTTTACTTGTTCTGCGTCTAATAGCTTCAGCAGTTCTGCAGGAATTTTATCAAGTCCCGGTGCCTTTCCATCCTTCATCTGTCTGACGGCTGCCGTTATTTCTTCCGGTAGGATATCGGGACCTGAATTTTCTTCAATGGTGGGTTCTTGTATTGTTCTAACGCCGTGGAAAAGTTTCTCCAAGTATTCTTCCCATGCTTTCTTTTTATATTTTTTGGTTATGGCAAGATTGCCTTCATCATCTGTTATTTTTCCGCTGTTACGTTTTCGGAACTTTCCAGCTATTTGCTTCACATTTCGATGGAACTTGAAGTTATCATATCGACTCTGATACTCCTCTATTTCTTGACATTGTTCTGTTTTTTGTTTCTCTTTGGCTTCTCTTATCTTTCTTCTGACGATGGTATGTATTCTCTTATATTCTTGGAGATTTTCTTTGTCTTTTTCTCTGATCCATAAGTTCAAGTATTTCATCGGTCATCCACGATTTCCGTTTCTCTGTATCTTTCTTCAGGTGTTGTTCTTTTATTTTTGTTTCTTGTATGATGGTCAGGCTTTCCTCTATAGTCCTGCATTTCTGCATTTTAGCACCTTTGTATTGAGGTTTTCACTCACCTTCAGTCTAACATTGGGATCTTTCAGTTTTCTAACATCATACTTCTTCATCGACTTACTTGTAACCTTCTTTATTTCGACTTTGAAATTACCTACAGCTGGTACATGATCAGAATTTATGTCTGCCCCCGGGTATGTTTTGACAGATGTACAGCTGTTCCTATACCTCTTATTTACTAGCATAGTCTAATAATTACACCCATATGCTTCCTGAAATTCCCCTGACTATAGGTCTGAATAATCACGTGAAACACTCAGGAACAGTCCCTACAACTTACATTCCCAGTCAAGAGGTAACGGATTCCCTTAAAGTCCCTTCTAATGTCGAAACATCTGTCGACAACTCTCAATTATTAGTTGATACATCTCTCTCGTCAGTCGACCCCCTGGAGGGAATGTAGTTGTTGTGATATTGTGTATGGTCCGTCTCCACAGGTGTCTATGTCTAGTCATATCTAGTACATCATGCACAGATCTCTTACAAATCTTAAGTTCCTTTAGAATAGAATTATTTATTCTACGGTGGATCCATGAAATTCACAACTTTCTTCCCTACTTAGCAGAACATTTCAGTGGCGCCTATCTTTCTCCTTTCTGATTGCCTTAATGTCCCAGACTCGCATCCTTATGTCAGTACTGGAGATATTAATCTCTCTCCATATTTTAAGCATCTTTCCATAGCAATCTTTTAGAGGAGATGAAGCAATTTTATTCCGATTTTTTTTTGTTTCCTTGCTCATTTCTGCTGTTATCATATCTGAACGTGGTACCTTATTTAATTGAACTTTGATAATTGTCAGTCTCACTTCACTTTTTAGTATATACCATTCTTCTTCCATTTCTTCTCAGTTAGGGTGGATATGTTCCAGCTGTTGGTCGTCCCTATATGAATCCTGGCAGTATGATCTTCACGTCTCTGAACAGGGTAGTATGATCTTCGACAGTCCAAGGTCTGGCTTTAAAGTCTCTTTTTATTCTTCATTTTATTTTCTTTGTTGAGGTTTCTCATATTATTTTTTTTTTCACTTTCTCTGTGAACGACACTAGTTTGACAAATATGTCTTCTATTCTCAATTATTTAAAATAAGTCGACTGTTATCCAGTGTTTTCTCTTTTGTTGATACATAATCAAATAAATTCCCACAAATATTTGCAGCCAATGCAAATCTCATAAAATTTTCGTAACCAACAATATCCATGGCTCGAATTTCCAATCTATTAAGGTTTTACATGCAGAAAACGGCGCAAGAATATAAATACATAACTTTGCCAAAGTACTGCTCAAAATGCTTCCATAGCGGACATGTTAACACAAAATTACCTAAAAAATATACAACATCAAAAATTACCCTAATTGCCAAGGAAACTACTCAACTTCACCTACCGCCCCCCCCCAATAACCACCACCTGTTACTACGCCCAAACAAACTCCCATAAGTGACCTCTCCTAGAAAATGAAGTCATTACTTCACTTCATGTCTATGATCCTATTCAACGTCTTTCCTAAAAAAGGAACGACGTCACTCGTCTCTGTAATGAGATCTTCCAAAACATGTACGGTCACGAAATTTCAATGTGAGCCAATAAAGAAACCGTGTACTAAACAGTGACTCAAATCCACCCCAGCAGGACACTTTGAGGAGCCCAAGTTCCTCTTAAGACGTCGAAGTGTTCTTAGAGTGTCTTGCCTACCAGAGGGCACCCTTCTCAGGTCCCTACCCTATCCTACGAATCCATCTTTCCTTCCATCTTTCCTTCACTATACACCCAGTAGAGTGAGTGCACTCGCCTATACTTCTTAAAAGGTCATCAGTTACATTAAAGGATAAAGGAAGATTGGTTTTCTGTGATTTCCCTCAACTCATTGCACAACGATATCTGCCCTAGGTGAGGAACTAGCTACAGGTAGCGTCCAGCCGTTTTCTTAAGAAAACTCTACAAATTCTGAAAGAAATTGGCCTTTTATGGAATATCTCTGATCAATGTTTGTATCGAATTAACCATCCGACCAAACCCGAAGAAGCTTTCCGACTATCCTCTAGGAGTCAACCAACAAAACACAGTCGCGTTATTGTCGGCCTTTGCCGCGTTTTCTACCCGGCATTTACAAAATTAGTTTCCTGACTCAATCCAAAGGCGGCTACCACTCCTTGAAGAGGCTAATTAAAGGACTAAAGCAGGGATCTCCCTCATACTTTTGAAATACATATTTCCAGTTTTAAAGATAACAACGAACGACCTGACCTGTAAAATAGATAACGGCGTACCGGACCGTAGCGATGGCGTCAAAATCATGAATATGTACCTATCGAGGTAGCGTATATGGCAAATATTTTGTCATAAGACCGAGGTGGTGCTACAGTAAAGAATATTATTGGTCTTATAGATCAACATGACAGATAATGTGTTAAAAATTTTGTCCTTCACTGAATTTAAATACTGTCTTTAGTTTGTTTTGTTTGGAACACACTTTAAAAAAATGTCCTTTGAGGTGTCTTTTATCAAAAATTATCTGAACAAACTTTTGTTAGTTCCATATCACACATTAAAAAATTCGAAAACAAGCTTAAACTCAGACATCCTGTGATTCGATTTTGTTATAATGAACTTTTCTAGTAACAGCCTCGAATAAAGGACTTAATTTTCCCTTCATACTTTCTCTCTTCAAGTATACGTACGCGCTTAATAGCGACAACAAAATTAAAACAAGTATCACCAAAAGAATTGTCAGCGCTTGCGATATTTTGGCATTCTTTGACTCTGCCAAATTTTTTAAATTTATTATGTATTTGGTACCATATTTAGTTTGATGACATTGCAAAATATCTACATCTCTGACCTTTACATTAGTTCTGTGCAACCAATTGTAAAGATTCTTTACGGCATTGTCGCATCTAAAAGGATTTCCATCAATGTCTATTGTCAGATTTTGTGTAGTTCTGTAAGGAAATGCCAGTTTATCGAAGTTGTCTAAATCTTGCTGCGAGAACTTGGTTATGTTGTTGCGTTCTAGGTCCAAGTAGCGTAGCTTTGGAAGACACGTTATATTGAAATTCACACTAGGAATATTGTTGTCGCCTGAAAATAAATTAATGTTATTTGTAACTAAAGGAGAAAAGTGAAATATCAACAGTGAAAGTATGATAGGATTCTTATACAAGTAAACGGAATAAATAGGGAGGCAATAAATAGAATCATAAATATGTTGAGTATAAAAAAACAGAAATGAAACACTAATAGTACTGGGAATATTAAAAGGTCAGCATTCTCAAGAAGAATGGAAAATAAAAAATTAATTGAGACAAATCAATAATGATGACAAGTTCTCCATTTCAAATAAAATGGATGACCACATCAAGAATAACACCGAAATGTAAGCTTGAAGTAGACATATTATCAAGGAAAGAAATAAAATTCCAATATTTAGGTGTATACCTATTAGGTTTTGGCGCTTTTGAGTTGGAAGTAAAAAGAACCAACAATAAGAGCAGGATATAAAAGTCGGCCACAAGGCCTTTATAATGAAAAAATTAAAATATTACTAAAAACAGAAATGATGGTACTTTAGAGAATATGGATGTAATCTAGCTCGCGTTCGTAATTTTACACGTGCACAGTGGATAACGCTAAATGAACTAATACGACAGTCAGAAGCTCCTCTATCTCTTAAAGATCTTGCCATCGATATACATGAAAAAATTACAAAAAACAGTTATTCTCGAACTATATGACAAAAAGTATTGGTGCAAGCCTCTGAATATGCCAATTAAACATAGAGGAATTTAGTAGATCAAAGTGTGAGGTACTATCTAAGATCCTGAAAAAAAAAACATTGACGTGGCTACCATTCAGGACACTCACGTAGGTGATGAAACTGATCTATGAAAATAGTGGCAGAATATCAGGATTTGAAATTCTTGGTGTAATAGATCATCACATAGGTATATAGATGTATAACATACATTCGTAGCAAAAAAGAAAACGTCTGTCTGGTAGACACCAGCACCAATGGGAAACATTCAAATTATCACAGTATAAAATCGAAGAACTCACAATTGCTAACATGTACAAGCCTCCACCAATCCAAAGGCCTTCTTCATCATCAGCAGTTTATATTGGAGATTTGGAAATTTCACAGCAATAACCAGAACGACGAAATACTTGTAGAGTGGGCACACGAAACCAGCTTTAGTCTAATATCTGATGCAAAAGACAAGAGAACATTTAGATCCGCAGCATGGAACAGGAAATACAACCCAGACCTTTGTTTTTTAGCCAAAAACTCTCAAAATCAACCTGACTATAAAAAATTCATGATAATTTGCCACACAGCCGACATCGTCCAATAATATATGAAGTAGGTATCCAAATTCCGATAATCCGATCTATCCACAGACCAAGATGAAACTTTCAAAACCAATACTGGCTAAAATTCTCGCTTAAACTTAAAGTTATAATATGGATCCCAGCAATACTTGAAAGCTACGATAGATTTGTAGGCACGATAATATCAACTGGAACAATGCATACTAAGAGGTCACCACAAAGAGTATATCCCGGGCTGGAATAATGAATTTGAAGAACTTTACAGATAATGGTGACTCAGACGTAGCTAATGACCTATTATAAACGCTAAATGAAGCTCGGAAAGATAAATGGATTAAAATAACAGAGAAAATAGACTTCAAAAGGTCGAGTAGACAATCTTAACCTGCTTACAAAACTAGAAGAAAGGTATAAGAAAGGTCGAGTAGACAATCTTAGCCTAATTATAAAACTAAGAGAAAGTGATCAGCTTGTTCGAAAATCCCTCAAACAGATAGCTAGCAGAATCGTCTGCCTATTTAGGGCTCTAAGCGATAAAAAAACACACAAAATATATAAAAAAGGAATTCAATAACACGCCAAACAGCTCGCCATCCGATAAATTCACCACCGAAGAAATTATATCGGCCCTCCAAGACATTTAAACTGGCCTAGTTTTGATAAGATACATCCTTAGTTCCTACTGAAATTCGGCCAAAGGATAAGATAAGGATTGGCTGCTTTCTGCTCATGCATCTTAACAACTGGAAACTTACCAAAAGATTTTAATACAAGCAAAGAAATTGCTGTATTAAAACTCAGTAAACTCCACGAGAAAGTTAAAAGCTACTGTCCCATAGCACTATTGGTTCTGCTATTCCCTGGTGGATACCTCAGGTAAAAAGACATCACAGGCTGGTGCTGCAAAAAGTGTCATTCTTAGACTTGCGCTTGCTGTGACACTACGGGGGCTCCGAGGGGCACATCAACAGTAGCTATGGAATTCCTACCAGATCTCCTTTCGCTGTACATTTTTATAAGGGAGATCGAGAATTTAATATTATAAACTGTGAGAAAACCGGAGCAGATAGGCGTCAATTAAAGAGTTGATGAACTTTTATAGATGAAGACCGGTTACTAAAGACTTCGATTTAGAGTCGGCCGTAAAAACGCCAAAAACCACCATCCGAGATCGGAAAAAAACCTGGATCCGAACAGAACATAACTTACTAGGAAAGTATACCCGGTCAAGCGTATGGCAAAATGTGTATTGGACAGACATGCACTAATAAGGTTGAAGTACTACGTAAAACTAGCAGGAATCAGCTCTGAGTCATAACGGACTTCCTTACTGTACATGCGACTGTCAAGGAGCACTTACGTACAATGGGAGCTGTTTCATGGAGACTTAAGCTGCAAATTCTGTAGCAAAGAACTGTCAACCATATCTTGCATAACTGCGAGTCTATAAAGATCTATGATACCCTCTAAGATGGTGCGTTAATGCTGACAAGAACTCGATACACTGCCTGGCACTAGATCACAGGCGACAAACACTTTTTGGAGACTACCAAGTGACCGCAAAAACATATGGTACCCATCCACTACACATTTACAACTGGTATAGGGTTTCGAATTCTGGAATGTATATCATGAATCAAAGATATGCAATAAGCCAATTGGCTTTAGTACTCCTGATTTATAATAGATGGGTTTCCAAAAAACACCTAGAATAAAACAACTCAAAAGGAAAAAACTGTTCTGGTTCGTTTGGTAGTTCTCAAGCTTTATATAAACTTTTAATATATAACCCTATGTTAAAACTAGAAATAAACCAAATAAAATAAGAAGAAACGAGCAAATAACTAAGTCATTTTTAACACGAAAGGAATGGTACAAAAAACGCATGAAAGTTTGTGTGATATATGTATATGTATATATATATATATATATATATATATATATATATATATATATATATATATATAAATATATATATATATATATATATATATATATATATATATATATATATATATATATGTATGTGTGTGTGTCTCAGACATACAACTAGAAAACCACAGGGTGTATCTGAATTATACCAGACAGTTGAAATCAGTTGAAAATTTTTAACTCTAATACATAATACAAAAGATTAATACTTACCTAAATGTATGTCATGTATATTAGGCAAATCGCAGAACACCCGATCATCTTTAAAGTTCTTGATTTCATTCTGTTCCAGATGGAGTTTGTACAACTTCGTAAGGTTACTGTTTACGAATATATCATGCAGATCATCTGCAAGAGCGGCATCAGTATTATCAGCAAACGCATTTGTCAGGTGCAGTTCCTCTAAGTTAAAAAAATTCGAAAACACTCTCGGGTGGTGGTAATTCTTATCGTATTGATCGGAAATGGAGATATTGTTGTGATTTAGGATTAGGCGGGTGACGTTTACAACGTGGTGAAATGCTTTTCCTTTAACGTCCTGTATTCCATTATTGCTCATATCAATAATCCTATAATGAGAGTGTTATTAAAACCATTTGATTAATTACGAATATATATCAAATCACATCAATATTTATGAGCACTGCTTGGAAATTTATATTATCTAAAGTATAAATTCAGTTTAAGGTTTAGTTCAGTTTAAAGTGCTGTAGTAAAAACTACTTAAAACAAAAACTGTGAAAGTCAATTAGAGCCATATATTTGACCGATTCATACTATTCGTCCTTCTCTTCCGGATATTATTCTTTTTTGGACAAATATATAAATATAATAGGCGAGTTTTCTACAGCTGGCGCCGTTTCTCACTTCCTAATTTCCAACGTTTTCTGTCGAAGCAATCTTAAGTTTAAAATATCTGGCAGTCATTGCATCTTCGACATTTTCTCTCCAGCTGTCTTGGTCCACCTCTTTTTCTCCTAGTGGACAGAGTCCATTTTTCTATCCTTTTTGGCCATCTATTTTCAGGCATTCACTGCAGGTTTCCATATAATTTGTTCTTTTGGCTTCAATTGTGTCTAGATCAATTTCTATATCTCTCGGAACATCTTCGTTCTCCACACTATTAAGTCTAGTGAGCCGGCAACATCGTCTCCAATAGTTCATTTCCATGAATTTGTTCGGCGCTGTACAACCCAATACTTTATATTATTGTTTTATAAATTCTTCTTTTATTTTCTTTTGTTATTTTATTACTCCCCGATAGTCCTTGTAACTCTCTAGTGACTGATCTTGCTTGGCCAATTTTGGAATGTATTTCTTTGTTACTTCCTGCTTTTGATGATATTTGGCCTTCTAAGTATTTAAAGGCTTAGTTGATTTTATAGCTCCCATTTCAATTTGTAGGCTTTCTGGTTTTTCCCCTGAAACTAAGTACTCGGTTTTTGTATATTAACATGTTCTAAGTTCTAAGGTATCCACTTGTCGACCTAAGAAAGGTTTTAAGGGCCAGCATTAAAATCAGTGTCCCAGGAGCTCCTCATAGATGTTCATGGCTGTATTTAAAGCATCATTTTCTTTAGAAAGGTCCAATGGTTCACGTCGCTACTTCTATACATTTGCATGTGTCAGCTGTGTGCTTTTGATGTGAGTGATAATAGTTGATTTTAGTGTATTAAAATGGAAGAAAATCAGAAAAAAGAAGACCTAAAGGGAGTGGTTAATTTGGTAGTGAGCAGAAACGCTTAAAATCAGTTGGTGCGTCATACAACACATAAAAACTTACTGAAGTAGCTCCAAAAATATATCCCAATAAACAGGTTTGAAACACAGACCTAATGATTTTTCATTATAACCTTATGTTTTTTTTTTGGAATGTTAGGAGACATTGTTTTTTTGAAAAGTTCTACCAAGAAGATGCTAAAACACAAGGCACTTTTCTAATTGGGATTTTATTACCATCAACTCTCATTCCGGAAGCACAAAGTGCTGTTTATCCATGGATTTCAAGCAGGACATGTTTGTTCCATCATTGACCCATAGCGATATCAGAGAACAACCGAACATGTGTGTTCGGTTATTCTATGGCGATATCTCTCACAGTTATCTTGCTGTAACTTATAGTCCAGGATATGACTGCTCAGAATTCTTTTTATATGCATGGATTTTCTTGAAATTTTGACAGTAAGTAAACATTCAAAGATCAAACTCTACTCTATGCCAATATGTGTTTTTCCTCTGGGGGTGGTTACCACCCCAACTCTCGAGGTGGAAAAAGTTTATCAAAAAAAACCACGGTAATCGTTAGAATAGTGAATTTTAAGACAAAAATGTTCCATAAAGTTTTTTCGAAAAGTCAATCTAAAAAAGTCACAAATTACACGTCAAAAAACCATGTTTTTAAATGGTTTTTCGCGTATTACAGTTTTCAGGAAAACTGTGTAACTATAAAATGAAGCTTATAAACGTAAACTTAATATTAACAAAGTGATAGCTGTTCGAAAGTAGACTTTTATTTATCAAATACAAAAATCCAAACATATGATGTTGAATAATTGAGAAACGGTAAGTTTTTCATGGAAAACTTGTAGAAACTTTTTTAAAGATCTTAAGACCTTTTAAATGACCACTGGTAAAAGTAATTTGCATAAAAATTAAGGGAAGTTATAACTAAAATAAAACCCGCTTATATTTTTTGTAACCCAGAAAGTAACAAACTCCCCCCGCTAAAACCACCCTGGTTGAAACTATTTGTTGTTCATTTAAAATTTACTTTATTTATATACAAACATTGCATTTTGAATGTTTAACTGGATTAAAAGGTTTAGTTTTATTAAAAAATAAATCCGAGTTTAAAGTGAAGACACTATTTTCGGTATTTCTCAAAAAGTCCTTTTTTTTTCAAAATAACTAAAGAACTAAAAAATATATAGAAAAAATGCTACAGTAAAAAAAACTTTTTTTTTTTACTGAAAATTTAATTTTTTTTTTATTTTTATCGACTAGAAATTAAACTATAGTCCGTCTTACCTTGACTTTTCAGTACACGGAACATAGGGCAATGCAATCCTTATTGTTTTTGGTATGGAGTTTTTAGCGAAGTGATGCCAATTTTATCCAAAAAAATTTGTAATTGAACATTAAACAGGTTAAATTAAAAGCATTTTAAAAAGACAATTAACTATTATAGGACTGATACGCCCGTTAGACTTGATAGACACATTTGTTACTTTTGTGTCGATAACTTTCAAGGTTACGTTGTCTGCTAAGCAACTTAAGCAAAGATTATAATATAATCAAGATATACACAAGACATATTATGTCTTGTGTATATTTAATTATTACGATTTAACAGATTTATTTTAAGTTCTTAAATATATTATTATATAATAATAAGTATATCATTTTCATTTCATTCACATGCAAGTATATTTCGTAAAGAATGTGTTTTAGAAGCTTTGGCAGCGACAAAGTGTAGATAATATAATTACAAAAATGCTTCATTCAATATATTAAAACTATTTATATTCACTATAATCTACTACAAATAAGCAAATTTTCTTCAAACCATTTTCTGATAAAATTTAGTGTAGTGTGTACTGCAAAGTCAAGGTGAAACGGACTGTAGACACAGTTTAACCTTTTCCAGTTAAGTTTCCTTAACCAGTTTTCTTTTTTATACTATGCTGTAGATATGTGGTTGTTTAAATGTTGTATTCGCATGCGTTTAGCACCATCTTCAAGCCCTTTCACCGCAACCACGCGCAACTCTTTTTAAAACGGAAAGCTTGAAGCAAATGTAATATACAAAATTTTGTAGTTTATTTTAAAAGCTATAAAGTGATGTATATTAAATTTTTTTCAAGCCCTTCGCTTTAAAAGGGGTTGCGCTGAAAGGGTTTGAAAATGGTGGTAAACGCATGCGAATACAACCTTTAAACAATCATAACTCGGTTAACTTTTAGTCTATAGAAATAAAGAAAAAATAAAAATCTTCAGTCAAAAAACTTGTTTTTTTATGTATCTAGCATTTTTCTGTATATTTTTTAGTTGTTTAGTTATTTTGAATAAAAGAGGATTTTTTGAGAAATTCCGAAAATAGTGTCTTCACTTTAAGGTGGTATCTCCACGCCGCAGTTAAAATGAGTGACATTCAAATAAACTAACGTTTACCAATTCTTTGAGTAAATGGCAGCACGTACATCATGTTATACTTTAATTTTCCCGAAATTTAATTCTCTGAACAGCGACATTGTTGCCGGCGATGCCAATGCCAAGTATTGGAACTTACGATCGGTACAGTTCGCTCTCAATCAGTAGTATTTTTCAATGTAAGTTGATATTAGTTATTAGTTGAAGTTTCACAAATTCTAATTTTCGGATTGGGTAATTGGACCATTCGATATAATTTTTGTATCCTGTTGTTGTTGATTTACCTTTAAGGTTAAGTTGCTCTTAAATTCGGCTAAAGCGCATCTGTCACCATTTAATAATATATGACTGCTGCCTTCTGTTAATCGACACGTAATTTTATTTTCCCATCTATTAAGTGACAGCCGAACTAATTTCTCACTACCAAAATGACAAATTGATACTGTAATATCAACAAAATCCCTAGTTTGCAGATTTTAATTGTATCTTTAATTACAGTTAATTTAAAAATGATGGCAGTATGGATAATGAACGCCTAAATACAAAAATTATTACACAATACCAAATTTTGGGCAGGTTACCAAGTAGGTTATGAGTTATGACATAGATTCATTTAAGTACAGTTATGAAAAATTTATTGCTTTCTTTGGAAATTTTAACTGTGTATCATTAAAATAGAAAGTTATTAAATTTAACAGTTCACGTCCATAATCATAAGTTGAAGATTTGGTTTTAAATAATCACGATAACTGTACCTAAAAATATATATAAATTTAACATTGTGACATACCACCTTAAACTCGGATTTTTGCAAAACTAAACCTTTTAAACCAGTTAAACTTCCAGAATGTAATATTCGTATATAAATTTTCATGCAAATCACTTGTACCATCGGTTATTTTAAAGGTTTTTTAAGATCTTTAAAAACGTTTGGACAATTTTTCCATGAAAAACTTACCGTTTTCCGGTTATTCGACATCATATGTTTGGATTTTGTATTCGATTAATAAAAGTCTACTTTCGAACAGCTATAACTGTGTTAATATTAAGTTTACGGTGATATTAAAAAATGAATCTCTTCGTTTAATAAGCTTCATTTTATATCCAAACAGTTTTCCCGTTATATCTAAATTTTTGGAGTTATTCGCGAAAAACCGTTTAAAAACATGCTTTATTGAATTATAATTTGTGAACTTTCAGTCACAAATAACTAAAACAATATTGACTACCGTCGTTATTTTACTTTTTACACCAATAACCACCCTAGAGGAAAAGCACATATTGGCATAGGGTAGATTTTGATATTTGAGCTATTTTCTACCTCTTGTCAAAATTTCAAGCAAATTGATGCATTTAAAAAAATTTCAGAGTTTTTCTAATATTTTTACCGTCATATCCTGGACTATCAGGAGTTCGTGTTGATGATACAAAAATGAGGCTTATAATATTATGTGGAATGAGGGAGTAGCTTCTCGGGGAGCCACCGAAATTGCCTCATGTCTTCTCCAGCTTGTTAATCGCGGACTTTGCATTGACCAAAAAACGCAAGGTGGTTGTTAAAGCTTATTTGCCTTCAAGTCCGCAAGATATTTTCCACCTTTTAATATTCAGTTCCGTCACACACATCGTCCACAAATCCGCCCACATCGTCCCAACGACAGTATTAGGTTTTGCCGTTTGAACCAAGTCTCCAATCGTAATTTTAGAATACTTTCAAATGTTTTAAAAATGTACAAGAGTAATTAATTGGACGATATTAATCTGGTTTATAGATGTTTTTCCAGATTTCTAGATTATAATGATAAAGCAGTCATTAAAGTGGTTAGGTATTATTCCATACCTATACAATTAAAAATGTGCAATAGAAATGTTTGACTGTTGTGTACATTTTGTGTTATACTGGGTCCGGAGTAGTATTTTTGGAAATTTTAATTACATAATCTAATTCGGATAAGATTATTTCTGTTTCGTTCAGAATGTTATTTTTTTTCGGGATGGGATATATAATTATCTACACAAAGTGGACATAGTTTATGTAAAATGTCTTTAGCAACTGATAATGAGGCATGTCTAATTTTTGTGTTTGTTCTTTTGTTCATTATATTGGCCCTATTCCAAATTGAATCTATGTTCTTCCACGAATCTCCACCTCCACCCTCCTGAGAGTGGGGCGGTTGCAACTTTGAAATCTTTAGGGTGAGGATGAGGGAAAACTCTATTTTTTATTGCAGATTCAGATTCTACGTGAAAAAGTACATAAGTTTTATCTGAATTTTTTTTACATTCGCGCTGTAATCGCAGAAAAACAAATACAGAGTCAAATGTCAGTACAGTATCAGAAGTCGGCAAACTAATTTTTATGATACTGAATGCAGTTTTTTACGTAAAATCTGAATCCGCAATAAAAAATGTGGGTTTCTATTTAAGATTTTAAAGTTGCCACCACCTGACCCCCAGAGGGTACAGGTGAGGAATCGTGTTTGGTGTAATTCGATAGATTTTTGAAAAATATTAAACACCTGTTTTTGGTTTTTTATTTAACACTGTATTTCTCGAGATATTAGACCGTTTCCATAATTTTCCTATGATATAGGTTAAATTTTTAATTTATTTGATTATAGCGGCATCTATTAACATTCCAAAAAAATGTCCTGAATAAAAGTTACTTATTTTTGTATAATAAATTTAAATTTACAATAAAAAATAGAGTTCCTATTTGAAAATTTTCAAAGTTTCCTTCCGCCCCACCACCAAGGAGTGGGTGTCGGTGGTCATGTTTAGTGTCATTCGATAGATTTTTGAAAAATATTGAAAACATGTTTTTCAATTCTTCGATCCTTCGAATTTTGCGAAATATTCGACCGTCCCACTTCTTTCGGCACACCCGATATATAATGTCTCAGTCAGTTAGCTTTTTCCAGTCTTCATTTTCTCGTTGGATAGATAACAAAAGAAGGTACTTTAATATTCAATTTTAGATCTGTCAAGTATTTGCCAATGCGCTCTTGCAACTAACCCCGAATTTATCGATGTAAGATCTCCTGCTGATTTTTCCGAATTTAGAGATGCAATTATAGTTGTCGAACAGTCATTGAGAAAGATTAAATGAAATTAATTTAATACTTCGATTATCTTATTGGCATCGATGTCATTTTTTGGAACCACAGCCCATTGTTAACATTAAAATCTCTTGGTAGAATTGTTTCTGATTCAGAAGAAAAACGCTATCGAAAGAGGCGTTTACAATCTTGAGTGCTCACTTTCCGATTTGGTTTATACAATGAAATTCGGTTATTCTTCCATTAAAATTAATTTTAACCATATCAATTTCCAATCATCCAACGTCTATGATTCCCAGTTTTTTTAAATCTGCGATTATCATGATCTCTTTTAATGATGCTATACCCTGTATTAACAATATTGTGTTTGATTTTGTAACCGGTTTTAGATAACACTGGAATATCAACATTTAATATCAACAATAATATCAACAAATTTAACTATATAAAATATAAAACAAATATAAAAATTACCTAAGTTTGGTCATATTTCTTCCTTCGCCGAAAACATTACTGGGCAGTGTCCCGATGTGATTGCCCGTGAAGATTAGCATCTCAGTTTCCTCGGGTAGTTCCCGCAGCATGCTCGTATTGGTAAAACCATGTCCAGTGCAGTTAACCACAAAGAGTGTTTCTCGGTCGTGTATTTGATGACCACAGAAGCAGTTACTCAGTAAGGCGTAACCACATCTGCCGACAGTTCCGTAGACTGTGTATAACTGTATGGCTAACAAGAGCAGTACCAATTTCATACTAAAATATACAATCCTAATAAAGCAGTCATAAATATAGTTTTGAAATGGAAATTTTTACTAGATTTATAAGTAACGTACACAATCAATAACAATACTTCGATTTTTTAAATTTATGTGATACGAGATCTGTCCCCAAAGTATTCAACCTTCGTTCATATCAGAACGTTTCGCTGAGAGGTACCGTACCCTAATCAGTAACTGTTCACGAACCTGTCGTACACCGCAGTTTACAGATTTTAAAATATAGAAAAAAAATTAATCTCAATTTGGGAAAAGCCTCGACTAAGCGCAATACACAGCGACTGAAACCTTATCTTTAGCCCTACGTTAGGTGCGTGGGCTACATACGTAGCCCAGCGCATTTTAAATTGTCGCTGGCGCCAATATTTGGTTGCATTGTTGCTGCTTTGTATAGCTGCTTGTTAGGCATCGGTATAGTACTACCATATTTCTAAGAGACCTATTTATATTCAGCTCAGCGGGGGCTATTGTTCGAGGTGTGAAATTATATAAACAGTGGATCATTTCATAAAACAGGTTTATGGAATTTCACACCACGAGCAAAAGCCCCCCTCTGAGCTGAATATTAATGAGTGTCTTAGAAATATGGTAGTACTATAAACGATAATCACAGAGAATTTATTGGATACGCAAGTGATTTTGAAAGATACTAGTGAATTTTTACGCGTGCCTAATCTCATAAGCATTTTTTATGTTAGTTGATTTCTCGATTACCTAGATTTCTAGAAAAGAGGATAAATGACATTGCAAAAAAACAGAAAAGTAGTAAATTGTGGTTTTAAAATTTTCAAGGAGTATGGTATCATATTACCAAAAAAAAACAAATCTGTGATCTTAATTTAAAGCATGTCCCATGATGATGCAATCGATAATGAAACAAGATACGCTAAAAAACCTGAAATAATTAAAATGTATAGTCGGACAAAATTTGCTGTTGACCGATTAGACCAATTGTGTGAAAAAGATACCTAATATATGTCGAGAAATACTCGTCGATACCCAATGGTAATTTTTTTGTGACCTCTTGAATATAACAGCAATAAATCCTTTATACATTTATAAATCTAACAATTTTAACAAAAAGGTTGCAAGGTCGGATTTTATAGAAAAACTGGCATGGAAAATTGAATTTAGATCTAAGATTCCCCAAGGGCCTTCGGAACTTCGTCGGCGCTTACGTGTTCTGTTAGGAATTACAGATATGGCAATACCGCCCCCTCAGGCAAGTCAAAATAGTAAGACGATGTATATTTTGTGATCGAAAACGCGATAAATTAATTCGAAAATAATGTGAAAAGTATAAAAGATATGCCTTCAAGGAAGATTTGAGCAGCAAATTTAGGCTATTTCCCATTAAAAAATTTTAAAGTAAAAATTAATCTTTGTATTTTGGTTTTATCCTAAGATTATTATCTAATGCATGTTGCATTTAATGTTCTTATATACGTTTTTTTAATACAGAAAACAAGGTTTTTTTGCGATTTGTGTACCTTGGTGCAAAATTATACGCATAAATAAATTAGAATACATTCTTTAAATTTTTAGAAGTTCTCAGTGTTTATTTTATATTATTTTCATATTATCATCTAATTCCAATATAAAATTATTAATTTTTAAATTTTTTAATTTAAGTTGAGATAAATTAACCGAGTCAGTAATATAAACGCGCCTAACGTAAGGTTAAAACCTATATAATGAAATTTCGATTTCCAGTTTTGGCAACAAATATGAGGCAATTGAAATATGCCTAAAAAACGCTGAATTTAAACTTTAACATTACAAACGATCTAAAACGTTTAAAACCCATTCTTTTCGATTACACAAGTAATTCCACCTAATGCCGTGTTCGTGGTAGCATTTCTTGTGGCGTGAGATCGTTTGTAATGTGAAAGTTTAAATTCAGCGTTTTTTAGGCATATTTCAAATGTCTCACATTTGTTGTCAAAGCTCAAAGTTCAAATTTCATGTTATAGGCTTTGTGATTAGGATCTAACAATGTAAGTTCTACAGCGACCTGTCAATGAAAGTAATAAATTTTATTGATCTTATGGGAATCGTAAAAAATTGCAAAAATCGCGCAACGTATATTTATGTAACTCTTTTATAGAAACTGACTTCATTTGTGGCAAAATGCAAAAGCTGCATGTGTAATTGCATATTAAAATATTGTTTTTAATTCCAAACAACTTTATTTCATAACAACTTTCAATTTAGGTTTTAGACTATGCAGAGCTTTTTATGAAGAATAACTTTTTTTCGTAATATTAATCATAAAAAAGCTTTCTATATGGTTCAAGTTACGTAGACACTCTGTATATATATCAACTACTAAAATGACTTCATATAAAAAATTTCATTTGACAATTGGCCAAAAGCTATAAGACAGACAGCAGAATAAGAAAAAGGGAACGACATATTTTATGTAGTTATTGATACTTTTCTATTTCTGTATAGTACACTCTATTTTCTATGTCTCTAAACTGATGTTTTCCGCCATTTAGATGTGCCTTTCTGGCCTAAATCCTTAAAGCTTGTTCATTTTCATTTTATGTATTCTTCTACAAAACTGAGATAAGAAAGTATGATATTTAAAAATTTTCTGCTTTTGACAGTTCTGTATAAAGACCGTTGTAACATTCTTCTATAAAAACTGTATTGTCGTGCATTTCACGATAATCGTCATTATGGCATCAAGGCATCATAGCATTATACGAATTTTGTGTATCAATCAGAGAAAGTGTATTACTATCTTTGAAATCATATTCACTCCCATGTTGCTACATAAAACTATTGAAGTTATGATAAACTAAAAATCAAATACTGTAACTCCAAACAATTTTAAGCAACATGGTATAACAATTATATAAATATTAAAAAGAGACAACAATAACATAAAAATCACATAAAGTTTTAATTATGGAGATTGGATATAAAATTCTGTACACATCTTGACGGTGACAACCTTGTAAGAATTCATTGCTTTTTAATTAACCATTTTAAAGTGTTCTAAAAATCAATGATAATAAAATTAGCTTCAAATACGAGAATATAGTCAAAATTAACGGCAAAAGCGTGTTATTAGATACACGCAAGTATAATGTATGTATGTATTGCTATCTAATCCTTTTTTCCCGTTAGTGATGTTTATATTATTAATTTCGTTTTCAATGTCCTTTATCCATAGTGGCTTCCCTTGTGCCATTCTTTGTATGTGCCCCCATCTAAGTCTGTGCTTTGCCACTCTGGGTATATTTGGTTCTTCGTATAAATCTTCATTAAGAATCATCAAATGTCGATACAGACATACTTGGTTAGACAACTAACACAAAAACAAACAGTTTTCGTTAAGGGTAAGGGCACAAGGGAGCAAGATTCTCAATATGCAACAGTTCATTGAAAAAGCTCGAGAATTCCTATGATCATCTGCTTTCTTTATTACCAAAAAGCATTTGACTGTGTAAATTGGAAAGTTTTGTGAAAAATTCTACATGAGATAGGAGTCCTTGATTATCTGTCAGCTCTGGTGAATAGCCTATACAAGAATAATGAAATCAAAATAAGAATTCAAAAAACCATAAAAACCATTTATACACCGATCTGGCTCCAAAAGATTATTTTATTTGGGGACATCTAAAATCCAATTGAACTATTGGTAGTAGAAGGAAATGTAAAAGACCGAAGACTAAGAGGAAGATCTCCAACACGATAGGCAGACCAAATGAAAACTCTGGTGAGAACTCTCACACTGCTCAGATAGTTACTGAGTATCTTGACGAGTTTGGGATGAGATGAAGAGACGTTTACGGAGTCATATGCCGGTCCCCAGAAATTAAAGAGAGCTTCGCAACATGTTGGTGCAGTGATGGAACAATCTTCCGCAGTATGTGATCCGAAATCTGATCCAAAGCATGCCTCGTAGTTTGCTAGCTGTTATCATTGCCAGAGGAGAAAATACTCGCTATTGAAGTTCTTAAAACTTCTTTTGTTTCAACAAAAAACACAAAATTAAAATTGTCCCTTTTTAATATTTAGTATATCAAAGGAAAATTGTTCATTTTCATTACTTTCAACAAACTTTGAACGACAAAAACGTCATTTTCTTTAAGAAATCCGTTAGTAAACCATCTTACAACCGAAAATAGTTAAAAAATTATAATAATTACTAAAACAAAGTCAAATTACAAGGTGACCCTAACTTTATGCTCGGCAGTGTATTTTTAATACATTTATAGCAATAAGTACTAAATATGAATTTTCTAAGAAAATTACTAAAGCAGCTATAAATATCTAAACTTTGAGGTGCATCCTATAAAAAAGTTGAAACATCACTGTTGATTTTTACGTCTTTCAATATTTTGCCGGTATAACGTGCTCAAAGGTAGGCATGCTAGACATGACAATGATCTGTAGGATGATCTAGAATCAGGACGGTCGTACGCAAATGATTAAATTGCGTGGAATGGTACTCTTTGTTTTATATACTTTCTCGATATTAGGTGAAGATAGATTTACTTCAGGGATATTGCGATATTGCGTAGTGATTCGTTTTCAACCTCCATGGGAGAAGTTATAAGCCAACTCTCAAATGTTCAATAAATTCCTAATTTTCCTACCACATCTTAATTTAATCACTGGTGAGAGACAGCAGTATCAGTACCAAGTTGAGACGTATAGGAAATTACCGTGATTATGTTTATTATTTAATGCTATGGAACTATACTAGGTAAAAGGAAGCAACTGCAATATAAATACCTGGGATACATATTGCATGGTTAAAGATATATTATCGTACAACTATAGGCTGAGAAAAATACGGGACAAAGAAGTAGTGGAATGGAACAAAAACGTATATTTCAGCAATTTGTAACAGTTGTTTTTATGTAGTTCAATTCAACTCGTCCACACTTTAAAGCAACGGTTTCAGAAGTAAAAAAATCGATGGCGATACCAATCTTCGGTTAAGTATAACTATAACCTTCGTAACGAAGATGGTATCTGAAGAAGAAGAATCGCGGATTTTAAGCAGTATGTAAACTTTTTTGTTAGTTGTAAGGTTGTGATTTAGTAAATTTAAGCTCAAACGGGAAGGTATGTTAAAAAATACCTGTTTTGAAATAAGAATTTTAGTATTTAGATAATTGTAAAAATTATTAGGATTATTATGTTATGAGATAATTCTCCTTTTAAATACATAATGACGTTACCGTACTCAGACATTAAAAACGCGATATAGTAAAAACTATTAGGAGTAATTATTAGTAGCAATCCACTTTTAGATAATGTTCTAATATTTTACTAATAGATAGATACAAACAAATAAAAAAGTTAGTAACATTTTAGAGGTATACTTTGGAACATACAAAATCCTTTATATTTTTAATAGCATTATCTTATAGTTTCTAAGTAAATATGTCTCAAGATTGCAAAATTTACAAAACATTAATTAACACTTAAATCAAGATACCCAGAGTTCTTGTTACGTTCTTAAAAATTGTTTGGAAAGACCAAATCACACGACAGTACCAGCGTCAATGTTATGTATAAATTGGTAATTCCCAAATAAGGAAACCCAATGAAAAACATAGTTCCAAACAAATAACTGTAAATTCATGAGAAGATTTAATGTTACTTTAACATTTTACCCATATTATCAAAAATTACCAACATTTGTTATAATTGCAGCAATTTTTCAGTCCTTAATGAATCATTAATATATTCTTAAGAAACACAAGAATTGATAGCTGTTGAGTAGGTACCTATACTTATGAACAAAGTTGCGAAATTTGCAGAAATTTAACACATGATATTTGCAATATTACAATTTGTTTTCGTGGAAACTCTTCGGAAAACCAAGTCACATTGAAATGTTAGGTTTAATCTTAACAATAAGTTGATAATTCCCAAATATGGAAATACAACGAAAAAATCAGTAATTAAACAATTTTAAATGCAAAATAAAATTTTAGTCTTACCCGTTTTCTTTTAAACACATCATACCGACACAATTCTGCGAAATAGTATATTAAATATTTACTTTACATCAACAAAATGTAGCACAACCTTGGCTAAGCACTGATTTCTGCTTTGTACCTGTAAACCAGTCTACAGTCTTGAATTACAATGGTACCATAGGTAGGGGAAGAGTAAATAAATCAACAGGTACTAAGTGGCTAATATGTTGCATAATTAGTAGGAAAAGAAAATTTTTAGTACTTGTAGATTAACATTATTTAAGTAAATTTGTTTTATTACATTACTAAGTTAAATGAGAAATTTCTTAGTAACAGACTGAAAAAGAAAATAATGGAAACAATGATGCAGTAAGGGTCATGACACATTAGACGTAAAGATCGTATTTTACACACTGTTATGGGAGAAAGTTATAGATAAATTGCAACTAAATTGTATTTTTTTCAACATTTGGTAAACTTAATAACTGAATATTTTCAAAATTGAGTCAAGAAAAATGCTTAAGTATACGCTAGTTAGCGTTTTACAAAGTTTTGTACTTGGAACGACTTTTTAACATAATGCATGTACATTTTGAATATACCATTGGGCAGATATAAAACACAAACTTATAAATAAAAACAACAAAAGTTTTACAAAGAATTATTTATGGCTGGATGAAAGAAAATTATTTATATATCCTCGCAAAATGAAGGCCATTATTTTGACATACTCCGGAAATACGTACTTTAAGGTAAATTTCAAATGACCTACAACATCAAAAGAAGAGTAAAAGATGACACAGAATTATGGATTAAAAACCAATGTGAAGCAATAGAAAACTATAAAAGGAAATATGATAGCTTCAATATGTACAAAAATCACGGATCTAAAAAATAAACTGCAGAGATGGAATGAATAAGTATATATAAATGAATTATTTTCTGACAATAGAAAAAAACTTTCACAAATAAAGAGCAAAACCGGTTCTGAAAATTAAAAAAAAAGAAATAGAAAACGCAATAATAAATGCTAAAAATGGAAAAGCAACGAAATACGACCAAATCCCTACAGAATTATTAAGGGTAAAGACACACAGCGGTTTTAACCGAAGCGTTTAACGAGTCGGTAGTGATTTTAAACACGATTTGTGCAGACAGAGTTCGATAGGGTTTTCGAGATGGAATGCATATTGTATTTGTCAGTATTGTACATGCGTTGAAAATTTTACAAGAAAAAAACAACAAAAACGTAGAATGTGGATACATTCAATTATCAAAGAAAGGGAACAAACAGGGCATTTTCATACGTTGTTTGTTGAAGTACAACAAGATGATGAAATTTTTTTTAACTTTACTAGGATCTCGCGAGATTCTTTTGATGAGTTGCTCACAATTTGCCAAGAAAGGCTAACAAAGAGTGATACACGTATGAGAAAATCAATAACACCAGAGACAAAATTGGTAATAAATATCCGGTAAACAAATAAATTCTTAGCACTATCACTATATTCACTCTTCCTCATATCCCAAAGTGCTGATCGGTTTTAAACTACATACATCACGTATGTACGTCACTACGTACATCAAATTTTTCTCCAGCCATTTCTAAAATTCAAAAACCGAGACAAAAACGCGCGCGTGTGTACAGTGTTAGCAAAACACAATAAACACCAAACGCCTCTCGTTTTTAAAACAGATGCGATTCCAGACATCTACCACCAACCGACTCTGTTTTAAAACTGCTTTGGAAAACGAGGCGGTTAGAACCGCTGTGTATGTTTTACACCATTAATTATAATTCAATACATGATGCATCGACTCGGGCACCGATGCATTTAACGCTTCCGTTAAACCGATGATTGTGTCTTTACACTAAAACTCATGAACGACAACTATATTACAATAGTAGGTATTACATCTGTTCAACATCATATTCAATACTGGTATTATTCCTCAAGAATGGCTGCTATCCACGTTCATTATAATGCCGACAATAATGATAATACAGCTAATAATTATGATTATAATGCAGAAGAATGTTCCGATCACCGAACAAACTCGTTTATACTGATCATTTGCTTAAGGTGTTTCTAAAAATCAGTCAAAACGTGTTTACAGAAAGCTGGAACTTAATATTGCCGAGACATAGTGAGGATTCAGAACAGGGCTAAGCACTAGAGAAATTATGTTTGCACTTAATGTTCGTCAGTCAAGAGATACACGCCCATTTCATAGACTTCGAAAAGGCTTTTGACAGGGTTTGTCACCATTTACTCAAAGATATTCTTGTGAGCAAAGGCATAGATGATTAAAATCTGAGAATAATCCTGAATTTATATTCGAATCGGCAGGGAAATATAAGAATAGAAAGTGAAGTTTTAGACTAATAAGAGCAACACGGCGAGTGAGACAGGGAAATATATTGTCGCCACTACTGTTTAACGTCTATAGTGAACACATTTGCCAGAGAGTTTTATCAATGCAAATGAATTTTTATTTAAAAAATTTCCTTTATACAAGGTATATTAATAAAAAAAAAAAACCCTATTGGGCTACATCACAGAACGTTTTCGGAATAACTATTCAATCATCAGTGCTATCTGGATGTACATGTTTGAAGCCACTTATGTGGGTAAAAACTCTTTAAATGTAGTTTGATTAACGTTAAATTACATCTTTGATATTTAAAAACTATGATGTTTAAGTTATAAAAGGAATTGATCACATGGCAACGTATGACTCCACTGGGGTTAATAGTCCTTAGACGAAGTGTCTGTGAGGACTGGATGATAGCAACTTTGTGGATGTGGATAAATAACATTAGATATGCAGACGATAGTGTACTGTTGGCAAGAACTTCGGAAGAGCTTCAACTTTTACTAGAGAATATGAATAGAGTATGCAATAACTATGACTTATAAGTATATGATCTTTAGTAAAAAATCCAATTCGTCAGGAACATTACTATAAATAACCGCATTTAAACGGTGAACAATTACAATTACCTGGGAGTTAACGAGGCAAGTGATCAAAATATTGAAATCAAAGAACCTTTCAAATTGCTAGGTCCATTTTCTTAAAAATGAAAAAACTGTTTTATACAGTGTGGAAGCATCTCAAACAGAATAATATAAAAAGCGTAGAGAGTTTCTAGATTCTAGATGTAGTGCTATGGACGAATATTAAAAGCAATAAAAATAAGTCCATTGAAAAGTTACATCGAGATTACATTTTTGAGAGGACGCAATTTTATTTTTTTGATATGTGGGGTGGCTAGTATAATAATAAGTTCAAGTTTGTGTAGTCGCCACCCTTGTCCCCGGCCGCCATCTTAGAAAAAGGGGGAAAGGCGTTTTCGCGCTATATCTCGTAAATTAGAAACCCTACAGAAAATTTTATAAAATATTATTTGTAGCAAATTAAATTTTCTACAACTTTATTTCTATTACTTTTTGTCGTAAAATTGAAAATAAAAAGGCATAACAAAAATAAAATTTTGAACAAATATCCTTTTGGGCCTTATAACTTTTTTCTGGTCGTTTTACAATAAAATAACATCAACCCAATATTATAGAGGGTTTTTCAGAGAGTAATTTTCACTGCAAATTTGTTTAATTGCATTAATTTCTTTGGATTTTACAGCGCTGCGCAATTGACCGGAGAAAGTAGAAAATTAAATTGTCTACAACTTTATTTGGATTAATTTTTATGGTAAAATGGGAAATAAAAAAATTTAAACAAAAATAACCAAAAAGTTTTGAACAAATTTTCTTTTGGGCCTTATAACTTTTTTTCTTTGATTTTTTTCAATAAAAAGACATCAAGCAATATTTTGGAGGGTTTTCAACGAATAATTTTCACTATTAATGTGTTTAATTTTATTAAATTCTCTGCATTTTACAGCACTCTGAAGTTGACCAGGTTCTTGACTCATAAGAACACGATAAAAACGAACCACTAAGTTTAGTTTTTAATTATGTATTTTTTTATTCATATAATTTATTATTTTGTTAACATTCCAATGGTATTATTAGTTAATTATCGACTTTTTTCCGACCACCTATGAGATAGAGTCTGGACGAGCGTTTTTTAAGTAATATCCCCATTACAATAGGCCTAATTTATTGACCATTTCCAGGCGAGATAATATTGATCATAATTATATATTTAAAAAGTTGTTTTCCAGCTATTGTTTTTTTCATTTTTTTTTATGTTCCAGGCTGCGGTTCTGGATCTAATTCCGTATCGAAGGTGAATATTGGCGAAAGAACGGAAGTTAGAATTGGTTAGAATTTTGATGAATTTAAGTTTGCCGATCTAATAATGTTGTGTCGCATCCTGAAAAAGCATGGAGAAACAGTAAATTTTCTGCAATGACGTCGCCGTATATAAAACTTGAAGAACAGTATAATTGACGCGATTACATTCTTTTGATGGTTTAAACAATTGGACATACAACATTGGACTACACTCTTCCTAATGCCACAGAATAAATAATAACAATTGTTTATTATTCTGTGCTAATGCCGTGAGCAAGACAATATTGTCAATGTCCTCTGCTACGACAGTCACAGAATCATAAATAGGCTTGGAAGCGGCAAGCGCAGAACGGATGATGACTGTATCTGCATCAAATTCAACCTGGTCGATACTAAAACCCACTTCTGATAGACCAGTTTTGAGATCGTTTATTAAGTTTGTTTTGTTCTTTTCATTACCAAGAAATTTATCTGGGAATAATATTAGTACGGTGCTCTTATTAAACTTTATCTCTGTCTATTGGTGATTTTTTGTGCGACGCAAGCGCACGAGGTAGGATAAGTTTTGTGGTGGCGAAATGGGTCGATAATAAGTTAATAATAACATAGGAATGTTAAGAAAAGAATAAATTGATTTAAATTAAATAAATTTGTAGTGAAAATTATTCTATGAAAAACCCTCTATGATATTGCTCAAATATCATTTTATTGGAAAATTACCAGAAAAAAGTTATAAGTCCCAAAAGAAAATTTGTTCCAAAATTTTTAGTTACTTTTATTAATAACTTTTTCATTTTCCATTTTATCATAAAAAGTAATAAAAACAAATTTGTAGACAATCTAATTTGCTACTAATAGTGTCTGATAAAATTTTCTGTAGGATTGCTAGTTTAGGAGATACAGGGCGAAAACCCTTTGAACCCCTTATTCCAAGATGGCGAACATTCAAGAACCTGGCCAATTTCGGAGCGCTTTAAAATCCAGAGAAATGAAATATAAATAGAGAAAATAATGAAAATAAACAAATTTGTAGTGAAAATTATTTTATAAAAAACCCTCTATGCTATTGCTCTGATGTCATTTTATTGTAAACTTACCAAAAAGAAAAAGTTATAAGCCTCAAAAGAAAATGTGTTCCAAAACTTTTAGTTATTTTTGCTTATAAATTTTTTATTTTCCATTTTACGATTAAAAGTAGTAGAAATAAAGTTGTAGACAATTTAATTTGCTAAAAATAATGTCCGATAAAATTATTTGTAGGACTAACAAAATATAATGCAGGAAAGATTGAAGGACGAAGGAATCCGGGTCTCAGAAGAATGTCCTGGATGAGAAATTTAAGACAGTGGTTTGGTTGCACCACAGACGGTCTGTTTAGAAGCCTTATTAACAAAATATCGAATAGCCTTAATAATATACAACCTCAGAAAGGAGAGAATAGAAAGAAGAAGAACTAGTCACTAATGTACTTATGTACATTATTTGACTGTTCTCTTGGGTGACACATTTCACGGTCGATAATTTTCTTAGATTTATGTGTTAACTATTTATATCACCGACAATGCCTTTATTGACATAATTTATTTTGGTTAAATTTCATTCGAAGTCATTAAATAGGAATATAAGAGACAGGTAATTGAACGCCAGATAAATGAAAAAAAAAATGAGATAAGGGAGGTAGTGGTAAACAGTGGCAAATGGACTTAAATCCGACACCAAACACTCAAACTGTTTTAAATCTGTTTTTCTTATTCTACCTAAGTTTGACTGTACTACACCGTAAGATTTTGCCTTGACTAATTAATTTTAACACAAGTTTACTGCACTATATAAAGTTGACTATTTTCTTAATTTAATATGACATGTGCATACCTACCTATTATAATTAAATTATAAGTAAACTTTAATACAAAAATAATTGCGTGATAACTGTTTGGCTTATTGAAATGTTATTTTTAAAATTAATAAATTTAAATAACCCGCGTAGTCTTCGTCATTGATTTGATAGCGTTTACTAAGACAGACGACAGATGGGGCACCAGAAAAAAGTAGTAAGACGCTGTTTACGAATAATCAAGCATGCTTATTTGTACGAAATCTTAAATAGTTTGTTTAAAATTGATAATTAACCGTAAATAGGGTGAGTAGTAGTATGTATTTTAGTCCATATTCGAAAAAAATCAATAGATATGGCTGCTGCATTGTCTCACTTCCGCTGCCCACAGGAAGAGGAAACTCTGTCTTCTTAAAATTCAAGATGGTGATTTTCCTGTTGTCTATTACCAACAAAAAACCCAAACATCTTTACCTAACCTTACTTCAACATCAAAACAAACATTAAAATGAACGTTTTATTATTTATTTCAGGAAATGATAAGGTTTGGTGGGGTCGTAGAAGACGGCCAAAATACACAAAGAGCAAAATATATACTTTCCACAACAGGCCAAGGCAGCAACACAATTACATTATCTGGGAATGAACTAGCGGAATTCATACCTGTAAGTAGAAAGTTCTCGTGAATTTATTTATTCTACTAATGTGTTTAATTTCCAGATTAAATTTGAAGGAAAACTAGTAGCCAAACATTCTTTGCCCGTGAATGAACTGGGTAAGCAGTTATTAAAAGCTGCAGGTGAAGGAAACATTGATAGAGTGAAACAATTATTAACCAAAGGAGCTCCTTTTACAGCTGATTGGGTAATATAATAATTAAAATTAATGTATAACTTCAACATACTTAGTTTTTAACAATTATATTTCAAATTAGACCCTTTTTGTTTGTCAACAGTTCTTTTCAATTTCATATTAGATAATATTCAGTGAAAGCAAAATGGGTACACAAAGAACAATTTAATGATAAGAGAAACAATATGTGATAAGAAAAAAAAACAACATAGGAGTGATTATAGATACATATTTAAAGGTTTTTATAGATATTGAGAGGAAAACATTACTATTTTAAGAATGTACAAAAAGTCAAGATGAAAAAATTTAAGAATTAGTACTAGTAGTAAGGATAGTAAAAACTATGATTTTACTAAACTACAATCTAAATTAATAAGATGGGAAACCGCTAAATATTTGGAAAAAAACTTTTTATTATTTTTACTGCCAAAGTTTCTTAGATTTATTTTATAACATATTTTTGTGAAACTTATGTGGGTTTATATTTAAAAAAATATTTGCAGATTCCTAATTTAGTGACAACTGACAATTATGATGCAGAAGTAGAATTAGAAAAAATGAGATAAATAAATTTTTTATTTATAGCAGGGCATTTATATTTGATTTAAAATGGTAGTTTTGAAATTAATAAAAGTCCAAAAAATTAACTTAAATTTAACTTAATACATATCTAGCTTCCTGATAAACACAATATCCATTACAAAAGAAAAATAATATACAGTTGAGTCCATGGTTCTTTACCCGTGGTAACTCCACACAACAGCAAGTGACAGAAAGTGGCTTCTGCTCTGATCACGGATTATATTAGAAAATTTGACATTATCAAATAAATAGAATGGAAAATGTTATAGTGTATTGATGTATTAGGTAACAGTAAAATTATTTAAAGAATGAAACATTATTTAGCTCCAATAATGTTGTTGCAAGATTTTGAACATATATTTTTTGTTTCTCATATTTCATATTCATCACCTTCAGAATCTGAACTGTTATCTCCAATGTTAATTATTACAGGTTCCATATTACATATTTGCTTCTCTAAATACTATTTACTTAATTAATTTATTAGTATTTTGCCAGGTGAAATTGTTACACTTTTGAATGGCTTCCTTCCACATAAACATGCTCATCTCAATATCCATCTCTGCCAATATCAATTGTAATAATTCTGGTTTTAACTGATGTTCATCAAAATTAACCACCATTTTAACCATTTAGCAGGTTGTATATTCATGATTTCACTATGGTAGAAATTAAAATGTGAAATAATAATTTTATAACATTACAGTTGGGTACCAGTCCACTTCATTTATCAGCCCAAAACAACCATCTAGAGATAACTGAAATTTTACTTAGAGCAGGAATATCAAAAGATGCGAGAACTAAAGTCGATAGAACCCCTTTACATATGGCAGCTTATGAGGGCCATGTAGATATTATTGCTGCATTAGTCACACATGGAGCTGATATAAATTGTAGAGATTTGGTGAGTATTTAATTTAATACAGCATATTATATACAAATCGATAAGAATAATGAAACAGTTTATATATATCAAAAAAAGAGTAGTGGGGGAATATTTTTGAGTATATTATTGAGTTGATAATTTATATACTTTTACAGATTCAAACGGAGCGTAGAGTTAGTGATTGTAGTAATAATATAACGTTATAGTGATATTAAAAAACAAAAGTTTTTGATTTTTGTTTAATAGTATAGTTAATTTTTTTTACATTTGATCAATGCTACTTTACTTCACACATATACTTTTTGGAATTTACTTATACAATAAAATTAATGTAGCGTTCGTGGGAGCACTGGCAGATGTAAAAACTTGTATAGACATGCCTTAAGTCGACTTTACACTACATGATTTATCATATTATGACAATATCATATGAGATTTGTGATGATTCCTCGTTTCTATGATGTTTTAAAAAATCGTGTTTACATTGAATGATAAGTTATGACTTATGAAATGAGTGACAATGAGGTTTTGTTGATTTTTCTTTTTGTTTATGGTCATAAAGATATTAGACACAGTATAGGTAACAACTATTAGATTTTTAAACTATTATAATGGAAAATAAATCTTTGCTTGCATTGGTTTCCCTACTTTTAATAATAATATGCCGGCAACAACTGTACAGTTAATAGTAAGAAGAAAAAGATCAGACACCTTTGGCCTCGCAGGTGGCTCTTAAGAAGAAATAGTGGACGGGGTATATCAAATTTAGTGCTTATATTATACCAAATTTAAAATAATTAATAAAGAAACTAAACTAAAATTATGACTAAGAAGACTATAAGACATTAAACTAAGAATAAAATAAACTAAATAAATAATAAAAGAAAAATATGACAAAATAGCACATATTAGACAATAGGCTCAATATCAATGCAATAAACAAAAAATAAATAAAGGATGTTGTCTGTCAGTAAGGGAATGTCGCTTAATTGACATAAGAAATGAGGCGCGATATTTAAATATGTTGCTGTTACCAGTATTATTACCAAAAATCATATGATGTTATCATGTGGAATATGTACTGTCCTATTCTCCTGTGACAAGCTATGACGAGCCGCATGACAATGCTTATGACAAAATCAAATGACAAATCACACAGTTTAAACATGTAATTTTCACTGCATGACCAGATCATATGACAAATCACATGATAAATCATGTAGTGTAAAGTCGACTTTATACCTTTTACTTAAAAACAAAAGACAAAATGTTTATAAATATCTATGTTATTTAGCAATACTTTTTTTGGAAATCGTTACAATTGTTGATTCCAGCCAGTTATCTAGAAATTTGCCACTGGTGTATATCTTCTAAAAAAAGGAAGTAATAATCGCAACACTTTCATTATCTAATAGTTGTAATAATCCTGTAGGTATTTTGTCAGAACTAGGAGCCTTTCTTCGTTTCGCTTGGTAGATGGTCTTTTGCCTTTTTGAGAGTAGAATCGGTGGGTCTGTGTTCTGTTAGATTTTATGTAATGATAGATCTTTTTATCTTGTGACGGGTAGGGGAAAGGAATGGTGTGGGTTAGAGTTGGACGGAACGATCAACACTCGATTCGGCAAGGAACGAGAAGTAACTAATCAACACTTAGCCAACGAACAGGTCTGTCTCAGATCAACACTTTAAGCGGAACGTGGCAGTGGGAATGCGTGTGGACGGCCGTTGGCGGGACGGTGACGATGCACATTGTTACAATCGTTTTTAAATAATGTTATGTACAACGCTGCTTAATATCACTTAAAATTCTAACATTAGAGTTTTGCAAGATGTTTGGTATGTAAATTATGCTTTTACCCGTTAATTCTTTTAGTTTTTTATGAAAATCGAAACTGTCGTATCATTGCTCCAGCCTTTAAATTTCTACGCAGGACTCTTGTAGCCATCAGTATTTTGCTAGTTTAATTCTTTTTCGGATTTCCCTATGTATTTTATTGTATTTTTCTTTGTTTCTGGATTTGTACTGCCTTGATGATGATAGTTTTTTGATTTTCCGGGCCTGATTATTTTGTGAATTAAAAAGTTCTCGTTTGGTTAACGTTTTCCTCGTCACTACATATAATTTATTTAGAAATGTATTTTTGTTATTCGTTTTCCTACTTAATCATTGACGAAACTCAAGTCTAGGTGCATAATATCTGAAGTAAATTTTGCACAGGTGTAAAATGGTGCGAGTTAAAATTTTCCTTGTGCAATATTCTGATGATTGACTAATTGCTGATAAACTAAGTGCTTATTTCAGCATTTCCTTCAGCCAAAATTTCATCTTCTTGCTGTGGGTTAATAATTTTGGGATATCCTATATTTTTTTTCGTAAGAGTCAATCAATTATAAATATTTTGGAAAGACCTTATGGTTTCTCTGTCTTTTTTATGTTATTGCAAATAAGTATGAATTGGTTTGTATCTCCATGAAAACTTTAAGTTTAGAGATTGAGTTTTGAAACCATCTTAAGGCCATTTTTTGACGATGAACTAAATACATATTATCAAAAGTATCATCAGCCTAACTAGGGTGCCAATGTATATATTCTGTTTAATTGCAGTTTTTTATAGCTAAATATTTTTCGTTTTTAGTTGGGTATGACTCCTCTTCATTGGGCAGTCCAGAATGGCCATCATGAAGCAGTGGCACATCTAGTCAGTAATGGAGCTGTGGTGGATGTAAATAGTAAATTTGATATAACACCAATGATAATAGCTCAACAAACTGGCAGACATGATATTGAGCAATTTCTAATTGGGGCTCTCAATAAATCTGCATTGGCTTCTGAAAACTTGTTGTTACAGCTTAACGCAAATAAGCCGGAAGAATATTTTGAAGATGATATGGACATAGAAGCTTCTGATAATCATGAAATTTCATCAGTGTACAACGAGTACACTGTTCTTAAAGAAGGTAAGTAATTAAGAGATAATATAAATTATTTGATTTGAATATGTCACTCTACATGGTTTCCTTAAAAATCAATTGGGAGTATACATTTACAGCGAGGAAAAGAGAATGACCCCGAAAATGCTGGAGGAACGAAGTAGACGACGCCATGAGTAAGAGAGGACTATACGATGGAGAAACAACAGAGAGAGATGGAAACGGTTGAGCGAGGGAAGGCAGTGAATCCCTAAATATATATATATATATATATATATATATATATATATATATATATATATATATATATATATTTATTTACAGCAATGCCGAAAGTACATACTGTGCCTTACCCTTTTTAAAATATATATTTCTTCCAATATCTTTCAATCACTTTAAACAGAAACAACTTGAATCAAATATAGATTAGCAAGTGTTTTAGTTTTTCTTATATTCAGTGCCATATTATTGATAATTCCAATATAATTTCCTTGTAATAACAGTCAAAAGTCGTTTGATAATGACAAACTAAAACGTACATAGAGTGTAAAATCTTTCCTGTGCCACAATAATTTCTAATATTAAAGTGTTTATCTCTTATTTTCTCCTCACGTTTGTAGTAAATATACTCTTAGATAATTTTTAGAAGAAGCTTTAAGTGTAACTCTTCCACTTGTTAATCCATCTGTCTTTCTCTCTCCAATAGCGCTACAGTCTAAATCGGGCCCTGGCCTCCTCCAAACTATGCCTCCAACATTGCCGGTCCCGCGCCGATATTCTCCAGGTTCTCACGTCTAGCAAATTTTTACATCCTCCTTTTCCGTGACATTCCTTTTGTTCTTGCGCACTGCATTTTACTATGTAGGGCTCTTTTTGGTAATCTTTGGGTCTCCATTCTCATATGACTAGCCCATCGAAGTCTCATGAACTTTAACGAATTCTGAGATCGGTGCCTCCTTGAACAGTTAATAGAGTTCATGGTTATACCTAGATATCTACTATGTTTTCGTTAATAGGTCCAAATATCTTCCTTATGACTGTTAATCCATTAATACTTACAGGATAGTTGTTTGACTTCGTCTCTTGTTCTACCCAAAAAGTCATTATGATGGATTTTACTATATGTCCTACTGATTTGCACATAAAAACAGTTTTACTCTCATTATTTTACCTTTTTTTCAGGTTTTTTTTTATTTATCAAAAAATTACACACTACATAAGGAACGATATAAGCGCTATACGCGAATAACTTAAAACCATTCAATACACATAGAACAAGACTTATTTTATACAAAAAATGCAGTTATATCACAATAGAAAATTAAACAATGTTGCCCGATTAATTATGAGTATATAAATATTTTTTAATAGCAATTAATCTATTGCATTTTTTATTTATATATTGGTAGAAACTAAATCAATCCAAACATATAATCAAATGATAGTCAATAATACATAAATACATATAGACAGTGGACCAAGAGTCTGGAAACGCATAATTATATCTTAAATGGATGGTCCGAATTGTACAAAAACCGCGATACGCGTATTCTGCAATATGAAGATTTCAAATTTGATGTTTGCAATGTTGAGTTGATGAGATTTACCAGTTTTTTGATATCATTAGTCACTTTGGTTTTTTTAAATACAACACACAATGCTTACACAATAATAATTAGTACACAATGGTTACGGCTGTCTTTATTACACAACGGCAAGCTTTGCTTTTGAGAAGGGTGCCATCTTATCTTTTCTATAATTAACTAAGAGATGAGGAAAACTCATAGGATCCTAGATATCAAAGGAGTTATTTATATAAAACAAATATAAGAAAAAAATAATAACCATATTTAACTTTTCTTTCAAACCATTATATAACCAAAGGAGAAGAAACAATCGCACTTACCTTGTATAGTCTCTTAGTAAACTTGCTAGAATTATTTATTCATTATCGAAGAGAAGGGAAGATTTTTTTGAAAAATAAGAAATACTATGTTTTTACCTACTAACGATGTTTATTACTGATAGTTGCGCAGATCTTAAAATACAAATTACAAAAGCTGAAATGCCCATTAAAGAATGAGATTTTTAGAACAATTATCTTAATATTGATTTAATTTCCCTTAACAACCGGATAAATATATTGTTAACTAATATTATATAAAAAGCAAAAATGAAAACAAATAAAAAAATTAAGAATTTACCTCGGTCATTAAAATATCATGATATGCAGGTAGAATTTTTTTTCTTAATGTGATAGATCTACAAATTTTGCATGAAGATATAACAGATAATGGTTATTCTTTAATTACTAAATTACTAGACATACAAAAAATACCGCAATTGCACTGATAGATCTTTTATAACACTTTCACTGGTCAATAATAGGTTTACAGTATTTGACAAAAATAAAACAAAAGGATTTACCATGTGTGTTTATAGAAAATTTCAGCTTGTTTTAATTTGTTTCATCAAAAACAAAAATGTAACAAAGATAAATATTGTAAATTACAGTTAGTTCTGATTTCACAGCGAACTTGTACTTAATAGACTGCAACTTAAAATTTTTAGCCGGCATTTTGTAACTCAGATCTCTGAGGGCCAATTAGAAAATTATTCTGAGGTTTCAGAATTTAAAAAAAAACTCACTTTTTTAGGACCCATACTTAAAACACTAAAAAAAAGTGTCGGCATTTGACTCGCATCCAAGTTCAACTCAACTGTACGCCTGCTCAGAGCCCAGTCCTCTCGAATTTTTCTCTCTGGGCGAAGCAAACTACCGTAACCTTTGGTATTCTAGTGCGGAACGCGGACGTACTATTTATCTGAGAAATAATAAACCTCAACCTTCTGATTGAAAAACTCGGATATTTATTTTAAATTCAAGTGAGATGGATACAGAAGTGTGGGATAAGAAAGGGATAGCGATTGGTTTCGATGGAGGTATCTGGCTGTTTAAACAAACAATTGAGTGTCACAACATCTGTTGTGTCTTTATTTTGCTGTGTAAACAGTTTTCAACATAATGTCAGGACATTGATTAATTCCGGTATTAAATAGAGTTCTCGGTTATTTGACACAAAAGAGAATTAAATTTTTCTCAGAAATAAACTTCCAATCTTGATAAATGCGTTTCGTTTTGTTTAATGTCGTAAAAGCAATACGTAGAATCAATTGCTGGGAGTATTGTATTTGTAACAATATGATTCACGTAATGCAAGACTGGATGTATAACTTCTTTCAAATAAACACGTTTTGACATGTTTTTAGAAGACATGTACATACAGACCAAACAAGCATCTGCGGTTGCTAGTACTCTCTCTATTGACAAACTGAATAATTGAATACCATTCTAAAATAAAAAGAATATACTAATTTGAGTATTTTACATCTTAAGGTATATAGTCGACTTCCATTCATCCGCTCAGTCGGCACATTATTAATGTGAATGAAAACTTATTTTATAAACTAGATCTAATGTATTATTTTTATTATTATAAACAGAAATATGATGTTCTATTGTTACAAGAAAAATTCGCCAATTTAATAACCAATGTGAAAACGTGCAAAGGGGCTGACGTAGACGGTAATTAAAAAGCATAAACGGAAAAAGAAAGTGCAACGTAAGTTTTATTTTAAAAACCTGCGAAAACTTGAGGTAGTGCAGGATTATCAAAAGAATATACAAGAAACCTACGCCAAACAAATTAGTGCTACTGTGAGTAACATACAACAAAAAAAGTTTTGAAAATGACAAAAACTATAAAGGAAGCAACGTCGAAGAACATACCAAGAACAAAAATATTTAGAAAAGAACACTGGTTTGATGACGAATGTAGAACCGAGTTAAAAAAAAGATCAGACTTGAGATTAAAAAGTTTGCGATCGCAAAAACAAGACAACCTAGAAAGGTATGCCTGACAACGAAAAAAAAGAGTAAAGAAAATCGTAAGAGCGCGGAAAAGAAAGTGATGATAAAGTAAAGCGTATTGAAGAAAATTACAAGAAAAATTAAATAAAAAATTTTTACAAAGAGGTAAAATACATTAAAACTGGGTATCAGGGAAGAACGATGAATGTAAAAGATAAGTAAGGAAACCTGATAGTGGACGAAGACCAAATATGTGAAAGGTGGAAAGAATATTTCGAAGATATGCTAAATGACGGAGTGGCTACTGAAGAAAATTATAATGTTCTTAAACCTCAAATAGTAATAGAAGAAATACCAAAGCCCACAAGAGAAGAAATTGAAGAAATAATAAAAGATATGAAAAATCAAAAAAGTGTGGCAGAGAACTTAATATATGGAGGAGAGGCTAATAAACCAACTTAGTGAGCTAATACTAGATGTGTGGGATGCCGAAGAAATGTCTCAAGAATGGAACATGTCCATTATAATTCCTATACACCAAAAGGGAGATAGAACTGAATGCGCAAATTGTAGAGGAATATCCTTGTTAGAGGTAATATATAAGGTGCTCGCCATACTAATAAACGATTCGAAATATATGTAGAGAAGAATCTCGGAGAATACCAGGATTTCGCAAGGGAAGATCAACAACCGATCAAATTTTTATGCTAAAACAAAACCTGATCAATTGCTATGAATATGTACAATATTTCAGCACAAGTACTTTTCATTGATTGCAAAGCGGTCTACGATACAATAGACAGAAACAAATTAATAGAAACGCTAAAAGAATTCCAAGTGCCAGAAAAAATAGTAAGGTTGGTAAAAATGTGTTCGCCAAGGAGAACTGCTGTCTATCTTGCTATTCAATATAGTTCTAGAAAAAATTGTAAGGGTTAGTGGGATAAATAGGTCCGTCAGTCCGATGAGCCAAAATAATTAAGACCAAATATATATCTCGTAATACAAAAATAAGAGTATACAAAACTATAATTAGACCCACAATGCTATACGCTGCCGAGACATGGACTATGAACAGAACCATAAAGAACAGATTGAAAGCATGGGAAAGCAAGATACTTCGCAGAATGTTTGGTGAAAAAGTAGTAGAAATAGAATGGAGAAGACGAACTAATGTAGAAGTGTACCAATTGTATGCTAACTCTACAATAACAAAAGTGGTGAAAAAACGTAGACTCGAATGGCTCGGACATCTAGAAAGAATGCAAGGTAATAGAATAGTCAAGAGTATTGTTTTGACAGTACCTGAGGACAAAAAAGAGAGGAAGATCATGAAAGAAATGGAGAGATATAGTGATGGAAGATGTCAGAGAGGTAGGAATCATAGATTGGAAGCTGATAGTTAAGAACAGAAAACGATGGAAATTATCCACTCAGCAATGAGCCTTAAAGGTCTGTTAACGCTATACATACATAATATGCATACATTGTTACAATTTAAAGTGACAAAATTTCCTAGAATTCATTATGGAATCGTGATTTCACGTGACTACATTTCACCACTTACGACGCGTGATTTCGGATGACTAATTTCATTTAATATTTGCCAGACTATAAATGAAATTGGCACGATGTTGGACAAGGACATGACATTTTAAACTTGCAGATATTCTCACAACCTATATTTAGATACCTATATTGTTTTAGGAAAACTATTGTCTGCAATTGGTATCATTAATTACTGAATAGATTGTGAAGACGTAATTAATTGATCGTTTTCCGGACCATATCTTTTTTGGACGACCCTTGTATGCCCCAATCAATCTCAATGTTTCGCTACACTTGTAGGTAGCTCTTCAGGAGATAACGTTAACTTAAGTACTCAACATACTTAGAAGCTAAAACCAACAGTTGAGGACAGTATTCCCGTATAGTAACTCAAATACTCAACGTATCCAGAGGGAAAACATGAATCCGTTGAAACGGCTCTTCGACGGCCCTTATACGAGGCATGTTTTTTAAGTAAGTACGGTCGGCGTTCCGCGCATGAGCGCTGGTTACCTACATCTCTTGTCTACGCACTGACGCCATTACAGTCTGATTCTTCATTGTATACTTGTTTACTCCAGTGTTTAAGATGCCTCCAACAATCGTGAGTCACGCTGATTGTGAAGTACCGGCTGTTATACGATTTCTTAGTGCTAAAGGCGTAAAACCGATCGATATTCATCGTGAGATCGTTGAAGTTTACGGACAAAACATTATGAGTGATGGAATGGTAAGGAAATGGTTGAGAGTATTTAAAGATGGCCGCACAAATGTGCATGATGAAGAACGGAGTGGGCGTCCTTCGGTCGTTAATGAAAATTTGGTGCAGAAAGTGGACGAAAAGGTGAGAGAAAACAGACGCTTTACAATTTCATCATTGTCCGACTGCTTTCCTCAGTATTCTCGTAGTGTTTTGTATCGCATTGTTACCGAGAACTTGAATTACCGGAAATTGTGTTCACGTTGGGTTCCAAAAATGTTGACGGATTTGCACAAAACCCAACGTTTAGGCAGTGCATTGACTTTCCTTGAGCGGTGCCACAGTGAAGGTGAAGATTTTTTAGACCAAATTATTACTGGTGACGAAACGTGGGTGGCCTACGTCACACCAGAATCGAAACAACAATCCATGGAATGGCGACATTCATCATCACCCAAAAGAGTGAAGTTTAAGCAAACAATTTCTGTCCGGAAAATCATGTGCACAGTTTTTTGGGACAGAAAAGGAGTATTGCTAGTGGAGTTTCTGCCTCGTAATGAGACAATCAATGCAGCGTCTTATTGTGAGACATTGAAAAATCTGCGTCGTGCAATCCAGAACAAAAGACGTGGCAAGTTGAGTAAGGGTATCGTTTTGCTGCATGACAATGCCCGTCCACATGTGGCTAATCAGACCAAAGATCTCATCAAATCATTTAAATGGGAAACTCTAGATCATCCTCCATACAGCCCTGATCTGGCGCCCAGCGACTACCATTTGTTCCAGCACTTGAAGAAACACCTAGGCGGTCAGTGTCTTCAAGACGATAACGAAGTCAAAACATTTGTGATGCAGTGGTTAACAAGTCAGGCCGCAGAATTTTATCAGGAGGGTATTCAAAAACTGGTGCCACGTTATGACAAGTGCCTCAATATTCACGGAAATTATGTAGAAAAGTAGATTAAGGTACAGGCTTTCATGTAAAAATAAAATTATTGCCATATCTTTGCACGTCTTTTTTTAATTCCAAAACGGTACTTATTTAAAAAACACGCCTCGTATATCTGATTATTTGAGTCTCTGACCATTGCTGATATCCTTCGAATGGTGGCGTTTACTGTTAAAGCGCGTAGAATTTGTTTGCGCGATCTGGAATACAGAATTGAGATCCAGATCTTGAATAAAAGGAAGCCTTTCTTTTTGTTTATATTCACTGGATTCCTTCCGGTTTCTTCTGCTTCATGAATTTTTCTGAAGTGAAAGTAGGGTATCTTGCAGATTCTTAAGAGAGATGTTGGAGGGTAGTAGAGATCAGAGTTGGGTCGGATACTGAAAAAAAGTATCCGGATACGGATACTCAAAATGTATCCGGATACTTTTTAAAAAGTACGAATACTTTCATTTAAAAATGTATTCGGATACAAGTATCCGGATATTTTTTTCGGATACTTCCTAGGATACTTTTTTAAGAAGGACATAAATTATTAGTATTAGAACTATGTGATGTGCATCTAGTTACACTAAAATAAAATTATAAATATTAAGATGTACTTTATTATAATCCGAAAAATAATTTCTTTTAATTATACAGGGTACAAAAAGGGGTTCTTGAAAAGAGAGAGAGAAAAAATAAATGTAAGTAATTAATTAAACAACGTACTCAGGAAGATTTATAACTGATTAGGTAAAAACAAAGCTCCATTAGCTATATAATAATATATTATAACGGTGACGAGTACGAAAAATGGGATTTAACATATTAGACACATCTGGATTGAAGGAATGGCAGTGTTGTGCCTACGTTAGGTGCATTATCGGCGGGCGATAAATATTTAGAAGTATCCGAATATCAAAAAAAGTATCCGGATGCCGGATACTTTAAAATTTGATTACGGATACGGATACCGGACACAAAATTTAAAAAGTATCCGGATACAGCTTTCGGATACATAAAAAGTATCCGGATACTACCCAGCTCTGGTAGAGATCATGTATCCCGTAAAGCTTCGCGCTATATCCCTACCTCTATTTCATATACAACACTTTTGTTCAGTACTTTGCCGTCCACTATTGAGAGCAAAGAATTGTAATTATTTTATGGTCCTCGGAGTATCATGATTATTAACTTGTCATTTAAACATACATTATTGCAAAGTTATTGGAGACTGTCAAAAAAATTCATAATATCAATGTGTAGGAATATGTGTAAGTAGAATAGGAACTCTCATCTTGGTAAAGAAGCTTTTTTTATTTTAGAACCAGAGGAATATGAAGACGACAATCAGGATATAGAGGTTATTGAATCTAGTGAAGATGTTCCAGGTAATAAACAGTAATTGTTTATGTGTCACAAAACCATACACTTTCAGTTGTTTTGCTTCTGATATCACAATTAAAATTTAGCTTTATAAGAAAAACGTTTAGGCATGTGCGCCTATTAAATCATTTGATAATTTAAAAAAACAGCACCCCATTGAGAAGTTTTGTATATTAAGACAATAATATTGTATAGTTCCAGGTGAACATATTATGTTAAAAACCTCTTCCAAATCCAGCTTATTTAATCTAAAAAATTCGATTACAAAGTTGATATTTTATTACAGTTGATATTATTAATTTTCTGTAATTATTAATCTTACATATACATAAACAGTAGTTAAAACTGTAAAATTTTATTTCGTTCCTGCAAAACATATGATATTACAATTTTTGCGTCTTACATCTCGTCATATTGCAATATTAAAGTGTGTGTTTCAATCTGTTAGTGGTTTCGTATGAATTAATAATTCCCACCTGAAATCATTTTTTGTGGCTATTATTCTCATATTGTTAAAGAAATATTTCAAAAGCGCATAGTTTGTGAAAAGGGCTGTTCATAAAAATCCAATTTACGTTATTAATTTTAATTTGCATTTATTTGGTGTATTGTATAATAATATTTTAATAGTTTCCAATCAATGTTTAATATAAAATCTGTTTAGTGCCAGACGAGGACGAAGAAGAAGAAACAGAACAAGAGAGGATAGAAAAAGAAAATGAACAGCTTATTCAAAACGTCACAGTGGATCCGAGTATACTGAACAGCTCCCTTAAAATACTGGAAGAACACGGCATCACTATGTTACAAAATGATGAAAACGATGATGGAAACATCCTAAATAGTGTAATGGAAAGTGGACATTCGGTGGTTTTGACTGGTAAGTGATTTAATTCATTACCGTTGTTTAAAACGTTCATTTGCTTTATTTAAAATGTTTGTAAACAACCCGCGAAGATGTTTATAAATATTACAGTCTGATCTTGCTTACAATAACTCTATTTTCCCTAACTTATTACGAATAAACTTAAAACTAAAGACATACTTACTCCAGCAATTTATTACACAAATAACCTCTACCATCATTACACTACTATGTTCTGTTTATCACTTTTCACTTACTCAACTTCAAAGGGATTCTTCCTTTTAGTCTAACCCCATTCTCTTTGAGTCATCTACCAGATCCGTCTTGTTTACGCCTCAACGTTGTCGTGTTGACGAAGTAGTTATTTGTGACTCTAAGAAATTTTTCGATGGTCTTATTAACTTAACTCTCTTCGAAAAGCTTCGAAATTACAGCTCAGTTTGTATGATAATATTGTATTCGGATTTTTCTATGTTTGATTATCGTTATATCGTGGCAAAATTTCTTTTATTTTATTAAATTTTATATTTCACTCAGTATTTTCGTTTGTTTTTTCTAAATATTGCCCTATTATCCATTCCATACTATTATAAAATGCCGTTACGGTTTGTTTGCAAATATTCATACTTATCCCTTCAAATACACCGCAATAAACCTTTTGAAGATATTGCCGAAATACCGGAAAAATTCCGTTAGGTAAAGCAAAAAAGGTAAGTTCTTTGTTATAAATTGTCTCCTTTATTTTTGTATCTTTTGTTTCTTTGCATATCTTATTTTTGCATTTTCTCGTCTAATTAGAGTCTTAGTTTGGAGACCCCATTTCATCCTAGTTTGGATGAAATTTACTGTTTATATTTCTTTTAAACTGCTCTCTTTTGAAATTTCAATTTTGTGAGTTAATACAGTTCGGCTCTGAGGTACAGATTACAGATAATTTTATCAACAAATTTGTGCAATACCCTTAATAATTCCTTTATGTGTATAAATTTCAGAGGTTGGTAAAGAAGTGCTAAATTCAGTGAAACAGTCGGAGATGAAGAAACAGCCCCCCGTACTACATCTAGAAAAGAAAATCGTAACTGTTACCCCTGAACAATTTTTATCCATGGCCAATAATAGTAAGATGAGTGGTTTACAAAATTTGAAAGTGATACCTACTAGAGGACCGTATAAAAGAGTAATGATGAAGAAGAATAAATTAATACCAATCAGTACATCAACAGTGAGTATTAAATATACGGATTGTCGTTCTGATATTTTTCTATTATTAGTGTAACGTGTTTAATAAAACGGGCGGTTCTAATTTATGTTAATATATTTATTCATAAACTTACAGTACGATAATATTATATCAACTAAACTAACTAATATCAGCGCGGCTTGTACATTATATACAAATACAGGGTTCCAGAATTTTTTAGAATAGTCCATCTCTATCGTCGCTATTATGAACGCCTCGTTGGCCGCGTCGTGTGTTTTGCAGATCCTCGTCTCTAAGTGTGCGTTCATAACTAGGCGCCGACCCTCGATCGGACCATAGGATGGTATTATATTATCATCGCCACGTAAAATAAATGCATTATTTTAAATGCGAGCGTTCACTGTCAGTGCTATGCTCTAGGCGAGGATACCATGCCATGGTCTCCGTAATGAACGCACCCAAAGATTCTGGTCTAAGCGTCGTCATTCTAAGAGATGCAACCGTTATAAGGGTTACGTCGAAATTAGTTTTCTAGTTACACTGCTCCCCTCTTAGATCTCAGCAATCAGCAACTCTACATGTAGGCCCAGGATAGCGGAATCTACAGGACTTAAACCTTTCAAGAAGAACTAACAGTCTACTGACTTTAAAGGTCACGACCTTCGGTACGCCGGTTTCTCGGAAGATCACTGTTGTAGAGGATAAATTTATTACCAAACTTTCCACATTTAAGAGAGGCGTAGTTGAACACCTAATTGCTTCAAAATATTTATTAAGGACCACTGAAGCAATAAAACACTTAAGACGTATTTTTCCTTCGATTTATTTATAGTGAACTTAAGGGCTGATTCTACATTGATAATTATCGCAATTCTGATAATACTAAAAAGAGTTATACAAATATCATTAGCTTTACAGTACTAGGAGGCAGTAACAGAGATACAGATTTACAAGCGCAGCTATCACTTACGCATCACCCACTTTTCGGGATGGACAACACACCCCAGCCCGTCTTTACTTGCCGAGAGCAAATTCGCACTGTGCTTGTCCTAAGTCCTATAACGCGGGGTGGAGAGAGATTATGAGGGAGAGGGTCGCAAACACATTAATACGAGAGATGACGGTCTGAGCGCACAAGTTGATAAAATAAGTATATTAGGTACGATTACAATATTATAAATAGGTTGTTTTTACAACAATCACTTCAAGCATGTTTCTCACAATCTTCCAATCCAAATTTTCTAGTGCGTGGCCTATCTTTGCTATAACCAATTTTTTAATGTCATAATTGCACACAATTTTCTATAAATTAGAGGACGCCATATGTCCTCGTAGCTTGCCCTGTCTGTATAAGACTTCCTGGTCATAATATACAGCAAAGATCGAAGACCATCTTCTAATCGCAGTACCTTTCCAACTTTAAGCTGCTGATTTTTCAACTCGTCCAAGCGCCTGAACTTCTTATTGAATACGGACAAGATTCCTTTAGTCATCTCGAGGTCTTGGGCAACACAGTGAGCTAGAGAGACGTTTTCCGGAATACTAAAAAGGTACTGTTGAACTTCTGTGGTCACGCCGAATCTAGCACTCTTTTTGCTGCGTAATTTGAAATAAATTCCTTAAAGCTTTGTCGCCTGTCATCTTTGATCTCGGGTTCGTGCTTCTTCTGTTTCATTTGAGTCAGAATAATGTGTTAGACGATTTATGTTAACAACTTTTGGTTTACCTTTTGGCAACTTCTTAATTCGGTATATCACGTCATTTATTATCTTTTTAATTTCATACGGACCATTCCATTGTCTTTGTAGTTTAGGAGACAAGCCTCGACGACGCTGTGGATTATAAAACCAAACAAGATCACCTACTTCAAAGCTTTCATTCTTGCATCAAGAATCATATTGATCTTTCATTCTGTCACTGGCCAACTTGATGTATGGTCGGACAAGTTCATTAAGGTTGTTCATTCTTAACTTCAGGCGGTCGACATATTCTACGCTTGCAACATGTTTTTCGGAAGGTCTGCAGTCAAACTCTAGGTCGCAGGGCAAACGAACTTCACGACCCAACATCAAGCAGGTTGGAGTCTGGCCTGTAGTTTCATTTACGGTCGAGCGGTAGGCCATTAGGAATAAATGAATGTGGTGGTCTCAATCTCTTTGATGTTCGGATACAACTTTGGACAGGTGTTAACCCGTCGTTCTCTTTATCCTCTCGACTCTTGACCATTCCATCTGATTGAGGATGTAGGGGTGTCGTTTTGGTGTTATGGACACCAATAAATTTACAAACGTTTTGAAAGAGGGTTGACTAGAAGTTTCACTCTTGGTCGGAGTGGATCTCTAAGGGAACACCAAATCGGCTCAAGCATTATATATATAAGAAGTACGTCTGCAACGGTAGCAGCTTTTTGATTTGGTATCACACAGGCCTCGGTCCATTTCGTAAAATAATCTATAGCTACCAGGATATATTTATTTCCATCATCCGTTTCTGGAAATGGACCTGCAATGTCGATTGCAACTCTTTCCATAGACTATCAACATTATACTGTTTCATGGGTATTTCTCGGGTTTTCTCTTCTTCCATTCTTCTATTTATCCAGTGCTTTCTGTAGATTTCTTACAGCTATATTCAGGTTATTGTGTTTTGAAGCGATTGCAGTGTTGCCTGCATAAAGGCTGAGTAGTGTTCCGGGTATTCTTGAAACATCTGCTGTATATATGCTATACAGAAGTGGTGATAGATTGTGGCACTCCAGCTTCCGGAGCTCCACGTTCAGATAGAACTAGTCCTAACTTTTGGCTTCTCTGTTTTATTAATGCTTGTTTGACTTTCTGATTTATTGTTCTTTTGGTACTCTTTTTGGTTCTATTCTTTTCCCTTATCATTTCTTTTATTTCCTGATTAATGTCTCTAGATCTTCCCATGCGAATTTCATTTTCTTTTTTAGTATTGCTATTTCTTAGTGCTTCTTTTATAATTTTTTCGAGCTTTTTTATTTCTTGTGAATTGTCGATTGTAGCAACGTTTTCAATTCCTATGATCACTAGTCGTTTGTTTCTTTCTTTTCCCTGTTATTTTGTTATCTTCTTCTCTGTTAAGGTTCGGATCTGTGTGTGTAGTCCTAGGTTTTTAGCCACTACCATATCCAAATGGATTGGTAGAGCATTTCTCGAAAGGTAGGTTGTCACTAGATAATTATTTAATATTCTTTCGTTTCTGTTCGTAGGGCTATCGTTCCAGTTAGGGGATCTGGCGTTTAGGTCTCCTATTATTATGGACGGTTCTTCCATGTTCAGGAACGCATCCAGGTCGTCGTCGGTTAAAGGATGCTGAAGTGATCGTTATTTCACCTTGTCTTATGGACTTTTATTGTTGTTGCTTCCATAGTGTTTAATGCTGGCGTCTGTTGTAATGAATGATTTATTCCTTTTCTCACTAGGATAGCAATTTTTTCTGAATTGGCTCTGTGGCCGTTCCTGTAGATGTCGTATCCTGGAAATTTGATGTTAATGGAATGAGTTAGTTTAGTTTCTTGTAGTGCTACGACATCCATTTCATAATTGTTTATTAGTTTGTCCAGCACGTGTAAAGAAACTAGCGATATGTTTAATTAGTGTAATTGATTTAATTAATCTGTTTTAGATCTCCGAAGAAATGATTCAGCTATCAAACGGAAACAAAGAAATACACGTGCCAAACAGAAGCATAGAAAATCCGGTTAAGCAACTGGAACTAGTCTCTAGACAATTAGCGGAAGCTAAGAAAACCATCGAAGAATACAAAATCAAGTTAAGAAGAAAAGAACAAGAAGCGGAACGGTATAAACTGCAACTTAAATTGTTGATGGATAACAGATAATTTCAACTGGATTTGTTATGTATTATTTTGATATGTTTTGTCTCCAGTAGATTGTTGATTCGGGAAGTCCTTTAATAGACCGAGAAATAGAAGGAGCTGGCGGATTGATAATTTGTTATATAAAGTTAAATTTGAAATGGTTGAGAATGAGGTGAATCATTTGATGTAACACTCTCTTTGTTTCTAATTTCTACGAAATGTATTACTTAAGTCGCGACGATTATTTTGGTGACGATGAAGGCACATTAAAAATTATTTAAAAAAAGTGAAAATACAACAAATACATCTTGTAACGTATTAAAATATATGTATATATATATATATATATATATATATATATATATATATATATATATATATATATATATATATATATATATATATATATGGAAAAGTGTATAGTAAGAGAGCTAGACCAAAGGTTGGCGTTTTGAATATATATTTGAACAATTACTATTTTAATGGGAATAAGCCACAATTAAAGTTAAAAATAAGTTTATTGACGTTTCAATTTCCACTTCGAAAATCGTTCTCAAAATACAAACAATAATAAATTAAACAAATTTTATTTTTTGTTACTTGGTAAAAAATTCTTCGAATAATTTAATTTTATCTGACTCATTTATATTGACAGTTCAGACATATATTGCCAATATTGCTGAGTTGCGTTTCTGGGACGACTTTTTTGTAAGATACTTCATTCGATTACATCAAATCAACTTTAACTTGAGAAAATCAGTCATAAAAAATCTTACATGTGATTCGTTTTTAAAAAGATAACCACATGCCATGATGACAGTAAAACTCTCCTGTTAGTGATTCCATAGTAAATCATGAGACAAAACCAGGAAAAAAACCTCATAATATTATACCGACATGGTAAGTATTTGGTCTTAAATTTAAGTTACTCCCAATAAACACCAAATTCTGATTTTATTTGTATGATATTTAAAAAACATAAATGATGTATTCTCGATATGTTACTGACTTACTAATAGTGGTATTTTGCTTTTAATTTCCTCTTTTAATATGGGTAACCAGATCCTATTGCATTCTATTGGTCAATTGGTCTCATTTAGCATAATTAGAGCCGCTTGTTTGATTTTTCTCTTTTTACCATCTGTTGCTTTTAGGGCTATACTTGCATCATTCCATTGAACCTTATGTTCATTTTCCCATGCGTGTTTACATATTTAAGATCTATCAAATTATCTATTTTTAAGAAGATTGATGTTCACTTATTCTAACATTTAATGGCCTTGATGTTTCACCTAAATAAAACTGATCACATTCACAAGGTATTTTATAATTACAATTCTTTGTCGTTTCTTGTTCGTTGTTAGGTTTAGTTTTAGATAAAATAGATCTCAATGTGTTTGTTGTTTTGAATGTTGTTGAATAAATGAGGAATTTTTCAACAATCGACCGAATAGAACAGAACAACTTAGAATGAAAAACTACAGCATACACAAGGAATAATACGAGGAAAATAACAATACCATTCATAAAAGGATTATTAGAAAAAGGTAGGAAATAAATTCAACATTTCAACAACATTCAAAACAACAAACACATTGAGATCTATTTTATCTAAAACTAAACCTAACAACGAACAAGAAACAAAAAAGAATTGTAATTATAAAATACCTTGTGAATGTGATCAGAAAGACAAATCAAAGAAGCGGCTCTAATTATGCTAAATGGGACCAATTGTGTGGCAAATTCCTCTGCAGAATGCAGTAGGATCTGGTTACCCATATTAAAAGAGGAAGTTAATATCTCAAAGATGTCCTTGTGTTATATTATTCAAGTTTCTCTGGCTGTAATAAGTTTATCATCATTAGCTAGACCTGTTGGTTGCGCCACTTCACATTAACGTAAATTGCGTTGACGATGCATAATTTTAATCTACTTAATGATTTTAAATAACCGAAAATCACACTCATGATCATAAAATTAACGTTACTAATTTGTGTTTAACAGCTTCCTATAAAACTCGACAACACTTACAAATAAACTTATTCAAAACGTCAAATCATGTAATTATGGTTTTAATAATCACAGATGAGGTCATAAACCACTATATTTCACAAATTACGTATACTATTACACTGTAATAATGATAAGCAACAGTAAAAGATAAAAATGTGTTAATTTTGTCCAGGAGTTTTTATTATTGTCGAATAATTTTTATCGTGATACATAAAAAGAAATTGTTTTATTTACAAAAAATTGTTGTGTATTTACAAAAATAAGGATTTTTTGTTCATTCAAATCATTACTGCTATTTTTCAATAAAATATAATTGCAGTATGTGCAATACGTAGATAGGTGATGTTAAATTCATTATTAGTTTTCTTTTCCAGTAGAACGTTATATTTTTTAAAGACTTTTAGAAGAAAACGTTAAAATTTAACAATAAACTTTTAATAATTTAATAATAACCTTGAAATCACGATAGCATGCTGTTGTTTACAAATTCAACTACAGAGACTGACAACTTCTTGTGCTCACACTCTCACACACATAAAACAAAACGTGGCTTGGTATTAATTCAGTCAGTAAGAAACCAATGTGAATAATTTCTAGCAAATCGCACTTATTAAGCACCTTACATACATATCTGCCCTTATGACGTCCTTCTCATGAGATTGATTTCTTGAATGACTTCATAGTGGCAGCATAACTCATCAAGTATCCTCTTCTAGCACAAGTACTGATCCGTCTCGTACATTTTTGTTCTTTAAAACACTGTTAGTTGATCTTTTAAATGCGTATATGGTGTAGCCGATCACAAAAATTAAGTTATTGTGTTTTTCAAGTGCAATAAAAGTTTCAAACGTAACTTGTAGATTAATAGATCATTTTCGAATTTAGAAACCTTATTTAAGTCATTTCATACTTCATTCCCCTGGAGAAGATAACTTACTAATAAACCGTAGATAAAAATCACAAGAAATCTTTTTATCTGTAAAAATATTTTCAGGGCAGACTTGAAAAACATTTTTAGCAAAAGAGGTATGCTAATATTGTTGTCTGTAAAAAGTATGTGTCCTTGCAATTTTTCATTTATAAACCGATAGTCTTAAAGACGCTGACTGATAAAATTAAGTATTTAGATTAGTTTTTAAATGTCTATCTAATTAATTATACATTTGGGGGGAGCTATTAGAAATAAAACATATTTAAATATCCATACTTTAAAATATATTTTTACTTTGTATTTATCTTTTATTACTTGCATTAAATTAAACAAAAGAAAAGTCGGAAAATTTAAACTCTTAAATCTTTATTATATGATTAAAATTTTCTTTTTAAATTCACTTGTCTTCATAAGTCTTTTCACTTGTCTTTTAGTCCTAAGGTTATGGTGCAAGTCAAGATAAAGTGTGTTTATAGCTTTGACTTTTAAATATTTTTTAACTATAATACTCGATAACCCCTCTTTAATGCTAGCGTTCAACATTGACGACTGGTATTAAAGAAGAATTGTAGTAATATTATAAATTATAGAATTATAGGCGTTATAGAAAATTATAGTTATAAAAAGATTTAAAAGTTAAAGCCTTAAAATGATATCTTGACTAACACTATATTTGTGTAAAGCGGAAACTTTTATTTTTCCCATTCAAAACTTCGATCAAACCGAAAGCTCTTTAGAGTTTTGTGTGAAAATTCAAAAACATATAATTATCCACTGTAAACTAGAGAAAATTCACCACCACAGCCAAAAAATCGTAAATATTTTGTATGCAAACTAGACATTTCAGACAACAAGAGACAGTTTTAGAATTAGCATAGTAATACTACAGCATAAAACACAGAGCTGTTTTTAATTTACTGGTAGTAAACTTGACAGGTTGCGCAGAAACAACAGTTTGTCCAAAATAATATTGTTAAGATGGTTTAACTTTATCAGTCTTCTGATGAAGCTGAGGTATCAGCGAAACATCAAATTGACCAAGATTATGTATATATTAAAAACAACGTTTTATTTTATGTTGTATTATTCAACGTAATAGCTTTAGAACTGGTGTCAAAGCGTTCAAATTATTTAATAATTCATGGACAACAGTATCGGACTATTTGAATATATGGCATTTACTTAATAATCCCCCCTTAAATGTACATTCTCAGGAATTTAAATTTTGCCTTATTTTTGTAAGTTGTGTATAAATGTTACATAATAGGGAAGTATTTTTTTCACCATAATTTTTTTGGTACTGTTAACCAAACGTTATTTATTTTTGTACATTGTATTTTTATACGATTTTAGATATAGTCTGTAAATAAAGTTTTTTTAACTCAATATTTTGAGTCCTGTTTGTTTTTATTTGAAAATAATTCCTTAGGGTCATAGGTATAGAAACTGCAGAGAGGTTACGATGGATCAGAACATATTTTCATATGGGAGATACTAGAGTACTAGCGGAAGAGGAGCCAAAATTAGCATACACGCCTGCAAAACCGCAATAACTTTTGAGTAAACCTAGCGAGAGCGGAATCCAATATTTCTGGTTGGGAAGGTCAGGTAGTAGGTAAAAATCATACGCTTTTGGGTTTAACATTAGAGAAAATCATTGATGTAATCAAATAAAGTATAATTCGAATAAATATTATACATGTTAACAAATATAAAATATATAATTTACAGAAAACGTTATGATTAAAAGGTTGGAATGCAGACCACAACCATATTAACAATGTTAGTTAAAATCGATCTCTTGAAATCAACCGCTCATTTCTCTTCGCCTCACTTCAACATATCTTTATCCCTTCTCTCGTTTTTAATATTGATTAGTCATTTATACACAGTATTTGAAGTGTAAATATAATCTAAAATTGTTGGAAAAGAACTCATCTTATAGTATTCAGACAGAAAGTCGCATTCCTAGATGCTACTTTCAGCAACAACTTATCACCCAAGTCTTTGGACACTTCGTGCCAGACACACTTTCCAATAATAGGCACTTCTTCCAAGGGTGTACGGAACGCTACTAAAAGCGTTAAACATATACCATCTTTGTTAGTGGATGCATCATGCTCAACCTAAAAATAAATAATTTTACAATAATTAGTATATGTAACGCATGTATACATTAGTTTATAAGCAAGAAACGTAAATTAGAATTAAAAAATAAAACTAAGATTAGTAATAACGAAAAATCGTAAAACTGAGAGCGAAAAATAGCAGCAAAATTCTATTAGCAATGCATTATAATATTGTAGCATTTTTAAAAGGCCGTTTTGTATAAAGTTTTAATTCACGAATTTCAAATTCCATTCAGTATAACGTTTTAATCTACATATTACAAATCTTGAAGAAACACTTGAATTTCGAACGAAAAGACATACTATGAGTGTTTGTTTATACAGTCTTAATTGTACCGAATAAGGCTTTTAGAACTGCGTCTAACAAGTACGCACAATAAGGGTCTGTTTACAAATTGCCACATGCCTTTGGCATATTAGGAGATCGCGAGCCAGTGTGATTTTTTTTGTGAACAATTTTTCTCTTTCCGTCCTTTTTTTCCTTCCTTGTATTTTATATTTCCTCAACGACTGAGCAACAGTGCCTTCGAGAGACAAAGTGTATCAGTGTCCTAAAACTACTTACTAGTAGCATGGTTCACTGACTGTTCTCTCTCTCCAATGGCACAGCACACATCGAGCCTCATCCAAACTATGCCTCCAACCTTGAAGGTCTTCTCCAGGTTCTCACTTCTAGCAAATTTTGCGCGTTCGCTGCCTCTTAATCCTCTCACCTTTCCGTGGTTTTCCTTTTAGTCATTCATCCTACATTTTACTATCTAGGGCTCTTCGGCAATATTTCAGCCTACATGAGCAATTCATCGAAGTCTCTAGATTGGTGCTTCTTTGAAGAGCTAATAAAGTTTATGGTTGTACCTGCATCTCCATAATCAGTTTTCGTTAAAAGGTCCAAATATCTTCCTTGGGACTTTTCTTTCAAATATTTCCAGCTTTCTTTGTATGTTCTATCACCCATGTCTCGCATCCATGACATACTATTGGTCTGATAATAGTTTTGTAGACCCTGATTTTCGATCTCCATTGCCTGTTTTTGGAGCGGAACACATGACTGAGTGACCATAAACTTTGTTTCTCTTTACTATTCTTTGAATTTCTGGTCCATCAGTTCCATCCGTGCTTAATGCAACTCCCGGATATGTGAAACTTTCTACAGTTTCAATATAGACTACTTATTCAACTGTGCGTCTGTTTCCTATAGCTCTTGCCAGTGTTAGTTTGTCTTTTGAATATTTATTTCTAGTCGAGTCTCTTTTACTTCAGTTTTTAATTATGAATATATTTCTACCGCCTCTTCCGTTCTGCCAGACATGATAATGACCTCGGCATAGGCGGCAAACTGTAATGATTTATTTTTTAGGTTAGCTTTTCCTATACTCAACTGTATTTTCACATATTCGATTGACAGGTTGAATAGTGTCGGTGCCAGTCTCCATGCTTTAATCCTTTGACTATTGAAAAGGTTCTCGGTGAGCTCATTTTGTACTCTTGCTGTTGACGAGTCCATTGTTGCTTTTACTAGTCGGATGTATTTTGGGCGATGTTAAAGCTATGCAATATTTGGTATAATTTGTGTATATTAATTGATTCGTAAGCCTGTTTGAAATCTATGAATTTGATGTGGACGTCAAGTCGTATTTCCACGATTTGTTTAAAATTGGTTTGACTGTGAATATATGGTAAGTTTCAGACCTTCCTTGTCGAAAACCGGTTTGATATTTCCCGACAATATCTTCAGTTAATTACTGTTACAACTTTGAAAAAGGAAGATACAGGCAAACTCTACTCATACCTTCTTCTTCAGGTGTAGAAGGTCAACAAAGCATTGCATTTATCTACTTCCTCTCGCAATAGTGATCTGGAGCCAATTGCATATCATTAACGTAAATTGTTTAGTTCCTTAATTCTGCATCTGATTTCTTGAGTGTTGTCTTAGTGTACATTTAAACCTTTCAGTACTGTGGGGATCTATATGTCCCACGGAATTTAAAAAAGTTCTAGTGGTGCCTATTTGTCGCCTAACTTCACTTTAATCAAATATAACCGTATTACTAAACATTTCATAATGTTATTCAACCAAAAATTCCATTATATAACCCCAAATATTCTAGAAATAGGTGTTCTTGTACAACGTGGTTCTGTTTTGTTGCTATGATACATATTTAGTGTTTTTGAAAGAAAGTAAAATTTCTAATAAAATCCATTTTTCCGTCATTGTTTCCTGACAATTCATGTAATGGGACATGGATGTCCCAGTAGTCTTTTTGCTCGGGTCATGAGTTTCCCATCAGTTTTTTATATCGACTAAATAGTGACAACAGTTCTACTCTTTGCAGTTCTATGGCCAGACGTTTTTTTTAACACAAAAGAATTGGAAAATATCGCTGAATAGCTAAGTGACTTGTCAAAACCAGAGGAACCTTTTCCTGGCTCAGATTTTGACGAATATCTACCCAGTGACGGAGAGTCTCATGAAGGTTCAGATCAACACAAACATTCTTCGCAAGAGGAAGATTTTAATAGAGATCTCGAAAGAATAGATACTGAAGAAGAAGGGGAGGAGAAGTCAGATAAAGATAACGAACAGTCTGGTCTCGTAATGTGGAAATAACCATACACGAAGTTCAAACCAAAATATGATATTCCAATTCGAGATTTCTAGCTTCTTTAGCAGAGCAGCTTATAGAACAAGGCAGATCCAAAGCCAAAGTGAAGAGACGCTTGAGAGGTCGCTTTGGAAGAATTTCAAAACGCCAAAAGAGCATGTTGAATGTCGAGGACCATTTGCCAAAGTAAATTTCTACCCGGACGAAATGCCATAGATTTCTCTCAGTAAAAAAGAGAAGAACCAAAACAATTTATGTGTTTTTTTTTCATATCATTATTAATTTTTTCCATCTGATTTTATATTCGTTTCAACAAAATTACCTTAAAAATTTATTCGTGTATTACTAATGAGATACAGTTGTCTCATGTCCTACCAAAGGATTTAAGGATATTTAAAAAAAAATAGATCACTTTGGGCGTTATTATAATACTATTGATCATATTCTTTTGTCTGAAAAGTTTTGGATATCTCCAGAATATATTCAGTCCAGAGAGGGTTAAATAGCAAGTTGCTACTGTCCCGATAATATCGTTATCCATTTTGATCCTACCATGAGGATAATTAGAGTTTTTATTCTAGCTAAATAACATTCATTGTGACTGTTTAAAATTTTGTGCTTTCTTCGAATATTGAAAATAAGACGGATCGACACAATTGCAAATAAAGAAGCACTACATCAAGTGAATAAACAAACCCGAATTAGTACGAAATAAAAAAGATAAAATTGGAATATTTGTGACATCTAATGAGGAGACAATAATACATACTTCTACAAAATATAATACACAGAAAGATCGAATCACGAATGAATCCCAACCGCAGAAGAATGTTCTGGATGATAAACTTAAGAGAGTAGTTTAACTACACCATAAACGAACTGACGAAAGTCCTATTGCATAGATGCCTAGACCGCAATGACATGATAGCAAAATCCGGCAAATTAAAACATAATAGCACTTCAAGGAGATATGCTTAACATTTCCGAGGTCAGTATTGTAGCACAAAGTATGCATCACAAATAAGGTTTATGTTTTATAGAGCACAATGTAAACTTACCGACAATAATCCACATGGTCTATGTTGCGGGACCTCTGCTCCGAACAATTCTACCATAAAAGTTTTAAGAGTGGAATGTATACTTTTATTGGGATGAATTTCACAGGCGGGAAGATGCCACGACGTTCTTTCACTTATCAATATATGTACACGGTTATTGGCTTTCTTCTTAATGACTACGACCAGTCGTAATAGCTGTTTCGCATATGCCCTCAAAGCTGGCAGCTGGTCTTCAAACCAACCAGGTTCGTTAACTCTTCTAGCTTCTTTAAAAACTCTGAAATAAAAAAAACATACTTAATTTTGTTTACTTAAAGTGAAAGGATATTGTGTTAACACATATACAGGGTGTTTCAAAAAGGTATGTCATAAATTAAATCACGCATTCCGGGGACAAAAATGAATTGATCGAATCCTTAGTACAAAAGTGTACACAAAAAAAGTTACAGCCCTTTGAGGTTACAAAATAAAAATTGTTTTTTTTTGCATTATCTCCTAAACTACTTGACATTTTGTAATAAAAATGGACACGTTACTTTCTTGTTCTGAAAGCATTTTTCATACAGAAGAAACAACAAAATCTAAGCGCACAAAAAAATTTTAAGGGGGTGTGCAGCAATAAATCCCCCCAAACTTTTGAGTACGTTCAAATCAAATGAATTTTGTGGTATCATTAGTTTAACACATTATTTTTAAAACTTTTTTGCCTCATCACTTTTTCGAAAAACTAGTTTTTTCCTAGTTGGCCATAAAATTACAATTAGTTTCTAGGGATACAATAATTACAAACAGTTCAATCAATAATAGTCAATAATTTGAAGCTATCATTTATTGTGTGAATAAGATTAATTTTAAAAATGTTGATATTACAATGGCCTACACATTTCAGGAAATGGCAGATATGCATTTAACTTTGGGTAAGTTGGATCAGATTAAATTATGATTTCAATAAACTATCGGGAATATCGTAGGTGAATGTCAAGGAAATAGTGCAGCAGCCGCAAGGTGTTATGCAGTAAAATACCCCAATCGAAATACACCCGATAGACGATTATTTTTGACCATTGATCGTCGTTTACGGGAAACGGGTACATTCCAACTGCAAGTTCCTGGCAATAGTGGTCGTCCAATAATGGATGCAACTGATGAAGACATTTTAGAAATCATTGAAGAAGTCCCTGGAACAAGTACAGGGGTAATAGCTGCTCAACTAAATGTTCCTCACGTAAGGGTTTGGAGGCGTTTGAAGGATCAGCTGCTTAAACCCTATCACTTAACAATGGTTCAAGGGTTATTGGTTGAAGATTATCCTAAAAGGATTGGATTTTGCGATTGGTTGTTAGTGGAAAACACTCGAAATGTTAATTTTATTAGAAATATTTTGTTATTACCGACGAGACTACCTTCAGTAGAAATGGAATAACAAACCATCATAACGAGCACATTTGGGCCGACGAAAATCCTCACGCCAAAAAAACGACTCATCACCAAAGGACTTTCAAAGTAAATGTTTGGGAATTGTGGATAACAATCTAATAGGCCGAGTATTTCTTCCCAACAATTTAAATGGTGATAATTATTTGCAGGTCTTGGCAAACGATTTACAAGAGTATTTGGAAGAAGTGAATATTGCAATAAGGCAAAATATGTGGTTTCTACAGGGTCGTAACGCACCTATTTCTTGGACACCCAAAGTCCAGGTCTTAACCCCATGGACTATTGCTTTTGGGGGTTTATGAAAGATAAAGTGTATTCTGTAACAATAGAGGACGAACAACAATTGAGGGTTAGAATAATTGAAACTGCAAATCAATTTCGTCAGAAAAATATGATTTTTCAGCGCATTCGGTTTTCCTTATTATAACGATACCGAATGTGTATTGAAGAAAATGGGGGTCATTTTGAACATTTAATGTAATATCATATTTATAAAGGTTATAGACATTTTTTGTACTTGTTAATTCATTTAAGCCATTTATTTAGTTGCACGTAATTTTTTAAAAGTTAAGGAAAAGGGCAGTAACTCAATAAAAACTGTTTTTTGAAAAAAGCGATGAGGCAAAAATTTTTAAAAATAATGTGTTAAACTAATGATGCCACAAAATTCATTTGATTTGAACGTACTCAAAAGTTTGGGGGGATTTAGGGCTGCACACCCCCCTTAAAATTTTTCTGTGCGCTTAGATTTTGTTGTTTCTTTTGTATGAAAAATGCTTTCAGAACAAGAAAGTAACGTGTCCATTTTTATTACAAAATGTCAAGTAGTTTAGGAGATAACGCAAAAAAAAACAATTTTTATTTTGTAACTTCAAAGGGCTGTAACTTTTTGTGTGTACACTTTTGTACTAAGGTATGACATACCCTTTTGAAACACCCTGTACTATACATCTAAGTTTTGATCTATCATGATTTATACTTTCTACAGGCTGAACAGTGATTATTCTAGGACATTTTTGTCAAATCATATGCTATCTCAATTATTTGAACTTAAAGACAGCTGCACATATATTTTTAGTGGAGCTCTCGTCTTTGTAGAAGTTTTACAGTTGATAGATACGTTTTTATTTAGGATATCATAACTTGAATTATAAGTCTATGTTTCTGGGAAGCCTTGCTTTTAATTTTTCTCCAACTAAGAAAATTGTTCAATAGTTAGGTATCCTAAAAGATATGGCAGGAATTCGTGGAAAACCTCTTTACCATTCTATAGAATCATGTATCAATTAGTTTCCTAATAAACGCATTCGAACATATAAAACTTTTTAAAAATATTTTTAATGAGCAATAAAAGTTTAAATCCACTTTTGACAATAATTTGTCAACGTCGCAAAACATATAAATATATACATGAAAACAGTGTTAGTGTTTTGTGTGCATAAAAAACATAGCCGATATCAAAGAACTGAAGAACCACCTAAAAGTTACAGAGCAGATTAAAACGAGCACGAAGCAACATCTCTGTTTTAGAAGCTCTGAAAAATCCGTCAAGGATTTACTCGATATCCCCCCCCCCCGCACTCTATCTCCCTCTATACATACATATATATATATATATATATATATATATATATATATATATATATATATATATATATATATATATATATATATATATATATACAGTATACTCCCTCTATAACGAACACGGTTATTACGAGGTTTCGCTTATAACGAGATACATTAGATGTCCCGTGAAATTTCTATTGAACTATAACCGTCTGTAGCGAGGCAAATTTGGTTATAACGAAAGATATATTATAAATAAGATCCAAAAACGTGTTTTTTACGTTTTTAGTCGGGTCGTGGCTATAAATAAATACCTTTTCAAACAGCCCCTCAATAAACTTAACTGCAGCCCGCAATAAACTTCTTTACAATGAATAAATACAACTGTTTCACACCTTTAGAAAATATATGATAGAATGATACTGGACCATTTAAAGCAGTTAAAAATAAAAGAGTTCTTAAAATTGCAGAAGCAATAGTTTATGTTATCCTTGAAAATACGATTTATAAATTATGTAGTTGGAAAGAAATTTAAGTACAGCTTTTTTGTTCTAACGTATATCATTGATAATAAAAGTAAACAACTCTTTTATGTTTTAATATATTTCATTGACAATAAAAGTAAATAACTTTTTTTCAAAAACGCCATTCAAACAATATTTATTAGCATCTTATATTGCTCCGAATGGCTTCACTATAGGAAGTTAATGGTTTAGAAAACTACAGATTCATATGTATGCACAGTATTATGATTGTCTGATATAACGAGATCGGCTTATAACGAGGTAATTAGTCTGTCATTTTAGTTCTCGTTATAGGAGTCTACTGTATATATAATACAGTGTTATCCAATCTGTCAAAGATTTTTTCCGCCGTAACATAAGAGGAATTATTAGTTTGTAGCATCCACAAAAATGACCAACTTAAAATGGTTCTTCCCTCCTCAACCTATTTAGTTAAAGACTATAAAGTATGTTTATACATATCAAAAATTTATCACTTGAGAAAGGCACTTTGCCGAAACAGTTCTAGTGATAAAATGTTATAATAAATTTTGTGGAAGTTTTGAAAACGAAAGTTTTCAGTGTTTTATTGTTATTTCTATTCTCTAATCAGCGTCCCCCTGAAAAAAGTTATCACCAGCCGCCACTGGATTGAATGCTAAATATTAATTTATTTGACATAGCGCGAAATCGAGACTTCTTACATCAGATTAGCAGTGGACGACATGGCACGGGAAGACGGCAACATGGTATCGCCGTATTACGAACTGCACCGTATCACTGTGATTTAAATCTGATCGAGCTGATGTGAGCACAATTTAAAAATAAAGTAGAATGTAAGAACACAACATTAAAAGTAAAGGATGTCAAAGTGTTACTAAAACAAGCCATATAAAATATAATAGCTTCTAACTGGCACTCATACATAAACCAGGCACAGAAAGAAGAAGATGCAATGTGGGACGTAAGACACGCGTGTTGAAATTCTTATCGAGCCCATTATCATTACTCCACGAGAAGACGTAGACGAAGAGTAGTGTGTGAGTAGTGATAGTGGATTCACATTTTATGAATCTGGAAGTGAGTTACCATAGTTCAGCAGCTTAGGGTACCTTTCTGTATACATAAAGGGGCGGATAGTTGAAAAGACGAAATCCACATTTTTTATCGAACAGCACGTGCACCACACTGTAAAGTTTATGGTGTGGGGTGCCATAACTTATGGTTCAAGTTCACCTCTAATCTGTGTCAGAGGTAACATGAAAGCTTAGCAATATGTAGAAGAAATTATGGAACCTCATCTCATACTCTACCTTCAAACGCTCCAACATCAAATTTTTCTGCAGAATAACACAAGGCCACATTGAGAGAGTCACCATGGACATAGTTGAACAGGCTGGAGGAAATCTTTTGGCCTATCCCCCGAGGTACTTGGTCGGACACTTCTTCATTTAGAGCATCTTCCTCGAACGAGATACCGATAGAACGAGATACGAGATAGAACGAGAACGAGATATTAAGTGATCAATATCCCGAGAAGGAAATTGATAACTTAATCATCAAAAAAATATATATTAATAAGAACGAAAATCAGAGAAGCGAAATAAAAAAGAAGCAAGGGAAAGAGGCGAAGTAATTGAGACTCTGCAGTCAAAGTACAATAGTCACAATGTACATAGGAAAGTTAAAGAACTCACAGGGAGACTAAGACGAAGGCAGAAAGAAAATATAACTGATTCTGACGGAAACATCATCTTAGACAAACAGAGTAAAATAAGAACGTGGAAAGAATATCTAGAAATTTTGAATAAAATCCTTTATAAAAAGGTATATAAAAAACCCAGTTGGGCTATGTTGCATTGACAAAACGTTTTCGGAATAAATATTCCATCATCAGTGTCAAGTTAATACATGGATGTAGCCACTAAATATGTGGGTAAAAACCCTTTAAAAATTATTAAATAAGATTTGATCTACATTATGTCTAATTTACAGTTAAGATGTTGAAGTTACCGTTGGATTGGTAACAGGGCGACATATGACTCTACATTAGTTGCGAGTCCTGAGACGGTAAATATCTAGAAAAACTATTTGAAGACCAAAGAGATAACACCTTTGAGCTAGAAGAAGAGGTAAATGATGAACCAAGAATATTACAGTAGGAAGTTTATTCCGCAATAACCCAGTTAAAGGATGGCAAAGCGGCAGGCCCTGATAATATACAAGCAGAACTACTCAAACTAATGGACAACGAATCAATAGCAATAATCGCAAAGATATTCAACAACATATACAACTCTGGAGAAATACCAACAGAATGGCTGAAATCTGAGTTTATTGCACTTCCAAAAAAACCAGGAGCCACAAAATGCGAAGATTACCGTACTATAAGCCTCATGAGTCATCTCCTAAAATTGTTCCTAAAGATAATTCATAAGAGAATCTACAAGCTGTGTGAAAGTCAAATTTCCCCCAACCAGTTCGAGTTCACAAATGCTGTTGGTACTAGAGATGCTTTGTTCTAAGTACAAGTCTTATTCCAGAGATGCAGAGACGTCAACTGCGACGTATACGCATGTCTGGTTGATTACGAGAAAGCGTTTGATCGAGTACAGCACGCCAAGATGATGCAAATACTAAAAAACACAGGAATTAACAACCAAGATCTGAAAATAATTAGAAATCTTTACTGCAATCAGACAGCAAATCTCAGAGTTGAAGGTGAACACACTATGTGAAAATCATGCGTGGAGTGAGGCAAGGCTGTATTTTGTCTCCTCTAATCTTCAATCTGTACTCTGAAAGAATATTTATCGAAGCTTTGCACGTAACTGAAAAAGGTATTCTACTAAATGGTTACCTGCTAAACAACATCAAATATGCAGATGACACCATAGTATTTGCGGACAACTTAGAAGACCTACAAGTTCTTATGAACAAAATCACGTATTACAGTATTACAGAGTATATGGACTCAATATAAATGTCTACGTCATCTACGTCAACCCATCCCCTGTAGAAAGAGTGACACGTACCTCGGCACTATAATAAATGAAGAATGGACCGACAACCAGGAGATTAGAGCACGCATTGGAAAAGCTAGATCCACCTTCAATCGGATGGAGGCCTTCTTCAATAATCACAACCTCTCTCTTGATATAAAAGTAAGAATGCTGCGATGCTACGTCTTCTCTGTACTTTTTTATGATGTTGAATCGTGGACCTTGAACGAAGATATGTGCAGAAAACTGGAAGCATTTCAGCTGTGGCTATATCGGAGAATGCTTAAGATCCCGTGGACTGACCGAGTCACAAATGAGGAGGTCCTCAGAAGAATGAATAAGAACCGAGAGGTGCTGACCACCATCAAATCTCGAAAGTTACAGTTCTTCGGACATATTATGTGAAAAGAATCCAGATATGCTCCCCTTCAAGCCATCCTGCAAGGAGAAATATTTGGAATTTCCTCTTTGGAAGAGGTCCAGGAAGAAGAACATCTTGGTTAAAGATCCTCAGAATCTGGTTCAACACAAGATCTGTGCAGCTTTTCCGCGCTGCTGCAGATAAGATAAAGATTGTCATGATGATCACCAACATTCGTAACAGATAGGCACATCAAGAAGAAGAAGAAGAATCATCCCAGAATGTATTGCCCATCGAGGTGCATTAACACATTATTAATTGATTTACCTTTACCCCTGTAAGTTGTTACAATCATATTGAAATTTTGATTGTTTGTTTATTTTGCTAACCTGTATATTTGTACAAAATATTTTCAAAATATAATTATTTATAATGGGTCTTAAGATGTATATGTCACTATTTGATGTAAAACAAACAAATGATCTTGATCATAATTTGGGAAACTGGAGAAATAAATTTACACGTTAGAACGTTTTCCATAAACGCTGAAGACTATCAAATTGTTAGGGATAGTCTACATCGAACTAAGACACGTATTATCTTAGTTCGATTACCCAAAAATGTATTAATTTAACTTTTATTGTTCTAAAAACAGTTGGAAGCCGAATTTATACGCGCACTGTATATGGCTGAGACTCAATTAGTAAAACCATTTGGGTGTAAACACGGGTACAGAAGAATAAGGGAGCGATACGCGCATCCTCATTCATACTCTCTACTTTGAAAAGTGTTGGTAAAATATTTTGGAGAGATATTATTTTGATAGGATGCACCGAATTCGTAGAAGCGATCGGAAGAATGATTACATATAGGAATATTGCGAGTATTCTCAAGGAACATATATGTATATTAATAACCGATCATAAGCCAGTGGCTTAATGATTAGTTACCTAAACTCAGTTCAAAAACATTGTATTGACCACCATATATAGTATATAGGTTAGGATAGGTTCAACATGAATGGAGGTTTAACCAACCTTTCCACTCGACCTAAGAGATCTATTGGGGCTTACCCCTAGGTTGAAGTTGTCCTTTCAGTCCAGCTTTTTTAATAAAGTATATTATAGCCTATGGCGACCCTTCTACGAAGTCGTAGGGCTGAAGTTGATAATGCTTAAATGTATTAAGCCTTATTATATCAAACCCTCGATACTTGCACAGAAAATACGCCCACCATATACTCCCGCCTTAAATCCCATAGATACACAGATTTGACACACATACATATTTGATAAGCTAATATTTAGCTTATCAAATATGTATGTGTGTATAATACATATTTTCATGAGAAAAAGAATTTTAACAAAAGAAAAACCAAAGAAAACAAAAAGAGGATCTTTCAAAGCATAGTGATGAATATTACCCTATATGGAGCGGAAGTATGGCCAATGACAACAACAATACGAAATAAAATAAGAACAGTTGAACTGGACTTTATGAGAAGATGTCTACAAATCACAAGAGCGGATAGAATAAAAACGGAGGAAATATGGAACAGAATGGAAGTAAAATGCTCAATTACAAAAAAGTTGGAAAACAGAGCCCTGCAGTGGTACGGGCATGTACAAAGAATGCCAGAGCATAGGTGGCCGAAAAGAATATTAAACTGGGACCCGCCGGGAAGAAGACGGAGAGGAAGACCTGCTACAAGATGGAAAACATACGTCGGAAATGCTATGATAGATAGAGACCTCAGAGAAGGTGACTGGGAGAATAGAGTGCTGTGGAGGACGAAAACGGCGAACTCATAATGGGAAAAGCCAAAGAAGAAGAAAAAGAATTTATATTCCAAGTACAATAGAAGAACTTCGATTTCCAGCACAGTATGAATGGCTTTACGCTTTTTCTCATAATACATTCCAAATCAAATAGTAACATGACAGAAAAAGGAATTCAGTAATTAGAGCACACGGGAAAATATTCGTTACTATCGTTTTATTTTAACATAAACATTAAAATTTTGCTGCACTATATCAGTTAATTTCGTCGAAACATCGTTTCTTTTTGTAATATTTAAGACAGATTTTTATCCAATTAACTTTTTCATAAAATTGTGTTATTTACATAAAATTATACTAGTACAAAGTGCTTAAATATGAAAAAATCAAAATTTATTTTGTCAGACACAAATTGTAAAATTTTTAAAATATTCGAATAATTTTGTGTATGAGTGTAGGTATATGGAATTACCTTCTGTATAAAATGTGAACTTTCTAAACAACATCTCTATAGTTAATTACGTTTTAACCACAAACAACAAAACATTTTAACACTTTTTGTATAAAAAGTCACTTTGAATATTTGGAAGTGAGGTAAAAACTTTTTTAGAGATACAAAAAAACCAAAACACTCGAAATAGTAAACAAACTATTTGATATTCTTATTTCAGTGTGGCAGGTGTAAAATCATGACTATGAGATATGTTATGACCAAGAATTCTGTATTTTATGTAAGTAAATATAATTAATACATAATTTCAATAAAATTTAAATTTTAATATTTTTAAATTAAATAGAGGATATCTGCTTCTACAAGCTAAAGACTGCTTTTGATAATGAAAATAATAAGTCTAGTGTCAAAAGTATATAATAAACAAAATATGAAAAAGATTAAACGTAATTTTTTACTTATACATAATATATAAACAATGTAAGATCGCTACTTGATTTTAAATACTAAAGACGAAGAATACCGGCAAATTATATGGAAAAGTGACACAGTTTTACTGAAAAAGCATAGAGTATCTCTAAAATGAGGGTTTATTATTTAGGGGAAATATTTTTGTTTATTTGTTGCTTAGTTATTGCAAAAAAAGCTTCAAAAATCTATTTTTTGAAAATTTTTTAATAACTTTTCTAAAAATGCACAAAAAACTTTGATGTCGCTTGGGAATAAGTACAATTTTACAGATATTCAGCTATATTGCCAAATTGAAATTGTTTATCCTAAAAAGCTTTTATCTGAAACGTTATTATACGTAAACTATTTAGTACAGTGAATGAAGGTAAAAATCAACTATTACCTCCGATTTCGGTGAACCTCCATCGATTTGCATGAAAATTTGGGATTGAGTATATTTTACCCTCAACTTCAAAAGTGACATATGCTCAACTTGCGCTTTTTGCATTTTAGGTGTGAAATCCACCCCTTTTGTTAAAAATGGTAAAAAATGCAGATTTAAGCATTCTGGCATAAGTAATCTCGATTAATTAAATAAAATAAATATTTTGCAACATTTATAAGCATGATTTATGATTTTAATTAATTTTTCAACCCTTTTAGCAACTATCCCTTAAATCGAAAATCATTTTTTATATTTCTGAAATATCAAATCGCATATTAATATTACCCTAATAGTTTCTTTAATGTTTATGATATAATTTTTGATTGGCTGTGAAATCATTAAAATCATTAAAAACCAACCCCTTAAATCAGAATCATTGAAAAAATTAATTTCAAGAAACTTTAATTATTTGAATAATACATTACTGAATTGAAATCTCATTTACTGAGTATTAAAGTATTTATTTATTTATTTATTGCGTAATTTTGCACCCTTAAAAACTACCCCTTGTCATAAAAATAATGGAAAATGTTTTTTTATTAGCTTTAATAATTTAGAAACTTTTTATTGGTTATGATAAACTTTATTAATATATTCCAAACTTTATTAACATTATTCTTTCAACATTTCCTGAACAATTTTTTCAGTTCTTATGTGACTTATAAAAATTTAAAAATAAAACTTTGGAAATATACAATATACTGAAATATTCAATAGACACACAGCGTACTAGAAAGTCCCACTATGTTTTTGAGCAGATATATAGAATTCCTTTCACTAGATACTTCTATGTTCAAAATATACATACACACATCCACACATGTATATTTCGTGAGCATATACCTATCGACACGTCTACTTATTATTACCTATCTTTTTTCCTATATATACATACAAAATCTCTACTCCAAAAATTTTTCTAAAAAAATTTTATTGATTTTTTTATAATAACTCCGTTAATTTTTATGATATCAGGTTCATTCAAAAACCATTTAAAAGGTAATTTCAAGGGCTATAAAGTCGTGTTAAATTTAATCTTTTAAATCCCTTATTTTTTAAAAGATAAAAGGTTAAAGGGCTCCGGTTACATGGTTCTCGAAGTACACAAAAAATTAAAAAAAAGAAAAATCTTTGTTAAAAAAAAACTTCAAATTTTGTTCTCTATCATTTTTTAAGTATATTGAGTATATATGGAGTTATTCTCAAAAAAAATGAAATTTATGAAAATTTCTGATTTTTTTAAATCAAATTTTTTTTCAAAAATATGCATTCTAAACCGGTCAAAATTTTTGATATCATGACTTATGCTAAAATAAAGAAAGTCTTATAGGGATTAGTATAAATTTTAATTTTTGTGGAAATATTTTATTTTTCACTTTTTCCAAAAAAATTCGAAAGGTCCTCATAACTTGCTTAATTTTGATGCTATCAACTTCTTCTAGAGCTCATTTTATAGGCATTTCTGAGTACTTTGAAAATTGTTCAATAAGTATATTTTATAAAATGCATTGTTTTCCCGTTATTTAAGCTTGAATATTCAGATTTGAGTACTCGCCGAAAAAAAAAATACATTTAATTACCTATAACTCACTTTGAATTAATATTAAAAGGTTTTTCAAGCAGGGAATTTATTAAATTTTTTATTAGCTTCAATTTTGGTAATGACAACTTTTGTATAAAAACTTATAGTTTTTGAGTTATTTATAATAACTTTATAAGATAAATTTTGTTTAGATTTGGTCCCTCTATCGATTCCTGGGGTTATTTTTAATAAAATAATTTCCATCCCAAGAAGGGGTGGCATCCACACCCAGGTTAAAAGCGCAAGTTGACACATGTCACTTTTGTTTCTTAAGGTATCGTCTAACTACTCACCAATTTTCATGAAAATCGATGGAGGTTCAACGAAATCGGAGTGAAAATCTTCAGTGACTGTACTAACTGGGTCTATAGTATTTTTCATATAAAAATGCGTGCACGTCATTCAAGATTTACGACGTCAGAACCCCACAGCGTTGCCAAAACATCAGAATCGTTAGTAAGTGAGGAATTTTTAAAATGTCAACTATTTGCCAAACTATTATATCAACAGTAAATACACTTAGTTTTAAGATTACTGCAACACACTAAAATACATAAGAAAACATTTTAATACAAAATTATATATTCTAAATTTTAAACTTACCACTTTTAGAGCATTAATAATAAAAACGTACCGCCATTATTTCTTGTTTAAAATAATCTATCTTATATAAAAGGTTATCAGCTTTCTACAGACTATTTAGTTGTTTTGGCATAGCACAATCACAATACACAACAATAATTAGTTTTGAAAGCTATTAATCTAAATTTAATATGTATTTATAAATACAATTTATTAATATATAATATATTATGATCAAATTGTGTAAGAAATCAAAACATAAACAAAATTCTTACTCGTCCATATGTGTAAGATCTGGAGATAGCGCAGACCACTTAATATCGCCTGTGATAACTCGATTCGGGAAAGTATTGTTTAAATACTCCCTAATTATTCGAGCGTTGTAAACTGAACAGACGTCTTGATGAAACCGAATACTCTCCAGATTTACATTAGGAAGATTGAGAATAGCGGGAAGAACATAATTCTGTAACAAATCGAGGTATACTCTACTATTCAAGTTGCCCTCAATAAAAAATGGACCTACTACGTGGTCTCCTAAAATGTCAGTCCAGACGTTAACTTTTTGAGGACGTTGAGTTCGGTAAACAACACTTCTGTGCTGGTTTTCCTGCGCCCAATACCTCGTAATGGAAAGATTGTGTGGAAACAGAAGATTCATCAGTGAATAAAATGTTTTGAATAAAATTTGGTTCATCATTAGTCTTCGTTATTAGAGTTTCATAAAAATACATTCTTCGAAAGTAATCGTCTGGATAAAGCTGCTGCGTTTTCGAATATTTAAAATTCTTGTAAGCGTGCTTTTTCCATACTTTCGTTACAGTAACATTGCTAACAGCTAACTCTCTAGCAACGCTTCTACTTAAACGAGTTGAATCTACCTCGATTTTTGCACAAAATTGTGTATCCCTGTATTCTCCTTCCTCAACTTTTTCTGGTTACACTTCTTGAACGTGACATTTTTGCAATTTTTGAGGCAATAACTCTCAAAATGTTTAACAATATTATGAATTGACTACGCAAGGAATTAGTCTCCCCTCAAAAAACACAGAAAATAAATCTACACACCGTTGTCCAGAATTACCACCATAAAACCATTTTATTATTTGAACTTTTTCTACGGGCATATAAGCAATGTTGTTTAAAAAAATGAATTAAAGATCTACGCTGTTAACGCTTTAAACAACCGGGTCAAATTGTTAGCGACGGGTCAACGAAGCAGGTTGGTGGAAAGTCGACGGCGCGCAGGTTGCAATTTATAGGGTGTTTATCTAATTTAAAACTTAATGTAGAGTATCACTAGAAAATATAAATGCCAATGAATTTAAAAACTGGGAATTTGTAATCAACACCAAGAAAACAAAATAAGAAAATAAAGTGTGTATCATTGGAAGGTAGAGAAATTATCAAACATTGTAGCACATATAGGTACCTGGATATTACAATCTCAAAAGATGGAAACATTAACGAGAGGAACGGCGACTGGGTATCGGAAGTCATGGAAAAACATTTTAAACAGATTTGTATATATAGAAAAATAATATTTTAAATTATATTTCTTTTAGTTACAGAAAGACGCTTGGACTGATATAAAAGAATACAAAGATGATTACAAAAAAGTAATAACAGAAAGGGAAATGTATCGGCTTCCGTTTCTCCATCAATCACCACAGGTAAGTCTTCTAAATAGAATAATTGTTAAATTTGTTGAAGTTGTCTTAAAATAATTATTAACTTAATTACCAGTAAATAAATGATTATAAGAACAAACTGATTTTTAACATGTTTATGCGTTTCATCAAGCGTTTTTGTACGCAATATGTTACATAAACCCTAAAACTATATACTTTTAGACCAGCTTTATTAAAATCAGTTGGCCGTCTCAGAAACACTGCAAGAAAACATAAATCTGTCACATTTACTTATGCAATAACCTCAGGCAGACTGCCGCTTCAACTTCAACCAATTGGTCGGGTTCTAACACCACCAGTACCATAGACAAATTTTTTAATAAGTTTTTTGTGGAGTCCAATGTTTCGTCTTTTATGTTTTTTTCAAAGAAGTTTTTGTAACTTAACTTATATAAAGAGAAAAGGAACAACTGTGGATTTTTCCACCGAATGGGATCTCTCTTAAATAGTGGTGCTTTTTAAAACTTGACCATTGCTCTGAGAATGGCTTTGTAAGCCAAAAACGCTCAGCTAGGAAATAAATGTTTAAACACTTCAAAATACTTTTCTTCTCCTTTCTTTGAAATATTAAAAAGGTTTTAATAAATCATTACGATTATAAAAAATAAATATTTTTTATATGCTGCAAACATTGATAAACAATTAGACACATTTGAAAAAATAATATGAAATGATTAAAATATCAACAAAAATAATAAAGAAAAAAAAATAGGATACTGTGACTTTTAAATAATAATTTAAATATGACACTTGTTACAAACTGTTATATATTTTTAATATTCTACATATACGTATTTATTGCACCGAATACAAAACTTTCGAGATTTCCTGCATTTACTTCTGGCGCATAAAAAATATCGCTGTTGTCTGGCAATAACAGGAACAAGTTGTTCATTACCTACTTTTAATTCTGGTAAAATGGTTAACATGAATTATTTTACATTCGAATGTAATGACTTGCCATTTTGGTACCTACAAATTATATTTTTGCTAACTAATGGTTGGTCCAACTGTTGATGCCACCAATGTCCAGCAGATGAAAAAATATTGCCATAGGCCACCGATTACTTTTTCTTTGAGTCGTGAACTCTTTTGCCAATTTATCTATTGTATCCACTGCACCCTTCGTTTTATTGTAGTGTACCGGTTTGTAATCTGTTTCTTCTCCACTTATTTTGTCATCGTTATGTTCTGTCAATAAAAGAATAACTGCTTCATTTTTCTTTGGGACGTAAGAAACTAAGGTTTTACTTTCCATAAAAGCAAACATGCTTGAAAAGTCTTTCTAATCTCTTGCTGGTAGTTCTTTTGTTATAATAAGGTTTATTTTTGCGCAGTGTTCCACACAAGGTTACATTTTTATCTAAAAGCTTATCGGCTAACTCAATACTGGCAAAAAAGTTATCAGTAGCTTTCCATATCCTGCAGATAAATGGTTACCTTTGTCCTTGGCCTTCCTCAGGTTTGTTTCCTTCCTTGCCTAAAAGTATAAGTTTTACTATATTGCATTTTTTTGTTCATGAAATAGCTTACCTAAATAAATTTGCATATTGGCTGTATATGCCGAACTAGAATCAGCCTAGACACAAATCATTAAACCGTACTTGTCCGGTTTATTGTTCATATAAACCCGAAAAGAAGGCTTGCCTCGGAATGGGACTAGCTGCTCACCACGCACAAGTCTTCAGATGGATTTAAATATTTCTTGCAATTTGATACAAAACCATCAAAGACATTTCTGAGTGCGGTAAAGTTATCAGTGCATTTTGTTTCTTCTCTTTTTCAAAATTATATAAAATCTTAGGCAGCACATAATCTGTTGCAATATGTTGCGAGACATGATACTACAGGATGACATAAAGTTGGATCTTGGTTCTATAATACACATTTCGCTTTAGCAGCGTGTCAGGGTCCAAAAATAACGAGCAAACCAATAAATGCTTCTAGTTCTTCTTGCACAAAAGGAGAAAAAGCCTTCCCATTTTTTGCCTAGTATGATTCAACTTTTTTATTCATCTCTAATAAAATTACATTCATCTTGCGAAGAAAATAATTCAAAAGCTTCTTTTATGGTAGAAAATTGAGAACTATATCTAGTCAATATCATTTTGTATAGTACATTTTCTTTTCTTTATCCTCGTAGTACGTGCAACTCTTGGCCTCACACTACCATCTTTAGATGTATAAGTTGGATTTTTAGTATAATTCACTGATTTATTACTGATCTCAATATCACTAACTTGCAAAATACTTCATCTACCTCATCAATTTCTGCCACTATATCAATTTCTTCGATATCACGTGAACTATTGTTGTGAATTTATTAAAAGGTTCAATATTTATAACACTTACGGATTTAATTTATTTCTTTATTTATATTAACTTATCTGACAATAATTTATATATATCCGTACGTAACAAATTCGCGAGCGCGTCTTCGGAATTAACTGTCCTTCCAAATAAAATGTCCTTTATATATGCCATTGCCTTTACGCTAGAATCATCGAACAGCCTTCTCGATTAGCGGCGAAATTATAACGGTAAGGCAAACGGGTATTTTTACATCGGCTCGACCGTTTCTGGAAGGTCCCTTCAGGTAAATTTTTGCCGGCTAATCGAATACTCTCGTAAAATCTAAAACAGAACAGCATTAGTCATAATATTTACGATTATTTTAGGCCAGGATAATTATCGTAACATTGCCCCCCTCTTAAAAGATGGTTCCTCCTGGAACCTTGTCGGGACTGGAACCGGAACTATATGCTGGTATCGGCAACTGGACCCTCTTTTACAACTTCCAGTTGTATAAAAATGACAAGGGACGGTTTTCTTTCCGCACCAGTAACTATGCGGATTGCAACAGACTAACACCTGGACTTCGGTGTCTTTAAAGATCTCCTCCACCATATTTCGGATAACCCTCCAATCTAATTGGCGGCACTCCAACTTTGGCATGGCTAACTTTTGCACGTCGGACTCTAGTACGTGCTCTCTCAATTGAAGTAAGGCTTCCCACACATCTCGGTAGGTAGGTTGGTCACGGGCAGTGTCTTTTGTTACCAGGTAGAAAAGGTAACGTGATGCATCTTGGAGTTTCAAGGTTTTACCGGGAGCTGGCACCTGGCATTGAAGTTCTGCAACTCGACCAAACTTCCTTCGAAAGACGGATGCCAACCCTGGTGCGTCTTTGATACTGGCCGGGATGGTAAGGGCCAGCGAGTAGTCATCGGGGAGCGCGAGTAGATCTTGCTTTTCTTCAGTGGTAACACCATGTCTTGCTTTACCGGTACCTCCATAGGCACCCATGAATTCCTCAAACGTGAGGTCAGACACGTCTTGGACTTGGTTTACTTCCACTTCTTCATCTACGTCGTGGTCACCTTCGAAAGACGCCAGCCGGTTATGGTGTACTATCATCGGCTTTCCCCTCGGAATCTTGCTTATTCGGTAGATGACATCGTTGATCTTCTCCATGATGAGGTATGGACCTTCCCAAAACTGCTGCAATTTGGGAGAACAACCTTTTCGCTTCTTGGGATTATACAGCCATACTTTGTCGTTCTTCTTAAAGCAACCCTTTTCGGCTTGTGTATCGTACCGTTTCTTCATTCGGTCGCTAGCGATCTGAAGGTGGGAACGGACCAACTCATGTACATCGTCCATTCTTCTTCGTAATTCGATCACATAATCTTCACCTGCTACATCTTCTCCAGGTCGACACCCAAATTCTAGATCACAAGGTAGTCGTATTTCGCGTCCGAATAGGACTCTGGCTGGTGTCTGGCCCGTTGATTCGTTAACAGCAGATCTGTAGGCCATTGTGAAGAACGGAAGGTATTGGTCCCAGTCTCGCTGATGATCGGACACCATCTTTGTCAAATACTTGCCAACTGTCCTATTCATTCGTTCTACCATACCATCCGATTGCGGATGATACGCGGTAGTTCTTGTTTTCTTCATGCCTAGTCTATCACATATTCCTTGGAATAGATCACTTTCAAAGTTCCTGCCTTGGTCACTATGGATCTCCAAAGGCACTCCAAATCGGCTGATATATTCTTGGATCAACTTATCTGCAACGGTGGCGGCCTTCTGGTCTGGAAATGCGTAAATCTCGACCCACTTAGTGAAGTAATCCATTACTACCAACATGTACTTGCCCCCATTTTCACTTTCTGGAAATGGCCCTGCAATGTCCAAAGCTATTCTTTCAAACGGGCTTCCAACATTATATTGTCTCATAGGAGCTCTCCTTTTCCGGTGAGGCCCGTTACTCGTAGCACAAATAGTACATTTCTTACACCAGTCTTTTACGTCGTCGGAACTGTTCATCCAATAAAACCGTTCCCGAATTCGCTGAAGGGTTTTCCTTACACCAAAATGCCCTCCCGATGGACTGTCGTGTAACTGACGAAGTACTTCGGCTATTCTGCTCTTTGGGATCACCAACTGTCTTCTTTTCTCTGAACCGTCATCATTTTCCAGGACTCGTTTGAGCAAGCCATCTTCGATGATAAATGAGTCCCACTGGGCCCAATACGTCTTAACTAATGAGCATAGGTTTGATATTTCCTGCCAAGGTGGTCGACGGTTTTCCTCTTTCCATTTTCGGATTTTCTGTATAACTGGATCTCTCTCTTGTTCTTCCCTGATCTTAGTAGGCGTCCAGTCGTCGTTGACAATCGTCGTTCTTAGCACTGCCGCTTCCTTGGATTCCGTTTTGTTGCAGTGGGAACACTCTGCTGAGCATGGCCTTCTGGAAAGAGAATCAGCGTTTCTGTGGCTAACTCCGGCCCGGTGCTCAATCTTAAAATCGTATTCTTGGAGTCGTTCGATCCACCTGGCTATCTGACCCTCTGGATTCTTAAACTGCATCAACCACTTAAGGGCGGCATGGTCGGTTCGGATTAGAAACTTTCTGCCATAGATGTATTGATAGAAGTGCTCTACTGATTTAACTACTGCTAGAAGTTCTCTTCTCGTGACGCAATAATTCCGCTCAGTTTTTGAAAGAACTTTACTAAAATATCCGAGGACTCGTTCCTGTCCTCCTTGAATCTGAGACAGCACTCCTCCAATTCCCACATTACTTGCATCCGTATCTAAGATGAACTCTCCTTCTGGCAGTGGATACCCCAAAATTGGTGCTGTTATTAAATGCTTTTTCAACGTTTCAAAGGCATTTTGGCAGTCTATATCCCAGCGGTATTCTCTTGCTTCCTCTGTAAGTCGCGTTAATGGCTTAGCGATATCTGCAAACTTCTTAATAAACCTCCGATAGTAAGTACATAGTCCAAGAAAACTTCTCACTTGATGTTTGTCAGTTGGTTTTGGCCATTCCTTAATGGAATCGATTTTTCCCTTATCCACGGCCACTCCTTCTTTACTGACTATATGACCCAGATAGTTGACTTTACCTTGAAATAGCTGGCACTTCTTGGGGTTTAGCATCAATTGGGCAGCTTTAAGTCGATTAAAAACGTTTTCTAAATTCCTCAAATGATCTTCGAATGTCTCCGCCAAGACGATTATGTCATCTAAATAAACCAGGCATGTTTTCCAAGATAACCCTCTCAACACATTTTCCATAAGCCTCTCAAATGTCGCAGGAGCATTACAAAGTCCAAATGGCATAACGTTGAATTGCCACAATCCACATCCTGTGGTGAAGGCTGTCTTTTCTTTATCGACTGGGTCCATTTCTACCTGACAGTATCCAGACTTCAAATCTAAAGTAGAAAACAATTTACTTCCAGCCAATGTGTCCAATGTGTCATCGATCCGAGGCAGAGGATAACTATCTTTCTTGGTAACGTTGTTCAGCAGACGGTAATCCACACAGAACCTCGTCGTTCCGTCTTTCTTCTTAACCAGGACCACCGGAGAGACCCATGGGCTCGTAGAAGGTTCTATCACCCCGTCTTTCTTCATTTCCTGAACAATCGTTTCAGCTTCCTCTCTTTTCGCCTGTGGTAATCGTCGAGCTGTTTGACGAATTGGTTTAGCATTACCAGTATCAATTTTATGCTTAACAACGGTAGTTCTTCCCGTCTTTCCTCCTTTCGGTACGAAAATATCACGATACTGCCGAAGAAATTCCCTTAATTTCCTTTTCTCCATCTGATTTAGAGACTGTCCTGCAACTGAAACCATTTGGTCGAATTTGTCGTTGGAATTATCAGATGTTGTCGCCTGACGGATTATGGATGTCACAGGTACACAAGTTCCTACTTTTGTCTCTTTCTTTATGGTCACTGGGTAGTCATTGACATTGATAAGCCTCACAGGAATTTCCTTAGCCAAAGTCACCAATTCCTTTCCAATTATGATTCCACGGCCAACCTCATCGTCGTGGTTCCAAGGCTCCATCATAACAGGTCTCCCTTCGTCCACAATTCCCTGTAGCCGCGCTACTATGACCGTTCCACTTCTCGCAGGCACGACTGTATCTTCTTTAATGGCTGCTTGCACAGTGTTGTCATTATGTGGATGGAGAAATACTTCCTCGTTGCCAACTTTGATTACCTTATTCTTAAAATCCAATTGGAATCCATGCATATTCATTACGTCCATTCCTAATATAACATCCTCTTCGATGTCAGCAACTATAACAGTATGGACAAACTTTTCTGCTCCAATTCCCAATTGTACCTGGACTTCTCCATGAATGTTGGCATTTTCACCTGTAGCGGTCCGAAGTCGCAACCTCGTTGGTAACAGTTTCTTTCGGCTGTTTATAACTGTCGGACGTATAATGGTTCTGGTCGCTCCGGTATCCACCAACAACGTATGCTTTTTACCATTTATGTCTCCATCTACATATACACTATCTTCACGACATTTCAAAGAAGCTATTAGTATGAGAGGGTCTTTGGAAAAGTTCTGGGTCGAAGCTGCCCCCCTAAGGCTGACCCGTTCTAGTTTTCCTGATGGTGAGTTTCTTGATTTGCGTCGTACCTAGGGTGTTTACAGGAGCTTCGTACGTGTCCTATTTCGCCACAATTCCAGCATCTGATGGTCTTCGTTTTCTTATATGTCATGCTTTTCATCATATTAACGAGCTGGTCAAGTTTATCTTCATCTCCTTCCTCTTTTACAGTCCTAACTTTACTGTACCCACCAGAGGCCTGCGTAGCTGACTCGTATTCGAGGGCGGCGGATAAGACATCAACCAGCGTCTTGTGACGAGCTAATCGTAGTGTTCTCTGCATTTCATGATCACGAAGACCATCAATAAACGTTTGAACGGCCAATTTTTCCATCATGTCTTCGGGAGCTGTTGGATAAGCATATCGTACTAATCTGGCAATATCTACCTCATATTCTTGAAGAGCCTCATCTTTCTTCTGTCTACGATTTTTAAGCTGCGACTGATATACATGCTCCAAATGTTCGTGGCCATATCGCATATTTAACCTCTTCTTCAGTTGTTCGAAATCATCGGTCTCCTCTACTGCTATGGTCTGAAGCACATCTAAGGCATCTCCTCGAAGAGCGATAGTCAGGTTTACCGCCTTTTCTTTTTCAGACCATCCATTTGCTCTTGCGGCTGATTCGAACTGTTTCATGTAGTTGTTCCATGATGATTTTCCGTCGAAAGTTGGGACTTTAACATGAATAGAACCTCCACTTCCTTCAAATTTCGGCCGTGTCTCCAACTTACATTTCGTCTCGTCTTCTTTTATCTCCACTGTAATTGGATTGTTTCCTCTCTCTGCCGTCCCTGTTTCCTCCAGCTTCTTTTCCATCTCTTTCCATATCTTTTCTTCGAAGGCCAACATATCGGCAGCAACTTGGTTTTTTAACGAAGATATTCTATCGTCCAGGGCAGACATCTCAGAAGTGACTTTAGAGATTTCCAAAGAGATATTAGCAGAGACTTTGCTTTCCAGCGAAGAAATCTCGTTAGAAACTTTGTCTTCCAAAGAAGCGATGTCGCCGGAAACTTTGTTCTCTAATGATGCGATGTCACCAGAAACTTTCGAAATCGACGAGAGGACAGCATCATGTTTGTCTTCAAATATATAAGTCTCTGGATCTAGTCCTTCTTCTAGCAAAGCGTTCTTTAGTCGTTGGACTAACTCAGCCTTTTTTCCGGTAGAAGCTAATTCTCTGTCTTCTAGATGTCTTCTTAAATTAGTCACTGTCAGCTCATAAATCGTCGTCATTTTCACAATTTACAAATATTCACTTGTATTATTATTATAAGTCTAATTTATGTTCGATCCCACTTCTGACACCATTTGTTGTGAATTTATTAAAAGGTTCAATATTTATAACACTTACGGATTTAATTTATTTCTTTATTTATATTAACTTATCTGACAATAATTTATATATATCCGTACGTAACAAATTCGCGAGCGCGTCTTCGGAATTAACTGTCCTTCCAAATAAAATGTCCTTTATATATGCCATTGCCTTTACGCTAGAATCATCGAACAGCCTTCTCGATTAGCGGCGAAATTATAACGGTAAGGCAAACGGGTATTTTTACATCGGCTCGACCGTTTCTGGAAGGTCCCTTCAGGTAAATTTCTGCCGGCTAATCGAATACTCTCGTAAAATCTAAAACAGAACAGCATTAGTCATAATATTTACGGTTATTTTAGGCCAGGATAATTATCGTAACACTATTTTCTAGTACCGATTCACTAAAATAACTATCGTAAGCGTCTGTTTCTAATATCACCAATAGTTCTTCATCAGTTAACTTTTTTGGTGTATCACTCATTTTTATAAAGCACGTACAGGACAATCGCTACAAAGGTAACTAAACGGTAAACACACTAAAACTGTACTGAGATAAATAAACACGTCTGCGTAGCAGCTATAAAATAAATAAGGATTCCCGAGAGCGCTGACGTCGAGATACGGGAAATCTCCGTCTCTTGAACAATTTGGGGTTTATTTGTACCCCGCTTGGTTTTCAACATTATATATCTGTCGTTGCTTACCCCGTGCGACCCCTGTGGCGCACCCAGGGGGGGTTTTGGAGGTTAAACCCCCCCCCAGGACATATAAAGTAAAAAATATATAAAAAATAGTAGTAAAATGTAACTACTTGTCTTTCACACACAATACAAAAAATCCAAAACGCTAATTCAATAATTAAATTGCCACTTTTATGTAGAACACAATAATTATTGTATAAATACACAATCATTATTAGACAATAATTAATAATATTTTTCATTATATTTAGATATAGATACCTAATATTAGGCTTATGACAAAAGTAGACAGAACGAGTCTGTTGCGAGTAGCATGCATGTGTTAGCAGTAGAAAAGAGACATCTCTATGAGAGAAAAGAGCATTTGACAACAGCTATAAAAAAAGAAAGAAAGGGAAAGATCAATGGAAAGATGGCAAGAAGAGTGGAACAACAAGGAAGATGTTGTTCAGTGGACCAAGATGCCCAGCCTAAGGAACTGGGTAGATTGTCTGTTTTAGGGCGTATCTTCATAGGTTCAGAAAGACAGATACAGATAAATGCCTATACTGCGAATATTCCGACATTGTTACTTACACAATGCTGGAGAGTAGTAGATGTTCAGTGGAGAGAAACAGAACGGTATATAGAAACAGGAATGAACCCTGTGACTGTAAGAGAGATGATCGTGAAGATGACGGGAAGTACGGAGGGATGGAATAGTGTTCACAATTACATCCGAGCAGTTATTAAAAAGATAGAAGAAGAAGAGAAACACCAACCGGGTCAACGACAGAGATAAGATCTAGTTACTATTTAAATGGGAATAAGCCGCAATTGAAGGTTAAAATAAGTTTATTGACGTTTGAATCTTGGATCTTTCATCTTGCACTGATAACTTGTTTATACTCCAACAAATAATAGAAAAAAGAATAGCGGTTGGACCGAAGTACATCTAGCCTTCATCGACCTAGAAAAGACGTATGATACATTTCCAAGACTTAAATTTTTTCAAGCTTTACAACAACTCGACATTAGTCCATAACTTTTAGGAATAATCACAGAAGTAGGTATACAGGGATAACACTACTTACATAAAAATCGGAAATAGACTATCAGAGCCAATAAAAGTAACTAAAGGACTAAGACAAGGATGCAGTATGTCACCCTTACTATTTAATTTACATATTGAGGCAGCCCTCTAAAATTGGAAAAACCACTGCCAGGGAATGGGAATCCCACAGGAAATAAGGTATTGTTTTCCCTGAACTTTGCGGATGACCAAGTCAGACAACAAGACAACAAGTCAGTTACAACAAGAAAACAGAATATTTAGTTATCAATTCAGATGCAAGGTTTTAACTGTTGATAGACGAAAACGTGGAAATCAAACAAGTGGAAAAATTTAAATATTTATATGCACTCATTGCTAAGAACGGCTTAGGAGAAACCGAAATTAAACACCGAATTAATCAGGTAAAATTGTAGGATGTCTGAACTCCTTATGGTGGGATCGCAACATTTCCAAAAGGAACAAAAAAAGAATAGGGCAAAACATGGTTGAATCAGTTCTTTGTTATGGCTCTAAAGTATGGACAATTAATGCAGACCTGAAAAGAAGATTGTATGAAATGGATTATTTGAGAAGAAATGCTAGAACATTAAGGCAGGAAAGGAAGACCAACGAATCTATAAGAAATAACATGAATGTTACAGAAACGGTCATTGACAGAATAGAAAGTAGAGGTTCAAAATGGTTTGGACATCTATTGAGAATACCTGACAAACGTTGTCCCCAAAAACTTCACAAATGGAAGCCCCCTGGAAGAAGAAAAAGAGGTAGACCTCGACGCTCATGGAATGAAGGAATTAGAAGAGCGATATAATCGAGAGGTTTGGAGGAGGAGCATGCCTTGGACCTGGAGGATTGGTGGAGGAGAACGGGAATACGGCGATAGCCGTCTCCAAAATGTATGGTATTTACAAGTTGGATTAATGTCGAACGTCAATAAACTTATTTTAACCTTCAATTGTGGCTTATTCCCATTAAAATAGTAATTACTTTAAAACGCCACAAGAAAATAGCTTCAGAACAATATATAACATCTATATAAGAGAAGGGAGTGTTTCAAAAATGTCGTCAGCCTTACAGCGGCCAGCCCACTTTCGGTGTACGGTACGTGCGACAGTCAACTGCGCTAGTAAGAGAGGGTGTTGTTAGTTGGTAGGCAGGATAATAGATACCTGAATCTTTGGCACTGCTATCTTTAGTACTGTAAATTAAACTTAAACCCAAATTTTAGGGACTCAAAATGGAGGTAGCATAAAAAAATTTCAAAACCCCTTCCCCTCAGACAAATTCTGGGTGCGCCACTGTGCTACCCAAGAAACAAAATTGACTAAAACTTGTTGCAAATAAACAGCAATTTGTCAAACCTTTCTTATGCTAAATTATAATTATATTTAAGAAACATATCTGAAAATATTTTTAAAAATATCGCCATAAAATTGATGTCTGGGGTTCAACTGTACTCCCCTCGGGTTTAGTTTTTAGTAGTTAGGATTTTTTAAGTTTCTTATGAAGTTTAAAGTTCTTTTTCTCTGAGTGTGGGTTATTTCTTTAAATTTTTTGTGTATATTGAACTCGTCATGTTTTCTTTTCCATCCTTTGCTCTCTTAATCTTATATCATATGTGTCGATATTTTGTAATTCACACTATAAAATCTAAGGGTAATATGGCCTACTTTATCGATTAGACTGAAAAGGTGGCCCACACAGGTAATTTAGAAGTTGGTAGTTATCCTCACACGATTTAGGAACTTTTATTCAGTAGAAATATAGTTCGGTAGTTATAGACCATATAGACTATTAAATTTCTAGAAAATGAACGTTAGTTTCTAGATTCCGATAGAGAATTTACTTTCTGTTAAAATATTTCCTTTTTTATATAAAAATCATAATTCATTGTAGTCACATACTTATTAAATAAATTGTTGTGATATTATTTAATATAATCTTTTTGTAGTTTTCTTACAGACACCATTTGATTGAATATCTTAAGAAGGTATGTATAGAAAAGAAATTGAGTCATTGTTGCCTACATCTAGCTGTGTATTTATTAGATGTGTTTATGGATAGTCATTCCATAATTCCAGAACGAATACTTCTTGTAACTAATGTATGTCTACTATTGGCAGGTAAGTATCCAGTTTTTATATCTTTCTTTCTTTCTCTCTCTCTCTCTCTCTCTCTCTCTCTCTCTCTGTCTATTCAGCATTTTCCGTCAACATTTGAACATATGTTACTTCTAACTACTTCCACCTATCACTGTTCTGGAGCTCCACAATCCAGTTTTTCCCAGTTACTTTTCGGATATCACCTTACCAACGTGTTAAAGAACGTTCAGGTCCTCTTTTTGTAGCCCATGTCCCTTTTACAGTCCCATTCGGTTGTTCCTCCTGTCCATTGGTCAGTAGACGTCTTATTCATATGCACATATCCCTTTTAATTTTACCATTGTTTGCATTATGTCTTCCATTTTCGTCTGTGGTCGGATCTATTGATAGCACTACACACATGGATGTATTCGGAGAAAGAAGCAACGCCTCTACTCATTCTGACACTTTGTGGGGATTATCTTGGAAACGATTGTTGTCACACAGAGGATTTGCATATAATTTAGTGTCATCGGCAAAAATGGAAATTGCTGTTTACAATAACATTAACAAAAAATGCACTAACACGAAGTTTTACCACAAAAAAAAACATAAAAATCATTTGCAACTCCAAAGAGCAAGATCAGACAAGCAAAACAATTCTTTCAATACGAATAAAACAGACTGACAAAAGATTTCAGACTTCTAGGAGGGTTGTTGTTATGATCGTGCTAGATTTGCTGCCCATCTGTCTTCATATTATTATTTATAACAATATTATCCACATAATACGTGTTTGTATTTGTTATATATTTCATAGTTATACATTTTTCTCCAAATACCATTTTCACAGATGTCACCAAATAATGTTCCCCTTAGAATCAATCCTTCAAACACGCTTCTTCATTTGCTTTGGGCATTCCGTATGTCAGCACTAGTAAAATAACAGTTTTTTATATTGTTATTTTTGTTTTCTGACTTAAATTCCCGCTTCTTAATTGCCTACTTAACCCAAAGTAGTATTTACTGGCTAGAATTACCTTTCGTTTTATTTCCTCTAGAGTTTTCATTGGTAACTAGGGAGCCTCTTTCATGTCTGTCGCAGTACTGCGTAGTAATGCGATCAACCAAAATCTACAGCCCTTTTCTGCTGTCCTCAAGGAGTATCGTATCGTCTGCATATCTGATATTATTCATTAGTGTTCCGTTAATTGACATGCCTAGTGTCTCTTTAGGCATCTCTTCTGACCACGTAATAAAAAGTAAAGGGGCAGTACACATCTTTTGTCGTCGTGGACTGGGGAGACTAACTATCGTGAATTTGTCTATTAAAAGCTAGAATTTTTGAATTTGTAAGAAATTTTCAAAAATCTTCGCAAATTAAGGTCTAGGCAGATGATTTGGACTTAACTGCCCGTACGGCCGACAAAACATAGTTAATAGAATTTTCAACCCAATTTGATTTTTGAAAATTACATAATTAAGTATAAAACTTTGAATCAGACTTCTTTACAGCAAAAACTGAAGAAAATAATTTGACCATTCCGAAAATCAGTGAACTCAACAACGTCATTAATAACCGCTACCAACTAAATGACTATAAAATACTAGAAGTCGTTATGTTAAAATTTTTTCATTGGAACGTAATGTATCCAACTGCTCCACATTATGTTTATTATTATATTCAATCAGCCATAGATGAAGAAGATTTAAAGGACAAATGTATTGGGATGCGGAGTTTGTTTTATGACCTTCACGCTTGCGTGACCGAATATCTCGACAAGATCATACAAAGTAAGTATATTTTTACTGCCTATTTTACTTCTCTCGTTAAACTAGAGATCATAAAATTGAATCATTTTATAATAATAAGCCAAGTAATACGCATTCAATCAGATGGCCAAAAAATATAATATGATACAACAGATATAATATTGTCACGTTTTTCTGTGGGTTGAGCGATTAAACGAAGCACAACGTTGTGTAACTAACTTTATATAACTCCAAAAACTCACCCCATTACAAATATCACAAATTTCTATTACATTAATAATTACCGCTTACAATTCGCACTGATATCGCTTATAAAACAAATCGCCAATACTAACAATCAAAGGCCGCCTCGGCGGCTTATATAAATGAGAACAGATATTTTGGAACCATATCGGGCAACAACTCATCGAAAGAAACGATACGTGGAATATTTCCGGCAGTGAAAGGAAAGTTTTCGACTTTTCTAAAGCCGTAATATGTAAACAATAATGTCTACTTATTGAATTTCTTGGCCCGAACCTTTAACTATTTTTTGTCCGCCTAAAAATTGAGCTTTTTGCTTCACAAGTAAGCCAACACATCTGGTCGTTAATGATGTCTCTTATCTGTTGGATTATTTTGCAATAATAAACCTCAACGTATTATTAAAATAGATAACAAAACCTAAATTTTAAGCGTTTAAGGAAGCCGTTAGGTCGTCAAGAACCATAGTTATGACGGTTTTAATTTTAACTTTAATCTGAAGTATTAAATACTTAAACGATAATGTTGTTTAAATTGTAAGTTCTTAGAAAGTGACAAGAATTCAGATTTTAGGAAATGTAGAAGGCCTTTTAATACTCATCGATCTTTATTATATTGAAAAAAAAGTTTAATCCATGCAATTTTTGGGCAAAATGGGTTTATTTTAACAGTGCTAATGAACTAGAAATTTTCTCCTTTTTGTTCTTCATTTTAAGTGCTTTTCTCTGCAGAACGCTTGAAATATTCTTTGTAAATATTTTTTAATATTTTGTGAAATAGTATTATAAAGCTCTATACATTTTCTAAAATCTAAATTTTCGTCAGTTTCTAAAAACTTTTAAGCAAAATTAGCATTCACTTATTTAATAACTCAAATTAAAGTTAAAATTAAAACTACTATAACATTAATTCTCGACCACATAAAGGCTTCCTTAAACGCTTGAAATTTAGGGTTTGTTATCTATTTTAATACATAATTCGTTAAATTTTAATATTGCAGAATAATCAAACAATGAAGAAAAATCATTAAAGACCACATGTGTTGGCTTACTTATGAAGCAAAAAGCTCAATGTTTAAACGGTCAAAAAAATAGTTCTGGACGAAGAAATTCAATAAGTTGACAAGGTCTTTATTTTGGATGTGAAGAATTTAAAATTTGTCATTAAAAAAATGATTATGGTCTTATATAGAATCTGTTTTTCTATTATTGAAAGCCCTGTTATGTTCTGCTATATGTTTGTTAAAAGTTCTACCGGTTTGACCGATGTAAGTTTTTGTGAAATGAAATTAATCTGGAGTTGTTAGGCAATTAAAAATGGTGTATTTTAGTAACTAGTTCTATTCTATTTTTTACGGTAAATTTGGGTGAAAATTTAGTGTGTTCTAAAATAATCTCTAACAGTTTTTTTTTTAGTTTATATGATGGAGCTCTATAAAAAGTAACTACAGGTCATAGTGGGTGATCAGGTTTGTGTATTTTAATAAAAGAGTATAATTTAGGAGGCTATGAGTTCATGATACTGAGGTATTTCTGTTCTATTGAATTTACTAGTGATTTTAAATTTTCTAACGCCAGTTTAATTTGTTATTGATACTTCTCCATCCTGTCTTTGTTTATCGTTTCAATATTTTGATTATTTAAAAATTCTATTATTTTGTTATTATATTCTATTTTATCTACAGCAATAGTAGTTTTACCTTTGTCTGCTTTTGTAAACACTATGTTGTTTTCTATTGATTTATTTTTAATTGAAATGGCTGTTTGATTCTCTTTGTAACAGGACTTTTTAGTTTCACTACACACATTGGTAATAGATTCTGCAGTGACACTTTTTTCGATAATGTTGGCGGTTTTGTTCGGCGGTGTTTTATTGTTATATAACATGAATTTCCATCAAGTAATGGTCGATTCCAACACATTTCACAATGATGTTTGAAACAACACTCAACATGTTTATCATACATAACATAAAAGGTGTTTTTGTTGTGATAAGTCTTTTTTTATTTCAAAACTTTTTCTTTAAATATAATATACTATTCATGTGTCAGTGTTGAAAGTTACTTTTATATTCAATTTAGCCAAATAGTAAAAATTTCAATAATTTTCTTTAAAACAGTAGAGTTTGATTAAATTCTATACTAAAAGATAACTTATCCTAACTTATCCCAACACTTTGTTGTTGTTATTTGAATTATTAGACCACCACTCCACTAATTACACAATATGTTTGTAGATGTTCACTATATGCAATGCTATAAACCATCAAAATTGGCAGCAGGTATCATTGCTGTAAGTAGATTGGATATCGGTTTGTCCTGCTGGACAGAACAATTAGAAAATATCACTGATTACAAAAGAGAAGATATTGAAATACAAATTTTTATTCTAAAAGCTAAGTAAGTATACAGTTTTAAAATGTTCAGTGGGTAAATGTTATAAGTATATTGTAAAATGAAAAACAGTAATTAAAGAGTTTCCAACAAACCAAGGAATAATTAAGGGATAATTATAGGAAGCACATATAGGTATATTTTATGCAGAAAGTAATTACTTCTTTTGTTTTCTTAAAATAAATAAACTGATACCACCGGTTATCGAGGGATTCGACAGAGTTCTTGAATGTAAAGCTGGGCATTCACGTTCCGACTTGCGGTCCCACTTAGTAGGACTACTAGTTGGATATTCGTCTCTACTCACGTTCAGACTTGCTATCCAACTAGTGGTCCAACTTCAGTTCTAGTTTGTTTTCACGACGGTGTACAGCGCTTAACCAAAAAATGTGTCGAGTAAACACTACGCAAAATATAATTAGAGGGAGGAAAATGGCAGCATTGTGCTTGTTATCCTTATCATTTGAAAAAACGAAGAAAACATTATGGATGAAGAAATTATTTGTTGATCGTGTGAACTATTGTGACACGAAATTGCTCAATGTCATTGATGAGGATGATTACAAAAACTACCTCAGAATGGATAACTTCACTTTTTCGTTGTTGCTGGAAAAAGTTGGTCTACTCATTTCCAAAAAAGATACCGTCATGCGTGAATGTGTCAGTACTAAACAACGCGTTGTAGCAACTTTACGCTTTGACTTTTGGACTTTACTTCGGAAATCGTTATTAAAATATTTCGAAGTTGAAGACGAAACGTCAAATAATTTTAATTTTTAACTAATATTTAGTCTTATTTCCAATTAAAATAGTAAATTTGCATAAGATGCCACAAGAAAATAACTTCAGAACAATATAAAGAAAGTAACTTCTAATTTCAGTAAAACTATGATTTAATTTTCGTTGTTTGTTGATGATTCTTCTGTAGCCAATCCGGAGTGTTGGAAATTGTACCTGTGTGGGAGTGTCTGAAATAAAGCTATAGAAAGGAAAATGATTTGCCTTAACAAAAAGTAGATAATGATGAAGAATAGTGTATATTAATAGGGTAATTTTTGTGCAATTGAAAGTTTATTTTCTATTCAATACTTGCGAACTAGGGATGTTTGCGTAAAGTAATTCATAGAAATCTCATACGTAACAGGTGCCCAACGTTAACTGACTGAGGGAATTTTCGACCGACCTGTGATCCGCCTTCCAACTTCACCATTCACCATTCAAGTTGTCCCTCTAGATGTTTCGACTCGTACCACTAGTTGTCCAACTAATCCAACAAGCCCACTCACGGTCCGATTTCAGATCCAACTGTGGAAGTTGGACCACTATACAGCGTTCCACGTTAAGAAAATAACATTAGGCTTATGGAGATCAGTGTTGCCAAAACTCTTAGGCATGCGGTTTATTAGATTGTCGATATATGATTCATTCTAATCAGAGCCGTATTCAGCACTGTGTACTTGTAGTTAATTAATTTCACTAATAAAAGGATATGTATAGTTGAATACAAAATAATGCATTATCAATACCTGTTTCTTTAATAGACAGATATAGGTATGCATTTATTATAGGTCTAATAAAAATAGTTATATTTTACTATTGTTTAACATTACATATTGATTAACGCTTTAAATAAGATATAACTAAAAAAACAAGTGCAGCTTTAATTTTATTTTCATGTAAGTAATAACAACAATTACATACATAAAAATTTTTCCTTGTATACAGGGTGAATCACCACTAATGGAACGAAAGATTACAGCGAAAGAGTAAAAAAATTAAATTACTAGTTTGTAAGTTGATAAAAGCTACATTTTAAAATTATTTTGAAATATACAGGGTATCCCAATTACAGGGTTGTTACTTCATCTTTTGCGCGGTCGGCCGATACTTTTTTTACCGATTAATGATTTATCTCTTGCTATTTTGACCACACGTGCCTCCCCCATTCGGCTTATGTGGTTATTCCAGTCTTTTTTCTATTTAGTGTCCATTCATTTATACACTATACGTTATATATATATATATATATATATATATATATATATATATATATATATATATATATATATATATATCTAAAGTAAAGTATTCAACTAGTGAATTCAGAGGTTTAATCGGTCATTCAGGTTGGCAAATAAAAAAAGAAGTCAACTACTTCATAAGTTTATCGAAGACGTTTCGCTTTATATATCTAAAGCTTCATCAGTTCTCTAAAATATAAACAGATGACATAGATTTTATAAGAAATACAGATGTTAATAGTTCATAACTTACAACTAATATGTAGTATATTATCGATGTTATTATATATCTACTGTAAACTTTACTCATTATTTAAAACTAACTTAACAAAAAAAAAACAAAAAACACAAACTCTGCAAAAAATGATGTTCATATTCATAGATACGAAGATTAAAAAAAATTTAAACGAACATTTGGCTTCATTTAGAGATGGTTCTCCAATGAAAATAAACAAAGCACTGATTTATTTCAATCGACGCGATACCGAAATTTATATATATATATATATATATATATATATATATATATATATATATATATATTAAACCTAGAGCTAAGATTAATACTATGATAAAAATTAATATTAAACTCACCAGTTTTCCGGGTTGAACCGCGTCGATATCCATTGGGCCGAGCTTTCGACATCCTCTCTGATGTCTTCTTCAGGGCTTCCGAGGTTTCAGTCTCCTGAGTCCCCAGACACTACTACACTTATCACTAGTCACTTCACTATAAGACTTTTCGGATTTGGCACTTTGTGTCCGTCGATTTGCACACTATCACATAATTCACTCACTGCATATTAACATCATCCTCAACTTCTCTATCATCGCTATCACTTTCATTACTGTCACTGTCAACCGTCACATTTATTACCACAGGATCAATATCGTCCATCAACCCATCAATAACCCAAAATTTTTGCTCTTCCTTAATAGCAAGTTTACAATAGTTTTTCCAGTTTTCCACTGTAACTACACCAAATGCATTTCTTATTAATTGTTCCATAGCGGCGGCCTTAAACTCTGTGTTGTGTGAGGCAATATGTCTTTTGACTTGACTCCATACCATTTCAATTGGATTTAACTCACAATGGTATGGAGGTAGTCTCAGAATGGCAACATTTTTCTCTTTGCACATCTCGTCGATTTTATATTTTATGTATTTTTCTTTGTATGTGTTTACTACTTCCATGAGCTCTGATTTTAAATAATCTTCTTCAAAAAAGACATCTTTCTCCAGCAACCACGTCTTAATTTGATCTTTATTGAAGGCTTGTGTCGGAATCGCTTCTTCTCTCCTCGAATGGTACGAAGCGTTGTCCATCACCACAACACTTTTCTCTGGAAGATTAGGAAGCAGCTTTTCCTTAAACCATTGTTCAAATATAGGACCATCCATCTCATCATGATAGTCCGCTGAGTTTTTTTTAGCTAAAAACCAAAAAGCAGCATCTTCTACAAAGCCCAATTCGCTACCTGCATGCACTATAACAAATCGGGGGCCTCGTTGTGTCGGCTGTTTTAGGAGTGTTGACAACCCCTTAACAAACGCATCCCTGGTTGAAGTCACTGAGAGGTCCTTCCATTCTTTGGAAACACTATGTCCAACATTCACCCAAGTTTCGTCCAAATAAACGACGGTGTATCCTTGAGAACGAAATTTTTTTATTTCACGTAAATACTGATGCCTCCATTTTAGAATATCGGGCCGTTCAATCATGCTTGACTTTACTCCTCGTTTGCAAAAAACAAAGTTCATTTCATGGAGTATTCTCCACATTGTTGTGCGTGACATGTTTGCTAATCTTTGTCTTTTTTAACCAGTGCAAAAACTTTGTTCAATGTCGGCGGTAAATTTTTAAAGAAAAAACTATGCACGATGGCACGTAGTCGCGTATGAACTACTGCATCGTAAGTGAACTTTCTGTTGTTCACTCTACTTTTGGTACGTTTTCTTGTTTTTTTTATGGGCATTAGTCCTCCTTCCGCAGCTTCTTTGCGGATTTTAAAAATAGTACTAAAACTTACTCCTGTCATAGCACTTACTTTATGGGTTAAACTTCTTACAGTAACACTTTCACCACTTCTTAAGTTTAGGTGATAATTAAATACATTTAAAACAATTCGTTTTGCACGGATGTAGAAGATATTCCCTTGGCTTAATTTTTGAATTTCCATTTTCAATTAACATTTATCTGTAAAGTCAGAATAACAACTGAAGAACCACAAAGCCTTATTATTATTATTTAGTCTCAGAGAACGACATAAAATCGCTGGCATACGCACACCGTATTATTTTAAGTTGCAATTAGATATATGCGTTCCAAGCGGTCCGTTTATTTGCCTTTAAATATTTAATAGCCGACAAAGTGTAACATTTAACTGTAAAGTCAGAATAACAACTGAAGAACCACAAAGCCTTATTATCATTATTTAGTCTCAGAGAACGACATAAAATTGCTGACATACGCACACCGTACTATTTTAAGTTGCAATTAGTAATTAGATATATGCGTTCCAAGCGGTTCGTTTATTGCTTTAAAATCTTTAATAGCCGACAAAGTGCATGATTTAACTAAGCAATATTTTCTACTGATTTCTATGATTCATGGTATATGGTATTCTTACCGAAAAACAAATAAACTGTCGTTACTATAATTAAAATAAGATAAAATAAAATTATCTTTTGTAAATACTATTTATTTAATTAAAATCATTTTCCCTACTTTTCATCTCTTGTTTCGAATGGGCACTTTTGGCCAATTACGTTAAAAAACATTAATTTAATTCATGTCTGTGGAAACTAAAATACAAATTATACAGCCCTGACTCGTGCTTGTGTTCATCGTGGCATCGTCGCGCTTCTATCGTCCATAAGAAATACATGGCCCTATCTCCGCAATGTTATTTTCTTAACGTGAAACGCTCTATAGTCAGACTAAAAATCAGAATGTGAATGGCCTGTTTAACAAAACATCTTTGATGTAAATTGTATTTCAAAATTTAGCTTACAAAAATTGTAGAATAAATATCAATTTGATAATGTAAACAAAGAAGAGAAAATTACAAACAATTTTACAATTATAAAGTGGTTTACAATCTTTACTATAAATAGCAATGTATAGTATTTTTAATATAAAAATGTGTGCACATCATTCAAGATTTACGACGTCAGAACCCCACAGGGTTGCCAAAACATCAGAATAGTTAGTAATTAGAGAATTTTTAAAATGTCAACTATTTGTCAAACTATTATATTAACAGTAAATACACTTAGTTTTTTAAGATTACTGCAACACACTAAAATACATAAGAAAACATTTTAATACAAAATTATACATTCTAAATTTTAAACTTACCACTTTTAGAGCATTAATAGAAAAAATGTCCCGCCATTATTTCTTTTTTTAAATAATCTATCTTATTTGAAAGCTTATCAGCTTTCTACAGACTATTTAGTTGTTTTGGCATAGCACAATCACAATACACAACAATAATTAGTTTTTAAAGCTATTAATCTAAATTTAATATGTATTTATAAATACAATTTATTAATATATAATATATTATGATCAAATTGTGTAAGAAATCAAAACATAAACAAAATTCTTACTCTAAAAAAGCGGCAACACTTTAAACAATTTTGCCACACTCTGAACAGACAAAAAATTTGAATTATTCCCATATCAGTTGCGTACAATTGTCTATAATATTTAATTAAAATTATTATTTTGTGGAATATTAGACTTAGAGTTATTTCATGAAATTTATATTATTAATAATAAAAACCTTTTTGGTTATTTAATCAATATAATTCTAAAATTCCCAATATAATGATGATTACATTTTTCTGATTGTTATACCATGTTACGCCTATGAAAGATCGAGCAGTTCCGTATGGGTTTCATATTATTAGCTGTGTTAGGAAAATTTGAACTCTAGAGTTGACGTCCTGGAAATTTTAAATATAAGTGACGTCACTTTATATAAATTGTGACATATACGCATTTTTATATGAAAAATACTATACATGTATCTATTCACAATCTAATAGAACAATGTTTTTAGGTATCCTTTTGTGAGCTGTCAAAAATGTACTGGAGTTCATTCGATTTAAAGAGATACAAAAAAAAAACATTTTCTTTGTTTATCCTGTATACTAGAATGTTTTGTTTTACATTATTATTCAATGTCATTGATGATTCACAATATATCATCATGACATAATGCTGGCCAGGAGTGTTATAATATTTGAATATAATTTGTTAACTATTAAATAATTTATTATAATTTATGCAGTTTTATTACATACTTCTAGAAGCAACTATTAATGTTGCTTTACATAATAATGTAAAGATGAGTTTCCCAAATATTTTAATGTGGCATTAATACAGTTTATACTGAATTCTTCAGGGTTCATTTTCAAGTGTTAAATGTCAGTGAATCATGTCATTTATTTGGAAAAACTGCCTATCATAAAAATTTCAAATTATATCAAAAATATTAATAAGTATATATTTTATCCAAATTTTTAAATAATACATGCTTATATCTTTTGCTTTGTATAAAAAAATAATATTGAAAAATATATATTATAAGAATTAAATCTGCTTACTTAGCTCTATCAATTAGAGGGACAATGTCACTGGCCCGTAGCTCAACCTCATCCAATCTTTTAATCCACCTGGCTTGTAGAGATTCTTGGTTAGCTTCAGAAGGAGTCTTTAAATTACCTCCTGTAACTTTTCCAGTCAAAACAAACCTTATCCAATTACCTTTCACAGTTTCAACTGCTAATAATGTTGTACATTCTATCTTTAGGCCTGTTTCTTCTAAGACTTCCCTCTTACATGCTTCTATAATATTTTCTCCTTTCTCCATACGGCCAGCTGGTAAGTACCTATAATATTTAATGTTATCTAAGATATATAATATAGGAATGAATAGAATTAAAGAAAAGAGAAAAAATACTAACTTGAAATAAGAAATCTCTTTTAAGAAATTGGAAATATTTGCAACCATTTCCCATAATCCACTATTGCAAAAGTTTAGACAGAATCTTATTAAACCAAAACAGTCTCATCACTATTTTTAAGTGCACATAAGCAAAAATTCAAACATTTCTAAAAATCAAATGTCGAAATTGTGGAGACATTAAACTGACTTAAGTATTACTTATTGTGTAACAATTGGACTGCTAATATTTGGATTTTCAGCAAGTGATCCTCGCACCATGAATTCTTTATCATTGATAACAGATTTTAAATTTTCACTTTTAAGGTAATTAGTAGATAGAAACTACCTACATCTTTAACAGCTTGAAATAGTTTTTTAGTTTTTTTCAAAAGGATTAATCAATTAGGGTTTTTCATTATGTTTCTCCCTGATAGTATTCATCATTCTTCTTATACAAAATATTTCTTTTTTTTTACATAACACGAACAATATTAAAAGAAATAATCAGATTTTTAACACTTTTAAGAAATTATTATTATAATTACACTAATAACAATCTACTTAGAAGTTCGAGAGAATTCGAAAACTTTTATAAAATTAGTGCATCCTCAAATATTTATCCATAATTTTTTTCCATTGAAGCCTTCTGTACTGATTTATACAAATCTAGAGGTTGCACATGCCAAAAAAGTATTTGCTACTTGCTATTTAATAGCAGCATAACTAAATTTAACTCCAAGCATAGAACAAACAAAATAAAAGAGAAGTAACTTATCTGTATGAAAAAAATTGTGTCGCCACTTAAAAGAACAGCTCAATAATACTTAATACAATAGATGATTTTTTTATGTGTACATTAGTTCTATGCATTAACTTTATTAACCTATTACTAATTATTTAAGTAAACCTTCAGTTTTAACTCACCACTTTCCAGCACATGACTTCTTAGCTTCTTGCATCATTAAAACTTCATTTTGTTCATTAATAACAATGCAAACAACTATATAGCAGACAGTTTCAAAGACAATTGGTGTGAATTTAGGGTCAACACTAGGCTGAATACCTTGAGACTCCAAAGCTTCATTTAGCTCTTCTAAAGTAAAATCACATATTTCTGCCTCTTCTCCTTCTAGTGGAACTCCTTTTAGAATACAGTGAAGACTTTCTTCTACAGAATCTGGCATTTTTATATTTTATAGTTTAAACATGGTATACTTGAATAAATTTGATTTTGGACAAAAACTAGTAGCAACAATAAATTTGGCAAATCTGAAATACATACATAAGCACATCATAGTTTCTAATAAGTTATCTAATCGGTACACCTGCAGTTTCTAGTACAAAATAGTGGTTTATCAACTCTCCCATTCCTATTTTAGTTTATATTACTCGAGCATAATACAAAACACTCTTAAATAATCTCAATCATAGTTAATGGAATCTTTGGGCAATTCGCAAATGCGAATTGCCCAAGTATAGTATATCAATATCACATTATGAAGTATTATGGAACTTGCATGGCATACATTTTCCTTTCCTTTAAATATTATATAGGTCAAATATAGACTGTTTAAGTTAATGAAATATAATGTATTGCATAAAAATGTAGAAATTAAAACAATTACCTTATTAATACTTGTTTAAAAAAAGTTACACCTTAACTCGAATTAAGAAATCGGTAAGTCAACACATTCCTTTCTAAAACAGTCCCTTCCTCATATCTATCCAAGAATGTTAATTATATACAAACATACAAACAATTTAAAAAATGTAAATTATGAAAAATTATTGTGATGACAGGTGTTTCTTCTTATGACAAGACAGAATCACAGAACTAAGGAACTGTCTTATTCATAGGACCGCGGATATAGACGCATTAGACGGTGCATTTAAGTAGACTTTACACTACATGATTTTATCATATGAGATTTGTTATGATTCCTCGTTTCTATGATGTTTTAAAAAATCGTGTTTACACTGCATGATAAGTTATGACTTATGATATGAGTGAGAATGAGTGAGGTTTTATTGATTTTTTTTTTGTTTATAGTCATAGAGATATTAGACACAGTATAGGTATCAACAGCTTTTTAAACTGTTATAATGAAAAATAAATCTTTGATTGCATTGGCTTTCCGACTTTTAATAATAAAACGCCGGCAACAACTGCGTACAGCGTACAACAGTAAGAAGAAAAAGATCCATATAATAAACAATCAGAATGCCCAGTCTGCTTGTCAAGATAAGTACGCGCATCTCGTTCGCGCAGACGGAATCGCCGTGTTTTAAACGGAACCAGTGCTGTTCAGTGAAATTTTATCTATTGTGCATAGAAAAATTAACCCGGTTTAATTTATTTACGGTAACCATAGACATAATATGCACTATTTTATTCGTATTTTTAGTTGAAAAATAGATTAAATTATTTCAAATTTACTAAATTATTAATCACTAAAAATTTAAATTACAGTTCTGTCGTATCTTGTCACAAATTTCTCAATTCGAGTCTGTTTCCGTTTATAATATGGCGACCGTGCTGATAATGCGGCAGTCAGCCAATGCTCGAAGCATTTTATGATAATCTATAGTATCAAACGCCTTTTCATAATCTACGAATATAAAGTAGACTTTACACTACATGATTTTATCATATGACAATATCATATGAGATTTGTTATGATTCGTCGTTTCTATGATGTTTTAAAAAATCGCGTTTACACTGCATGATAAGTTATGACTTATGATATGAGTGACAATGAGTGAGGTTTTATTGATTTTTCTTTTTGTTTATGGTCATAGAGATATTAGACACAGTATAGGTATCAACTATTAGATTTTTAAACTATTATAGTGGAAAATAAATCTTTGATTGCATTGGCTTCCCGACTTTTAATAATAATACGCCGGCAACAACTGCGTACAGCGTACAACAGTAAGAAGAAAAAGATCAGACGTCTTTGGGCTTGCAGGTGGCTCTTACGAAGAAATCATGGACAGGGTATATCAAATTTAGTGTTGATATTATACCAAATTAAAAATAATTAATAAAGAAACTAAACTAAAATTATATCTATGGCTAAGAAGACTATAAAACACTAAACTACGAATAAAATAAACTAAATAGGTAAATAATAAAAGAAAAATACGACACAATAGCACACATTAGATAATAGGTTCAATATCAATGCAACAAACAAAAAATAAATAAATAAAGGATGCTGTATCTCGGTACGGTAAGTGAATGTCGCTGAATTGGTATTATTATCGAAAATCATATGATTTTATCATGCAGAATAGGTACCGTCCTATTCTCCTGTGACAAGCTATGACGAGCCGCATGACAGTGCTTATGACAAAATCATATGACAAATCACACAGTGTAAACATGGAAATTTGACTTTATGACCAAATCATATCACAAATCACATGATAAATCATGTAGTGTAAAGTCGACATAAGAAAGATAGGCTTGTTATACTCTGTACACTTTTCTATTAGCGTTTTTATAACTTGTAGATGGTCATTCAAATGAATGTTCATCTACAAGTTATAAAAACGCTAATTGTGTTATTGTTGTGAAATGATCATCTACAATACATATATTATTTTATAAATTTCCTAAAGCCTTTATTTCTTTATAAACAATAAACAATAACAAAAACACAACAAGTGGTACATTCTACCATTCTATATACGGCACGGATGTGGCATAAATTAATTACCAAACAAAAGTACAAAAAATTTTTAGAGAAGGCCCAAAGAAAAGCCTTTCGCTACGGGCCAAGTATCGGTTGCGCGTTGCTCATATACGGCGCCGGGAAAATTTTACACTTCGCGATCGAGACAACCACTCCCACTCAGTAGTTTACATTCTTAATATTGAAGTGGTTGAATCATTTTTCGTTTGTCGGCAGTTTGTTTATATTCGTTTTATGGAAGCAGTGGAATTTTTTTTTCGTAAAACTTAAAAAAAAACGGTATTCAGAAAGTACGGGTCTAGGGCATCAAAGCTACAAATGAAAATCGTACTTTTACGGCAACAGTATCGAAAGGATTAAGGGTCTTATGCTCCTATAGAACGACCTCGACGGTGCCCTACAAATTATAGCTGGGGTAGCACCAATAAACCTGCAGGTAAAAGAGAAAGCCAAACATACGGCAAGAGTAATCAAGAGACGGCGGAAGAAAGTATAGAAACCATCACGAAATGGCAGGAAGAATGGGTAAAGGAGCGGAGGGCTGCATGGACAAGAGCTCTGATCCCAGTTGTGGAGGAGTGGAATATAAAAGCACGATGAACTACTTCTTTACGCAATTTCTTACGGGATACGAGTCATTTAGAGCATAACTTGATAGAATAGGCAAGGCAATAGATGTTATCTGTGTCGACTGCGGAATAAGCGACACAGCAGAACACTGTGTGTTCGAATGCAGTAAGCTCAATGCCGAAAGAGCGGAACTATACGCAAAAGTGGGTATCTTAGGAGCACACAATTTTATGACCGTATTAGGAAAGAGGGAACATGAGTTTAAAGAACTGCTAGAGGCTGTAACAAAAATCGTTAAAAGAAAAGAGATTTTAGAGAGAGAGAGAGAGAGAGAGAGAGAGAGGGAGAGAACAGGGGTAAATACAAGTATCATAAGTAATAGAGAAAAAAGAAAAGAGAAGATAAAGGGTGACTGTGCTCGCGAGAGAACGGTTTGGAAAGACGTGCCACACGCGTAAGCCGAGAGTGATTTTAGTTGGTAGTAGTCATTGTACTATGGATGCATTCGAGGGCAATTGCATTCGGATGTACTCCATCTACTCTGAATTCTACTCTACACACCAAATAAGATTCAGCTGATACGGTCTTCAGAAGATTTCCACTCACAATAAAAAAAGTGTGAGTTATGTTGCCTTCGGGTCCAGGTTTTTGTACGATCGCTTCGATGGTTTTTGACATTCCCACGGCCGGCCCTGGAACGAAGCATTTTATAGCTGATGCTGATACTCTTCTGGCAAGTGTTACGTAATACTGATATGTGTTATGTTAAATGCTTAGTTCGGTTTGAATAATTAAATAATCATGGGAGCAATTTTCAAACTGTCTATTTTTATGCATCTATAAAGTGGACAGAGTAGGTAAGACATATTGTCATCTAAAGAAACAAATATTTAAGCTTGTAGTAGGCAGTATTTAATGTCTACATCAACCCTAAAAAAAAGAAAACAATATCAAATATCAAACTTTCAATGGCAGCAACAAAATTTTACAAAGCATCTAGGCAGCTATTGTCACCTCGGAGGAACAAATAAGGGTCTAACCACCTTCTGATATCCCCGGGTGCTCTGTAGAGGGCTTCGAATATACTGTCGAGAGCTCCTCTACTTAAGTCCATTTTCGGGTTATGGACTTGGAAAATATTTATCTTCGGTGTCTTGCCTTGAAAAAGGCAAGATATTTCTTACATGACAATTTCTTCGTCGAAATAAAAACACTAAGTTAAGTTGAAACAATTCTCAGCCACAGAGTATGGAAAATAAATGCAGGAAGCAGAGCCCCGAGAGCACTAAGCTCTCAGAGAGCCCGTGAGAGACTGACCTGACTGACCTGAAAATCGCCAATATTTATATGCGCTGTTCGAGCGATAAATAGGGATTTCCAGGTCAAGAGCCAATGGGAAAATTCGAGGCGGGGCGATGCGCATCGAAATGCGTACTAGTCCACATACTATGGCATTCGATGACACTATAGTTTATTTATTCCACACGTGCATATAATATTCCAGTTAAATTTTTAATTGTAAAAGTTGTTCAATATATATTTAGTTTTTAATTGATTTTATATAATTTTTAGAAGAATCACATTTAAAGTAATACATTTATGTATTATGATCATGTATGTATGATCATTTTACATCTAAAAGTAATATTATGTAGAATTGATTATCATGAATACCTATTAGAGAGATTAGGGAGTATTTTCTCAATTTACTACATAGATAAGTCGGAAAGCTCGCGGGTTCGTTGGGAAAAATATTCCCATGAGATTTTTTGCATAATCAATTTCATGAGATACCCCAAAATAAGGTTCAAGAGGTCGCCCAGGCGAAGTTGTTCAAATTTATTTAAACAATTTTTTTTAAACAAATTGTAACAATCGAGAACAAAACTGAGAGAAACGCAAAATTGCGATGTTCACCGCTCAAAAACGTAAGTAAAAAATATTATTTTTGAATCCAATACAAACCTAAATTCAAGTTCAAACCTTGTTCTTTCATATCCCGATAAGTATTTTGGGCCTATTTAATTTAAAAACATTGTTTTTTAATCGTCAATGAAGCGCTTGTGACAGAAAGAGCTGTGGTGTGCACGCTCGAGCTGCGGCGTGTATAAGAGAGAGAAACAAGATCTAGGGCACATATTTTGTATGCGTTCACCACTGGAAATAGGTCTCCCTCAGCTCTTTCCAGCTATCTCTGTCTTATGCTGCTTGCATCCAGTTATTAATAACACGCTTCAGGTCGTTAGTACATCTAGTTGGTTGGTGTCCTCTGCTCCGTAATGCTTCTTGTCTTGGTCTCCACTCAACAACACGTTTTGTCCAGCGATTGTCTGATAATCTGGCGACGTGTCCTGCCTAATTCCATTTTAGCGACGCGATTTTTTTTGACGGCGTCTTGTTTTTGTTCTACGACGTATTTCTTCGTTTTTTATTCGGTCTCTCAGAGAGATACCCAACGTCTGGCGCACCATAGCCCTTTGAGTTACGCTAATCTTATTCATTACTTTGTTTGTCAGTGTTAATGTTTTGTGTCAATGATATGATCTATCAGGTTCTTTATCACTAGTAAGTGGTCGTCAGTGCTGTATCCCGATCTAAATCCAACTTGTTCTCTAGTCTGATAGACATCTAACTTAGCGCTCAGTCTTTTTTTGATAATTTTTGTGATTGTTCCGTTGAGGAGTTTTTCCTTGGTAGAGACATTCGGTGAAAAACTTAGCCAAAGGCTGGATAATTTTATTTCCCCCTAGTTTGATCGCTTCGATCACTACTCCATCATCGCTAGGTGAATTGTTATATATATATATATATATATATATATATATATATATATATATATATATATATATATATATATATATATATATATATATATATTCAGGGATTCTACAGTAATTCACTGCCTTCCCTCGCTCAACCGTTTCCATCTCTCTCTGTTGCTCCATTCTCCATCGTTTAGATCTCTCGTACTCATGGCGTCGTCTACTTCGTTCCTCCAGGATCTTCGGGGTCGTCCTCTTTTCCTTCTTCCTATGGGGCTCCATTCGGCTATTCTCTTTATCCATCTGCTGTCGCCAGTTCTTCTTACATGTCCATACCTAGTCATTTTTTGTTCTATATATGGTAGTATGTCTGTTTCTATTGATGTTCTTTGCTTTATTTCGCCATTACTTCTCCTATCCATTCTTGTTACTCTACAGCATCTTCTTAGGCATCCCATCTCTGTTGCTGCTATCTTACTGCTGTTTTTCTTGTTTATAATCCAATTTTCAGCCCCATATGTCATAATACTTCGCACTAATGTTTTATAAATCTGTGTTTGTGTCTTCATATTTAGGTGTCTATCCCATCATACTGAGTTAAGTTGTCGGATTGCTGTTTTGTTTGTCCTAATCTTTGCTTAATTTCTTCCACTGTTGTTGCATTTTTCGTGATTATAAACCCCAAGTATTTGAATTTATCTTTTCCTTTGATTGTTACGTTGTCGTCAATCTGTAGATCTTCTATGACTTCTTCACTTGTAGATAGGTACTCTATTTTGCGAGGTTAATATCTAGGCCAGCCTTGATATATTCACTACTTAATGCAATCACTACTTAATCGTCTGTAAAGCTTAACGTATATAGGTACCTATTCATTTCGTACCGGTACTCCCATGCCTTCGCATTTTCTTTTACATGTAGTCAAGGCTTTCTCTAAGTATATTTTGAATAGGGTTGGAGGTGCGGAACAACCCTGCAGGAGCCCTTTTGTTGTGGTGAAGTCTCCTATGATTCTTGTTCCCATTTTAATGGACACTTTATTTTCTTTATACTGAGCTTTTGTAGCTTCTATGAGTTCCGTCTGTATTTCTAATTTGTACATTGCCTTTCATAGTTCTGACCTTGGTACAGAGTCATACGATTTTCTCATGTCCACAAATACCAAATATATATCTCTATTTTCTGCTTTTTTCTTTTCCAACAGTTCCAGTGTGTAAATGTGGTCTATGCATGATCTTCCTACCGTGAAGCCTGCCTGATCCTCCCCGATTTTGCCTTTTATCGCTTGCTCTATCTTTTCTCGCAGTATCTTCCCATATAATCTTCCTATTGATGATATTACGCTTATTCCTCTGTAATTTTTGCGTCGTTTTCTATCTCCTATCTTAAATATAACTGTCATATATGCCTCGTTCATTCCTTTTGTAATTCCGGTGTAATTTTTTTGAGTCGTACTTTTTAAGCTCAGGTGAGATGCCTCCAGGTCCCGGTGCTTTCTTATTTTTGATTGCTTTTATGGCCGTTCTCTTTTCCCTATCTGTTATTTCTATTTTTTGTTGTGGGGATCTGCTTCGTCTTCGCCTGTTTTCTTTTCCAATAAATTGTGGTCTTTGTTCTGTTAACAGTTCCTTGTAATAGTCCTTCCATTCTTTGTCCTGTATATTTCCCAATTTAATTTTTTATTTTGAGTTTTGCTTCAATCCTCTCAGTACTTTCCATGATTCCGAAGTTCTTGTACCTCTTATGTATGTTTCAATATTTAAGCAGGTTCTTTCCCATTCTTCATTCTTTTGTTGTATTTGTTTTTTCGCTATCTTTTTATATATGTTCTTTATAAACTTCATCGTTGTTCGTAGTCAGTCATTTTCTGTACAGTTGCTTTTTTTCTTCAATTATTCTTTTTGTTGGTCCATTTATTTTATAATAGTGCTGTTTATTTGTTATATATCTTCTTTCTCTCCAAGAGCTTCAAATGCTGCTTGTTTTATACTCGCCTTTATATGCTCGTATATTTCTTCGATGTTGCCGTATCTGAATTCTATTAATTTTTGGTCTAGACGTTGTTTGTATAGTTCTCTTATTGATTGTTCTTGGAGTAGTTCTATATTGCATTGTTTTTCTCTTATAGTGTTCAACGGTTCTTCTGTAGAGGGGGTCTTATTATGTTTCCAATTAATGCCCATTTTTGCTGTCAGTAGTCTATGGTCCGTTCCACATTCTGCTCCTCTTCTGACTCTCATATCTTTTATCTTTATTGTGATATCTTGTTTGACTATTACGTAGTCTATTATCGATTTCAGCTTTCGTGTTTCTTGCGACCATGTATATTTATGAATATTTTTATGTCTGAAGAATCCGTTGGTGGTTTTTAGGTTGTTTAGTTCGCATAATTCAATCAGACGTTCTCCGTTATCGTTTTGTTATTTTTCATTTCTAAAAGTTCCGTTTTGATTTTGTATGGAGTTGTTTCTGGCAATAATTCTGATCCCTGGTGGTGATTTTGGGCAGGGGCTAATCTTGCCTTTCGTCTGTGCTCTTATACATTTCGCGATAAAATGATTCGACAACCTCAAGGATTTTGGTTCTATCCGTAGTAATGTTTCCATCTTTGTTTTTTTATTTTGTACATATTTTTGTTGCCTATGTTTTTAATATTTCGTCTCAAAACTTTTAAACTTTTGTTTTCTTGAATTATTTTAGTTATTTATCTTGTATTGTTTTGTCTTATGTCTTTTCGAGTGGACGGTGGATATCTTTATTTATTTTTTTCATTATTTTTCATACACCCTTTTCATCACACCCTTTTCTTTCATTTTACATAATATAAAAACTAAAATTGAGACGATTATGTTGCTCTCCTAACGTAATCATCTTAATAACACTCTTGGTACATACATAACTATTAAACCATTGTTTTTAATTGATAATGAAGCACGTATGACAGGGCGGGCGAATATTTGTACAATGAGAATTTAAACCAGCAAAAATTTGTGCCCTAGATCTTGTTTCTCTCTTATACACGCCACAGTCCGAGCACCCGTCCAGTCATAAGCACTTCATTGACGATTAAAAAATAATGTTTTAAAATATAATAGACCCAAAATACTTATCGGTAAATGATAGAATAAGGTTTGAATTTGAATTTAGGTCCTTGTTGAATTCAAAAATAATATTTTTTACTTGTGGTTTTGAGCCTTGAAAATAGTAATTTTGCGTTTTTATCAGTTTTAAATAATTTATAACTCGAAATCGATCGAGTTTACAAGAAAACTACAAGACTTATTTTTTCAGAATGAACCAAAAAATTAAAAACAAAAAATTTCGGGCCGAAAAAATTGATTGTTACAATTTGTTTAAAAAAAATTGAACAACTTTTCACCGGGGCGACCTCTTGAACCTTATTTTGGAATATATCATGAAAGTGATTATGGAAAAAAATCTCGTGGCAATTTTTTTCCTAACGAACGCGAGTTTTTCGCAATGTCTAATAAACAGGGATTATTAAGAACCTATTTTGTGCTAACAAAAGTCATATATTTTTTATACTACAATTTTTTTACCTAGATCTGCAAGGAATTGATAATAATAAAATGGTATTATAAACGTTTATTTTTTTTATTTATTACCTTGGATAATGATAAAAATGTGTTATAGTGTTTTTTTCCGCTGCAATGAAAATTTTTAATTAAAAGAATAATTTTATCAATACTTTAACGTTACAGTTTAAATTCACCAATTAAAATGTATAATTCTAATATGTTTGAACTTTTACTCTTATGATTATCCCATTATCCATAATAAACAAAGATGTCATTGAGTCATGTCAAGATAGACGAAGATAACACCTGGATAAGTAACAACGATGTTTTTAAACCTAGTAATGTCAATAACATTGTCAACTGTCAAATATTTCAATTTAATAAAAACGTACTTTTTGCATAGCAGTTCTCGTAATTTTATAACTTTGTTTTTAAATAGAAACTGGTTATTCTTGTAGTAATAGAGTAGCTAATATTTTAATATTCTGATAACAGTCTAATTAAAATTGAAGCCAAATACTTGTATAATTTTACAGGTTGTCTCATGAAATACATTTTATGATATAACCAGTATAATGGCAAACTGCTTTACCTTTGCCAAGAGAAAATCTATTGTTGTAGAAGACAGTACTTGGACAAATCAAGTTGTAACACAAAGTCCGTTGAGTTTTACAAATAATGAAGGTAATATATTATTTTGTTTTTAAGTCATCACTTTTATCTTATCATCTACAGTTAATTATATATCACCAATATCAAAAAGGATATGCAGAAGTAAGATCCTTTATAAAATTTTAAATGTTAGGAATTAAAAAAAAATATGAAAAAGATTTTATTTGGTTTCTAAGAAACATAATTTCTTCTGGAATATGTAATTATGAATGAATTATAATAGATAGCTTTTATGTGATAATTTGATTTATTTATTTGTATAATTTGAATGTTTTACAGACAGCCTAAATGAAACGTATGCAACTGCAGTAGATGAAAATGAAACTCAATACCTATCTGTCCTAGAATCAACAACTGGTGATGACACATTAGAAGATATTCATGATATTACACTAGGCAGTCAAAAATTACTTATTCAAGATACTATGGGACTTAATGTTGAAACAATATCTCAAGATAATTTTAATGTAACTGAATCTGAAGAACAACAGGTTGTAATATTTAATGTGGAAGGATCTAATGAACTTTATGGTATACAAGTAGCTCAAGATAATGATGGAAATGTTCATAGATACCAATTTCAATTAAGGTAAATAATAAGAGTACTATGAGGAATTTGGTCCAATAGAAGTGGGGACTTTCTTAGTATAGATTATTTATACGTACTAACTGATTGCTAAATTATTAATTTGGCACTACCAGTTTTGCTGTGCAATATGCTGTCTTTTAAGAATTCCTTTGGTCATTGGTAAATGCCTGAAATTAATTAATTAGATTCTCTTATAACACAAAAACAAATATACAAATCTTTATTTAGTTTAATATTTAGTCTTTTTTTGTCTAGTTGCACTTCCCAAATTGTCTTTTGGGAATATTTTAAATCATAATGCTGAAATTTTGCATAATGGTACATTATTATTAATTCTAACTAAAGCTTCTCAACCATTCAGACCCTTTTTTATTCAATTGTCAAAACTTTTTGTTTAGATGTTGTTAATTTAGTTCATGTTTGATGTTTTTATAGTGTAAATCGTAAATTATGTTATTCATGTGTTCTGGCAAATTAGTATACAAGTGTCTATTAAAACTTCAGATTTACTGAGTTGTCTACTAGATCAAGTCAAGTCTAAGTCTAAGTATTTCACTTTTTTATTTATATGTAGTATTTTTTCTCTTTAGTTTATATTTTGCTCACTACACATCAAATTTTACAATTAGATTTACAAAATTTACAAACTTATAAGGTATATTGGACAAAAAAATATAATGGGTTAAATCAACTCTACTGTCTGTTTTCTAAATACCTTAAAGTAGTAAGTGATGGTCAAAGAATTTAACTCCTTATTCATTCCTTATACCCTGTGAGAGTGTCAGACGGTGTTATGTTATAATATAACTTATTTTTAATTACGGTTTGTTAACAGGAAAACTGGAGATGGACAGCTAGAACCTATGCCAGAAACTGTTCAATTATTAGCTAATGAAGAAGATCAACAAGTGACAGAAGAACAGCAGGATGCTTCTGAACTAACTGCTGATGAGATAAACAAAGAACAGTTTGAACATCCTGTTTATTTACAGGCAAAATTAGATCAAACAGATGAAAGTTCACAATCTCATTTGTTTATTTCTGAAAAAACAAATGTGAAGAAAGAAGTCCCCAATTTTTTCAGGGAAAACTTAGAAGAAAACTATGAAGAAGCTAGTATAAATCTCAAATCAGGTAAAGTTAAAAAAATACTATGGTTTTTATTTAGTTATAATTATTAATTATCTTACTTACTAGTTGTGAGATTACAGAATATGTTCTACTTTACAAAATGCACCATTACACATACAGTAGAGCGTGGATAATCCGAACCCTGGTAATCCGAATGTTCGCTAATCCGAACTCAAAAAAAATTATAAAATTAAAAAATATGATCGCAAACCGAAATTATATAAATTGTTGATTCCTGCTTAGACAAGTTCACATGTTAAATTTGTGAAAGCTTCATTTTTTGTGTGTGAGTGTGTGTATGTGATTTGTTATTGCAAAAGTACTACATACATAATGGCTGATTCAGTGAGCAGGAAAAGAAAACATACAACCCTAACGATTGAAAAAAAAAAATTGAGATTTTAAATCAACTGGAAAAGGGAGAATCTGGAGCAAACCTGGCCAGGTTTTATGGAGTATAGGGAAGGAGACAATTACCGATATTAAAAACAAACGGGAATCTATACTACATTATATGACAAAACTCGATTTGGATGATGGTCCAAAATGTAGGAAAACGCTAAAAACTTAACAAAATACAAAGTTGGAAGATTCTGTTTATTTATGGTTTACTCAGATGCGTAGTTTGGGCGAACCAATATCTGGCCCACTCCTCTGTGAAAAGCCCTGTAATTAAATAAAAAGCTGAACGGGCCCACCGACTTCAAAGCAAGTAACGAATGGTTAAAAAATTTTAAAATGCGGCACTGCATTAGAGAACTTCAAATTGAAGGAGAAATTCTGTCGGGTGACAGAGCTGGAGCAGAAGCATTTAAAATAAAATTCAGCGAGCTCGTAATATCTCAAAATTATTCAAGGGATGACGTTTATAACACAGACGAAACAGGTATAAATTGGCATGCGCTCCCAAGCAAATCTCTTGAATCTCGTCGAGAAAAAAGCTCCTTGTTATAAAGTAAGCAAGGACAGAATTACAGCCATGGAATGTTCAAACGCAAGTGGCACGCATGCTCTTCCTTTGCTGGTAATAGGCAAAAGCAAGAAACCGCATTGCTTCAAAAACATCGCATTTCTTCCTGTCACATATAGAGGACAAAAAAGTGCTTGGATGGATTCGGAAATCTTCATGGAGTGGTTTTCTAAGATGTTTATACCCGTAGTAAAGAAACACAGGGAGAAAGAAGAGAAGGCGGGAAAAGTATTGCTGCTTATTGACAATGCGCCGACTTATCCTGGATTAGAGCGTTAAAACGCAGTTGACGAAGATTTTGTGATGTTTTTTCCCCCAATATAACGGCTCTTTTGCAACCCATGGATCAAGGAATCACTGTTAAATGTAAGAAACTGTACCGAAAGCAAGTGTTACAACTTTTGCTTATCGCTGAACGAGATGAAGATAGTGTGATCCCTTTTTCGAAACAGTTAAATTTAAAAGACTGCTGTCATATGTTAGCGGACTCGTGGGACAGTTTGACTAATGAAAATTTAAAAAATGGATAGAATAAATTATGGAAAATACAAGATGACAAACAAATCGAAAGCGTTCAGGGCGAAAATATAACAGATATCGCTCCAATATGTCAATATATATCTGGGTTCGAAGAATGTGACGAACAGGATGTTAATGAATGGCTCGAATTCGATCATAATCTACAAGGATATCAAATTTATGATTGTACGACGATGAAATTGTCGATATCATTTCTAATACGGTTGACGATAACGCCGAGGATAGCAGCGACGATGACCATGATAATGATGATCCAAAGCCTTCACATTCTGATGCATTTAACTCATTGGAAACTGCTATGAAGTGGTTCAAGAACCAGCCAGAGTCTAATTCGGCGCAGTTGCTAGTGCTGAAAAGAATCCGCGATTTGGCAGCAAAGAAAAGGGCAGTCACAATAGTTCAAAAAAAGATCTCAGATTATATTCATGTAATAAATTAAACTTATTACATATGTATCTATTGATCTCTCACGTATACATATTATGTACTATACGAGTATGTACAAGTGTGGATTGATATAAAACTAGCCTTTGATCGAAGAAACAAGTTTTTTGGAATTAAATTGATTTATATGTCAACATAGTCCCCTTTTAGCTCGATACACTTAGTAAGACGATGTTCCAATTTTTTTATCCCATCCGAATAGTACTTTTGCTCGAGCTCTTCAAAATATGCCGAAGTTTCAGCGACGACTTCATCATTTGTTGCGAAACGGCGTCCTCCGAGGCATTTTTTTTAGGTTTGGAAACAGGAAAAAATTGCTGGCGGCAAGATCTGGGGAATACGGTGGGTGTTCAACCAATTCATAGCCCAATTCGTGTAATTTTGCCATAGCGACGGCCGATCGGTGAGCCGGTGCATTATCTTGGTGAAAGAGCACTTTTTTGCGTTCCAAACCGGGCCGTTTTCGACGTAATTCGGCATCGAATTGATCCAATAATGCTGCGTAGTACTCACCATTGATTGTTTTTCCTTTTTCCAAGTAGTCGATGTGGATGATGCCCTTCGCATCCCAGAAAACAGTCGCCATCACTTTGCCGGCCGAATGTGCACTATTTGCCTTCTTCGGCGGCCCTTCGCCGCGTTTGCGCCACTGTTTCGACGGTTCTTTGGTTTCCGATGTGTAATAATGCACCCAGGTTTCATCAACGGTGATAAATCGGCGAAAAAAAATCCTTCGGATCACGTCGTATCATCGCCAAAAGCGTCTCCGAAGTGGTCACACGTTTTTGCATTTGATCGATTGTCAGCAAACGCGGCACCCATCGCGAGGATAGCTTTTTCATGTCCTAATGATGGTGAAAAATGTTTAGGACCTCTATTAACTCGCGCAGTCTTTGGTTTAGATTTTTTCAGGTATTATTTATGATCTTATAGAACTTTTTAGTTTCATTTTGACCCTTTAGTAATTGAAGCTCTTGCATAATCTGGTCATCCAACTTTTTTTCTTTGATGCATGTGTTCGATGAAAATTCTATAGTGACAGTATCCCTTAGTTTAATTATTATTTAGGGTTAGCCATGAAATAATGGTTGGTCTAACAATAAATAATAAGGTTGTAATAAATGAAAAAAATTGGTTTTATGAACTAACTCGGTAGTAGGTTTTTGCTCCTTAATGTCAGATTATTAATTATATTTGCAAATGCTAACGCCATCTTCAACTATTTATTATACCTCACAGTAATGCGAATTACGGACTATATATTTGTAGAGATAAATTTGGCAACATTAAAGGACGAATTTATCAAGCAACAAAATGAGGAATGCCAAGATACAGAGGAGCCACTCTCTGCAAGTTTTGATGAAGATTTTACATCCGAAGGTAAGTTTTATACTTGATTACCCTACATACGTAGTAGTTGATTTTCTTCCTTAATTTTTTTAGTTAGATTGCTCGTTTTTTAACGTTGCTTTTTCTGCTATTGAAATATTATTCCATTTTCTTCTTTTGATTGGTGATTGTCTTTGACTATTATTCTAACTATTCTGCTTTTTATCGTTCTATTAATATATCTGTTTACATTCTTCCTGATGTTCACGTGTTTCTGATCTTATTACTCATTATTTTATCCACCAATGTTGTTCCTGTTTATTCATATTATTGAACCTAACAGTAAAGGAAAAACAAGTATGCTATTCTCATCCAGAGACCCATCAGGATAAGAGATATGTATATGTTCATTTTTGTTTCTATTCTTGGGTTTTATGTATATATAAACTTAACCACAAAAGTTTTGCACCACCAAAAATTATGCTCATTTTGATAGTTGATTTTCGGATTAACAGATTCCGCTAATTTGTTTTTACTATTTTAGACTTTTTCTTTGTTATTTACACTGTTGGGCAAAGGTTTACTCAAACTTATTTTTTGGGCTCATACCTGGTTAAAGAAAAATATGTTTTTCAAGTTTGAGACAGAAAAGGTACAAGGGTGGGTTTTATATCGAAACCATGTAGTCACATATTTGGTGAACATTTTGTTTTTTTAATCTAACGGTTTTATACTTTAAGATACTAGTACAGATTGGAAAGCTAAAAAGAATGGATATTATCAAAAAAAAAAAAATTCAGCTCGTTTATTAGATACGAACATGAAAGATTAGAATAGAACATGATTTTTAAATATTATTTTTTTGAATTACACAAAAAAAAAAATTATTTCCCATGTACTAAAAAGAGGGCGATAGATGGTTTTCTAGAGGGCGTTTCAGTTAAAGTCTTAAAAAAAACGAGTCCGATGGCGGACAATAATTCTCAGGATTGGCACATTGGCACTTTTTTTAGGTAATTCCGTTGGAATTTTTTGTTTAAGATGTATCAATGCTGAGAATTAGTGTCCGCCATCGGACACCTTTTTTTAAGATGTTAACTTAGGTGCACTCTAGACTACGAGCTATTCATGGGAACTAAAAACACAAATTTTTTTTGTTTAATTCAAAGATAAAATATTTAAAAAAAATTCAAGCTTATATCTAATAAAGGAGCTGAGAAATTTTTTTTTTGGTGCATTTTTATGAGCATTTTTTTAGCCTTCTAATCTGTATTAGTACCTTGGCATGTGTTTTAAATTAAACAATACTTAATTATCAATAAAAAACAACAACATTTAATGAAACTTTAAAAACAGAAAGAAACAATGTAAACTAATATTGTGTCCTTGATTCCTTTCTAATACTAATGAAAGTTCTGATCGACGCTTAAGAGTTATTTATCAACCAGTTGAACGGTATGCACAACCAACATAAAAGAGACTCGATTATTTAATGGAGGCTCTGTGATGTTTTGGGGTGTAATTTCCTTGATAGCAAGAACGGGTCTGGTGTCTTTACGGGGAGGCTCATTAATGACTGAAAGGTATATTACAGTAATTTTTTGTTTCTTTGAACACATTTTTTCTTTCGCACCTTATATAGGAAATAATTTCATCTTAACGCCCCACGTACTGACTGTCGTTACTGAATATTTAAGTGAGGTAAATATTCAGACATTGAGTTGGCTCCCTCACGGTCCATACATGAATCCTATTGAACGCTTATGGAATATTGGAATACAATTAAAACTTCGTCAGTCGTAAACACCAAAGAAGTCTAAAGGATATGGATAGGCAGAACCTATTTATTTCAAATCGGTTCCTGAGCCTCAGATACTATTTTCAACTATTTCTTATACTACTATTCGTCCACTTTTAAGTCTTGTTGGCGAAAACTTCAACCTTATGCATGATAATCGTTGTTAACATGTCGCATGTATTGTGTCAAACTAGTTGAACAACAAGTCACATATCCCTGATTGCGGCCCTGTGCGTTAGAGAAGCCCAGAAATATCTCTCCGTTACCGAACTCCGATAAAGAGGCGACCTTCGAGAATTCTGAACTTTCCAATGGCTTTTGTCCCTCCGCCAGCTGTTTCGAGAGAATCCGTTCTCATTATATAAGCCAGCAGGACAGGCTCTGAAATTAGTATTGATATTGGCGGTTCTACATATCAGTGCGAATGTAATTAGTAATTGTGATATTGTAATTGAGTTTTTGAGTTAAATAAAGTTGGTTAAACCACGTCGTGCTTTACTTAACCTACAGAACAACGTAACAGTAGTGCCATGGCCAGTACAATCATTAGAGCTCGATCCTGTTAAAATGTATTTGACATGCTTCAACAACATATGGGCAACATTCACAATTCCCGCTTCCGGGAGTTTCTTACAACAGAATGGGCAAATTTACCTCAAGTGGACATTAACGATGTTATTTTAAATATGAAAGATATATGCAGAGCTGTAATAAATCAACCTGGGGAGTATACTTTATATTTAAATTAATTTTTTTCACTGCCAAAAACTTCTAAATCATATTTTTTTTATTTTTTACACATAGATACTTTAGTATTTTATACTTATATATATTTAAATTGGAACAAATTTTATCGTATATTAATACGTTGAAGAATTACATGTTCCAAAAAAATAAATCTATATCTATCATCAAATAGACACACCATTAGACAATCACCTTCGTTTATCCTAAATTATTTATCAATCGTGCAGGACTTTGTTGATGAATATATTACCTGCATCATCATCATCATCATCACTGGCTCGACAACCCTTTTTGGGTCTTGGCCTGTTCCAGGATTCTTCTCCATTCTGATCTGTTTCGTGCTTTTTTTCTCCAGTTTTTTATTTTTAAGGTTATATCATTTTCTATTTGTTCTAAGTATCTCAGTTTCGGTCTTCCTCTTGTTCTTTTTCCTACTGGCATCTGTTTGAATATTTTGTTTGGTATTTCGCCTTCTTCCATTCTTTCTACATGTCCTATTATATTACCTGCATTGGTGACAAATTGCACAATCGCTCATAAATGTATTTCTTCTTTTTTTTTTTTCATATCCATGTTGTCCTTGCACCCATATCCTATCAGATCTCCGTACGATAGGCAGAGAGTACTAAAAAAAGGATATCTACGTCACCGGAAAAGGCACCTTATTTATGATTTATTTTCTAGCTACTTCGTATGATACAGCAGAAATCCACAATGACCAAGAGGCAGTTATAGATTTCGACAATCAAACTACACAAGAGGATTATGAAAATAGTGCAGAATCTAAAAATGATCCACTCCATTTTGAACAAATGTTCATTCATGATCATCAGGCGGATGAGATACATCATTATCATGAAGATTTTCAACCTGAAAACGAAGAAAATTCTAATATACTTATAATCGAGAAAGATGCAGAAAACAATGAATCTGAACATGAAGATTATGAATTTGTCAGTCAACTTCCAGTTACAGGTAAATATTTTATTATTTATAGTTTCATTAAAGTTGAATGTTTTTTAGTAACAATCTCAAATTATTCTCGATGCTGACACTTAATAGTTTTGAGGTATCTGAATATCATTAAGTTTTAATATTAAAACTAGGTTCTGTAAAATCAAAGAACCCAAATAAACCCTGCTGCCACATCGACAAAGTTACTGGTACACTGATCAAATGTGTTTCCATCGAACAATTCCACTGTAGTATGTGACTCTCTAATTATATACTATGATGTGGCTCTCTAATAATATACTATAGTATAATAAAAAACCTAAACTGAAATGGTTGAAATTCTAGTAATTTATTGTTTCTGCAAAGATAAGTCTTTATACCAAATTTTATTAAAATAAAATAATTTATAATGAGTGTTCGGATTTCTATGCCAGTTTGCATATTTTTCTAGTTTATATTGAATAGTGAAGAATAAAGTTTAAGTGTGTCTTCTTACAGCTTTATTTTAAACTACTTCTTACATATACTTTCGTGCCACATTGCTTTATTATACATAATACCACTTTTTATTTTATCTATTTTTCAGCTGAAGATATTAACGAAGAAGAAACTGTTGACGAGGAAGCAGGGGTATGGTACTCTGAGCCTAACATTCCTGTAGAATCTGTGAAGCTTACCGAAAATTCATTGCTGAAGACAACAAATATCCTTAAACAGCCCACAAATACCATCAAACCAGTTGATCCCAAGAAAAAAGCAATTTTGTACTATATGGTTCCTAGGACTGATCAAAAAGAAAACGTCAACTCACTTCCTTACACAAACAGTAATCCTCGCAGTCTCTTGAAAAATAACTTGGATCTTACTAAAATAAATGAGGAAAATATAAAAAAGCTACAGAGAGAAAAACTAATGGAAAGGAGATATGCCAGGAGCAAAGAGGCCATTCAAGCAAAGATGTTTAATAATTTCATAAATAAAACGACCATTCCTCACGCTCCCGTCAGGCAAGGTAGATTACCTAGGAAGCAGCAAATTAAGCCGGTGGATAATAGAAGAAACGAAGAAATCATTGTGCAGGAGGTGATGGTTTCGTCAAAAGGATTTGTCGAAAGTGTGAGCGATAGACTAAAAAATTTAGAGGTAAGTCGATAAATCAGTCAAAAATTTTAATATGACTTTCAATAAGTCAAATGAGTTGATTCGTGCGATATATAATGTAATGTAAAAGTACGGAACGCTCGAATTACTTCAGAAGCGGCTAACGTGATTACTCAATTCACTGAACTCGGTTTCCTTCCAGGCTTGTAAACTTAGTATCGTAAAATGGGGTGAAATTGACCACTCTAAAATTATTCATTCAAAAATTTGTAAATAGCATAATATGTAATGACGGCCGATCATGTTCACCCCAAGTTATAAATATTTTTCAAAAAATGAATGAGTTTGAAGGTCTTGTTTGCTGATTTTGTTTTTGAAGTTATACTTCTATACGCGCGTTCGACGTTGGAAATTTGTACGGAAGTGAATTGGCAACCATTACATATGTAAGATATAGGTAAGAGAGAGGCAGAAGATATATTTTCTCTCTCGAAATAAAAATGTTCCTTTTGTAAATATATTTAATAATTATTAATATTATTATTATTTTATATTAATTCGGTAGATATATACATTTGGCCAAAGTCTTTTGCAAATAAATATTCTTCCTGGAACTTCTATGATTCGTAATAACCTTTCCATTTTTGGAATACAATAAATAAATAAACACAAACACAAAATACAACAAAAAAACTGACAATGTTCTTGACAAATAATGACATTGATTAGCCACCTTATTACTTAAGGTTTCTGGTCGAATGAGTTGAAGCGCGGTATTTAGAACGAGAAGTCGCGAGTTCGATCCCAATGTGGGAATATATTTTTTGAAGTTATACTTCTATACGCGCGTTCGACGTTGAAAATTTGTACGGGAGTGAATTGGCAAAACCATTACATATGTAAGATATAGGTAAGAGAGAGACAGAAGATATATTTTCTGTCTCGGGAATAAAAATGTTCCTTTTGTAGATATATTTAATAATTATTAATATTATTATTATTTTATATTAATTCGGTAGATATATACATTTGGCCAAAGTCTTTTGCAAATAAATATTCTTCCTGGAACTTCTATGATTTGTAATAACCTTTCCATTTTTGGAATACAATAAATAAATAAACACAAACACAAATTACAACCAAAAAACTGACATAATGTTCTTGACAAATAATGACATTGATTAGCCACCGTATTACTTAAGGTTTCTGGTCGAATGAGTTGAGGCGCGGTATTTAGAACCAGAAGTCGCGAGTTTTGTCGCTTGCTTTCCGCTTACCGCTTGGTTTCCGTTTACCGCTTGGTTTCAGAGTCATATTGAAAAATTGGTGTTTAGTCACAAGTTAAGATCAAATGTCTACAATGCATCTTCTGTTCCGCTGTTAGGAGTCTTAGCTCAGTTTCCTTATGTTTGATTTCTCATGCAGATTTGTCCCATAGCTTCGTTATTAATGTCTACATGTTAGCAATTGCCGTAATACTTTTAATCAGTGGTCTTTTCGAACCATTTCGGTCACCTTTTGAAAGTTCAAGTAATTTCAAGTTACAGGCCGCCCAGTCATTCTCAACATCGTAACTTAGTCTTTCTTTTCTGATTAATGTGTAAATGTCACGAGACATTTTTCGCTAAACCTCTGAACGGAAGATGATAAGTATGGTAGTGATACAATTAAGCATATTGTTATAAGAATTTGTGTGAACAACATACTACTGACCAGAGACCTATCTGATTTAGAACATTTGTTGTAAAAATATAAATTGTCTAACAAACTGCAAAAAGTGCTAAAATTTAATTAATAGATATACGAGATAATTTTATTTGATTATATATTAAATTTAAAAAAATATATAGTCCTTTAAAATTATCTACCTTTGCCAATTATCAATATTATTTTCTTCTTATGTTTGTGTAGACATAACTCTGTCTGTTTTTCAATGTGCCTCCAGTAAGTTATTGTTCCATAATTTTTATGGTCTTCCCACTGATCGCCTTCCTACTGGGGAACTGTCTCTCGCTGTCTTTACTACTCTATTTGTTGTCATTCTTCTCATACTGTCATACTCTTCTATTTCTTATCTAGTCCTTGATGTTCTCCAACTTGCATCTACGCCGTATATCTGTACTTCTTGCTCTGTTTCATAGTGTCTTACCATCCAGTTTTTAAGGGTTTTTATTTCTGCTGTTTCTAGCATTCTTTTTGTCCTCTCTGTGTTAGGTCGTGCTTATGCTGCGTATGTAATTATTGGTTTGAAGACTGTTTTGTAAATTCTGCCTTTCATTTCTTTCCCGATATTTTTATTTTTCCATATTGATTCATTCAGGCAACCTGCGGCTCTGTTTGCTCTGTTCATTTGACGTTCCACTTCTGTTTACGCTAGATAGTGTGATGCCTAGATAATTAAACTCATCTCACTCTCAATAAATTCATTAACATCATCTTGTTCTATTATCTGACTTACCAGCTCTAAATTACATCTTAGTAGATTTGCTGTTATAACCATGCATTTTGTCTTTTTTGGGGAAATTAACATGTTACATTTTCTGGTAGATAGAACTGGCAACAGTTGCCATTTAGAGCGTATTCGGACATCGTCTGAGGGTCAGCAGCATTCCATAACGGCAGTCTTACGTTGCCATGTAGATTATCTGAGAAATACTCAAACATCACAACATAGTTTTAAATAAAATGTAAGACATATTAAATTTTGTACGATCTAAAGGGTTTTTACCCAGATATTTAGTGGCTTAACTAGTAACTTAACTTTGAGTAACAAAATACTGATGATGGGCTTTTTTGTCCGAAAACCTTCTGTGATGTAACCCGAAAGGGATTTTAAATTATATATCTTTTATAAAGGATTTTAAATAAACTTTTGTGATTGATGGTATACAGCCAACTATAGGACTTTCATTTTCCTTGTGTATATTAGAAAATAATTTTAAATATCAATTTGCACGCTCTTCTCAAGATGCGAATATGTAAACACACCTATGTATCACCTTTAGCATTCTAACATACCAAACAACTAATCCTAAATTAACGCACTGTATATTCTTTTAAGATAATATTCAGAATTACTTAGTTAATATAAAAATCGTAAAATATACAGAGTCGTCTATTTGAAAAAACAAAATAGCCTATATTATCCATAAAATGGAAAACCTGACAACAACGCAAATGACATATGAAGATCGGCCATATTACACTACATCTATAAAACAAATTTCTTAATCATCCATTTCGCCGTTTCGAAAATAATTCAAATCTTCTTACATTTTCCTTATATTGTATAGGTTGGCACATGGTTGGCACACATTTTTCAAAATTTTGTAAATTAATGGCACATATTATGAGTATACACTATATATAGATAAATTTTAATTTTTAGGTAACCAGCATAGTTGAATTAAGCGACTCCGACGATGACAAGGATCTTACAAATGGAACCAAAAAGAAAAAGAAAAACAAGAAGGCAAATTCAGGCAGTACAGCGATAACCTCCGATTCAGAAGGCAGTGTGATAGAAATTATACATACTGATGATGAATCCGAGAATACTAGTTGTGTTATGAATACTGTAAAGAAAGGACCCGGTAGGCCGAAGAAGAATACCGAGGACATTTCAAAACGTTCCCACGAACTTGAAACTAATAAAGAAAATGGTAGTGGTAGCAGTACCGAGAGTACCCCTAGTAAAAAAAGCCGGACTGATGACTCCAGTGAAGTCGAAAGTGACACAAACAAACAAGACAACCATGAAATAAATTGCCCACTGTGCTCCAAATCTTTCCCAAACCAAAATAGCCTTAGTACTCATATACAACATCACAATTTAGAAAATAGTTTGCGAAGTACTACAAAACCTAATTTGGAATATCGACACAACTGCGATAAGTGCCAACAAACCTTCAAGAATTCGATACTGTTAAAGAAGCACGTTTGCAGTATTAGCAAAGAACTCAAAAACACGCACAAGTGTGGAGTATGCTCTAAAACTTTCAAGGACGTAACTCTTTTTAACATCCACAAAAAATCTCATATCAAAGAAAATTTAATAAAAACTACCACAGTTGTCAGCATATCACCAAAGAAGTTCACACCTAGGCCATCAACCAGCTTATCAAAAACACCCTTCAAAGCTCCAGCTAGCTTTAAGTGCAAAGAATGCTCAAAAGTTTGTTCTTCGCAAACTATACTTACAATCCATGAAAAATCGCACAAAAAGTTCTTCTGTGCCAATTGTAATATGAGCTTTACCTCGAAAATCTTGTTAGACACCCATGTCCGGATAAAGTGCGTGAAGAACTCTTCACCGAAAGATAGAAGATTATCATTTAAAATCAGAAAGTCGTTTATTAGTTCTCCACGGATGAGTTCGATCAGAGGCAAAAGTTTAAATACACTGAAACCTTCTGCCATTGTCGCTGCTACTAATAACTCTAAAAAAAGCAGTGTTCCTACTAGTAGTGCTAGAAAGAGCATACTTCCTAGCAGTAGTGCAACAAAAAGCGTTGATCCAAGCAACGGCGTTAGAAAAACCCTTATTCCTAGTAGTAGTGCAAGAAAAAGCATTATTCCTAGTAGTACTGCGAGAAAAAGTTTCCTTCCAAGCAGTAGTGCAAGAAAAAGCGTTATTTCGAATGATAGTGCCAGAAAAAGTTTTGCTCCCAGATCTACAAGTGCTAGTTCAAGTTTGGGGATAAATAACAGCATTAGAACGAAACAAATTTTAAATCCACTATTTAAAGATAGCGGTAATACAACAAAAAACGTTAATTCGGGATTGAATACTAGCAATTTTGTAAAGAATTTGGAAGTCGAAATCCAGTGCGATACTTGTACCATGAAATTTACAAATTGGACAGCGTTATTTAAGCACAAAGTTAAGGTAAGATTTTTATAAGATTTGTTTCTAATTTGTATATTACTTCCTGTACACTTCAATATCCTTATGGCGCCCGTAATTTTGAATTACCATAGTCTAGCTAGGTTACAGGACATTTACTGTAGGTAGGTCGAGCTCACATTTTTTACTAGGATTTCACAGGAGGATAATAATTAATAACTCTACCAGTGATTGACTTAAAAACTGTTTATTCCCGTCTTGCCGTTATAATAGTCTTATTTAATGTCTCCCAATGCAAATTCCGATATGTCCCCGAGAAGTAAATCTGAAAAGAAAAACGAAAAAACTGTAATCTTCATTCTTTTTCCTTAAAATTGGAAGACATTGTTGCTAACATAAGAAAACAGAGAATGAGAATGAGAACAAGTGAATTTTTTACTCGATATAACTGAATAGACGGTTTTGATAGTTGAAATGTGTAGTATAAGATATTACAAAAAGACCCTCTTGTAGGAATTCATCAATTTTTTAGTGGAAATATTTTTAAATAAATAATCAAAACGTCATTTTATTTTTAAAGGATCAGAAAACTATTATATCGACACAAATTTTCAAAAAATAATCATTGATGGATTCGACCGTTACTTGATGGAAATTCATTTTATGTAACAATAAAACACTGAAAACTTTATTTTCAAAACTTCCACAAAATTTATTATATAATCTTATCACTACAGCTGTTTCGGCAGAGTGCCTTTCTCAAGTGATCTATTTTTGGCATGCGTTTACACTTTATAGTCATTAATGAAATAGGTTGAGGAGGGGAGAACTGTTTGTCTCAAGTTGGTCATTCAGAATTATCAGGTCTGGCACACAGGACTGATCGAAAAACTCCACCTTGCTGGACTGCCCACACCTTTCGTTAAACTAATAAATTCATATCTCTCTCATCGGACAATCAGGATCAAAATAGCTAACCACCTATCCACTCCATTCACTCCATAAGCTGGAGTACCCCAGGGCTCAATACTTGCTCCAATTTTATACACAGTTTACAACAGTGACATTCCCCGCCCACAGCAAGGATCAGTCTCTCCTCCTAATCGCTGATGATACGGCCATCCTTACCTCGGGCTCTCACATGGAGCGTGGACAGCAACGGTCTGTATTCGAACGGTCGCAACATTACCTTGTCAGAGTAATAAAATGGTGCAACAAATGGAGAGTGACCATAAATCCCTCTACAAGGACTCTCAACTGGAAGGCTGACGTTCAGGAAACCTTAGATAGGATGAGGCAGAGGTTTAACCTCCTGAAAGTGCTGTCCGGCAAACTATGCGGGACATCTTCTAAAACTTTGTTGCATACATATAAAACTTTCGTCAGACCGATAGTCGAATACAAGGCATGCGTCCATATCTCCCTCAAGACACACCAACTCAATGCCATCATGGCCACCGAACGTCGTATCTTAAGATACTGTATGAGAAAGGACTGGTAGTATCCATCAGCCTACATACACGCATTAGCCAATATAACACCAATAAAGGACAGAATCCTAACCCTCAGCAGGAAGTATGTCCTAAGAACCATAGCTGGCTCGAACAACAGAGCCAAACGAACATTGAAGACACCTTGCAATCATAGAGGGCAAATACTCACCAAGCTTCCCTTTAGAAAAGTTCCGTTCCCTCCAGCTAAACTTCTTCACAACACTGGACACGAACTTCCTGATGAGTATTTTGATATTTTAGAATCATTCCCCATCGAATATCGCAGGTAAAGACTGCGCGCCAACAACGCTGATAAAGAGCCGTTCCTAAAACTTGGCTGGTAACTCCTGAAGTACCTAAACTGGCATGCTTGGCAGCTCCCACTTCCTCTTGTGCGTCTCTGGATCTTCTTAGATCGCTCACACAATAGTCACTTTCAGCTTCCCCCCTGCTTCTTAGTAGTCCACTACTTCTCTACATTTCACGCGATTGCCGTTTACCACACCCCCACTACTCCGAGAAAAAAAAGAGGAGTAACCGGACAGTTACTAAACATAAGTCATTGTCATGACTTATGTTTAATGTTCGAAGAAAAATGATGTTTCATCTAAATAAAAATGTTTGCATTCACAAGGTATTTCAATTTATTATTTTATTTTTTAAAGACATCACACGCTATGATTTTTAACCAATAAAGTCGTCCCAGGAACGCAATTAAAAAATATTGACAATATCATTTTAAAGTAATCTACTTAATGTATGTATATTTTGTATCTTTTTAGAACCATGGGCTTCACACTCCTGACAAAAAAGTCTTAGAACCAAAACGGAAAGGGATTCACAAACCGCTTACTTTGCATGGAGGCATTCCCGCTAACGAGAGATTAAACAAAGCTTTCCAGATATTAAGACGAAATTTGGCGATGGTCGATGCTGATACAACCGAAGAATCAACACTAGGAGGCAAATCTGAACAAAAAAAAGATACTGTACTGCCGCAAATAGTCATATCTGAGCCTAGTCACGCTAAACAATAATTTTAAACTATTTAATCTATTCAACGGTTAATTTTATATTTATTTTTATTGTTGGATGGAAATAGTTAGTTTATATATTTTTTAGTAAATATGGCGTGTTCGCGATTGCACAACTGGTAAATTTATTTTAACTGTTAGTGTGAATAAGTACAACAAGCTCTTTTAATCTAAGACATAGAAAGAATTACAATAATAATATAAGCTGGGAACAAAATTATATATATATATATATATATATATATATATATATATATATATATATATATATATATATATATATATGTATATATATATATATATATATATATATATATATATATATATATATATAAATATATATGGAGCGTACTATCATATGAAAATTTGTTGTAAGTTGCTTGTTGGTTTCTCGATTGCTTTCTTAAATTTATATTGGTCTCCTATTGGTTAAAACTATAATTTCATTTTATAGTTATAGATTGCCTATTCTTTCATGATTGTTTTTTAATATATTATATATTTTATACTGCTGATAGTTCCGAAATAAGAACCCACTATACTGAAAAATATAAAAGTTTTTATTTTTAATTTATTTTAAATTAATCTGCCTTCAATATATTTATTCTACTGATAAAAAATATTCAATCCTCTTGTTTATCTCAAGTCTTATCTCAAAATATTGTATTGATTTTTTATTCAGTACAACTCTCTTTAAACTTAAACCCTAAAATGATATTCTAAAAACCTAAATTAGAAAATAAAATATCACTTGGAATCATGTTAGTGGGGATATTTAAATTTCTGAAAGTCATTTCAGCTATAGTAACCTTATCCTTTTTGTTCATTGACCAGCTTTCCCTGTAGTGAAAAGACATTAATATAATTATCAATATTAAACATAACCATTTCGCCAATTATGTTTAGTCGACCGACTGGAAAGAGAGAAAATACTTGTTTTTATTTCATGATCATTTGTAATTACATAACGAAATTGTCTGTCAAATCGGAAATTTATTGTATTACGAACTTTACGAATTTACTATTATGTTAATTAGTACAATAGGGACCTTGCCTAATTTTTAATTTTTTTTTTCAATATAATAATAACTCTGATAATTTAAAACTTCGAAAATAAACAGTGTTCTGTAAATTAATATTGCTTAAAGAAATTTTTATACAGGATGATCAAATTTGTGTCAAAGGCCGTTATATATGTTATCATAGGAGTTACCAAAAAAAAGTTATTTGCGGAAATAGGAGGTAGCTATAGCTTCACATTTTAAAATTAGTCACAATTATACATGGTCTTCCATAACACTACCGCATCAACGATCAACGCAATTTTTTTAACGAAATACCCTGTATTTTATTGTAACCTTCCAGCGGGTACGCTCTTTAATTTCTCTGAGCGGGTGCTTATCGTAAATTTTTTTGTTAGTAATGTTTTCTTTAAATAAATGTTGATACATTGCGATAAGGATTTAAAAAAATTATATTTCCCGGTATTTTTTTAAATTAGTATTTTTAATTTTTGTTTAAAAAACACCAAACAACACGTAAAAAATATATTTTAAAATGATCTGACTGTTGGTCAGAATCAACATTCTCATCTTTACAATAATTGCAAACCACCTTAGCTGCAGAATGCTTCTTGTACGTAAACTGAAAACGGCATTACTTCATTGAAGCTGAGGATCTTATCTTCTTTATTATCAGCATCTCATCGATTATAATGTATTCGCACAAATTAAATGATAACTTGCAATTATTGATGAGAGCTTGAAGTCACGTATTTCTGCCAGTTTGTAAACTTTCTCTCTTTCGGTTCTCGTATTCTTGCCATCAAATTTACCATCACCGGCAAAAATCTCTTTCATATTTGCATGAGATTTTTTATGCCTATCAAATATAGTACACCCAGGTATGTATATCATAAATTTGTACCTTTCGGTGTTTTTACATTCCCGATCTCTAGAATATTGATGAACTCTCAACTCTTAATCGATATTTATATTTGTATACTTCGTCGATAATTTGGAGGAACCCATTTATTTCATTTTTTTATACCAAAATGTACGACGAGTCAGGCCAGTAGGCATTTTGACTTTGTTTATTGCCTTAATTTTCGCAGAAATAATCTCTTATGACATTTTGTTGATTTATTTTTTCCAACGAAAAATTCTTCCATTGTTTCCTCCTCTTCTTCGTTCTCGTCTGAAGTGTTTTCTTATTCGGTAACACTATTTTCAAATTGCTGCTCGATTTCTTCTACTGAAAAGTCGCTATCATTAGATGACAAATAATTCGCATCATCTTACTCTGACTGATAAATAACTCTTCAGCGATTTTCTGTAACTGACTTTGCGTAAGCGGCCTACGAACTATAATAAGACATATCTGGCACAAAAAAGTAATTTAAGTTCCACATAAATAATATAATAAATGAGACGAAAAAAGTTATAGTTTAGAGGATATTATTAATATAGTTACATGATTTTACGAACAAGGGGAATTTTGTGGATATCAAACACCTGAACATACGTTATCAAAAACTCGATACGTTGTTCGTTTAGGAACATACTGAACCTCTTAAACCTAGCTCGAATGTGTGGTATAAGTGGTGGGTACGATCACGTGCTTTTTTCTTAAAATTTACGACAAAAATGCTTCTGAATCAAGGTTCTGGTTCAAAACGTCTTTTAAGTATTTTTGGATCGGTACTCCCCTCAGATTACCCAACAAAATCTGAAAAAATGTTCGTAATTATTAATCTTGGACCCTTTCCTGCGGGATTATTTAAACCAGTAGAATATCGTTCTAGAAAGGCATGTCGAGAACTTTTTATCTACCCATACTTTTGAAACGGTATGATTTTCGTTTAGCCAGGTTTCATCTAAATAGAAAATGCGTCTTCCTTCTAATCTAAATTTTTTTATCGTTCTCAAATATTGCCTTATTATATTGAATATAGGTTTTTTCTTCGATTTTCATAGCAAAAACCGATTTCTTTAATTATGTAATTTCCATAAATTATCTCGGGCCAAAGTGAGGAAAATTATTATCTCATATCGCCTTTAATATTATAAACAATATAGAATCTCCTTGTTTAACTGAACTTTTCTCCGAAGATCGTTTATGTGACAGTCGTCAATTTTCATTGGTTGTTTTCCTTCATGTCTTTTTGGCTCAGTAATATTTTCTTGTTTTCTTTCACTTAAAAAATCTGTCAATGTTTCTTTCACTAATACACTGGATACTGGAGCACATAGTCACTACATTATTTACCATTGTTAAAGGTTGTTGATGAACACGAACATTTAACACAATAGTTTCTTCCAAATAATATGCGCCATTTTTAAGTTTAGCCATTAATAAAGAATTTTCCCCTATTGAGACAAAGTATTCTATGAATGTAATAGTATAAGTATACCTTATAAATCCAAAAATAGTACTAATATTAAAAGAAATGTTTCTTCGTGAAAAAATTAAAGAGCGGAAAGAAAATACAGGTATATAGGTTCTATTAAGTATATATAACTAAACAAATTAATGCATAATTTAAAAAAACTTATTGTTTTCAACTACATTCGTACGGCAATGGTGTATGGCCTTGACGGTAACCCTTAACCTCTATTTGAAGATTTGCATTTGTAATTTTGGACAAATAGACTTTAGATGTTTACACTTACACGGTCATTAACAAATGAATCTATTCGCTATATAAGTCACTATTCGCTTCTCTACTTAACTTAATGTGAATATTTTCCGTTAGGTGGACCTACTACATTAGAACATTGCAAGTCTGCCATTTTTGGCCCACCGTAAAGAATATAGGTCTTTTATGCTTTCACAGTGCATTATGGAAATAAACGTATTACGTTAGTAGCTTTACTTCTAACCAATAAGAGGCAACGCGTTTCTAAACCAGTGCCGTCAAAATACGGCAAATCAAATTTAAATTACATTTAAAATAAATATTATTTCATATCATTTCAAAAATAAAATTATGTTGCTGTGAAATTACTAACTTTTATCTTATTAACAAAACAAAAGATTTTTAATTCATGCAAGTTCCCTGTAAATGTTCGTTTTATAATAAATTGAAAAACTAATGTCTAAATGTTAAAAACATTCATTGATACTTTATTTGATGTCAAATGACTCTGTGAATATGTAACATGTTTACTTCAATTTATCGGTTATTAGTAACGATTTAATTTAATTTATCTCCCTGTGAATCCTTTTAGATTGCAATGAAAGGTGTAGGCTGTTGATCACTGTAACTATTTTATCAGTCTGGAGGAAATTATGTACAAGTAAATCAAGTACTCAACCTACCAAGAGATTAAATATAAAAGTACGAATTAGTCACTCGTGTAGATGAATACTAAGTGAATACGGCGTGATCAACAGTCTTAATCATTCCATTTATACACAAATAAAAATATTCCGTCATTCAGAAATGATAAAATTCGATCTGAAAACACAATTGATTGAATCTGACTCTGGCAATGAAAGCCTACGTTTTCAGTTGTTAGAGCTATTTACAAAGGGGAGAAACATTTGTTTCTGGTAGGTAATTTCGATTTATTAGTGACCTATAACAAATATAGTTTTGGCTTGTGTTTCGCTTTTAAAAATTTTTAGATTATTGTTAATGTTGGTTTTCGAGAATAGGTATATGAAACGAATATCTTTTCTTTTAATATGTATATTTTGAAGGTCTATCTATCCGATTTATCTATATAAACTCTGAACAACTTCAATAAATTATTTTTATTACTTATATTTTATCATAATTTATTTTAGATAAACAATTTAAAATAACTTTATATATTTTTAAATAAATGATTTGCTAGGATTTTAATACGCATTTTATTAAAAGTTGCATACTTGTAGTTATCGTGATTCTGTTTATATAGTCCTAGGACTACCTAGGACGTGAACTACCTACTACTGCAGACCAAACTTAAATGGAAGCAGAGACGTGATATGTACATATGCAAAATTCTAATAAAGTGGTCACACAATATTGTTTTCAGGTTATTAAACTAAGATACTGAAATACTAAATTGGAATGACTATATTATACCTAATATAAGAAAACCTGGAAGACGAAAGAGATGAGGTAAGGGGAACAGACGAGAGGGAAGAGGAACCACCAACGATTCTTGAAGTTAAAGATGCAGTTAAAAAACTAGCCAGAAACAAATCGCCCAGAATAGATAATCTCCCAGTTGAACTATATAAAGAAGTTGGCCACGATACCATAATGGCATTATAGCAGCTTATAAAAGAAATGTGGACACAGAAATTCCTCCCCAATGATTTGAATACTTTGCACCATAAGCAAAAAGGAGATATGTTTGAATGCTCTAACCACAGAGAAATTACGCTTCTAAATGCAACATATACAATATTTTCCACAGTACTATGTCACTGTATGGCACCATATACAGAACGGATAGTAGGAAAATACCAGGTTAGTTTCAGAGGTGGTAAATCTACTATTCATCAGATTGCAACCCTGAAACAAATTTTAGAAAAAAACACGAATATGGCATTGATACTCATCACATATTTATAGACTACAAAGCAGCCTACGACTCCGTGAATAGAAGAGAAATGTTCAAAGTAATCAAAGAGCGAGGAATACCAAATCAGTTGGTAAATTTAACAAAACTAACTCTTGAAAAAATCACAACCCTTGGTTCAATATATAATAAATCAGTGCAAATCCTGGGCTATGCTGATAATATCAATATTGTTGGGAGAACGGAAAACGCTGTACCAGAGGCGTATGCAGCATTAAAAGAATCAGCTACAAAAACGGGGTTTATTAATAAACCCCAACAAAACGAAGTATATGAAAATAAGCACGCAACCACAAATTCTACGACCACGTGTTATAGAAAACGACGTCGTCGAAGCAGTGAACGAATTTGTATACCTGGGAGCCCTCCTTAACACTGAAAATAATACTACCGCAGAATTTGCACGGTCAACAGATGCTATTTTCAGTTCAATCTCCTCCTTAAATCCACAATTATATCGAAAAATACAAAAATAAAACTCTACAAAACAATAATACGCCCAGTCCTAACATATGGTTCAGAGACCTGGACTCTAACCAAAAATTAATGAAAACATGTGGATGTTTCGAAACAAAAGTACTAAGGATAATTAATGGAGCAGTGAATGACAAGAAGATACAACTTCGAACTTTATAGAATATACCAAGAACCAGATATCGTAAAACATATTAAGATATGACGTTTGAGGTGGATAGGGCATGTAATGCGGATGGAACAAAATGACCCAGCTAGAAAAACGCTCCTTGATAGACCCAGTGGTCAAAGAAGAAGAGGAAGACCCAGAACATGGTTCCTGGATAACATCGATGAAGACATGAGAACTATAGGAATACGTGCTTGGCGGAGGAAGGCGATGGATAGTTACGACTGGAGAGAAATTCTTGAGGAGGCTCACGCCTCCACGCAGGGTTGTAAAGCCAGAATGATGATGATATTATACCTAGTGAATACCAATAGTATAACAATAAGAACGAATAACTAATTCTAAGCAAGCACATCAACGTCTGGTAACTATACAGGACAATATGATAAATTAAATTTGACCTTAGACAAAATTATAGAAGATACTTCGTCATAATGTGAGATATATAGTACCTTCGTCCAGCTTCCTCTAGTCGTCAGAGACGAAAATGCCACTCTCAAAATCATACGAACAAGCTGAATATTTACCAAGAATATGTACGCCATAGAAAAAAATGTTTCAAACAAGAAATGTAGCTAAAATAATTTTAAATAAAAATGTTTATTAGCACTTTTTCTGTAAAATGAACCGTTCTCTCAGAAACAACGCTTGAGGCGACTGGCAATTTTGAATGTCTGTGACGCGCGTGAAATCAATTTTTTAAATCAAATTTGTATCACCGCGACGATAAAAATTCGATATCTTTTGATCAGAGTGTCCTATTGACAAAAATCAAAATGCGTTTTAAAGGTGAACAATTATTTAATTAGAATTGTTGGGTAGTGCAATAAAGAGTTACATTTAACGCCTCAAAAACTCAACTAATCTTATTCAAATCTACCCACAGCTGTAATGCTCAAGGCCAGATAACGCTCCTAAGAGAAAACCTTGATTTCAGAAACTCGCTGTCCTATTTGGGAGTTCTTTTTAGTAGGACTCTCAACTGGAAGACCGACATACAAAACACCCTAGACAGGGCAAGAAAAAGGGCAAAACTCCTGGGAGCGTTGTCAGGTAAACTCGGCAACACGTCAAATAAAACACTACTGCACACCTACCTACAAGACTTATATAAGACCAATAATCGAATACAAGGCGTGCATCTATGCGCCACTAAATGCTCGCCAAATTAACACCGTTGTGGCCACCGAAAGGAAAATCCTCAGATGAGGAAGCGAAGAGACTCTCCTTCAGCACTAATCCACCAAATAGCAAACATAACACCGATTAAGGACAGAATCTGAACCCTCAGCAAGAGATATGCCCTCCGCACTATGGCTGGTAACACTCGAACACTTGTCTGGCTGACCAAAAATTCCTCTAGTGCGCTCCTAAATACAAACGTCACCTTCTGAACCCCAGCTCTTTAGCGCTCCACCACCAAAAACCAATATACAAAATCAATTTTGACGTTTATCACACCCCCTAGCTCCGCAAAGAAAAAAGATGATTCCTTGAAGAGGCATATGTCACCAAAAATCGGCAATATACCTAGCCTAGATACTGTTAACAATAACATTTAAATTAAGATAGATGCAAATATTTTCAGAATCACATCTACTTGATCTAAAGAAAGCTTTTCTTCTAAGTCTTGTTTGAATTTATTGATTTTTTTGGACATGGTTCTTCCTAGGGGTCTTATTTTAAGGACTTTCGCAAAGAAAAAAGAAGTCGGACGTTTAATACTGGGAGTTGATAGTAACTGATAAAACGTGTTTGTAATTGATACTCTACACAGAACTTCACAAGACTATTCCACACAGCTTTTTGTCTAACTTAAGGTATTTAAAACCCAATCTAGAAATGAATCTATGGAGTTATGAATTCTCTACGTTTTTTCGTCGTGCTATTTTTTTACTTTAGATATTAGCGTTTTGCCAGTACCCACTTGTTTAATTATGCTAGGATAAATCGTTTTAATATGGAATAATCGAGACGATATACTGAGACAGGCTTTACAGCAATTAAATAGTAGGTATGCTCACATCAAAATTAAACAAAGTTTTTAATGTATAAAGTCTAAATCTAGCTTATAAAAATTGCAAGTAGTATTTTACCCAATTAGCTATCAATACAATAGTTTGAATTGTAGTCTATCAACTATGGTTTTTTATAACTCCAAATTTTTGTAAAAGAATTGAGGAAGAGTTAAAAGATGTAGGGATATAAACAAAGTTTACTACATCAAAAATCCAAATTACTCAAAACTTAATGCACCGCATAAGATGAAATTTATTTTAATTCGGGCATAATTGTTGTAAAGTTAAACTTACGTCAAAAATAAAGAGTTTAAAAACTTCCTTATGCACTCTAATATTCGGTAGATTAGGTATCGCATTTCAGTTACAACAGCATAAAATTGAACAGCTGATAAATGACATCGTGCCGTGTTTATAAGAAAGAGTCTTTAGTTAAAATATTGACGGACTATTTTTTTTCTATATTTTTACGTGAACAAATATTTTCTGTTTCACACACGATATATACTCGTTTCTTTTTCATATACAGGGTGTTTCACGACGAGCTTGCACTATCTATATATCGGAAACTACTTACACCATGGACGTATAAATAAAGATCTTTATTTATACGTCCATGACTTACACGATACATTATGAAATTGGTTTATGGGGATTTCAAATTATGATCAACTTAAAGAAAATATTTTGACAGACACGCCACTTCCGGTTATCATCAACTTTGTTATTTTAAATGGAACATTCTGTATATTATTAAATTTTTAGATTCTGCGTAAGATATAAACGGGGGACAAAATTTGTATAAGGCATCCAGCGGCGTTTTTCCATTGGTTCACTTGTGCAGTGAACACCCACTAAAATTTCCTTTTTTAAATCTCATAAATATAGTATCATTAAAATATAACTTTCGCTAGATGCGCGTGCCGTGTGCGGAATTCAAATTGAACCCAGATATCAGACAGTAATCCAGAGTTCGAACGCGATATCTTAAAATCCGTGAGACCAGCGATTAGCCTATTGAAAACAGTGAGGATTTGTGCATTGCCACAAAGATACCGGAGAGAGTTTCGATTCACAGTTTGGTATTTTTTGTTGTGGGATTTAGTTAAATCTTAAATACAATATTAGTAGTTTTAGGATGGAGCCTTATTCAGTGAAGTTCATAAGAGAAAATAGTTTTGTATTCTGACCTCTTATAAAAAATAATGGACTACCTCGGTCGGAGATAAACTTTGTACAAGAATGTGCCATAAAAGACAAAAAGTTTAAACGTTGTTTTAAAGTTGAATAATATAGAAACAGTTCGTGGTTTTGCGGGTGTGATAAACTACATTCTTTGTTTTGTTTTCCATGTTTAGTGTTTTCAAAAATGAATATGATGTAGGACATCTAATTAGCGAAGACCAAAGTGTATTTACGCCTGATAGATTTTGCACTGATAACTTGTTTATACTCCAACAATTAATAGAAAAAAGAATAGCGGTTGATATCGAAGTACATCTAGCCTTCATAGACCTAGAAAAGGCGTATGATACAGTTCCAAGACTTAAATTGTGGCAAGCTTTACAACAACTCGGCATTAGTTCATACCTTTTAGGAATAATTACAGAAGTATACAGGGATAACACTACTTACCTAAAAATCGGAAATAGACTATCAGAGTCAATAATAGAAAGTAAGGGACTAAGACAAGGATGTAGTATGTCACCCTTACTGTTTAATTTATATATTGAGGCAGCCCTCCAAAATTGGAAAAACCACTGCCAGGAAATGGGAATACCCATAGGAAATGACGTAGTGTTCTCCCTGAACTTTGACCAAGACGTCCTAGCTCAAGATTCTTATGATCTAGAATTTATGATAAAGCGTCTATACAGAGAATATGTAAAATGGGGGTTACAAGTCAGCATGAGGAAAACAGAATATTTAGTTATCAATTCAGATGCAAGGTTTGAAGTGTTGATAGACGAGGACGTGGAAATCAAACAAGTGGAAAAATTTAAATATTTGGGTGCACTCATTGATAAGAACGGCTTGGGAGAAACCGAAATTAAACACCGAATTAATCAGGGACGTAAAATTGTAGGATGTCTGAACTCCTTATGGTGGGATCGCAACATTTCCAAAAGGGACAAAAAAAAGGGCAAACCATGGTTGAATTAGTTCTTTGTTATGGCTTCTAAGTACGGACAATTAATGCAGACCTGAAAAGAAGATTGTTGGCAGTTGAAATGGATTATTTGAAAAGAAGTGCTAGAATATCAAGGCTGGAAAGGAAGACCAACGAATCTATAAGAAATAATATGAATGCTACAGAAACGATTATTGACAGAATAGAAAGAAGAGGTTTAAAATGGTTTGGATACCTATTGAGAATGCCTGACGAACGTTGGCCCCAAAAACTTCACAGATGGAAGCCCCCTGGAAGAAGAAAAAGAGGTAGACCTCGACGCTCATGGAATGAAGGAATTAGAAGAGCGATAGAGTCGAGAGGTTTGGAGGAGCATGCCTTGGACTGGGAGGATTGGCGGAGGAGAACGGGAATACGGCGACAGTCGTCAACAATATGTATTATATTTACAAGTTTGATCCTCTAATATATATAATTTATAACCGTCTAATTTACAATCATAAAAGTGGAGAGCTACAACCTTGTTGTCTCTAATTGTACAGAAGACTCCTATTAAACTCCCATCACTTCTGAAAACCACGTAACCTTGTTAAATGTTGATTTACTTTGCTAAAAATGAGAATTGTGCTTATTAAACATTCTGTTTCCTGTAATTTTTGATTTGTCACACCATAGAATATTCTTCAAAAGTTGATTATCTTCTTGACATTTTATCGTTGCAAAATCTATTATTTTATTATAGTCTGTTTCCTTTAACCTTTGAACTAGCTGTTAGAATATGGATGAAATTTATGTTTAAAATCCGCTGAATAGATGGCGTTGGTATAATTGGTTGTACTTATACTTAAATATCTCTTATGACATTTCAGGATAAGCAGTATAGCAACCAAGAACATTAATAATTTTATGATCATTTTTATCAACAACAGACAACTTTTTGTTGAAAACAACCAAAATGTGTTGTTGAAAACAACCAACTCAAAAAATAATTAAGCTTCTGACCTATGTTACCTTATACAAATTTTGTCTAGAACCTTACGCAGAATCTAAAAATACAATAATATACAGGATATTCCATTTAAAATAACAAAGTTGCTGTTTACTTCCGGTATAACCGGAAGTGGCATGTCTGCCAAAATATTTTCTATAAGTTCGTCATAACTTTTTCATAACCAATTTTCATAAATATCGTTAAGTAGTTTCCGATATATAGATAATGTAAGCTCGCCCTGAAACACTCTGTATGTTAAGTAACTTCAACTCAATATAGATTTATATGTTTGTTGGAAACTGGTCAGGACCTTTTACGTAATGTTAAAAATGTAGCAAATTAAATAAATATATTCAATGAAACATAAAATTGTATATATACGTAGATATATCTGCCACCAAGAATGAATATTTATATAATATATACGACGATTTTGGTACCTTAATGTTTAAAATAAATTATGGCAATAGTTTTATAGTTTTTTAATTATTGTAATAAATATATATACATTTAGTCTGTTTTGATTTTTATTTTTTGTCAAACAACTTACTCCCCTCTCATTACATAGCTCATAGTTTCTAATAAATTTGGGAGCTAGCGCAGATAATAAGAAGTGTAGGTGTAAGCTCACTTTTTTTGACGGTTTAAAATAAGGTTGCATTATTGAGATGTATGCAAAGCATGTTGACAAGTACATAGGTATTCGTTTTATTTGAAAATATAAAGATTGCTATAGATTGGGCATGAGCAACACGCGGTACGAGAAGACATTGAAAAAAACAAAACACTTAATAATTTTGACAAATCGTTAAAACCCAATTCAGACGCTAAACTAATAACAGCGTTTTGTTGACAAAACACGAATACTCTTCCTATTCAATAGCTTTTAGAGTAGCAGAGTCGTTACTGCTTGTTTTTAGGTTTAGGTTGCGTTTTTAAGTAGGTCCATATGTAGATACAGTTCCTGCTCAATTTATTAGACTCACCATAAAAATTTAATTTTTTTATTTCAATCGCACTGAAAGTTCACTTGGATACGAATGTGTTTAATGGGATTCATAACTATTAGGTACATAGTTACGTAGCAAATGGTATAAATTTTTCTTAGAATTGTCAAAAATTTACAGATGACAGTAGAATGTGCTCAAAGTGTGGAATAACTAATTGTTTTACATTTTTTAAGTTTTTTTTACTTAAAACATAGATTTCTGGTCAGTTTATCTAAAATTTGCACTAGTAATTATTGACATTATTACATAATAGTGATACTTTTGATTTTGGTTAATTCTTAATCATAAAACAAGACGATTAATCTTGGATTGGAATTTTTAGATGGGTAAATCTAAAGAACATGTGTTATGAAAATCTCGTCCACTATTGCTCTATTAGAGAGTACAGAACTTAGTCAGAGAGAGGTAGCACGAAAATGTGGTATACACCAGTCGTCAGTGAGAAGATTGAGTCAAAAATTCAAAGAGAAGCTGCCTGTGACGTCAGTTCGGAAGGGCCGGTGTGGCAAAAAACCTACAGTCGCCCCAAGGCGCAACGAATTTTAAAAAAATTAGCTGTAACACAGAAGAGCCACCCATAGAGATTTAAGAAATAAGTTGGAAAAAGCAGGGCGCTCACTATCGGTGGCCACCGTATGCCGAAATTTGTATGTCATGGGCTTCAAATGTCGCAGGCCTGTTAAGAAGTCAAAACTAACACCACGAGTGCTCAAAAAACGCTTAGCTTAGGCCAATATCCATAAAGACTGGTCTATTGATGATTGGCATAAGGAATATTATTACAAATCATTTTATTTTCGCACTTTATAATTGTTATTCACATTCACAGGTTTTCTTCATTGATGAAACCACATCAAATTATGGATGACAAGGCGCAGTAATTAAATTAAACATCCCACCTCAGTTATGATATGGTCGGTGATTAGTGGCAAAGGTATGGGACGTTTGTCTGTCGTAAAAGGAACCATACGACAAGACCAATATAAAAGAGTTTTGCAGGCAAGATTGGTTCCACAAGTGAACGAATGGTTTGGTAACAGCCATAAGATATTTATGCAGGATGGAGCACCTTGCCATACAGCTAAAAGTATTAAAAAGTTTTTGTTAAAACAAGAAATTCCGCTCTTACCATGGCCTGTCAACTCACCTGACATGAACCCCATTGAAGATCTCTAAGAGTGCATAAAAAGAAAATTAGCCAAGGACATAATTACCAATAAGGTTCAGTTGATAGAAAGAATCATTTTCCACTGAAATTGCACCGAAAATTTAAAAGAAATCACAGGAAAATTCATAAACAGCATGTGTAGGAGAGTGGCTGCACTGCTTAAATCCAAGGGTGGCTAAACAAAATATTAATGTTATAGTAAAATATTGTAATAATTTACGTTGTTTTTGTTCAATAAATATGCAAAATGGTTACTACTATCATTTGTGTTATGTTTCTTACTTATAGCTAAGAAAGTAAATGATTAACATGGCATCAAATTAATGCTGGAAAATAAGCGGATTCTAACAAACCGGTTAGGAGAGTAGATTTTAGCCAAAACAGCTAAGAGGTGCCGACAGGGAGAGTGATTTAGTGTGAGGGGAAGTGATTAGAAAGTAAGATCCCATAAATTTAATATTTACTGAAAAATATCATTTTAAAAGATATTTTGTACAGTATTGTTATTACCAAAATCAATTTTAATAATAATACTGCCAGAAGAATATATTTTTCTCAGTGTAAAAGCGTTCAAAAAGTTAAACAAAACAATAATTACATATATGTAATACTAATAATTGTCGACTAAACTTACCTTGCTTGCTAATTCGGGATTTACTCTTGGCTTTTTTATAACAAATTTATCCATAAATAATAGTACCTAAACCTAAATGTTAAAACTAATCTTTAGATGGCATCTTCATCTTTTAAGTTCTACTTCAATATAAAAAAAATATATCTTTTTGCCCTGTAAGTGAATATATTTGACTTTGGAGCCCTCATGAAATCTAGCCATATGATAAAGAGGGTATAGGTTGGAAATCTACATCTTACAGGGGAACATACTAGAAAAAACCAAAACAAATCTAAAATGGTTAAAGATATTTTCCAGTGTACATACATAATTTCTTGTCTACAGTACTTGTTTTTTCACCATTTGTCAAAATGTTTTACTGTTTGTGTAAACATGTTTTCAACATTTTGTTGGGATGATATTGCCATAATTGACAGAAATAAAACTTCGTATCCAAAAATATATAAACTGTCAATATTTTATATATTTAACAACATATATTTCACAAACAACTAAATAATATATACACAAACATGAGTTAAACTACTTTTGAAATAGCTATAGCTGCTTTACATCCAGCTTTAATAACATTAGTAAACGCTTCATAAAAAGGAGTCTGCTTTGCTCCCTGATCAATGCCGTGATCATGATGCTCTTGTTCCTCATCTCTAAATTTCTTAATAGTTTCTACAAGCTCTTTATCACACTCTGGATCTTCCAATAGAGTTCTCAGTTGGTCATTATAATGATCTACAATTACTGTTTCAACAGCCACTGTACATGCCATAGCTGCTTTATCTCCAAGCAATGCTGATCCTGCTCCTAAAAATGTATACCTTTAGAAGTGAATGTATACTCTAGTGTTAAGTTACCTAAGGCGAAACCTGCAATGTTCCAAATAGGAGTCATTACTGTAGGCCTAACCCGACGTTTTCTAATTAAATCTTCAAATGTAGCTTTGTGATGTTTTTCTTGCTCCCACATATGTCTTATCAAAGGCGCTTTTGAAGTGCTGCCTAGAATGAACATCTGACCTGCATAAATTCGATCTGCTCCCAATTCTCCAGCATGATCTACTCGAATAATTTCGTCCAAAACGGCTTTGTCCGTTTTAGTTCTAATTTGTCTCAAAGGCGCTATTGACCTCCTCGAAAGAGCAAACATATTGCAGGTGTTTTTTCATAAATAATACCAGAACCGTAAAGATATGTATTTATATTATCAAGAATTTCTCGTCAAAACACTATTCAAAATTTCTGTGTATTTTCGCATAACCTAATCTCCAAACGTCAAGTCAAATTTTCTTCTATCTTCTATGAGTACCTATGTTGAATGTTGAACTTTTGAGATTTAATAACTGATATTCTAGTTAGGCATCTATGGGGTTGAGTCAATTTATATAGTTTAACTTGTGTTATTTGTAAATAATTTATAATAAATTAATTACTAAATACCAGTAGCTCATTATATTCTTCATAATATTCTCAATTACCTGTTTAAAAAAATTTGATAAAATGAACTTTGCAGCTTAGAACTTAGTATGGATGGGAACTGTCAGTGTCAATTTACAATCAAACGTCGTCTGACTGCACTCTGATTGTGAAAAGAAAACATTTCTAGATAATGTTAATTATTTATTTCTACTTTTAATCGAAGTATTTAGGAAAAACGGTATATATTTGAGATTGAAATGGCAGGAATAAAAGGTAGGTAATTACCGTTCGCTTATAAGTTTTCTTGATAGATATATTTTTAAATAAATATGCTCTTTTTAAAGTTTCTGTTAAATGAATTATTAAAGTTATAAATCGACCCCCAATTTATTTGGGTCCGTAAAATTGTTTGACAGCTATCTTTTTTTTTTAATTTATCTTAATCTACTGTTCTTGATTATTCTATTTTTCATTAACCTTGCTTACTGTCATGAGTTGTGAATCATCTTTTTGTTTGGGTTTGATACATGGGAAATTGTCAAATTTTCCTTAACTGATTTTGATATTTGTATAATTTTGGAGTATTATTACATTTAGATATTTTAGTTTCTATGTTGTGAGTTCTAGTCGTGAATAAAATACATTTACAAAATAAGCTTTTTATTTTCAATGGATAAATACAAAATTTAGTTTTGAGGAGGAAGTCAGTTTAAAAAATAAAATAAATTGTTTGAAACATTGTGATTTGAAGAGGGAGTTTATTTTATAATTTTGCATGTTGTGTTATAAATGCAAATATTTCAGAGCCATATTAACAATTTAAGCGCCACCCTACAATGAAAATTGTTGGTCCCTGGGACCAATTTTTTTTTTGTAATAGTCTCTGTTTGCTGAGGTATTTTATTTTTGTGAATTTTGAAAGATTTTTTTGTGGCCAAAGTTTGTGCCACGCAGCCCAAAGAATTTATTATATTGCTTCTACAGGGCCATGTGGTACATATGTTGTGCCATGGCACTGCCTGGTGTTCAAGGACAAAGTAACAGTCTCGAGAATCAAGGGACTTGTGCAAGCCAGTCTGTTGTTAGCTCCTTAGATGAAGATCTCCACAATGGCAGATTATGAAAAAGGTCAGAAACACATTTTACAATTGTGGGATGAACTAATCTCGAATGAGGAAAGTGATTCTGTAATAATAGGTGATGTTTATTTGTCTGATGCTTACTGCTAGTTGTTGCTTTGAGTGACTCGGAAGATGAAAATAGCGATGTTACTGCAGTTTTTGTCATAAAAAAAACGTAAATTATGTCAAGAAGTAAATGTTACAATGGATTCCGGAGCATCCTCAAGCAAATCAAATAGTTTATCTGCCTCTAATAATGTTGGAGATTTACTGATTAGCTCACAAACAGGGTCAGATAATATCCATTCAAATTTACAAAATGTAGACAATGTTAGTGAATACGTAATTTCTAAGTACAGAGCTAAAAGTGACCCAGAAAATAGAAGTAATCATCAAGATGACCTAATTGACTTGAATAACTTACAGTGGAACCCTGTTGATGGATCATCTTTTAAGAATTTTGACTTTGATGGAAAAGATGCAGGAGTTAGAGCTCAAATCTCTAAAGATTATATAATTAGGGATCCCCATAGTTTTTTTAAGGTATTTGTTTGTGACGAAGTGACTACTCTCATGGTTAACGAAACCAATCTCTATGGCGAGCAGTGTTTGGCGAAAGAAGGACTGACACAAAAATTGCGCATCAAAAAGTGGACTCCAACTGATCATTTGGAAATGGAAAGGTTTATTGGTATCCTATTATGGATGGGCTGTGTAAGTTGCCCACTATACGATTGTATTGGAAAAAATCATTCTATCAAAATGAAATCAGCTGTCTTATGTCGAGGAACCATTTTGAGTTATTGCTAAGTAAGTGGCATTTTAGCGATAATAATAACAATGCTTTTATAATCTTCGGGTTTATTGTGGAACGGATACCGAAAATGGTGGTCAAGCATCTTCGAATGTAGTGTTTGCTCTAATGGCCGATCTTCTGGATTTTGGTAGAGAACTGTATACGGATAATTATTATACAAGTGTCTCCTTGGCAACCAAATTATTAGAACGAAAGACGCATCTAGTGGGCACCTTCCGTAGCAACCTAAAATATAATCCTAAAGGAGTGGTCCAAAAAAAATTTAAATGAAAAGAAATATATGCCAGAGAAAGTGATTCCGGAATTATGGTAATGAAATGGCATGACAAGAGGGATGTGCTTATGCTCAGTACCCTTCATAGAAATAATACAAAAGAAGTATTGCAAAGAGGTGGTGCAGTAGAAAAACCCGAAGCAATAATCAATTATAACGGAGCTAAATCTTATTGACCTGTCTGACCAAATAAAAGCATATTCTCACTGTCTACGCAGAGGAACAAACTGGTACAGAAAGCTTGCCATCGAATTATTATTGGGGTCTGCAGTTGTAAACACTTTCTTGGTCTACAATGAAGTTACACAAGAAAAATTGTCCATAACCAATTTCAAAGAAAAACTGTGTTATTCATTGTTACGCATTGGAACAGACGATATAGATGAGCCCGAAGGTAACACCGAAAATCGTGCTTTGGAACAAACTAATTCAAGATTGAGATGTGGTGTTTGTTACAAAAATTTGAAAAATTCTGATGGCCGAAAAGTTGCAACAAATAAAAGTGCGCGAAATAAATGGCAATGTATGCTGTGTAAAAAACATTATTGTGTTGAATGCTTCTTTACTACACACCGAGCAAAAGCTGTATAAAACATGAAGTTCTACCTCCAAATTTTTTGATTGTATTTGCGTGGGTATAATGTAAATGTTAATGTAAGAATTACTACTTATGTTTAGAAGTATGTTTTCCGTTTGCTCTTGTTTTAGTCTTTAGGTATTCAAACATTTTTCAAGTAACCTTATTTTATATTTTTTGAATAAATATTACAAAAAGGAATATATCATTAGTCATAGTCATAGTCATCTTTATTGATCCTTTAAGACATTCAAAATAAATGTATAGGATACGTCACTACAGAATTTGGTATAAAAAACATTAATGTGTATAATACAATATTCACAGTGTAAAAAAAAAAAATTGACAAAACATAAAATATATAAAATAACATTTTTACACGTAAAATATGAAGCTATTGCAGTTTGTCCTCAAGATATTCATTTATAGAATAATATGCTTTTCTTAAGAGTAAATCTTTAACATTTTTTTTTAAATTTAGAGATAAGTGGTATTTCTTTCACAGTTTTGGCAAATGATTGTATAAGGTCAGTCCCATATATCTGAAGCAATTTTGAAATTTGGATGTTCTGTGTTTAGGAACTCGTAAAGATTCAGCACTTCTTGTATTGTAGTAGTGATTGTCTGAATTTACTGGAAATGAATTGATTTCCTCTTTGACATAAAGTAAACATTTATAGATATATATATGCAGTAGAAAGTTAAAATTTGATGTTTAATAAAAACTGGTTTACAAGACTGTTGATAATCCAAATTAAAAATTTTACGGATAATTTTTTTTTGGTTAATGAACACTTTGTTACTATCTACTGAGTTCCCCCACAAAATTACATTGTAGCACATGTGGCTGTAAGCAAGGCTATAATAAACGTTCATTAATGCCGAGATGGGTAGTGTGTTTTTAATTCTAGATATAGCATAAAAAGCTTTATTCAATTTCATGTTCACTGAATTCACTTGTATTTTTTCAAGTGACAAAAATATACTATATAGGTGTAATATTTTTTCGGACCAAAATCACTACTTGGCTTTCCGGACCACATATTTTCAACTTCCATATAAATACTACACAAGTGCGTGTAAGTACCGTGTAAGCCACGATCCCCAAAATACCACAAGGCATTTAGGCACAACATATGTGCCACGTGGTCCGAACAACAAAATTGGGTGTGGCACGCGCATTATACCACGTGGCACTTAACGTGTTAAGGAACATAATAGAACTCTTCAATAAATGTTTAAGTATTATTCTCTTTGAAATATATAGGCACTACTAGACATCATAATGTCACTGGTTCGTTTATAAAACACTCAATTATCTCATACTGATGATTTGTAGTTATATTTTTGTTTGACAACTAAAGATTAATTTAATTTACTGATTCAATAATTAATTTATCATTTATGAAAAGTAGTACTTGTATATTTATTTTATTGAGAATGTTCTGGAGAGCTTAATATTATTTTAAATTTCTGCTTGAGCATTTATTGCAATTTTTATGTTTACCACTTTTTATTTCATTATTGTATTAGTATTTAAAAAAAACTAAAAACTGATTGTTTCACTAATTATTTTTATTTCTATGTATGGTCCTGTAACATCTACAAACAACAGCGTAAGTATTTAAAGATATTTATATGCTACTTTGATATATAGTAAATCTTTTTTCAGATTGGTTACCTTGGCCTTTCTTGGTTCTATTGGTATGACATTTGTGATTTTGGCATGTGCTTTACCTCAGTACAAGTAAGTTTTTATTTGCTTTTCTCTATTTGACAAATAACTATAGTCAATTCATTATTCACTGTTTTTGGAGTAAATTGCCAGACACCTCAAAAACACCAATGGTTAGCAAATTATTAATTTCAACATTATATAGATAAAATGGTGTAGAAGTTACAATCTGAGAAGTCTGATCAAAGTAATGAGGCAGCAAGAGGTACTCATTAGTAAAAAGGCACATATGGTACCTCTTAGATATTAATGAATTATCTCCACAAATCAACAAAAACTACAGTTCGTAAGAAATATTGATAGGTATGGCCTAAAGCTCAATTTCAACAAAACAAATGTTATTCTTCTTATTAATTCAGGCGAGACACGTTTATCTCTGGCAGATGGTCATAATACCTTTGTACCATGTATCAATGTTATTATTCTAGATATAAACATCTATGATCTCTCCCTTTTAGAAGAGCTAATTATTTCAGTCACAATGAACTTTGTAAGGGTCCGCTCACAAATATATAATTTAAAGTTGTGTGTAGTTGAATTAAAATAATTATAGCCATAATCAGGACAAGTACTATTAAGATACTATTGAAATATATGCATGGAAAGCAGCAATTATAATTATACTCCATTCCACGAATATACGACTGTTTTAAATTCGGTTTAAGGTATCGACTTAAATGGTCCAATGTGCTGAATTGTACAATAGTAAATTCTCCCCATTTTTAAAATACTGTTATGGCATTTCACAAACATCTCCGTTTTCATATTGTCATGATAATCAGCTGATTTTGAATTTGATGAAAACAAAAGATCTGCTCCCTCAATAAAACCATGTTTTTCACCTGCATGCACTATATATAATATATCTCTTTCCCTCGTTATCGATGTGTTTTATGGATTTTATGCTCTCGTCCTGCCAAATTCGTTTGATACCGCCTTTAGCAAAAATCCATGTTTCGTCTAAATAAACGAAGGAAGAACATTCTTTTTTAAATTTGTTATAATTTCTTAAAAATTCTATTCTTTTGTGAACGACACTAGCTCTTTGACACAAAGCCTTTCTATTGTCTTCCTTTTTGAACTTAAAGCCAATCTGTCTTAAAACTCTCCAGAGACTTGTTCTGGACATTTCAAATATATTTCTGTCTTTTAATTTTTGTAGCACTGAATCTAAAGAAACGTGTTCTTTCTTTTCGTGCATTTTATATATTGTCTCACGGATTTCAAATTTGCAACCTTCGGGAAGATCTATAGTCTTTGGTTGTCGGCGAGATTTATATTGTGCGACATTTTGTTCACTTTGTCAACTTTTTTTTGCATTTTGCAAAACCGACTTTAGTTTTGTTTCACTAATACAGAGTGCATCACACACACGTTTATGTACGGACTGAATTGGTCGCAAAGGGCCCCCGTTTGTTTTCTCAGCAGTAAAATAAGAAAGTACATTAAATATAAAGTTGTCTACATCTAAAACACGTCTCGGCATTTTTGGCTTCAATAAACAAATACACTACACTAAACTCTCTCTTAACGGACACCTCTCTTCACCGGAAATCTTTATACGGACGGTTTTTAAAACTAAAATCAGTCGGGGATATATGAAACTGTATGTAAATTTTCGTTACTTTTTAATATCTGTAACGACTCGGTACTTTAACTATCAATAGACGGTATGTTATACCCGTTACTTTCGGAACTTTTAAGAGTACATCCACTCAAAGCAAACAAATATTTAAAACTAACAAAGTGAAATATTATATAGATTTTTTTTCTGGTTTCTGAACCATCGTTCTGCCAATTTCTTTTCATTTGTATTAAAAATAGTACATTTATTTTTATTACAGTTGTAGTACCTAATAAGTAATAAAATAGTGTAATATCAAAGAAACCCTTGTCACGCCTCTTTGGTGTATACATTTCACCGAAATCCAACCCATAAATGTCTGATGAACACATTTGAGTAAAAATGAGCGTTTGCGTAAAATTTTTTGTTATTTTCGGATTAAATTTCACAATAAATTTTGCGTCTATCTGAACATCTATTAACTGAAATAATTTTAGTTCAGATGTCATACTAACAGTAGACCCTTTTTATTGGAATAATAATTAGACCAATTTACTTTCATACTTCTACTTGCACAGTAAAATATTCGTTGTCGCAATAATCGCAAACAGTCGTATATTCGTGGAATAACCTATACCTATACAATATACATTGAGATTGCTGAGTGAGAGACATCATGACATCATTTTTTATCAAGTATTTAGTAATATAACAGATTATGTTATTTCTGATTATGTTACAATCATATTTTGTACTTAGTTATTTCAAAAGCTTTATTATTGAAGTTAATGAAGATTAAATTGACAGTTTACTCATTTAATGAGATAAAAGCTTTATCTTTGTTTCATATATATTTGATTAAAATTAATACACTGTTAATATTTTTTGAAAACATTTAGAGATACCTAATATGAACTTTTAATATAATAACCAGATCTCTTATTTGTAAGCCATTAGGAGAAAACTATGAAAGGGCAATGAAAGGATGATTTTTTTTCAGACAATTTTGCTTTCAAAAACTTGACAGTCACTATTAATAATGTGTAATTCTTAATATAATATGTAATGTCTGTTACTGATTAAAATGTTTTGTTCACTAATAAGAAGAAGCTGGCATTCATGCTTTTGAGAAAGGAGAAAGGGTTTTGAGGTAATCCCATGGTCTTGTTTCATAATGGCTCTTCAATCTTTTGGGGATATGCTTCGACTTTCATCTTATAAGATAAAGGTTTTAATTATCGTCACCTCAACACTTCTACTAGATAACTCAATAATTTTCATTTTTGAGAAAAGTTTACTACTAGATGTAAATATATCTTATTCATGTTATGCTACCACTAAACAACTCACAAACCACCCTTTGTGTCAATATAACCAACTTTTGAAAATAGACAACTTTGTATATTAATTTATTTAATATTACAAATCAATATTTTAAGATGTCTAATTGTTGTACATTTCAATGTTTGAACTCTTACTGGCACTCACCTGGTTGTAGCACATAAGCAAAACTACAGCTATTGAGTTGGTACCATTGACGAAGATTTTGTCAGTGGGAGATTGAAGGCTAATTTGGTTTGAAAACGCAGAAAAATAGGAATTTTTAAATACAGATATAAAGAAAGAAGATCAAATTTGCGAAGACAATAGTACATTAAATCAGATGGCTTTAACTGAGGAGTTTGATGCAAATGATATTGAAGGTTCGTTTATCGGAGCTGTGGAAGAGCCTTTCTGTTCTGATTATTCAGAATATTTATCTGCTTAAGAAGTCTTCTAATAATGAAGTTGCCTACATGCTTTATTTTGATCTTGTTAATGATTTGAATCAAATGGACATTAAAGATTAAAAAAAGGATGTTACAGTAGGTGGTACAATAGACTAGCGTGAAGGTTTATACTATGTTTTCTATATTTTTAAAATTGAATAAAGTAATTTCATTATTTATATTTTAAACAAATTATACTATATTCAAATAATTCAATGAATTATTTTGTTTGTTCCTAACGCCACCTGTTTATTTATTAACAAAGCATAAGTTGTTTACTTTTGAAAGACCTGTCAAATTCAAACAAAATATTAAATTATAATAAAGTATAAATAAATATCATTTGATAGTAAATTTAATTATTATATAAACTAAATAATATGCTATAATGTGCTTAGAATAAATATATGATGACTAGAAACGAATTGATTGAGAGTAGTGAATCGATGTCACGATCGCCTCAGCATTTTACTATAGAGAAAAAAATAATATAACGCCAGTATAGAAGCTTCGCTTCAAAAATTTGTAAAGGGTAATACCACATCCCAATCGTTATTTCTTCTTGTCATATATATCTTCTTCATTGAGGTGTTTTTTCATTGCTGATTTTATTTGTCGATTCTAGTGTAATCTAAGATGTCGTCTTTTTCTCCTTCTATTTGGTTTCCATTTCCGAGTTCTCAGTGGTATTCTTGTCTCATCCATTCTTCGCATATGTCCATACCAGAGTAACTTTCGTTTTTCTATTTCGTCATTTAGTGTCTCCTTCACATTCATTAGTTCTCTAATTCGTTCATTTCTCACTTTGTTCATTAGTGTTAATCTTCATCTTCTTCTTCAAAACATCATTTCCATTGCATTTATTCTCTTTTGAATTTTTTTTTATTTGTCACCTACGTCTCTGAGCCATACAGGGAGCAGTTTTCCACTATTGTTTTAAATATTTGGTATTTAGTTTTGCTTGTAATATCGTCGCTCCATATAATTGAGTGTAATTGTCGTGTTGTTTTCTTTACTTTTTTTATTTTATTTGTTTTTGTTTTGTTTTAGTTTGTTTTATTGAGTTGTTTATCTCCAGGTCTTATGCGATGTTTCCAATGACCATGTATTATGTTTTATTATAATTAATTCTCAAACCACAGCTTCCAAATTCTTCTTCCAGCTTTTTTTATCTTTTAGACGATATCGTCTCTGTCCATTGGCCCAACATGCTTTCAAATTTAATCATTAAGTGGATTTCTCTGGTGGGAACATTTTATGCAGGGAAAATTTTTTCTAATGGAACTCTATTGAACATTCGTCAAATTCGTAAACATCTGAATTCTTTAAATAAGGAAGCTGATATTAGCAATGTCAAATACATCATTCCTTAATTTTACATAATTATTATTTTCTGTGCTACCTTCGTATTCATGGTTGATTTGACCTTCATTGTATTATTGTCATGAATATTCAAATTAACTACTTTGCGAAGTCACCTGTCGTTCGTATTGTTCGGTGGTTGGATCAATGACTTTTGATTGTCGTTTCAAAAGAAATTCACAAGAAAGAAGAAGAAAACTAGCCGTTTTGGTTTCAACTTCCTTCTAGTTCACACATAGTTTTAATTAACTTTATTGAATTCTTTCTTATTTCTTTTTTCTTTATGAAAAGTGAACTTTTTATTTGTTTTTTAAAGTATTTTCCTGTCATATGTTAAGAATTTTTATTCCATCTATACTATTGTAACAATAAATTGATCTGGATGGGAAGACAAGAAGCCCAGAAGTTGGGTATTATTATGGGTAATATAAACAGTAACCTAAGGGGAAGTTTCGATTGGAACTATGAGACAAATGAAGGATTCCATTTTTAAGTACGTTCACTTTGCAACCACTCAGGTGTTTTGAAGGACACAACGGCAAGTTTTGGGACGTGAGTCTGCAGATCGCTTATTTGGATCCGTGGATACTGAAGTCAGAAAGAATAAAGAAAATGAATCCTACTAAGTGAAAGAAAATTGACAAAAAATTGAACCAAATAAAATGGAAAAAGGGCGCCACTTTGTCTTTTTGTGGGCGTCACAAACAAAATTCTATAAAACCAAAATACATATATAACAAATAACAATTAACAATCACACCTACTTTGTTATATTTGCTCATCAAACCTGTTAACAATTATTTATGTGTGGTAATGTTTTTACATACAAGTATATTTATTTTTAAACAGAAATGTCCATTACCTTCTTACATCTTCAGAAAAAGTTCAATATAAATTTCTACCGATAACCTGCTAAAAATATTTGAAATGATCTTAATATTGAATGTTATTTAAAAAAATGAAATTTACAATTTAGCTGGGTCATTATTATATCGTGTAATATAGAATTTTTGCTTCTTACAATCTTCTTATAAAATTTGGCGTTGTATACAAAAAACAATATTGATCGAAACATAAAAAAAAATACGGGATGTACCCCTTCAGAAACACGAAGAAAAATAAAAATAATGAGATGTTTCCTTTTCATATTGACCATAAAACGGATATATTCAGCTTAAAAATTATCTGCCGAAGCAGTATAAAAAAGGTAAAAACTTATTGCAAATTTCTTTGTTTTACTATACTTGCTTTCACTGTAGACTTGCGGGTTCTTTTAATAGAAGAATGACTGTTTCCCAATAATAGCAAAACCATGGTAGGTTTCTCAGCAATAAAAAACCAAACAATCTTATGTTTCCACTCCCATATCTGTCAAGTGAACGAACTCTTGGAAATTGTTGATAATAGGGCACAAAACCCCAGTACCTGGCGAAAGAATGCCAGACTAATGGCTTGCTTGAAAGCTCGGTAATCAATATTTCTCACACTTCATCGCAATTTCAGTCGCAAAAATTCCCCCACGGGCTAAGAATGTTCCAGTTAGCAGGCGTTTCTCACGCCAATCTTAATTCAAAACCTTGATAAATGCATTTGGGCTGAATGAAATAAGCATTGGTGTATATTCCATTCCAAGAGACGCTTAAAGTATACTTTTCTCGTTTAAAATTTTAAAACGCAGTATGTTAAGTATTTATTAGGAACTGTATAGATTTTTAAGATATACAGGATAAAAGAAATTTCTACAGTATCTTTAAGTTCCATTTACATTTTATTCTCTATATCTGTGCCTCACAGTTTTACTTATATACATAGAACAAAAACTGATGATGTGTATTATTTTTTATTGTTTTCGATTTTTTAAATGTATTTGATTGTTTTCACTATTTGCATATTCATCATCATAATTTAGTTAATATGGTAATTATTTAAATTTACTTGTGGTGTGTTAGTTTTGTCAAATTGGTTATATTTTAGCTCAAATTTAATACATCTTTATTTCTGTTATAGATTATGGTGGCCATTTTTCGAGGTAATATTCTACATTCTAGCGCCGATACCTACTTTAGTTGCGAAACGATACAACGATGGCTCTGGTTCTAGTAATGGTTGTTTGGAAGCATCCATATTTGTTACAATGGGTATATTAGTTAGTTCATTCGCCCTACCAATTGTTCTTTCACGTGCTGCGGTTATAGCTGCGGGAGCGTGTTACTTGACTATAGCAGGAAATGTTGTGGTATACATGACATTACTAGGATTTTTCCTAACTTTCGATCAAGATGATTCTGATTACAACATGTGGTAATTTGGTATAAGAAATAATAATGTTATCATAGCTCGGATAATTTAAGACTGCTGTTAGGTTTCATTGCTGTACATAGAGAATCGAGGATTCAGGAAAAAGGAAAAAGTTGATCAAAGTCATACTATTTTAATTATCATTTTACTGCCACCATGGAACCCTACGTTAATGTGACAGTATACTTGAATATTTTTACTAAACAACAGGCTTGTTGGTTATTTTATTATACTTTTAAAAACAGGTTAACAAAAATATCTTGTAGTAATACAATGTTTAGTATTAAGTGATATAGCTTTTGTGTATTTTTTTAATAAAGTAGTATCTTATAAAAATTGTTAACCAAGAACCTCTCACTAACAATACAAGTAACAACTCAATTAAAAAATTGTGGAAATTAACTATTTTACGAATGTTTCGAATTAAATATAATTTTTTTCGTTAAAAAAAGATTTTCATGAACACTATTACCATTTTATAATGTATAGGTTAGGTTAGATTCAATATTAGTCGACGCTGTCCTTTTACTCGAGGTCACTTGTGGCTCATTCCTAAATTAAACCTATCCTTTGTCGTTTCAGGCCAGCCGTTTTAACAAAGTCTTTATGGCCTTTGGTGACACTTCCACGAAGTTGTCAGGTTCGAGTTGATAATGCTCAAATGTATTGGGCCTTATCCTATCAAACCCCTGGACAGTTGCACAGAACGTATTCTGCCGTCTCCTGCAATCCGCACTTTCTGTCACTCTGATTTTCTTCATGTGCTCGTTGAGGCGACAGTATCCTGTTAGGAAACCTACGATAGTTCGCAGGTCATTCCTATTAATATGTGGTAGGTCCTTTTATCCCTTTTTCGAAGGTTCATGTATAAATGGCTTTCGAATGTTTAAGGCCAGTTTCCTCTAAAAAACGTGTTTATTTTTTAAATTTTATTTATAGTACAAAAGATATTCTAAAATCAAACTTTTTACAGGTGAAAGTACATAGATTAAACTAATTAAACTCGTCCAATTTGTTGGTGAGTGTCGTCATTTCTTGGAAACGAATTATCCGAAAGCAAAAAACAAAATGGTTTCATATTCTGTATCGAATTGGGTATGGTCGGTTCTACAATAAAACATTTTTCCGAAAAAAAAAATAAATTTTTCTTTTGAATTTTTCTACCTTTTTTCTGCACTTTTATTTGTATATAACTTTTTTAAGTATTGAATATTTTTTGTAGTAGTACCGACCATAGAGAGACATCTAAAGAGTAAGGTGCCGTTTGGTTCATGTTGATAAGTGCAATAGTTTCGAAATACGAGTGTCACTTAGTTGAAAAAACATGGTTGCGAGGAGCTCATTAAAATAAACAGCTGCCGTCATCCGCTCCTCTCGAGCGCCCGGATTAATCGCTTGGCGTGCACTGCTCTCCCGTCTTCTCTACCTACTTCAAGGTCACGCAGGACTTCGGGTCTGATTCTATACTATTTCTAAGAGTATTTTTTAGCAATTTTTGAAAAAAAAATTCGATTTTTTGAAAATGCTTTGGAGGAACCTGTCCTTAAAACCCAGTTGTCCGTACTAGTGATTACGTCTCATCTGTTCCACCCAGTACCATATCGTTCTTTTGGCTGTGCTTCTTGCTATGCCAACGAAAGGTTCTAGACCTATGCATGTTTCTTTTTCTCTCTTCAATATCAGTATGTTCAGGTAGCAAAAGTAAACTTTTTTTCTACTTTTTCGATTCGAATCCGACAGTTGGTAACCAACTTAGAGTCAATTCGATTCGATTCCAGTGCCTTTAATGCCTCGTGGCTATCCGATATAATTTTTTTAGATCTGTCCGTGCACTTCCTCTTTATTAGTTCCTGCAGGCACACCTCTATAGCATACATTTCTGCTTAGAAGATAGTGTACTGATTACCTAGGTTTCCACTTAGGGTTAGCCTTGGTTTCCCTCCGTATACTGTTATCTCCAACTCCTTCATCAGCTTTAGAGCTGTCTGTATACCAGCATTGATCTGCCATTATGAAATGGGTTTTATTCGACTTCCATTCGTCTCTTGCTTTGCTTTGCATTGCATCTGGTACCATTTCCAACTCTGGATAATTTTTTATTGTCTCTCCAGATTTGATCCCGGTTTTTTCGCATAGTTTCCTGACATCTTACTCGCCTTCTATATGCTCCTAACTTCGTCTCCTTCTTCATCCATATATGCAATGGAGGGAGGTGGTTGGGGTAGTCGACATCGTCCCTGTTATGATTTTAATAATGCATATACCTTTACTAAACTCTTTTGTTCTGTCTTTGACTCTCATGATGAGGTATAGTTAGTTCATTCAGCTTGGAAATATTTTTACAGAGTCATTGTCGAAAACTTACAGAGTGAGTTTTATGGATGGAATCACTCAATTATCTCGGAAACTGCTTGCACGATTTTTATAGATTTTGGTGTAAGGGTGTTGTGATACGGCCGATATTATGGTGGTATTTACATTGTTTTGCTTTATTTACATTGCTTTTTTAAGCCCTTAAGAAATACTGATTATTTTTTATGTAATTTTCCCTATACCTAAACGCCATAAATTTGTTAATTTCACCTAAAGTTGTTGCTACATTTATATTATCTTAATAACAAAAAATTATATTGGCGCATATGGATATCAAAAAATTACATAATTACGTTTTTAAAGTAAATAAATGTTAGGAGATTGTGTTAAGACACTATATACTATACTAATGATGCTTATTCGTTTTCTAATTGTGAACTACAGTTTTTTGAGTCGTTAATGATGAAAAAATTTCTTGGCAGTAGTATATTACATATCGAGTATGATAAAGAGCGTGTTACTAGAGTTAATAGGGTAAGAAAATTACGAGCATGAGCAAGTGCTGTAGAGAGCTGTAATTAGAACCAGTGTCAAGTATGTAATCGAACCAGTTGAAACGGAACTTAGTATACTGAAAGGAAATTAAATTAAGGAAAAAAATTATACTCGTAGTGCAACAAGCTGTAAAAACTATAGTTTTTCTTGAAAAAACAAAACCACCACGGTAAACCATTTTTTGAAATGAATTTCAAGATCTGTAATTAAAAACGTAAGCTATACCAATATTATTGGCAAAAATACTTTTCGGCGAGGAAGGCGTTCATGTGCGATCCGTTATCGTTTCATAATATGCGTATCAGTCCAGGCCGTAGTGGATGGCTGCCTGAAGGCAAGGTTCCTCCTAAAAACGTGTTTTTTAAGTTAATTTTATGTTTGAAAAAAGATATTTGAAAATCAAAACTTTTTACAGGTGAAAATACATACATTAAACAACTTTCTTTTTCTTTTTTCAAAATGGCGGCTCTGAAAATGGCTGCCGACACTCGTCCGATTTGTTGGTGAGTGTTATCATTTCTTGGAAACGAATCATCCGAAAACAAAAAAAAAGTGGTATCATATTCTGTACTATCTGTCGGTACTACAATTTTTTCCGAAAAAGAAAACAAAATGGCGGGTTTTTTATTTTTTCGAACCTTTTTTGCACTTTATTGTTTATAAATTTTTTAAATAGCAATATTGACCTACTTTAAGGTCACGCGGGATTTCGAGACTATATACTATTTGTAGAGTATTTTCGAGCAATTTTTGAAAAAAAAAACAATTTCGATTTTTTGGTAGGAAGCTGGCCTTAAGTATCTTAAGAGGGTCAGAGTTATTTAAATCTATTAAAAAACGGATTAAAAAGCATATGTTTATATGTTTCAACATCCTCTAATTTTGTTTAATTTGTGATATGCTCACAGTTTTATTTACCATTTTTTCAAAATGATTGTTACTTATAGGATTGGTTCTCTTGCAACGGAAAGAAACCACCAAGTAAATACTTAGATATATAGAAATATTAAAAATATATATTATATCATTTGTAAAAAATCGTGTCAGCTATTACATGTAATCATTTTACTTTGATTTTAGGACAAAATCCTTTAGAAACGTATTCATGTTTTTTATGTTGATATTTTTCATACCATCCCAGATATTTTCCAAATTACCTCAACAAATGCTTATACCCGTTACCTCCATACAATCTTTAAATCTATTATGCAAATAGGATATTTTTAAAATATCCTTTCGTCATTTTTGTACTATTTTCTGATGTCTTTTTATAAGAATGTATGAAGAACGCTGTCTATTTTTAGCTATAGCGTTATTCCTATAATATTTTTCAGAATAATAATAAAACATAATGCAGTGGTTCTCTGGTGACAGAAAAAAGGTGTCATTGATATACTTTTATACAAATCCGCAGATATATGAACTATAATTAAAGAATGAATAATCTCTTAAAAGGATCTGTTATGTTACGGATTTTTTGAAGATCTGAATATTTACTACTGCTTGCTATTAATTGCTTTTTGTGTCTAGTTATAAATAAGATTATAATTAATGTATATAAGAAAGTCTACATTGTTTGTATATTTGGAGGTCAAGACATTTTTTGTAAAGATATGTAGATGCTTTCCACACTGGTACACATTATTGAGATTACGTATAAATGTTTATTTTACGGCCTACATTAGTTATAAGATCCCTTGACTGTTTTTGTTAAGCTGTAAATTATACAAGTAATAGGTCCTAACAAATACCATCAGCATGTAATAATTTTTATTAACTAATATTCACATTTTTTTCCAGAGGCCAAAAAGACATTCTTAAATATTAAAAAGTTTACTAATATTAAATATTAAAAATTTTAAATTAAATAAATGTATTGATTAAGACATTCAAACATTTTCTGGCTAAATAAAAAGTGTAAGTTATTATTTTCATGTAAAGTTTAAAAATTTTTATTTGAATTACATTACATACAAATAGTTATCCTGTGAATATTTATATTCCCTCTTTAGTGTATTTTGATACTTTAATAAATTTACAGTATCATAAAATTATTTGAGTCTATCATATTTACTATATTTACTAAAATCGCTATTCTAAGATCTTGTCTAAGATCTAATTAAAAGAAGCTTTTACAGTACCATTTATATTGCCACTACTCAAATAATGCAATGATATATTGTTTCTGAAGTCTAAACCGTCGTCTGCAAGCGAGGAAGACCTAAGAAAACATAGAAAGAAGAAATATATAGAGCAATTAGTGCTAGAGTTCTGAGAGATGCCAGTAGAACAATTGGAATTACACTGATACATCAATAGTCGGACATATACAAACATATACAGAGAATTAAAGATAGCTTAATCATCACAATTTAAATGAAGGGATTTTTAAGAGTGAACTGTAATGAAAATATTTTCATTATAATGAAATTTATTCATTTTTAAATTTATTTATCAAGTAGCCTATGGAGTATTCTGAAAAATGTCAGTATTGTTAATGTTTAATAGTAACCTTGCTGTATGCCGTTGGGTGACAGTTATAATAATAATTTTCCCAATTTTCTTGACAAAATAATAATGGCTCATTTAGGATATACAAATAATGATTTTTTAAATTTAATTATAATTTACAGTGAGGGTAACAGAATAGTATCCAGAACTTGCCCTGTTTTTGCTGAGAGATATCCTGAGAAACCTAGACCAAACTGTAAAACGTTTGTTAAACAACTCTTTTCAGTTTGGTCAGTTTATAAGTAAAAGGAACAAGAACTTTTTCTAAGACCCACGTCCCTAATGAAGACTTACAAATAGATATCCTGGAATATTTTGCAGCTAATCCAAATTCATCCTTACGGGAATGTGAGGAATTGTTACTAACAATAGGTATCGATATAGAACAGTTCACAGAATTAAAAAAAAAAAAACATAATTGGACCCCTTATTCGTAGACACTAGCTCAACATTTACATCCTGGAGATTATGTAAGACGTGTAGAATTTTGTGAATGGGTTTTAATGAACTGTCAAGAAGATCAAGATTATACAAAAAAAATATTTCGTGTGATGAATCGAACGTTACAAAAAATGGTATGTTTAACAGTCACTTCTGGAGTGACGAAATCCTCAGCTCACGTGGGATAGTAAACTTCAAGCGTCCTTTTCGTTTAATGTTTTTTATGCTGTGAAAAATAATAAGATATTTGCTCTCATGATTTATGATGAAAATTTAAACGGAGAGCTTTACTGCAACATTTTTCGGCAAGTAATTGTATCAGCACTGCACGCTTTACATAATAATGAGGCTAATGACGCTTGGTTTTAACTAGAGCACCGGCGTACAATATTCGAGAAGTCGGCACATTACTTGATGAAATATTTAGCGATAGATGGATAGCTAATAAAGGTCAGTTCCTCTGACCACTAAGATCCCCACAATTGTCACCGTTCTTTATAGCCTTCTCTCGTTCATTTTTGGACCTAGGCTTCTCCCAACTCCGTCCATCGATCTATCCTAAGCAACATACTTCCAATTTGTTCCGGTTATTTTTTTGATTTCGTCCACCCATCTCATCTGTGGTCTTCCTCTTGGTCGTCTACCTTTGTAAGGTCTCCAATGTTGTATTGTGGCGTTTCAACGTTGGCCTTTTTGTCTAGCAGTGTGACCTGCGAAGCTCCATTTGAGTTTGGCAATTTTTGTTGTGATAAAACAATTTTTTGACAATGTTAGATTACTATATTTGGGGATATATTAAAAATAAGGTATTCTCTGAAACTGTCACTACTAAGGAAGATATGATAAATAAATTCCTTTAAGTTTTTAACGAAATACATAGATGGAGAGTCAATATCAAGAGTTTTTAAATGAAAATTTGATTAAAAGAGTTCATAAATGTTTGTAAGTTGATGGGCAACATTTTGAACATTTATTACATTAAGAAGCTAGTGCGTATTGCACGAAATAAATAAATTTTTTGTGGCAAAAATGTATAAGGTTATTTTTTCGAGATAAGTATAGGAAATACTAATACAGATCGGTAGTGAGAAATGTATTCTTCTAAAATAATGAATCACAGACAGGGTGTCCAATTTGAAAAACGGAATTAGTCTAAAATTTAGGATGCCAGTTTTATGCCAATTTTGACAGCATCCCTTATAATAAAAAGGCAAATTTACACTGTGAACGATCAAGCTGTACGTGGTTAATAAGTTCCTAAGGAATTTAAACCTTTATTCATATTACATTAGAGGATATTGAACTTAATATACATGGTAAAAAAGTGTAATTTTCATATAAAAACCATTATAACTCAAAAACGGTTCACAATAGGTATAGGGAAGTATTAACAAAAAAATGTTCAAAATAACGTGAATATTTCAAAAATTAAAAACTATACAATATGTACCATTAAAAAAAAAACACGAAGTTATAAGCAACTTCCGGTAGCAAACAGTTCACTCTTCAAAACCACTTCATTTCCAATTTTCATGATTCAGAGCCCTTTAGTTCTCGAGATATTTCTAATTTTCCGTTTATCTCCCGCACCCTGTATATATATATATATATATATATATATATATATATATATATATATATATATATATATATATATTATAAATTTTGGAATGTAAGTCTCCCTTTCATTTTATTTTCATATTGTCTCGATTTTCAGTCGGTCTCAAACACACTCTGTTGGCGAGTTGGGAACGGTGCTTCTCCCTTTTTTCTTCATTACATTCATTTTTGTTCCCAGTGTACTATTTATTTATCATGATTATATCTATCGGAATCTATCCATCAACTTTCACATCTGCCTAATAATTTCTTTGTTTTAAACTTATCTCTTTATTGATGTTTTTTATTGTAACCTAATTTTTCTACTTTTTCTTAATTAGTTGCTGTTAAGATAATATCTTGGTTCACGTATTATCCATTGATTTTTTTTATCAATTTTTTTGCTTTTGCTACTTCCGTCGTTTGGTTATGTCTTACTTTACTTCATTTTTCCTCTAGGAAGGAACATAGGAATAAAATTATACTAATATTGAACTGTTACGACCCAGTGATTATTTTGGGGTTACAAGTTTAACTCTTTGAAGCCATAGACATATAATACAAATATACTGCAAAGTAGTCCCTGCATCTCTTTCTAATGGACCCGGTTTATCGACCTTCCCATTGGTCATTTAGGTCACGTGGTCGATAAACCTGGCACATTAGAAATAGATGCAGACACTGTTTTGCGTCAGTATTCTCTGTCGCACTGGGGGAACGTGCCTGTATTGCAACAGTCGTCTATTTGTATTATATGTCTATGTTTGAAGCTGTATAGGATATACAAATTAAGGTGAAAAAACAAAATGCCGCTTAACTATCGGAAAAACAAATTACGTGATAAACAAAAAATTAATGAATATATCAGATACCTCAAGATAAAAGGAAATTCAACTTGAAAACGCAAAGAATAACATTATATACCCAGAAAAATTGTGTTTGTAATTTCAAAGTAATTTTATACACATAATTTTATTTTTTGGAATATTCTTTATGCGTGTAAAAACTTCTGTACTTTTTATGCTGTTTTTACTATGGTGTATTTTGTTTTCTAAATTATCTGTTCGTCTATCCGATATAGTCCATGTTGTGAGACCTCCCGTAGGAAAAACGTTGCTGATTCGGTTTCTTTGCAGATTCTTATTCAAAAATGTTCTCTTTAAACAAATCTGAAGGGTACCGGGCGACATTTTTGGGTAGAAATTGTTTAAACAATTTAACCGATTCAGAAAAATTTTTCCGTTATTGAAATTTTTATATTCCTTGTAAAAATAAATGTGCGTGGCGTGATGTCATATGTAAGACATTTTGTATTAAATTGGAACACAAAATATTTCTTGATGTGATGTGTAAAAATTTGTTAGTGTGTTAGTATGTTATATATTTCGTTTGAATAAAATATGAATATATCTTGGTGTACAAAAAATTTTACTAAAGTTAAGTATAGTCACAAATGTGCTAGTGCATTTAAATAATGTTGGCTTAATGTAGGTTGCATGTATCCAGTGTATTTGTGGAAGGTATTTATTGCATTGAAATTATTTTAGTTTTACTCATAGTTCTTTTATTCTTTTTTTCCCAATCCATCCTTTGTTTTCATTTTGCAAAGTTCACTCCATAAAATCTCGGTAATATCCAATCTTTCACCTTTACATTTTCTCTTAAGGTGCATATAGTGTAGAACTCATCACTTACAGGTTCTATATATTGCATTTGTCTTATATTCAGTCATTGTGACTTCTCGTTATTTCGACATTTTAGAATTTGTTCTTTTCAAATTTGTTCCTCTAACTCTTTTTTATATAAGATCAGGTTAATTTTATATTAAATGGTAGTACCAATTTGTTAGGCGTAAAAAAGTATTCAGGCTTATCAAAGGTTGATTTTTTTGGTATTTATTTATTTGCTATGTAGAATTGCTAGAATTTTGATTAACGTCCAGTGAGCTACGAGATTCATAAAAATTGATTTTTCTTACTTTTTCTAGCAAATGTTCCTTTATAATAACTATGCAAATAAAATAAAATATATTCCTTATATATTGAGTTTTATACAAAGGCTTTTTGAAATTGTTTGATAAATAGTTTTTTATGACCTTGGTAGTCATAGGCGAGTGTAAGTTTGTGTAAATCCAAGTATTGCAAAAGTTGCCTCTCAGGAATAAATGAGGCTATGAGTGCAATAACGGACTAACCCCAATATGTTAGAATATGACTTTGAAAAAAAAGTGAAAATTAGGAAATCCACTATAACCTTGTGTAAGAAAATTTTTTGGTTTGAATGAATGGAAGTATGTTAGATATTACTTATGTGATATATTTGTTCAAAAATTTTTTATAAACACCTATATTCGATTTTTTAATGTGGGTTGGTCCACTTTGCATTTAAAATATTTTTAGTTAGTGAATGGGTTATCCCACAAAATAATATACTCGATATTGCATCAAAGACCTGATTACCACAGAATGTGTATAAAAACAGAAGTTAGAATGTCTAATCCTCTTCGTCGTCAAATGGGCCAATTACTTCACTTCCGGCTGCTTGAGCTTAAGATCTCAGGTTTTTATAAAATTCATAGTGTATAGGGGTTATCAATTGCATTAACTGAAGAAGGTCTTTTTTAGCTTCATTAATGGTATTACCATTTGGATACAGAAGTGGCAATTCCATTATATTCTTGGAAACAGATTTCCTTTTATTAAGCTCCACTGTTTCAAAATAACTATCTTCATTGATCGAATACTTATATTGAAGAGTATTGGGAAAGTATTTCCTAAACCTTAACCATTGAATTTTAAGCCACTCTACCTTGGTTTTTGATTCGGAAACTTTTCTGTTGGTTATATTACTTTCAAGCAATTTCGTAGAAAAAAATTGATTTGTCCATGTTTCTTACTGTGAATGGATTTTTCTTTCTAGCGTACTTTATAACTGTATGCCAGTCTTGGGGTATAAATACATGTGAATGTAATTTCTTTTCTTTTTCTATTATACCAAAATCTTGGTCAGATGGCAAGTAGGAATAACCACTTACCAGAAACTTGTGGTATATTTCTTCCACTGTAAAATCTGGAGATGTAGTTATATAACTGCATAATAATGACATTTCAATATTACGATTCTGGCCGCCACATGGCATTGGTAAAGTCTTCATTAGATCGAAACAGATGACCGACGCGGTTCCTTTTTTGCCATTTGGTGTCTGTTTTTAGATAATCTCGAGCACTCTTTTTTTTTGACGAAGTTCTTTTCAGTTTCGAGTTGTTTAAATGATTCACTATTGACTGCCTTTATTTTGACTTCAAATAAATCACACTTCTTATAAGAGTTAGCAATTGGTGGATGAAAGTGTAAATTATATTCCTTGTTTAACGTTTATCGAAAAATAAAATAGGATAGGGGATAGAACAGAATAAATATATTTCACGATAATTAAAAGTCACAATGACAATTTACAAAAAGATCCAAAAATATCAATCAAGAATGATAGAAACACATCTAACTGTCAGCAGCATAGTGGACTAATCGCACCTGGTCCACTTTGCTTCTCAAGATCCTGTCAAATATGGAGTTCCAAAATTAATTTAGTGCAGCCATCTAGTAACAAATAGAAAAAAGTGGATTGGTCCAGTATGCAGCTGATAGATTTCAACTAGACAGTTAATATTCTACAATAAAATAAATTTTGAATTTTTGTGGGTTGGTCCGTTATTGCCCATATTACTCATCATAGCCTCAAATATCAAACCATCGAATATCAATGTATCTAGTACCTGCAGTTTCTCTACATGTATTCTTGCGCAATCGATGTTAAAATGTAGGTCTCGTATAGCTGTTACAATTATTGATATATCACAGATATACACAGGTGAACGACCTACGCCAAAGTACAGTACCTAGGGAACCTACACAACCTAGAGAACCCTATTATTTGATTACTATGGCAGCTCTTTATGAGTATTGTTTTAAAGCTGTTTTCTGATAGTATTTTTATGTTATTAAACTTATCCTTTGGTATGTAGATTGTCAATTTCAAAGGAGTCGTTTGGCATCGAACATCTTTCCACACTGTGACATGAAGTATCTTTTGGGTATACCCTACTTCTATGTTTGCGACTATCTGATAAGCTTTAATCTCTTTAGAATCGATAACTTGCTCAAACTCATCTTCGCTGCGCCATTCTTTTTCGCTAGCTCAATCTTTTTCAGTTCAAGCCGAATAAGTACTTTATCGCGGTTTTGTTGCCTACTTTTTAGTAATTTCTCTTTATCTTCAGAAGTAGGGCCAGTAATAGCATGCAGGTTCATGTTTTGTTCCTGCATTGTTCCTTTTACTTGTTTGCTTTCCTTGTTTGTTCTTGATTCATTCTTGTCCTAGTAGAAGCTAGGGAATGGATGGTTATTTCCGGCGGAGCTCCCAAGCCGGGAGAATGCTAATTAAACCTTTCTTAAGAGAGATTGTCCTGTGTTTCCGGCTCCCACATTGGTGAAAACTTCCTCATCAACCACCGATTTAGCGTACAATATAATATTGGACCTGTTTCCACGAGCTAGTTTCTTGATTTGTACAGCATCCCTGAACAATGGTCCATCTACTGCTACATTTATCCGTTAACATTTAATTTCCCACGCTTTCGGTTCCGGTCCTACTGTACATTAGAGCTTCTTTTACAAGCACCAAGGTGATTGATTTGGATACCTCTGTTTTTAAGCAGATTTGGGATTCAGGCCAAATCGATCTGTTTCTTCCCCCACAGTATTGTTTAATTTAGAAGTGGAATTTCTATTTTTTTACTTCTTAAACTAAACTTCTAAGGTGAATATTTCCAAAAAATGTAATAAACTGCTTATATATATATATATATATATATATATATATATATATATATATATATATATATATATATATATATATATATACAGTATACTCCCTCTATAACGAACACGGTTATTACGAGGTTTCGCTTATAACGAGATACATTAGATGTCCCGTGAAATTTCTATTGAACTATAACCGTCCATAGCGAAACAAATTTGGTTATAACGAGAGAAAATAAGATCCAAAAACGTGTTTTTTACGTTTTTAGTCCGGTCGTGGCTATAAATAAGTACCTTTTCAAACAGTCCCTCAATAAACTTAACTGCAGCCCGCAATAAACTTCTTTACAATGAATAAATACAACTGTTTCACATCTTTAGAAAATATATGATAGAATGATACTGGACCATTTAAGCAGTTAAAAATATCAGAGTTCTTAAAATTGCAGAAGCAATAGTTTATGTTATCCTTGAGAATACGATTTATACATTATGTAGTTGGAAAAAAATATAAGTACAGCTTTTTATTTTAAACAACTCTTTTATGTTTTAATATTATATTTCATTGACAATAAAAGTAAATAACTTTTTTTCAAAAACGCCATTCAAACAATATTTATTAACATCTTATATTGCTCCGAATGGCTTCACTATAGGAAGTTAATGGTTTAGAAAACTACAGATTCATATGTATGCACAGTATTATGATTGTCTGATATAACGAGATCGGCTTATAACGAGGTAATTAGTCTGTCATTTCAGTTCTCGTTATAGAGGGAGTCTACTGTATATATATATATATATATATATATATATATATATATATATATATATATATATATATATATATATATATATATATATATAACTGTCATCAAGTTAACACTTTGGTCTCTTCCTGTATCTTTATTCCATAATACTTATTCCAATTTAATACTTTTCTATAGTAAACATATTTATGTAGTTAGATATAAGAGTTTCTAGGTATTCAAGTTTAACGGAATCATAAAAAAACTGAAAGAAATTCACCAACTGAAAATTGATTGTTTTTCTATGGCAGAAAACCTGAAGAAAAGTTGCTTAGGTTCTCAGTATGTGCAATATTTCTCTAGCACATCGCAGTTATTTTGTATATTTTAGTTTAAAAATAGGTTTTGTACTTAGTTAGTATTTGTACTAGGTGTATAATATATAATTCTAATAAATTATTTTACTACTGATAATTTTTTGTTTGAATATTCCCTATTTATGTTGAATGGTAATGATTAAAGTTTGAAAAAAACTAGAAACGACTTTAAAAATCTTACAATCGGTAGCGGTACGCCCACTTAATGTGACTAATGTCTAGAGCCTGACCCACTACTCTGAGCCGCGTAATGTAGGTTGCCTATTATGAATTTGAATCGGGGAAATTACTGACAGACTTACGCATGACATCCGACATCGGATAATCATTTTTGACTAAAATAGATGTTAATAATTATTTTTCTTTCAAAACGAATTGTCATTACAACAAGCAATTTTAGTTCTATCATGATGATTTAATGACTCACTTTTAAATATTTATGTTTTGATTTGATTTATAATTTAGATATATGTTCATATGTGTTGGTTTTTGTATACATGAGTCCCATATCCACTATTTTCCTTTGAGATTAAAACATCCAGAAAAGGCAACGATTTGTTTTATTTCTTTTCGATTGTAAGTTTTATTGACTCCTCTTTTTTATCTTTTATTTATATTAATCAGAAGTGTGTCCAACAGATCATCTACATATTTCCAACGTATTGTGGGCTTTAAATTTTGATTAGAAATATTTGTTTTGAAATCTTCCATCAATATATTAGCTAATAATGGATTTAAAGCACAGCCTAAAAATTTTGTTTAGATGAAAATAAGTGTTGTCAGTAGATAATGTCAACAGTTCCGTTGTAGCTGACACATTTAATTTGGTTCTAGTTGTTAATCTATCATTTTGTAATTTGGTCCTAAATTGTTTTCAAAGTTTCATCTAATGGTACATTTATATATAGATTATTTATTTATATAAAAACTTACTTAGAAAATATTACATATTATACAAACCAATGTACCAAATTATATTAACATTTAAAAAATATAGATAATTTTAATGAAATTTGTGATTTTTTTTTCTATCTAATCGTTGTTTTATTTAAGTTAAGCATAGCCCCAGCTATACAGATCCTGTTTATAGTAATAACTTTAGTTTGTTTTTGAATAATATGAATAATTATGAATTTTTTTGGCTTGCTTAAAAACGTTTTTGACCTTTTCTTTGTAATATCAATAAATGAATAATTTCCCCATTTCGAAATACATTATTCAGCACAGTTATATAAAAATTATTTATTAAATGATGGTTAGTTCCTCGAAAAGCTCTGGCTTTTAATATTTTTTGTTGCGCATATGAACATATGTCTAAATTATAAATCAAATCCCAACATAAATGTTAAAAAGGGAGTCATTAAATCATTATATGATAAAACTAAAATTGCCTGTTCTAATGACAATCCGTTTTTAGAAGAGAAATAATTATTAACATCTATTTTAGTAAAAACTGATTATCCGATGTCGGACGTCATGCGTAAGTCTGTCAATAATTTTCCCGATTCAAATTCATAATAGGCAACCCACATTACGCGGCTCAGAGTAGTGGGTCAGGCTCTAGACATTAGTCTTAATGTGTAGTAAAATTACCGGAAATTATCTTAGAAAGAGAAGTAAGCTCGAGCTGTAAAGTACGTTTAAAAATCGGGTAGACGAGTTCCGGTGCATCTATTTTTTTCTCCCCGAATGGTTTCTCTGTCTGCTCTCTGCGCAGATGGACAAAATTTCGAAAATCGTTCCTAGCCTCGACGAATAACAGCAACGCATTAAGAGTATTTTTACGGCAGATTAGACTTAACGGAAAAATAAAAAATATAATGCATCTGATAAACGGAAATACCTAATTTAATTTGGAGTCAGATAATAATAAAATACAAACATAATAAAATTAGTAGACTTCGGCAAATATGCAAATAAAAATGTAGAAAATATGCGCATAAATATGCACGTGTTTACCCGAAAATATGCAAATATTTTACAAAATATGCATACAAATAAAAAAAAAATCGCAAAATAGTAACAATTTTATTTAAAAAAAAAAGTGTACATAACTAAATATTTCCTACTATTCATTAAGATTTACATTTATTTTAAGTAACTACATCATTTTTAAGTATGAATAAACTTATTTAGAATTATGGTAACAATAAATGACCAAGTGGTGTTCAAAATTTTCTAACAAAAACTTGTGGCTTCTGTCTGAGTACATACATTTATATATGGAAAAACTTCGTTCAACATCAACTGATGTAACGGGAGCATTTTTCAAACTAACCAAAACATTTGGTTCTAAATTAATTGTTTCCGAAATATTTCCAGCTAGAACACTGACTACTTCAGAAAGAATATGGTAACCTTTATTTTTTTCCATAGTAGCTTCAATTTTTTTTAAAATATCTTTTCCAATATTACCTCTAACGTTCCGACAACATGACGCAAATTCTTTTATTAATGCTGTACTTTCGAACAATGACAGTTTTGGTGATTCTGAGTAATTGTTTTTTGAACAAAACTAAAATTTGACTTTATAAATGAAAGTTCTTGTTGAAGCAAGTTACTCTGAAAAGTTTGTTTAGAATCCAAAAGAGATTGGGAACTTTCATCTGTTAACGTATCAATTATGTGCTTTATTTTAACAAAATGATCTGCATAAAAATTAGCTGCTTCTAACCATGTTCCCCATCGCTTTAAAATAGGTTGTGGTGGAAGAGGAATGTTAGGTAGCATTTCTTTATAAAGTTGAATTCTTATAGGAGATTTAAGAAATACTTTTTTGACACTGGATATCATGGTATTTACAAGAGGAAACTTTTTTCGTATTTCCTCTGCAACTCTGTTTAATCCATGCGCTACACAAGTAACATGTATTAAATCTGGGAAAAATATTTTTAAATTTTGTCCTGCTTTCACCATATAAGGAGCAGCATCCGATAAAATAAGCAGTAATTTATTAGAAGGAATAGTTGTCGGAAGAAAAAAAGTTGCTAATGTTTCTTGTATAAAACGCGAAATTGTTAAAGCATTTGTTTTCTCAAGTTGCTGGCATGAAATAAGATGAGATTTTGGTAAGGTATCTTCTTTAAGAACACCAATCAATAAATGAGCAATATACTTTCCTGAGGAATCAGTGGTTTCGTCTACAGATATGTAAAAATAATTGTCTGCAATTTCTTCCTTAATATTAATTAACACCGACGAGTATAGCCCGTTCACATTATTTCTTCTTAGAGACCGATCAATTGGAACATTAAGTTTGCAATATTTTTTTAGAAACCAACTAAAATTTACATTTGCTAATTTTGAAAGCGGTATGTTTGCAGACACTAATGCGCGACACAAGTCTTCATTAAACGTTTCTTGCTCATCTAATTTTTTTGAAGTAGATTGGAAACATTTAGCCATTGAAGTTTGATGTTTTCCTCCTAATTTTCCTTTTTTTGCAATGTGTGAAGCAGTTCTCACATGTTGGTCTATCTGAAATTTCTTCTCACATGCTATCTATAAATAAAAATAAAAACCTTTATTTTAACCCAACCTTTAAAATATAAAAATATACAAGGTGTTTTTGGTTAATCAAATAACTGGTTTGGAAAAAAAAAAACACTCGCTAAGTGTTTTAAATGCAGTATTAATCCACAAATTAGTTTTTGTTACTAACCATTAGTACATCATATAACTTATTTTAAAATTCAACAAAAGTTTTTTTTTTGTTAATTCAATTACAATAAAAATAATTGTGTTTTAGAATAGCTGACTTCATAAAAAAAAGTAAAGGTGAAAAATTTTTCTAAATACACACCATTGTATTGTACCATGGACAATTTTTTCTTACTAAAGGAAGCTATTTTTCATTTAAAAACAACCTACGAGTACTAAATTTCAAGTAAATACGTTTATTGGTTTTAAAGTTATTGTTGTTATTAACTAAAAGAATTTAATTTTTTTTAATTTTAACACCTTGTATCTCGAAAAGTAAATAAGTTTGACCCCTCATTAACTATATCGTTTTGTTCAATTTTTCGAGAAGTATCTACAGTCAAACGTTGTAAGTGTCATTTGGAAACACCCTGTATGTATGAAATATTAGATATTTAATAGAAAATATTAGATACTTACAATTTTGCCACAGACTAAACAGTAGATTTGTCCCATATCCATAGACAGCTCTTTATAAGGTTTAATCCAAGTTGAAGCACTGGTTGTTTTAGGCATTATAAAATCACAATCTTCCTTTTTGTTACGCACAACGAGTGTTTACGCTTTGAATATCAAAACAAAAATGATTTACAAATCTGAGCATCAAATTAGAAATGTTTAGGTACCTAATTCAATAAACTGGGAGATTTTGGAAAATCCCTAAATTAGGAACAAAACTATTAGCCGTTTACCTGCTGTTAAGATACAATAAATTGTAGATAGATTTGGGGATTAGATCATAAAATGCAAATGAGCGAACCCTTAGCGATTATCCAATAACTGAATGCCTCAGTGACCGAGACTTTCTAAGAATGTTGAGGGCTACTTAAATTGATCTTCTTTGATATTGTAAATGTTTTGTACCTGTAGAGATTACGTATTTAGATCATTTCTTGATTAAAATGACTACAAAATTTTATACAAGAATTGAAATAAATTGGTATGTTTAAAAATTTTCAAATACAGTATAAAAATCTGAACTTTTATGCACTTTATGCAAACTTTTATACAAATATGCCAAAATATGAAATATTTGCATAAAATATGCACAATATGCAAAATATGCAATATGCATATTTGCCGAAGTCTAAAAATTAGTAATACAAAGTTTGATAAACTATCGATTGCAAGCAGTGAAATCATAAATTGAAATGAAGAACAAATGACCATTAGATATGTTCATTGTTTCATTCAAAACAGTGTTTCATGCAGCTGCTAATGTAGGCAAATATAGGTATTAAATCAATATCACAATGTAAAATACAAAGATTCAAACGTCAATAAACTTATTTTAACCTTCAGTTGCGGCTTATTTCCATTAAAATAGTAATTAGATCTTATCTATGTCGTTGGTCCGATTGGTGTTTCTCTTCTTCTTCTTTCTTTGTAATGACTGCTCGTATGTAAATGTGAACACTATTCCATGGCAAGTGGTAAGTAGCAAGTAGCGCGAGTCTAGCGTGTTACTTAAAATATAATCAATGCAAATAAATGAGTCAGCGCACACCAAAATGACAGAGGTTCTACTTTTTGCCACGTGCTACTTGCATTTTGCATGTGTGTTTGTTAAAAAATTTAACTATGGAAGACAGTCCAGAATTTAATATTCTTATTGTCTCATTAATTGAAAAATTTCCAGCCTATCTATGACAACCCATTTTTTAATTTTTTAAATACATTAAATCTACTATGCCCTTGCATCTCTTTCCAATAAGGGTATACCCAAAACTGACGATGCGGACTAGTTTTGTTTATATTGTTGACATTTAAAAGCGTTTAGCATAACTTCATCCTCAGAGGGCGATATTTTGAATTTAACCCCTTGTTTCCTGAAAACTTTTACAATCAAAAATTGAGGTAAAAATTAAACAATCTTACTCTATTGGGTTCCTAAAAGACAAAAAAGTGAAAAATATTATTTTTTTTTATTTATTTTTATTTAATAGGCTATGGTTTCGACATGATACCACTAGGACACTAGAGATTTTTCTCAAATAAAAAAAATCTGATAACTAAATATTAATAATATGAAAGATAGGTTACTAAAATAATAACTAAATAATAATATAAAACGTAGCTTACTTTTTATAATACAATGAAAAACAGTTCTTTTTTTTTGGAAAGGCACAATCCAACCTTACATGTCGCACACTCCCACCTGGTTCTGTGAGGATCCTTACTAGTGCTACAAAAAGCACATCGTCTAGATGTCCCGTGTTGTGGCATATGCAAACATTGGTCAAAGCGTTTCTCATAAGGCACAATTTTTTTGAAATGTTTCGCTGTGACTGTAGGAGAAGCAACCCTACTTCTTGACGGTTTACTTCCACTGGCGCCGATTAACCCTGAAGCTACAGATAACTTAAAAAATTTCAAGTTTGGAACCGTGCATTTGGCTTTTTGTTTGAAGAGAGTAAAAGAATTCACGACACATATATCTACGAAATGCCACAAAATCCGGTGCCACCATTTTTTTGATTTGCGGTCAATCTCATACACAGATTTCAGCATATCTGTTTTGTCAACATTGCCCATATGCTGGTTATATTCTTTGACCATCGTTGGACAGGCCACCACTTGTGAATTTCCATCTTTTTGTTTGCGGGAAACAGTTGCTTCTTCTGAAGGGTTTTGATGATTCCCCAAAAAATGGACTATTTTTCGGTCTCTCCACTTTACAAACACCAGTCCGTCGTTGCTGACTCACCAGTCTGATTGTCCCCGGATTTGTAGTTCTTTGTCAGATGCTAAGTCTTTTGGAATATCTTTTCGGTTAGTCCTGACAGTACCGCACGCATTAATACATTCTGCTTGAAGTTTTTTTTGTAAGGGCACAGAGTTGAAAAAGTTATCAAAGAAAACGTGATACCCTTTTGCCACCAAATCTCGAGTGAAGTCTAATATAACTCTTTGGCCCAAATCTTTTTCAGGTTGATCATTAGTTTTTCCAACATATATCTAAAATTGGCAAACGTATCCATTCTCGTCAGATCGAACCCAAACTTTATAACCCCTCTTGATGGGTTTTAGAGGCATAAATTGCTTTAGACAACTGCGACCCTTGAAACGAATCATAGATTCATCTATCGATTGATGTTTTGAAGGGCCATATGAAGAACGAAACGTTTCAGATAAAGTATCCAATAAAGGACGAATTTTATACAACTTGTCATAATTTGGCGAGTTGCGACCAGGCATCACCGAATTATCTGCTAAATGCACGTTTCCTAGATGCCAAGCAAACCGATCTCTAGACATAGCTGAGCTAATGTAGTGATCTCGTAGTTCCTCTCTAGATGACCAGTAATCGACATAACTTTGCAACCTTTTGATTCCCATCAACATATTGATTGCAATGAAAATTTTAATTTCTTTGGCAGAAGTTGGTGTGAATGAAGAGTCTCCACCACGTTTCTGAAGAGCGTAGAGGTTTGTTTCGAATACAATTTTGTCAATTAGATTTCCGGGAAACGAGTGTAAAAAAATCTACTGGCCTCTCCATACCATCTTGAATTTTAGGACCGGTTTCTTCAGTAAACTGCTTCATGTTAGTAACGCAAGATGCCGCTGACTTGGTCCAGGTTCTTCTTTGTTCTATATCCCTTAAAATAGCAGGTGGAACATGGTCCTCGTCGTCCGAGAAGGCTTCATCACCAAGAATATTCTCTGAATTGTCATCTATTGAAGATTGGTCTGGCTGATCTTCAAATAATATTGGCATATTCGCAATGTCAAGCAAATCGTCTTCCTTACTACTCGATTCATCTGACTCGCTATCTGAAGGAATATTCTCTAATAATGTGAATAGATCACCCGGCGACATATTGTTTAGCTGTCTGAATGAATATACTTTTTTTTCTGAAATAAAAAATAAGTACTTAGGTACATATCTAGTTCCCTAGTGGTTTCAGGATGAAACCGGCATTTTATATCATCAATATACTGATTGTAAATTGAAAACTTTTAGTAATAGGAAGTATTAATCATAGATACAAATGTTTCTAATATTGTATATAAAAAATAAAGTTACCTGCCATAGCGAAATAATATAAAAAAACACCAAAATCGCTTATACCACCAGCACAGTTCAAAACACGGGTTATTACCAACTAATAATTGAATAACGAGAATGTAAATGGCGATGTGCGATACATTTTATAGTAGGAGGAGCCTTATACGTCATATAACGTGAGCGGTTTCAGGAAAATACCACTGAGAACGTAGCATAAAATTTATTTGTATGTGGTTTCACAGTGAAACCACTAGAATACAAAGGGTTAACTAGCCTTTTTAATGTCATGCTACTTTGGTGTGCGCTACCTGCCACGCCAGTGCCATGCCCGCGCTATGCCACTGCCATGTTACATGTCACGCCAGTTTGTTGGGCGCTCTCCCTTACAGTCACAGGATTCATACCTATTTCTTTATACATTCTGTTTCTCTCCACTGTACGTCTATTACACTCCCGCATTATGTGAGTAACAATGTCGGAATATTCGCAGTATAGACATTTATCTGTATCTGTCTTTCTGAACCTATGAAGATGCTCCCTAAAACAGACAATCTACCCAGTCCCTTAGACTCGGGTTCAGCATCTTGGTCCACTGGGCAACATCTTCCTGGTTGTTCCACTCTTCTTGCCATCTTTCCATAGATCTTTCCCTTTCTTCTTTTTTTTATAGCTGTTGCCAAATACTCTCTTCGTCTCTTCTCTCGTAGAGATGTCTCTTTTCTACTGCTAACACATGCAGAGGAACACAACCCGTGATAGTCCACAAGGTCGCCGCAAATACAGTCCTGTAGGCGCATGCTACTCGCAACAGACTCGTTCTGTCTACTTTTGTCATAAGCCTAATATTATATATATATATATATATATATATATATATATATATATATATATATATATATATATATATATATATATAATGAAAAATATAATTAATTATTGTGTATTTATACAATAATTATTGTGTTCTACATATTTAAAGTGGTAATTTAATTATTGAATTACCGTTTTGAAAAATTTCGCATGAAGCTTTTTAAGATATGCTTGTTGCTTTTCAATCTCATATTAAAAAAAATAAATTTATATCGATCCAATATACAGAACACATAATCAGTATATCACTCACAATTATAAATCACATAAATATTTTTTTATTTTTCCTAGAAATAGAATATTTTAAAATTGAATCTTACCTGAACTTGTATAACGCGCAGTCGCAATTAATTGTCAAAACTAGACAAATAATTCGACACGGGGGCTCATAGTCCGCACGTTATCCCTGAAAGGTTTTACCAAATAATATGGCTAATGCTTTAGTGTGTAATGAAAAAATCTGCGAACTATTTGTAGAAGTCATTAGAAATTGTTAATACTTAACATAGCCATAGCAGAACATTGTTTTTAGACTTTAAGCAAATAAAAAACTTCTTAAAAAATGTTATGTGAAGCGACTGACTAAAACTACTTTAGCGTGTCCTCAATAAGCACAAGTATGGTGAGATAAATAATTTCGATGAAAAGATTAAGAAAAAATTAATTTTTTTGAAGGATCGTAGTGCTAATTATGTTCTTAAATAAAATATATAAAAAATACTACGGCAAGCTACTCAAAGACATAGAATAAAAGAAAGAGGGGTCCAAATTTGGGGGGAAACTAGTTTAGAGTAGTGAAAGATTACGTACAAAGTACTAAACAAATTGTCTTTTAGTGCCTCTGTGCTATAAGCTATCAGAACCACGTAAGTACAATAAGAATCGTGGAAGAACATCAACATTCATATTATTACACATTTGCTAAGATGTACACAATAGATGAATAATAAACCCGAATTATATAGACTCCTTAATAGACACAGATTATTTATGATGCGAAATTTTTATATCTTTCTTGCACCTTTCCACTCTGTAAGGTGATGGATGATATCATTTTTCTATTATAAAGGAAAATATCGATACAACTTTTATGTTATATGAAACAGTAAAGCGACAAAGTACCTTTCTACCGATTTTTACGACCCAGTTTCGAGGCTTTATTTCTTTTACAATAGAAGCATTATGATCTTTGTATTTTATTATTTTCAAAGAAAATACAACAGAATTTTTCACATTACTGTAGATAAAATGATGTGTATAAAGCTTATATTGTTGGAAAATACTTTATATGATATTTTTAAATGGAAATACTAACATCATAACAAATATAGACATCAGATGTGAGAATATGAAATATAAATATATCAGACGGATTCTTTTGTATCTTTGCTCAACAGGTTTATATATATATATATATATATATATATATATATATATATATATATATATATATATATATATATATATATATACATATATATTTTAGTGGATTTTCTTGGGCTTAGGTTCATACCTAAGGACCTTACATAGAGAAAACAGCACTATAACTACTTCATGGTACACCAAAAAAACCTGGTCGTCGAGATATCTGAATTTCAACTCTCATCATCCCCTGTCTCAAAAGAAATCAGTAGTTATCGGACTCGCCGATAGAGCTATTAGATTATCCGATCCTATCAATAGACCTCAGGCCATTAAAAAAGCAAAAACAGCACTAACACTTAATTCATATCCACACCACCTTACCGACAACACTTTCAAATCGCGACTGCATAAATTTTTCAATAACAATAATAACAATGAAACCAACACGGTAAAGAAAAACTATATGTCTCTTCCCTATATAAAAGGATTATCAGAACAAATTGCAAATCTTCTGTCCAAACATAATATTACGGTTGCTCATAAAGGGCACAATCTTTTGAAAAAGAATTTTACAAGATTAAAAACAAAAACCCCTCTATTAAAAAGATCGCATGTTGTATATGAAATTCCCTGCTCGAATTGTGATGGAGTTTATATTGGACAAACCAGTCAGCTACTTAACTCAAGAATACGTTCCCACAAATATGACAAAAAAAACTCAACCGCCCTCACAAAACATGAAAACGAAAAAAACATAAATTTGATTTTGAGAAAACCAAGATCCTAAAAATTAAACCCAACAGAAGAAGAGAGAGCTTCTAGAGTCTATACAAATAAAAAAAAATAATAATGCAATAAATGATAAAAAAGATGTCAAAAATTTGAACAAAATATATTTTAACTTAATTTAAAAACACATAAAAAGACAATCTCAGAACGCCTATGATGTTAAAATAACTGATTGTTTAAACGATAAACTAACATCAATAAACAACACATTAGATTTAAAATACATTTTACATGTAGTGACTTAGTGGGTATGTTCTATGTTTTTAATATTATTTTAATTGTGACGTCTACTTGTTAGTACCGAATTTTTACATGCTTGGTAAGTCAAAAGTTTAACTTTTAAACCGTATTATGTCTGTCATAAAATGTTTTTTAGTCAATATTACTTCTTGAAAAAGGCATGGATTTCCTGCCGAAACGTCGAAAAAATATATGAAAATGTCATAGTATCAAATCAAATTTTTTTATGAACCTAAGCCCAAGAAAATCCACTAAAAAATATATATTAAGGTTCAAGAACTAAACTCAAACTATATATATATATATATATATATATATATATATATATATACATGTATACATATATACATGTATATATACCAATATAAATCGAATATCATCTTAATGCATATTTTGCCATTCATTCTAAAGGGCTATAGAAAGCTCATTTGCAGTAATCGGAGTTAGTTCATGACCTTACCTTACCTACCAAGCATGTTCCGCACATGCTCTATTGGGTTAAGATCAGGTGAATATGCTGGCCAGTTCACTTATTCTAGGTATTGTCTGAAATACATTGTTGTATCTGGCCATTGATTATTCTGAATTGATATAAAACCATTTACAAACCGTCGGCAAGTTTTCAAACCAAACTCCTTCAACCTTCGGCGAAGTGTCTAATTACTAACATTTGTATGATCTCGCAACATTGTAACATAAAGAAATCTGTCATCAATAGCAGTAGTTTTGAGTATTTTGCCGTCCCCTGGCTTACGCTTATTTCTACAGTTTATTGAAATTGTTCGAATACCCTTTTGATGGTAGAGCGATAAACATGAAGGATTCTTACAACATATTCATAACTACATCCATATTCAACAAGAGCAACTGCTTTTGCGCAATTTTCTACACTTAAAACCACAATAGTGTAGTAGTAATATAGGTCTCTAACACGTCTAGAGCTGTGTTTTATGCCCCCTAATATTCAACATTGTACTGGACTGTATAAGCCAATGATCGCGACAGATATGCCATTCGAATTTAAACGTTTACAGTTCCCGGTGCGACTCGCTTTCGCAATTTCTATCAACAAAGCACAAGGAAAATTATTGCAAGTGTGTGGATTAAATTTAGAGAAGCTATGTTTCTCACACGGGCCTGCTCACGCTTCGGAAAACCTTTTGATTTATTCGTTTATGCACCAGAAGGCAAAAAAAAAGAAATATTGTGTATCCCACAGCACTTTAATCGTTTCGAATTGAAATAAAACGCTGCAATGTCACATTTTTTCGAAACGAACAAAATCAATAAAATGATTCCAAATGAATTGAATAATTGTGCAATGTCTTTCCTTTAAATTTATTTTAGTTGGTGGCTTAGCAACGTGCGCAGGGTACCGCTAGTCTCGAATATTTATTTAGGGAACCATACCAACCAAGAAAATGTAGACCCACAACCACACCCCGTAGACTCTCAGACATTGCGACGACAGTACTGAATGGGAATCTTTGAGGCCGATGGAAAGTAGGCATAAATATCTAAGAAAACTTAACGAAAGCTTAACGGAAAAGAATAATACTGGACGAAAGGAAATAAATGGGAAAATCCTGGCTTGAAATCAAAGCACTAACCAGCCAGAAATAGAGCTGGCTGGATATACTTTGTGGAAGCCCTATGTTCCTCCTAGGAAGCTCGGGACTATATATATATATATATATATATATATATATATATATATATATATATATATATATACTCTTGAACTTGCTGGTATTTTGAGGTTCTTGTAAATTTTCATTTTTTTTTTCGTTGTTTATTTTGTAAACCTTGTTTTCTACGATCAGATTGTTATATTTAATATATACCTTTTACAAAGGATTTTAATAAATTTTTTTAATATATGGTATACAGCCAAATACAGGAACGTAGATTCCTTGTGAATATTTAATATTTGCTTTTCATCCCTTATTCCTAACCTCTTTTAGCTCTACCTACATACTTTGTTTTTCTTTCTTCCATTACTTGTTTGTGTAGTCTAAAGTAACTTGCAACTTTAACTGGTTGTCGTTGTCGGTTAATCTTTTTTTTTGTGATATTCTTCTATAGTGCAGGATGTCAGCATGACAGCAACTTATCGAATTTTTCTTCGGTCGTTCTTAAATGGTTGTCTTAAATGGTTTCGATGCTGTTCTTTATCCGCTAATGCTAGCTTCTTGAGCAATGATTCTCTTAAATTTCTATTTAATTTAATTTCTATTTAAATTCTATTTAATCTATTTCTTCTTAGAATCCACTGTCTCACTCAAAAACGACTTTTGTTCATATTTAACAATGATTGTCAGTTCTTTTTTTAACAAAACTGCAACAGCAAATCCATGTTTAGATTGACTCGTTTTTTCAATTTCACTTGAAATATGTGAACAACAATTAATTCAACTTGTTTTCAACTTTTGTTGATCAACTAAAATTTGACAACTAAACTTAACTCCATGAGAACACGTCTTTAGCATAGAATTTTATAAAAAAAATAACTAAACAGAAACAGGTGTTTATTAACATTTAATAATACAAGAACTTACAATCTTCAAGAAGTAGGTACAATTTACATAAACAAAACTAGAATTTACAACAGTTTTTTATCCCAAGCAACCGTAAACACTATTTGTTGAATACGTTTTAACCATACCTGAACATTTTACATGTATCTACACATTTGGAAAGAAACATTTATTTAGTTCTGTACAGATTTTTAAGTCTTATTTACAACAACAGAAAGCTTTTCTTTAACATAATGTTGCTTTTAGTGTGTACGGTTGTTAATATCCGGTTAAAATAATACACCAATACAGAATAATTAGAAAAGTCTGTTATCTTTTGTTTAAATAATGTGAGAGACAATAGAAAAATTAATATCAAAGTAATGTTGAATTAAAAACAACAAAATAATACAATATATATACCTAGTCATCCAGTTTTTATGCGCCAGTAAAAAAGGAGTTTTATGATGTCGAATAGATTTCTTTCTTTGCTTCAGTGATCGAGAACCTATCAATTTGTTATATGGTCAGTCTAGAGAATGTTCAATATTCTCCTTTAAGTCCACATTACAAATGCCTATATATTGTTCATGGTGGGAATTGTGAGCGTCCATGATTCTGCTTCCTATTGGTTGGACAGACGTAGCATTTAAGTAGTCATATCTTAAGTCCTAAGTTGATGTGTTGGTCGCCTAGTACTCCTTTTATTTGTATAAATGCGTCTCTTGGTTGTTCAATTTTGCATTTAATCTTGAGATATGGGTTCAGTTAGTTGTTTACCTAGCAACCCAGGTACTTTATTTTGTTTGCTTTTTACCGTTTTACCATTTCATGTGATAGGCATTGGAACATTCTGAGATCGAGAAAACGTCACCACTTTGGACTTATGTTGCCTGATATGTTTATTTTCATATTAAATTTTATTATAGTAAGATTGAGTCAGTTGATAAGCTTTTGAGGCCTGAATCTGAGTCTTCTAATGCTTTGCTGAATATTGCTGAAGAGTACAATTTGAATAATATAGGCGACAAAACAGCCGTGTCGTACTCCTCTATCAATAAATATTTGTTTTGACAGGTTCTTATCAATTCTGATTTTTGCTGTTTTGTGCCAGTACAGGTTTTTAATTAGCCTTAAATTTGACCGGCATTTGAACAGTAGGATGATAATCTTTCAACCTTACCTTTTTCTTTCGAAGCTCTTTTTCGTAATAAATTTTCATATCTTCAAGATATTTATAACATATATTATAATAATAAAAACCATCTGTATTGTGCGTGAAAAATAACAAAAAAATTAGATTGAAGCAAATTGAATTTCAAATATTAAAATCGGCATACGTAAAAAAATGTATTTTCTCGGCTTCCAATGAAGCAATTTTCTTAATTTTTTAATCCAACGTATGTCGAATAGAAATAAAAAATGAGAAAAACGTCACCGTCCGAGACAGAAAGGAAATAAGCGAGGCCAATAAAAAATTCTACACTAAATTATACTCGATAAATACACAACCACAACATCGACGTACTGAACGAACAATAATTAACACCGGCTCAGAAGAAATACCGGACATAACCGACTATGAAATAAGAATGGCCTTAAATCAACTAAAAACGAATAAATGTCCGGGAGAGGATAAAATTGCAGTTGAAATGTTGAAAATTGGTGGCAGAAAAATGGAATAGGTATTAAATATTTTATTTAATAAAGTAATTGATGAAGGAAAGATTCCTCAAGAATGGTACAACTCCGAAGCCATTCTACTATTCAAGAAAGGGGACAAAGCAAACATCGAGAATTACCGACAAATATCCTTGCTATCACATCTGTATAAATTACTAACTATAATCATAACCAACCGCCTAACACATAAGCTCGATTTCTATCAACCTATCGAGCAGGCTGGATTCAGAAAACATTTTAGTACCATAGACCACTTACACACCGTAAGAACACTGATAGAAAAATGCACCGAGTATAATGTTCCAATTGATATGGCGTAAGCCGGTTTCCATGAAGCATTCGATTCCATCAAATTATGGGCAGTGCTTGAATCTCTAGACAATGGACGTATAGATTCAAGATACACTAACATAATTAAAAACATATTATATGAAAATGCCACCATGCAGATAAAGCTGGACGAAAGCACAAAAACTAATCTCATAAGACTACAACGGGGAGTAAGACAAGGAGACACCATCTCTCCCAAACTATTTACCCTTGTTCTGAAGCTATTTTCTTGTGGCATTTTAAAGTAATTACTATTTAAATGGGAATAAGCCACAATTAAAGGTTAAAGTACGTTTATTGACGTTTCAATTTCCACTTCGGAAATCGTTCTCAACATACAAACATTAGCAATCTTAGCACGATTAAAAAAAATTAATTAAAAAAAAATTTTGATTGCAAAATTATTATGCGAAATTTGTTAAATTGATTTAAATCAAATTTGGTGGGCTGTTTTACTATGCTATAAAGACGAATTATGAAAATCCTAAATGCATTATAAGTGGTTGAAAGACATTGAATAAGAAAAGGCTTGTTTTCCCCTCTTTTTTTGTATTTATTTCTAATTTGCACCAAGGATAAATTAAAACATTTTTATCAGCCGTACTTTACAGTAAATTCAATGTTTTCTATTTTATTTCGACTTTGTTGCAAAATAGCAAGGAAAATAAAAAAAAAATCAATGTTTTCAGTGATTTTTAAGTATTGTAATTTTTTTTATTAACGTTCCCGATCTATTTGAGAGGTAGGATAAGTCAATTATTATTTATGAAGGTATTATCTATTTCTACAAAAATCCGAATGCCACCTCTTACATCCACCTCAAAACAGATCCGCCCTGGTCTAATAGTTTATAAAAACTTTAATAAATACCAAACGAAAGTATCGTATTAGTAGTCGACGTATGTATTAACCCAAAATATTATTAAGTTTCATAAATGTATTGTTAAAAAAACTCTGATAAATACAAATTACCATTTCGCAGTTGAAGTACGTATTGTTTCGCAAAATATTATTATTTTTTTTATATAAAAGATAAGAAATAGGTCAAAAATAAAGGGTAATTCATTTAGAGGCACTTTTTTCAACAAGAAAAAACAATAAAAAAAATTTTATTTGAAAATATTTATTATCATACAAAAGAACCGTTCTTTATAATTACTTCTTAATTTCCTTATTTTAGACTTTGGACTTTGGGTAGCCCCAAAAGAAAGAGCCCCAATTCACTGGTCCAAAGCATGAAATATTTGTTCACCGAATCGTTCTCGCAGTAAAGCCATGCTTTCACAGGCTGTATGGCAAGTGGCGCCATCCTGTTGAAACCAAATGTCGCCGAGACCACGAGCTTCAATTTCAGGTATCAAATAGTCCGTTATCATGGCACGATAACGGTCTCCATTCACAGTAACATTCTGGCCGGCCTCTGTTTTAAAGAAATATGGACCAACGATTTCACCAGCCCATAAACCACACCAACAGTTGTTTTTTAGGGTATAATGGCAACTCTTAAACCTCTTTGGGTCGTTCGTCACCCCAAATAGGGGCATTTTGTTTATTAACGTACCCATTAAGACAAAAATGGGCCTCATCTGAAAACAAAATTTTTCTCGAAAACAGTGGATCTTCTGAAAGCTTATTAAGAGCCCATCGACTGAAACGGTGACGACTCGGAAGGTCGGTGGCCTTCAGCTCTTGCACTAATTGAATTTTTTATGCTTTTAAACCAAGATGCAAGATCCAAGAAGTTGTTGCATATGACAAGCCAAGCTGTTGAGAACGGCGACGAATCAATTCTTCATTATTTTCGAGTACACTATCCGTGGCCACCGTTATATTTTCTTCAGTACGTGCTGAATGTGGTCTATTTGGTCGCGTGTTATCCAATAATGAAAACTGTTTTTCAAACTTACAAATTGTAAGGCAAATTGTACGTTCGATAGGCCGATTATGTGGACCATAAATTGCTCTAAGCGCACAAAACATATTCCTCACAGAAATCCCATTTTCAAAATACAACTTAATAATTTCTAGACGCTGTGCCGGGCTAAGCCTTTCCATCATGAAATGTCAAACAATGCTGAACAAAAGCGAAATGTCAGTTTAACAGTATTCATGTACGATCTCCAATCAAATCCCCACCAAAAAAGTACCTCTAAATGAATCACCCTTTACATGTAAATATTACAATTATTAATTTTAGCGTTGATTGAATAACCCAATTTTAGTTCAGAAGCCAGGGCTGTTTCGTGGCCGATCAAAGTCCACGGAGTGTGGGTATTCTTATGTATTTTGACCCACTAAAGTCAAATTTAAAACTTGCTTTTGCATCGGAAGTGTCGGCAATTGGTTTTAAACAATTTAATGGTGTTTTAATTATTTCAATGATTATAATTCGTAAACTAACAAATATAAATCATTTTTTACAAAATACAATTTGTTTCTTAAAAAAACCTATAAAATTATGTTTGGTAATCCTTGATCCAATACCAAGATTTGGGGATATTGCAGAATTAATGCAAAAACATTGCAACATTACGGCATTTAGGCCATTTTTCAACAATAACTTTATAATAGGAATAACTAGCACCTTTAAAACCTTAATTATAATCAAAATAATATTTATAAATAAAATTATAACAATTATAAATGGATATTTTTATTAAAAAAAGGCATATAATTTGTTTATAAGATTTTTTAGTTACTAAAACTTAACTAACTTAAGTTAGTAGTAACAGTTAATACGGAAATAAAATGGAGTTCTGAATCCTTCAGTGAAATACCTGTCCAGTGATGTGCCACACATGGTATATTCCCTATTTAAAAATAAAGATTTGTGGTAGGTACTGGAAGGAAGAAGGTTGATAAATGACAGATATGTATATCGTTAAAAGAAATCTAATGAATAATGCCAAACATCACGGTGGACTCTTCTAAGTGGCCAATCCCGTATACAGGGTTAATAATAGTTTGTACATTATCTATACAAGTAACAGAGAATAAATAATCAACAAGTTCACTGGATTAAATTAATGTAAATTTTATTTTTCTAATTACCATACAAAAGACAACAGACTTTAATGGTACTAACAAACATAAATTCTAAGCAAATAATTAGAGTTTTAAATATTGATTTCCTTTTACTTCTTACCAAAAACTCATAATATATCTAAGTACTTATATTACAATATATTTTTCATTTGTTCACGTTATAGTCGTACGCTTCATACGTATCTTAACCAAATGTACGTGTTTTACACAGTTTTAAAAACAAACGAAAAACATAAAAATGTAATATCTTGGACAAGGATGTTGTTTAACTGTTTTCCCAAAATAGAGATAGATAAGTATCTTTTAATATAGAATAATAATACGATAGATGAGTTATAGCCTAAAGTTGCTTACTGATTACTGATTAGTTGCCATATTTTGAATTAACTTAAACAGCAAATCATCTGCTAAAATACGAAAGAAATAATAAAATAAAATATTAAAAAGTTAAGTTTGCAACTTTTATTTGGTATATTATATTTTCGGAAGAAGTTATTGATTTATTTAGGTTTACCATAATGTGCAAAACATTGCTCCACTTGTAAATAACCTCCTACTCTTATCTTTACATCATTGGTCCATCTGATGAGTGCTCGTTCTAGTTTTCTTTTATCACAACTAAACGTCCATTCTATAATATAAGTTTATTCCATATAGTTCACGGCTCATATTGTTTCTTTTGCTCAATTTCATCATCGTGTCTTCGATCAATTCTTCACCATTATAAAGGTGTCTCCGCACGCAAAGGAAAATCCGAGGGCATGCCTCGAGTCGCAAGGCCTCAAGGAAAACTTATATGCATGTATGGAACTCAGAACTACTCCTGCAGGTCTCATGCCCGGAAGCCGGAAATTACAATACCAAAATCTTATTAGTCTTGCGCAAATAATTATTGTGAAAATCTTTCGAAATGAACCTCAGTTTTCTTAATAAATATACATGGGAGTAAACTTTCCTTTTCTGTAACCAGTCTTTAGTCTCCAAATTTCGGTTAATTTTTTTCATTTAAGATTTATTAACTTAACTTTAAGATTTATTATCTTAACATTTATTTGTTTGGAATATGATCTCATGAACTTACAACCAACACTCCTCGTTTTATGGATCGTTACGTCACTATAAGCTCTGTTACGGATCTTTTTATCGGCCTCAAAGTCCTTCTTTCCTTCAAAAGCCTTTATATCTAGCTACCTTTCTAGGCGTTTATCTTCAGCTTTTTTAAATCAAACTTGGACATTAAAATATATATTTAGAAGTATCGAGTAATAGAAATACATATTTGGCATTGTAAAGACAAATGATAATTATTAGTGTATACATTTTTTTACTGTCATATTCTTTTTTGTATTTTTACTTTTTTTTATCTTTTTGTTTTATATCTATAACCAATTCTGCTTGTTCATTGGCAGATTGATATCTCTTTCTAAGATTGTATAACTCCAACTTTTGCATGGTCGGCCAATATTTCTTCTTCTACCGTTTGGATCTATAGCTTCTTCTTCTTCTTCTTCTTCTTCACGTGCCACATCAGACGTTGGCAATCACCATTGCGAAGGCGTCTGGATATTTGTCGCATGAAATTATTTTTTTTTGCTAATTTTGTCTTTCTTTTAATTCTTCTTCATTTGATTTAATAAGTCAACCTTGTTTCATTAATTTCAAGATATTTTCTGTCATCCATTTACTTTTCTTGATTAAGTTACTTCTATAATCCTTGTTTGTGCGGATTTGGTTAACTTGGTTTTTAAATTCCTTCCATATTCCATTCCACATTTCTTTTGGATTTTCTAGTTGTTCTCGAATGTTCTTTACTCTATTGATTTGTCGCTGGATTCGTTTTGATCTTACTTTAATATCTGCCACAAGGGGTTGGTGATTAGATCCAATAGTTCGTAGAAGTTTTTTATTGAATTGACATCTCGGTTGTTCTGAGGTGCATAGATTGCTATTACATTAAAATGTTTGCTAGTTTAATTTTTACGCTCTTCTTTCAGAGATATATTTGTGTTGTTTTAATTGCTGCATACATTTTCTATCTACTATCAGGACGACTCCTTCTTTCGTTCTGGTTTCCTTCGCAACAGCGTTGTATGTGTGTGTGTGTGGTTGAAAATATGACTGCGGATCATTATATCATCAACAGCATCGTAGATGATCAAGAAATTATCTAGTATACTATGGCCCTTTCCTTTTTCCTTTGTCTCATGTAGTGCACATATATCTATATTTTTCTCTGTCAGTTGTTTAGTACTTTTTGTTCTTTCGTGTTTAAGCATTTTACATTCCAAGTAAAGATTCGGAACAGGTTTCTCACTTTCTGTGTCTAAATTTCTACTAAATTTGATAGCAATTTCATGTGTTCTATATTTCGCTTTAGAATGGCTGGATGATTGCTTCAATGATGTTTTCTGTGTATATGATGTCTTGTTTGGCCAGTAAAAATAAGTCGGACATCATTGCCTATGTCGAAGTAAAAGCCTTTATATACTTGAAGGTGTTCTTAGATTCGAGGAATGTATTCTTCTTAGAATATTAATAAAACTCTCCGCTGGTATGTTACCAAATACTTCGTAAGGCTTAGGGTGCGTTCACTACGGAGACCATCGCATCGTATCCTCGCCTAGATCATAGCACTGACAGTGAACGGTGGCATTTAAAATAAAATGCATTTATTTTACCTGGCGATCGATACGATGGTCGGAGCGAGGGTTGGTGGTCGGCGCTTCATAGTGTCGATCGTAGAGTACTAGGGTCGAAGGTCGAAAAATTACTAAGCTTGAATACTATGGTCCAAGTTTATGGTCCGATGCCTGGCTCGAGGCTGGGCGCTGCGCTTTGACAGTGAACGCTGGTATTTTTAAAATAATGCAATTATTTTACCTGGCGATTATAATATGATACCATCCTATGGTCCGAGCGAGGGTCAGCGCCTCATTATGAGCGCACACTTAGACTAGTATGTGTGAATTTGTTAATGGTTTTTGTTTTTTTTATGTCGATATACTTTTCTTATCTTTTCATTACTAAGAAGTAGATTGTTTGCTTCTATTGTAAACTGTTGAATTCATTACTGCCTTTTTGAAGCATCCTCAAAGAAAAAATAAATATTCGCTGAGTGATAGGGTAATATGGGAAGAGGTTTTGATAATTTTGTTTATTGAAGTAATATTCTATCTTATTCCAGTATGTTCCTCATCCAATGTGATATTATCTGTCCCTATGCTTTAGATAATTTTCTGATTTTCTATGTAATTCTGGTATTTCCAATTTGCAAAATTTTGTAGCCATAAAATCCTCATGAACATATACCAACATATGTAAGATGGTATCCAGAAAATATCCAATTCTTTGGTCATGTTTTGTATTCCCCTAATATATCATAATACGAGATGATGAAGTTACATTTTTAATATAACTAGAAAGAATCGACATTTCAAATTACTGACATTGCCATATCTTCATTAACTATTTGCTCATCTCTTTAGAAATCGTAAAAAATTGTTTTGATCTTGGATATTTTTTATGCATATATAAAAGCAAATTGACTGGAAGTATATTTTTCTCTGATCTCATCGAAGGGTTGACGTTATCAAGGGGTGGTATTTTTGGAGAAATTAGCTAGATATGAATTACATTATTTTATAGTTTTAGGAAGTTTTAAGCAGCTCCTTCTTTTTCGAAATGACGGACGCACATTTTCAATAAATGCAGTGTGGAAACGTCTAAAAATGTCTTAGGGATAGGTAGGATTGCTTGTTTTAGCTAAAAATTTGGTTTCATACTGTAGATATAGATATAGATGTAATCTTCGTGAGTAGATAAACATTAATTGTTTAAATGACGAGTTTTTGGCGTAGTTGTACACAATTGAACCATAATCTAATTGACTTCGAATTAAGAATTTGTAAATGTTTATCAATTGTGCTGTGCCTGCACCCAGTTTTGGTTCAAGAATACTTAAAAATTATTCATGGTTTCCATACAAAACTTTAAGTTGTTGGATACGCGTATTTCAAATAAGCTAATCAACGGTCATTTTTAAATATTATCTTTTGATTGAATAATGTTAATTGTGGGATATTCGATATAGTTTGTTTTTGCAAAGAATCACACGACTTTAGATTTACAAGTGGAGAATTTAAGTCATATTTAATTTTGTTTAGACATATTTAAAAAAATCTTTATACAACCATCCAGTAAAATACAATATTTTTAATTATTTTTATTTAGTATGATAGACGCAACTCAGTAATAATTTATTTATTGGACCCATTATCTTATAAATTAAAAATATACCTCTCCCTTCCTTGAGAAAACAGTTAGTTCTTGTTGTTGTTCTTTACATTGTTATGACCCATTTCTTTTTTAAAGCTGCTACTGGGCGCTAAGACTGGACTATCGAACAAGTAGTCATTTGTCATGCAATATTTAATAAAAAAGTCACCGTCGTCAAAAATATAATATTAAGATTTCGTATATTTTTATTTTATTTTAAAATCAGAAGTCGATGGAATAATTCGACTGTTAAAGCTTTTTGAGCTTCCAGTCTTGTGCGTACTTATTCTGTTCCCATACATTTCAATATTGATTTACTGTTCACCAAATATAGAAGACTTCAGTTAAAACCTACTTTAAGATATTACACTTCCTCTATAGTTTTCGTACAAATAATGGTTGAACGTGATAGTATATATTCCAAAGTTCATTTAAATGATAAACTAATTATAAAATAGTGGATCTAGAAAATTGGACCATTTCCTAAAGTTTGCAAAGTTATTTTTGCTTGAGAATAAGGACAATATCACAAATATTTAGCTTTAAAAATTTCAAGAAGTTTTACTAAACAGTTATTAAAAAATTGTAATGAATTTTCCCAGAAAACTTTTAGCTACAACGTTTTATGCGTAAACTATTAGGTCTACATGAATTCTCAAAGCACCAAATTAAAGGGAAAGGTGTATTTTATCAAATTGTATTATTTAACGAATAAAAAAATATGTTAATTATTGTAAAATAGGTTTACAAAACTATTATCATTTAAAATAACTCAGATGCATCAACATATAGGACGTTAATTTTTTATTCGAAATATTTTATTTCCTTATCATTTTTTCATCATATATATCATTTTTAATCATACATATCATTTTTACACGAATTAAAAAAAATACAATGTCCTAGAACCGTTAGAACCTGTGGTAGCCCTATTTTTATTTCTCTTCTTCTTCTTCTTCCTACTTTATAAATAGGCAAAATGCCTGTTTTACTTCGTTTTTTAGCCTCAATTGACGTTGTCTGACCATCTTTTCCTCGGTCGTCCCAATGATCTTCTTCCATTTGGCGATTTGTCTCTTGCTATTCGTACTATTCTATTTTCTGTCATTCTTTCGATGTGTTGATTCCATTCCACTTTTTTCTTTTAGTCCACGCGTTTATTTCCTCTATACCACATCTCGCTCGTATTTCCTCACTCTACTCTACTCTGTCTCTTAGAGTTTGGTTTGTTATTTTTCGTAAGACTTTCATTTCTGTTGTTTCCAGTAGTCTTTGTGTTTTCGCCGTATCTGCTCTTGTTTCCGCTGTGTACGTCATTATCGGTCTTATTGTTGATTTATATATCTTGGTTTTCGTTTCCGTTGTGAGGTATTTGTTTCTCCAGATTGTGTTGTTGAGACATCCTGCTGCTCTGTTTGCCATGTTCACTTGTTTTTGTACTTCTTCTTCCACTTTTCCGTAGCTTGACAGTTTTATTCCCAAGTATTCAGTTTCCATCACTTGTTCTATTATTTTGTTATTTACGACTAGTTTACATCTTCTCGGTTCCGCTGATATCACTATCGCTTTAGTTTTCTCTGTTGAGATCTCCATATTGTATATGAGCGCCATATCTTCGAATTCTTTAATTAATGTTTGTAGGTCATCTTCATTTTCGGCTGTTATTATGGCGTCGTCGGCGTAGCATATTATCCTTATTTCCTTTTCTCCCATTCTATATCCTCTTCTTTTTTTTAACTTTCTTTATGATTTCATCCATTATCAGATTAAATATTAATGGGCTCAGCGAATCTCCTTGTCTAATGCCAGTTTCATATTTGATAGGTTGCGATAGTTTTCCTTTACATCTTACCATAGCTATGTTATTTATATATATATATATATATATATATATATATATATATATATATATATATATATATATATTCTCAATGGTTTTTACTAAATCCAGTGATATTCCCTTTTCATATAATAAATGTATAGCGTCCCGAATTCTCACTCTATCAAACTTAACCTATTTTTATTTCTTGATTTTACTATTTCAAAAACTGAATTCATAAATTAAAATCTATAAAAGTAGCAATATCTTCGGTTCTAATCAACGAAAATTTTTTTTTTTTTAATTTGGGGTACCTCGTTTCATAGATTATAAAAATTTAATTATGTTTTTTATTTTTTAATTTCCGATACATCGTGATAGACGGGTAATTTTTTTAAACGATTTAAAATAAATATTTATTATGCAAAATTTTACTTTTTTCTTATTATTAGTAGTAGAAAAGGTTATGAAATGATTGGTAACTTAAATATTTATATATTATAGATATAAATAATATCTTTTAAAAATTATTAAAAAAAAATTAATTTTTTATTTAAAAATCAAATCTATACGTGGTAATCTTCTTGAATTATACTTATTATTTTTACAGTTACTTTTCTTGAGTGAAAAACATTACAAATATATTTTAAACAAATTAATTGTTAAAAACTCTGTCTAATTATAAATAAAAATAGTAAAATGAAGTATGTAAATTGTACCTAAAAAGTTAATTATATATACATATTAAACCATAATTTTTATTTATAATTATACAAAGTTTATAACAATCAATTTGTGTAAAATATATTTGTAATGATTTTGAGAAAAAGTAATTGTTAAAAAAAAGCATAATTCAAAAAAAAAATTAATACCTACAGATATGATTTTCGAATAAAACATTAATTTTTTGTAAAATTTATTGTTAAAAGATATTATTTATAACTATAATATATAAATATTTAAGTTGCTTATTATTTCATATCTTTTTCTATTAATAATAATAAAAAAGAGTTAAATGTTTAAAAATAAAGATTTTAAATTGTTTAAACAACTTACCCGGTTAAATAAACAATTCACAAATTAAGTGTTTTCATGATTTATGCCACAAACGACCATAAACTAATCAAGAAACATCAGTTTTTGTGAATTAGAACCGGAGATATTGCGACTTTTATAAATTTGAATTTGTGAATTCAGTTTTTGAAATAACAAAATCGCTTCGCTTTTAAACCTTTTATCTTCAGAATTCAGGTAGACCCAATAGTTTACGCATAATAACGTTGTAGATAAAAGTTTTTTTGGGGATAAACAATTTCAATTTTACAATAACTATTAAGTGAAACTTCTGAAAATTTTTGGGACATTGTCCTTATTCTCACACAAAATCAAAAGTTTTTTGCGCATTTTTAGAAAAGTTATTAATAATTTTCTAAAAATCGACTGTTAAAGCTATTTTTGCAATAATTAATCAAAAAATTAACAGAAATGACTTTACAAACACTAATTTTCAAGGATTTTCTATGCTTTTACAGTGAAATTGTGTCATTTTTTGCATATAATCTACCAGTTTTCATATTTAGTATTTAAAATTAAATAGCGATCTGACATTGTTTATATATTGTTAGTAAGTAAAAAATGACGTGTTTAATCTTCTGCATTTTTTGTTTATTACATATTGTGACCAAAAAATATCACCAAATTTATCAAAAGCAATTGTTCGATACCTGTATCAACGAGTGTCATGGGAAAATCGTCAGTTCCCGGTCTAAAAAGAACAATTTTAAATAGATCAAACTTCTTTTATGTGAACGACATATAAAAATTCTGATTCGTATTAAATATACGAAATAAATACTTATGGTGATTTGATCTCCTTTGTATCTTTGTCGAAACCAATATTACTGTTATGCAAATCACTTTTACCACCGCAATGATAATTTTTAAGATAGTTAAGATAGGCATAAAAATAATGTTGTTAGTTCACCTTCTGCATTTGATTTAAAGACATTTTTACACAAGTTTTAAATTAAGCCATAATGGAAACAATAGAAAAAAGTATTAAACATCATAAGAAAAATATGGGTGGTCACATGTATAAAATATACATTAAAAATTCAAATTGACATTAAAAATTTATTATAACAATACATTCCTTGCTGGAACGGTATGATTTTTTTTAATTTGTCAACTACATTATCTTTATCTATAACTGTAGCAAGTTCTTGTTCAACAAAAGGCACCATTAGATGTTCCAAACGGTCTTGCAGCATTGTCGATTCAAGTTTCGATTTTATTATACTCACCAATATTATGTACTTAAAATGTTCACAGATTATTTGTTTCTAGAAGTGAACGATCCCAATTTTTGCGCCCCTCGAAAGTTAGTGTTGGTTCCACGGTACCAGCGGCACCCGCTCTGGCCACGCCTACGATCTTACCATGAAATGAGCTTTTGTAGATTATAATAAGGCATTTGACGCCGAATATACCCGTGTGCTGTGTTGACAGCTTTGAAAGAATGGACTACCTAAGTCTGTCGTCACAATGGGCGGGGTTTTTAAAAATCTTTCCAAACATTTCTAATTTGTGGTATTTGTCCCATAAGAAGTTGAAAATATTGTTTTTTTTAATTGTTTGAAAAATTTTGGACTTTTGGTTATGAACATTCATTCTGTGCGATTGGTATTATTTACTTACTTACTTACTCCGTGGCGTTACAAACCTTCGTGGATTTTAGCCGACTCGACAACATGCCTCCATTGTTTTCTGTCTTGAGCAATCTCCATCCAATTCTCCACGCCCATAGTGCTTAGGTCTCCTGATATATTATCTCGCCACCGGAGACGAGGGCATCCGAGTGGTTTCCTTCCAGTTGGGACTTCCTCCCACACCAGTCTTACTGTTCGTTCGTCAGAATGTCTTCTGAGGTGTCCTGCCCATTGGAGTCTTCTGGACTTTATTTTTTTTATGATGTTGGCGTCTGGGTAAAGTTCTTCGAGCTCTTTGTTACTTCTTATCCTATATTGTCCTGATGCTTTATCCAGCACAGGGCCAAAGATCTTCCTTAGGATTTTTCTTTCCCAAACACATAGGCTCTCTTCGTTTGCCTTTGTTATCGTCCACGTTTCGCTTCCATACATCACAACGGGTCGTATGATTGTTTTATAGACCTGTATCTTCGTACATATTGTTAGTTGTTTCGAGTTTATAAGATTTTGGAGGGCAAAAAGACATGTGTTGCCGACCTGGATCCTGTTGTGTATTTCTTGTGATCCGTTATTGTCTTCAGTTATTGTTGTTCCAAGATACTTGAATTCTCTAACGCGCTCAAAGTTAAAGTCATCGATGGTGATGTTCTGACCGATTCTGCCTCTGCTTTGGTTATTGCGGCTCATGTACATATATTTCGTCTTGTTTTCTTTGATTTGGAGTCCCATCTTCTCTGCTTCCTTCTCGAACGTCACGAAAGTCTCCTTCATCCTTAATCGTGTGTTTCCTATTAGATCGATATCGTCTGCAAATGCCACTAGTAAGTTTGGTCCTTCTCGATGAAATACTGTATTCGGTTTTCCGATTCTTGCACTTCTGATTATGTGTTCCAGAGCTAAGTTGAAGAGTTGTTGTGGTGAAAGTGCATCTTCCTGTTTTAGTCCATTGTTTATTGCAAATGTCTCCGAGTATTGTTGTCCAACTCTCACCTTACATCGTAACCGTTCCATACACATCCGTATCAACCTGACTAGTTTTTTTGGAAAACCAAGTTCCTGCATCGCTGTCCACAGTCTGGCCCTGCATACTCTATCAAATGCTTGTTTAAAATCTATGAACATCTGATGAAGCTCAAACTCCCAGCATTTTTCCATTATCTGTTTTATTGGTGATTGGTATTATTTGTTGTAGGTGAATTTGTGAGGCAAGAATATCAAAGTATTAAGATATTTATTATAAATGTTTATATTTTAGGGTTATATTTTTATTTGATTAAAACATAATTATTTTGTTACTATATTTGAAGGTATTTTGTTGTTGTTTTTATCAGGGATATTGCAAAATAAATCAATAAATTATTGAGTTTATTTACGAAATTGAAAAATATTTGAATTAATGTTTTATTCTTTTTTCGTTGCCAGTGATTTTATCCTGTAAAAGACTAAACATATTCGTTTTCTCGTAGTTTAAGTTGAAATATAACATTCTGTGAAAACCTTTCTATCAAATTGCCATAATAAAAAAAATGTTTTTTGAATGTTCTAATAGTTTTTGAGTTTATTTTTTAGATCTGGGCATATAATAGCTAGTAAACATGTGTTGAAGATATGCAGTATTATTGAATTTTTCAGCAATGACAACAAAACTACTATCAACTATTTAAACTAGGAGAAAACGAAAATATTTATTCTTTTAGGGGATAAAATCACTAGCACTTAAAAAAGATTAAAACATTAATTTAGATATTTTTTAACTTCCTAAATAAATTCAATGATTTATTAATTAATTTTGAAATAACCCCGATAAAACAAAAAAATACCTTGAAATACAGTAAAAAATAATTTAAAGTTTTAATCAAACAATAACATAACCTTAAAATATGAACAATCATAGTAAATATCTTTGATATTCTTACCTCACAAATTCACGAACAACAAATAATACCAATCTCACAGAATGAATGTTCATAACCAAAGGTCCTTATTTATTCTTCAAACAATTAAAAAAAAACAATATTTCCAACTTTTTATGGGACAGATACACACAAGTTATAAATGTTTGAAAAGGTTTTTAAAAGCCCCGCCAATTGTGACGTCATAGCTTAAGTAGTCCATGTAGGATCACGAGTACATGAAGCACAATCAAATTCCAATTATAGTAGAAGGGCATAAAGAAGAAAAAGAAAACGACCTCGACGTACTGTGAACAAAAAAAAAAAGAAATAAAAACATATACGTACCTATATCTCCACTGTTTCACTTTTTGTATTGTTTGTTTTATTTTAACTTTTTTTGTGTGTGTTTTGTCTGTATAAATAATTTCCTTATATATTGTTCATATTGTATCTCAATACATATTCAATTATACATCAAAATTTAAAAAACATAGATATACTTGTTAAAATCTACAAATAATAATAGACTATGACACGTTCAAACCTAATCATTGCTAAAACGAAAGTTATTCCTATATTTGATGAACTTTATTGTACATAATCAATCTTCCCTTTTATAGGTTTATAAACGTTCACACACTCATATTATATTTTCAGACGACATTGCGTAAAAAACGAATATTTATTTAATTAACTAATTTAATTATTGTTATAAATTTTTAAGAGGCCACTATAAAACTTTTCTCAAATATTTAAATTTGTTAATGTAGCTGGGGTAAGTGTATCGAACGTATAAAATCTTATATGTAACTAATATTAAAATATTCCTATGACAAATAGAATTTTTTAAAAAGTTGAGCTTATGTTCATTTCATGGTGAAATAAATCTTGTGTTTATCTCATTTAAGGTCCCTTCAAAAGTATATAAAATGATTATTAATATTATACTACAAATACTTTTACTCACAATTGTTAATAGTATATTACTTTATGAGGCGGAGAAGCATGACTTTTCTTGACGCACCCGATATTACGCGCCGAACGAAGTGAGGTGCGTAATAGAGGGCAAGTCAAGAAAAGTCGCTTCTTTGCCGAATAAAGTATACTATTTTTTCTTCAAACGTAGCAATTTTCAACCATAAATAGTACAATTCATACGCTATTTTAACTCGAAATTAACTGTGACAACTATCAAAGTCGTCTAGATGTTAGAAATTAAAATAATTAAGTCGTCGGTGGGATTTGCGTCTCCCTGGTTACAGTTGTTTGACAGTTGTTTACAATTATTAAAGACAGCTTATTGTTGTTGCAACCGCAAGCGCAAATTTAGTGCGAAAATGGAAAACCTAAACGAAATTGAGTCCGCGGCTAATGATGCAGTAGCACGTTTGGGGCCCTCCAAGTCCGATAAGAACGATAATGCTCAAAAAATTTTAAACCCTCATGATTCGCCAACATCGGGAATGATTGCTGAAAGTTGTTCTCGACCATCAGTATCATCAACAATTACCAATGCGTATCAAGAGTCGGGAACATTTTTACACGGTTTCAATTTTGAAAATGCCTCATTAACTAATTGTACTTTTAATATTACTATAAATAAAAATGATGTTTAATTGTTGTTAATGACATTTGTATTGTTGCTTTGTGACATGTTTCATATTGTTGCCATGACAACATTTTTCCCTCCGCCGTAAAGAAATGGGAAAAAAAACTGCTGCCGGCGGAGACATCAAACTTTGATAGGATCAAGTTAGATAAGTAATGTCATCATTATTTGACGTTTGAAGAAAAAATATTTTATTGAGTAGACTAACACGAATCAGCCGTTTTCAAAGTTACGACAATACAACAATATGAAAATAAAAACATCGTTTTATAAATTTTCAGGAAATGCAGTTATTTCCTAGTTTCAGATTTGTTGATTTGTACATAACGTGTTCGTATACAAAAAGCATTTTACAGGTCGTTTTAAATTTTTATTCTATACTCCAGTCGTCAGAGACGAAAATGCCATTCAACTTATAAAAATTATACGAACAAACTGAATTTGCCGAGAATGTGAATTTTAGGACGCGATTCAAAAAGTTTACCACTTTTACTCTCGGACTTTCCCCTAAAACCCTCCACGTAGAGGGGGTAAACCGGAAAAAATCGATTTATTTACCGTTCTCTCAGATACAACGATTGAAAGAATGCAGATTTCGTATGCAATTTTTGTATTTTGCCGCAAATAAACTATTTTTTATAAAGGTGTTAAATAAATAACCGTGGCGCGATTTTTGCCATTTTTTATGATTCTCATGAGATCAATACAATGTATCCCGTTTATTCAGTGTCCACTAAGGAGTTTCTATAACTAGAACCCAATCTTGAAAACCTATAGCATGAAATTTTAGACTGGTCTCCAACAATGGAAATTTCACTACAGCTGGTCAGTGAAAGTAATAAACTTGATTGATCTCACGAGAATCGTAAAAAGTGGCAAAAATCGCGCAAAGTTTATTTATTAAACAGTTTTATAGAAAATAATTTAGCATAATACAAAAATTGTGTACGAAAGCAGCACTCTCCACCGTTAAAACGCATTTTGATTTTTGTCGACAGGACACCCTGATAAAAAGATATCGATTTTTACCGTCTAGTTGATAAAATTTTTATTGAACATTGATTTCGTGCGCGGAACTTTCAAAATCGAAGGTCGCTTCAAGCGTTGTTTCTGAGAGGACGGTTCATTCTACGCAAAAAGTGTTAATAAACATTTTTGTTCAAAATTATCTCAGCTACATTTTTTTATTAAAAACATTTCTACGGCGAACAGATTTAGTGGGAAGCCCGGGGGTTAAAGTGGTAAACTTTCTTGCATCTTTTTTAAAGTCCCAAAATTGATATTCTCGGGAAAATTCAGCTTGTTCGTATGATTTTTAGGAGTCAAATCTCTGAGGACTGGACTATGAGTTATCTGAATTACTTCTATTTTTTGAATTGCAACCGATTTTTGCTGCTCGAGTAAACGTTTCTTATTAATTGCAAAATCTTTAAAGTCCTCTTTGAACCATCCACTTAAGCTTAATTTTAGTTTTTGTTTTATTACTGTCACTGTACACAAAACATTAAAACAAAAAAAAATATTCTTTATAAAAAGTTGTGCTTGATCTAAAACTTAAAATGCAACCATTAGATATCAATTCTGTTAATCCATATACGAGGTTTGTCAAAAAATATTAATTTCGCTCAGGAGTAAAGTACCTTTATATTACACAATATCGAAAATTGTTATTATTTGCTGTTTGGAATTAGAAACTATGTTTTAATATGCAATTATATCCTTTTAATTAAAACAAAAATTGCAATGTTTTCCCATATTACCGATACCCAACAAAATTTTTATTTATTACAAATATGATAACTCTTTTATTATTAATTTTACCAAAAAATGTTATTCTTCATAAAAAGCTCTGCATGGTATAAAACCTAATGGAATTATCAGATAATACATTTTTTCCATCTCATTTGTGGCCTTCCTCTTTGAGATGGCCAAATGAGATGGTCAGATGACTTGAAGAAACACGCAGGCCCGAAGTGGATACAAACTGCCTACAATAGAGAGACGTGGAAGAAGGAAGAGGAGGCCTAGGTCCAAAATTGGACCTAGGCCTCCAAAATTGGACAGCAAGGGCTGTATAGATAGATATATAGACATTGTTTCAATCTTATACGAGGTACGTCAAAAAACATTAATTTTGAAAATAAAAAAAATTAATTAAAAGGATATAATTGGACATTGAAAAATGGTTTTGAATTCTGATACTTTTATTATAGCAATTTTCAATATTGTGAAAAATAAACATACTTTATTCTTGAGCGAAATTCATATTTTTTGAGATACCTCGTATAAAATTGATAAAATTTAATATCTGATAGTTGCATATTAGGTTTTAGACTATGCAAAGCTTTTTATGAAGAATAACCTTCTTTCGTAAAATTAATAATAAAAGAATTATCATATTTGTAATAAACAAAAATAATGGGTATTGGTAATTTTAGAAAATTTTTTTTTCAATTAGAAGGATGTAATTGCATATTAAAACACAGTTTTTAATTCTAAACAACTTTTCATAATAATAATTGTCGATATTGTGAAATATACAGGTAGGTACTTTACTCCTGAGCGAAATTCATATTTTTTTACAAACCTGTATACGACTTAAAAAAAAATTGATATCTTATGGTTGTGTTTAAGTTTTAGATTATGCAGGACTTTTTATAGAGAATAACTTTTTTTCATAAAACTTGACAAATGATGCCGACTTAAATGGACACACTGTATATAAGTATATAAAAGAGTTTTCGTAACAATAATGTTGCAGATTACTAAAAACAATGAAACAAAAGCTAAGAAATATTCCCAGAATAAAATTTACTGAATTAATTTATGCGGAACCTGTAAAAGTTTTCATCAAACAAACAAGGCGATTCTTAATAAATGTTTATTAGAGCGTAAGAGAGGATTTCAACTCAAAGAACAGCTTTAAACTTATTAAGTTACAGGAACTTGGTAAATTAAAAAAAAACGCACACAATTGTAACTAATTTGAACTAAATAATACATCCCTTCTAAATATATACTGCAAAAATTCAAATAAATAAATAAATAAATAAATAAATAAATAATAGCTTTATTACCCAACAGTTTCCCATTTCTAGGGTAAAAATTTAAGATACATACAAATAACACATATAACATACTAAAACTCAAAAGGTTTGGATTGGTTGATTTCCAAATTAATCTTAGTGTATATAAAAGTTTCGGAACTTGAGTGGTACATCTTCATGTTACAATCTTCGATTTTTCAGTTTTTTTTTAAATTTTTATTATGCAATTTGCAATATAGTGAAATTTTGCAATGGATTGTATATTTTATTATGTTTTATTCTGTGATATTGACGATTTATGTAATTTTAGTAAATTTTAATTGTTATTGTTAATATTATTTTTTTTTTAACTTTTATAAGCTTTGTCCATAAAATTGTACAATTTTCAGTGACAATAAAGCATATTTCTATTCTATTCTAAATGAGGGATTTTTTAAAATCACATATCTCATTTAAAAGCTTATGAAATATTGATCTTAAAGTAACATTTTGGTTCCCAAAATTGATAGAGTGTTAGTTATGGGAGAAGGAGTTTTAATACTTAACTTGAAACAAATTAATAAGATTTTGTTCGTTTGATTGAAGATTTTGAAATAGTAAAAGATATTTTAGCTAAAAAATAACTAATACTTTTTTTTTTTAACCTATTCTCTATCCTTCCATTGTTGGATGTAGGTCTCCCCCAGTTCTCTCCATCTTTCCCTATCTTGAGCTGTTCTCTGCCATGTGGGACCTCCTTGTTTCCTGATGTTATCTTTCCACCTCATCTGTGGTCTGCCTCTTAATCTCTTTGCATTGTATGGACGCCACTTTCCGATGGCATTGTTCCATCGTCCGTCTTGGAGACGTTCATTGTGTCCAGCCCATTTCCATTTCAGTTTTGCTGCTTGTTCTATCGCGTTTACTGTCTTTGTTCTGGTTCTGATCCACTGGTTACGTTTTGTATCTTTAAGTGATATACCCAACATTTGTCTCTCCATCGCTCTTTGTGCCTTCCTTATCCTATCCAAATTGGCCTGTGTAAATGTCCATGTATGTGCTCCGTAGGTGAGCACCGGTATTATACAGGAGTTGTATACCTTGCTTCGTAAGTATAGAGGGATTGTTTGATTTTTTAAAACATAAGAAAGTTTGCCGAACGCTGCCCATCCCATTCTTACTCGTCTCGATATTTCGGCTGTTTGATTTTCTCTGTTAGCTCTGATTGCTTGTCCTAGATAGATATACTCATTTACCTGTTCTATTTTTTCTGTTTGTATTTTTATTGGCTTTTGGTCTTCCGTGTTTGTCATTACTTTTGTTTTGTTGAAGTTAATTTTTAGGCCTTTTTGCAATGATTTTTCATGAAGTTCATTCAGCATTAATTCTAGTTCTTGTCGTTCCGAGGAGATCAGGAGTATATCATCCGCATATCTAAGGTGATTTAGGTACTTTCCGTTAATACATATTCCTCTGTTTTCCCAATGTGTTGATTGGGAAAACATTTAAAACTAATACTTTATTAGGTTTTAAATATTATAACTTAATTGCGATTGTAGTAGATAATCATTGAAATTATGTAACAAATTTTTCATCTTCTTTTTCAAGTTAAGCTCCTATCGGAGATTGGAAATCATTCTGGCAATTATAATTTTATTGGTTACGCGCCTGAATAGTTCAATTGAACTGCATCCAAACCATTCACGGAGATTGTGTAGCCACAATTTTTTGAGTACAATCGCACCAGAGATTTTTCGTCTTCCTACGCTTCTTCTGCCTTTGATTTTGCCCTACATTATATTCCTTAATAGTTCGTATTTTTCAGTATTCCAACTTGGGGCAATTGTAAAAGTGCTAAGGAGATTGCTGATTTGTGTAGTAGGCTAGTGAGTCGTGGCCCAAAATTTCAAGACCACAGCAGGCTTGCTTCGAGTTCGAGGAATAGCCAGTCATCACCAGCCATCGTGGTGTAAAATAGAACTGGTATAACAGAACTTTTTAATAAACATTTTAAAAGAGTTTTACATCCATAGACTCTCAATTTATCTGATTATCAATAGACTTTTAATCTATCTAAGTTAGTAATATTCCTAAATTTAGTAAATAGGTTCTCTTTTTTAGTTTAATATTTTTAATTTTGTATGTTTGTTGTTTTGGGATAATTAAACCTGTACTTAATCAACTCATCTCTTATTTTAATCTTACTTAAAACATTAGATAAACTTTTTACCACCTCTTTATAGGTTGTGATATTGAACAAAAGCGTTGGTGAATAATTACAGTCCACAAAGGTCATTGGAACCAATCTATTTATCAAGAAATTGGGCATTTAACCCCAATTTGTCCCAGTGTCCAGGCCTCAACTCCATACAAAAGGGTGGAGAAAATATAGCATCGGAGCATTCTTAACAAGAGCGTTATATTGATATTGAGATTACAGAAAAGTTTTCTTATTCTGTTAAAAGTTGACCGTACAATTTCAATGCAACTTATTTTTTTTGGTTTGATCAGTATTTTTTGTGATCCATGCTTCAAGGTATCTGTACAAAGATATTTGTTCAATTACTGTATTATCTAGTATTAGCTTAACTTTGATGTTTTGTGCTTTTGTAAATACCTTGAACTAGGTTTTCTTTAAATTTATTTTTAGTCCATAATCGTTGCAATATATATTTAGTTGTTGAGTAAGTTGTTGCAGTTCTTCTAGTATTCACTGCTTATAATTATGCCCTCATTGACAGGCTAACGCTAATTCTGAGATGGCATCACTGTTTAAATTAAACAACAACAACAACAACAAATTTCTAGTTACACATATTAGCTCATTATATAAGCTATTTGGTTTATTATGCCTTTTGAATGCTCACTTTCCTAATGTACAATACTCTCCTACACACATTGACATAGAGAGGACATTTCAACAAAAGGAATATCATCTTCCATCATTAAATGGATTCAATCCATGCTCGCTACTAGTAATGTAATTACCTACTTACGAGATCAGTCGACCACTTAAGAGAAGTAGAAAGTTGTCCTCCAGGAGGAATCTTATCACTTTTTATCATCATCAGTGGATCTACAACCCACAGTAGGTCTTGGATCTGTTCTAGGATCTTACATTTCTTGCTATACTTGTCTTGGTTTTCTAATTTTTTACAGTTAACACTCGTAAGTCGTCTTTCACCTGGTCCTTAAATCGTGCTCTGGGCCAGCCTCTCCTCCTTACTCCATACGGTCTTTAGTTATAAATATGTATCAACGGCTACATCTCGTTCATTCTTTCTAAGTGGCCTGGCCTTCGTGCCTGTTTATTTTGATGAACCTACCAATACTAGGTTGATGGCGGTAAAGCCCAAAATCATAGGGCAAGTTCCAACCGTTAGATCTTCGGGTTTTGCTACTTGGTTATTATTTGTCATCTTTTTTTTACTAGTATTAATACTAGTTACTTTTACTAGTTTTACTAGTATTAACATGTAGCCCCATTCTTTTGATGTTGGACTGCCTTTCCGCCTTTCTTCATTCTACGATATCGATGTCATCCGCATACGCTAATATTTGTACACTCCTATTAACAATTCTTTAGTCTAATAAAGATTCTTTAATAGCTTTCTCTAGGACAATATTAGGTACGATAAACTATTTTCATGTCGAAATCCTATCTTTGTCTGGGAAATTCTTGATACTCCGTTCTGCACTCTAACCTTACACTCGATATATACTATACGTTTTGTATAGTGCGTTTCTGTCTACACTGTCATAGACATATCTAAAATCCACAAACAAATGGTGAGCATCAATTTATACTCATATGTTTTTTCCATAGCTTGGCTAGGCTTCTTCCTTCTCACTTCTTATATTTAGTCTCCTTAAAATTTTCTGTTCATCTTTCTAGTATCTGAGCTAGTAATAATCTAGTTTTTTCATGTTTTTGTCTTCCAATCACATCAGTTGCTACCTCTTCCAATATGGTTCTACAGTGCCTCCATTAGTTGTTAACATCTTTAAATATACCACCCACACAGTCCCCTGTGAATAGGGAGATATTGTTCATCCTGTCAGTGATAAATTTTGGAGTTCTCTTAGTTCTTTTAAACGCTCAAAGGAAAATTCTTCTTGATTGTGTTTTTGCTAGTTTCTCTGTGAGTTTGCTCCATCGTTTTAACTTTTTCACTGCTGTTTATTTTGTTCCAGACTATAGATGCAGTTTTTTGCGTGGCAGTGAATCTCCAGTTCCAACCTTAGAAATGTAAAGTAAAGAAGTTTTAGTGAAATCCAGGAGGAAAGAGCCTTTTTCTTTCATACAGCAAGAAGTTTCCTCAAAGCGGCGTCCCATTTTTAATAGCTAGAGGACCTTCTCGTCTCCAGGAGATTCATGTAAGTACCCCTTTATTTCATTTTTGTAGTTGCCCCAATCCAATCCCCTTGTCATTCACTTATCGACGACCCAGTCCTCCAAATAAACCCTGAGAGCCGTTCGCAACAGTTTCGTTTATTTTGCTCCTATCTCTACCCCAATAACTTCTGTCCCCAATTTTCAACCCCCTATAATAATACCCTATGTGGTAGGCAAAATATTCGTTACACAATTAATTTCGAAAATAATTTACATTATGTTTAAGAACACAAGAAATAAAAGACGTTAACAATATATCAAATAGGAGGTCTGCATCCAATAAGTAATAATATCTAAGAAAATATGTACATATCTATTATATGTATTTTTCGACTATGTATATAGTAACTCCTTCTAAGCGGGAGGATTTTTTGAGTATGTTATTATTTAGCACCTTTCTTCCTCCCATGACTCCTCTTGATGCTATGCTCTATTATTATAGAAGAAAATCTGTATTTAGTCATAAAATTATTTATATATTAATTAAATACTATGATTTTTAATAATTAATAATCATAAAAAAATACTCTTAATTATTCTATAAAAAAATCAATCTATTTTTTCCAGCAGATATATATTTCTACCGGAGAAAACGTCTCCGATAATATATTTTCGCAATACAGGATTCTAATCCATGTTTCCAGATGTTCGCATATATTTGGATATTAAATTCCTAGTATTAATCTGTTTCTTGTCTGACATTGTGTAATTAGTCCCGGAGTTCTGTACCGTCAACAAAGCTCGGCTTTTCTTGGAGAATTTGATATCAAGATGATGTTATATTAGCGTATTAATAAACTGAGACATAATTTTCCTACACCATGGAAATGGAAGTTTTACGTATTATTTGTAAATGTTTGTACATCGATTTGTCACATTTTCTAACATTTCTGTAAATGAGTCGTCTACAACAGGGTGTAATAAATTAAGCAATTTATAAAGACTTAGATTAGCACGATATACAAACAGACGAAAAGATATGTTTAAAGTGGGAAAATGAAGAACAATATCGGTCGGTAATTTGATTCTTGATTTTGGAAGTGAAATTTCGCAGCGAAATTGAAGAGCGGTTGGTTGCTGTATACGGTGATTCCTCTCCTTTGATGGTGATTGTCGAAAATTTAATGAGTTTCAACGTAGTCGCATATCGGTTTTTGATGAGCCACGCACAGGTGCCCCGAAAACGGCTACCACGAAGATTAACATGAAAAAATCCACGATCTTGTATTGGCACACCGCCAATTGAAGGTGCCCGACATAGCTGAGACAATAGGCATCCTAAAAGACCACGTGGGTTATATCCGGTATGAAATTATGGGCATTAGAAAGCTGTGGGCACGATGGATGCCGCGTTTGTTCACTACGAACTACAAGTGCAGTGTTTGTCACTTTTTAAGCGCAATCCTAAGGAGTTTGTGCGACGTTTCTTGACTGTCGACGAAACAAGGATCCACTGGTACACATCAGAGACCAAGGAATAGTCAAAATACTGGGGTTCACCCGGCGAACGTGCTTCGAAGAAGAAGGCGAAGACTGACCTATCGACCGTAAAGGTGATGACCACCGTTTTCTGGGATTCACAAGGTGTGGTTTACATGGATTACTGGAAAACGGTCACAGGGCTCTACTATGCTGAATAATTGAGCCGCTTTAACGCGATTGCAGAAAAACGACTCCAGTTAGCGAAACGCATTTCACAAATCAGTCCAATACATCCTGACAATGCGGCCAAAGTAGGAAGGGCAATCATCAATCATTATCCAAGATAATATATATTATCATAAAGAGTTGGAATAGAAATATAAAACTAAATATGTTCAAGCTAGTATATTACACATAAAAACTAAAACTTTTGAAATAAATGTCAGTTCAATCTATTGCCCTCCCAAATACTCAATTAAAAAAGAACAGAGTATTAAACTACTGAAAAACTTAGGTGAAAAGTTTATTATTGAAGGAGACTTTAATGCAACGAACACACACTGGGGCACTAGAATAACTAGCAGTAACGATAAGGAGCTTTTATTAGCTATTCAAGAACATAGGTGTGAATCATTATCAACTGGTTGACCAACCTATTGGCCTACGGATAGAAACAAGACCCATAATCTAATAGACTTCTTTATCATCATCTTTTTGGGTAGTGGTCTATTCCAGGATTCCTGCCCATTCTAATCTCTTTCGTCCTTTTTTTCCAATTTTTTACTTTTACTAGGTTGTCATATCATTTTCTATTTTTTATATGTATCTCAGCTTCGATCTTCCTTTTGTTCTTTTTCCTACTGGTACTTGTTTGCTTATTTTCGGCTTTGTTCAATTTTCCAACATATCCCATCCCACGCAGCCGTCCTATTTTAATAAATGTTACAATATCCGAACCCTGGTATATTTTGTATAGTTCAAAGTTGTATCTTCTTCGCCAAATTCCATTTGCTTTTGTGCCTTTGTATAATGTGTTGCAAGATTTCTCTTTCAAAATTATTAAGCATATTTCAGCTAATTTTGTAGACATTGATGACTGCTGGGACTAAAATTCCGATCATTCGCCGTTAGTACTAACCATGAGTAACAAGATTGTGAAGTAACCCTACATTAACAAACAAATTGACGGATTGCATATTCACATCAAGCTATAGGCCTCCATTACCTTTAGAGCTAATTTACGTACATACACATATGTTTGTCTCAAACTATTGACTATTTTTTCCATTTAGATAATTCATTTGTCAGGGTACGTATGCTCTGGGAATATATATTTTAGAATATGAAGAAGTTTTAAAAATTATTTTTACATCAACTGGTTGAGTTTGCTATTGGTAAGTGTAGTGCAATGTTGGGTACATAATCTTACAGAGCGTGTTATAAAAAGGTGTAAAAACCTGGAAGACGATTTGTTAATGGTTTAATACGTTTTTATTAGTAATTTAGTTTTTGTGTCAGTGTTATGGCTTTCCTTCAGAATAAGACGAGAAGCAAAACTTCTATATTCGCTGATTACAAAAGACTCCGATTAATTAATCTTCATCGAAGCAAGATTGAGTTCAATGCTGAAGTAATAGGCAACTACGAGTTTAAGTATTTTTATTTTATTTGAGCAAAAAAAATTATTTTTATAGTTTTTACAACGTTTCTTGAAAACTCAGTTTAAAAAATACTTTGCAATGTCGGCGAGCATTCAATTGTGTATGTGACAACTAAGGCGAGATATGGTTATACTAATTGAGAACTGCGGTAGGATTGTCCTACTAATGACGAGATATAATTTTTCGAAGAGGGCGAGATAATTCTGATAACTGGACGATACAATTCTGAGAGTATAGAGATTCTGTATACGTAGAGAGCGCGTGATGATTGTCCTCACTAAGGACGAGAGATGTGACAGAGCTTCGAGATGATTCTTAAGATAATGCGAAATAATTATGAATACTGGGAGTCCGAGAAAATTCTGATAACTAGCGAGGACGAGAGAGATCTAAATGTGTGAGACTGTCGCGATGAGTTTGTCCCACTAAAGACGAGAGAATGTTTAATAAATATTGCGACAAAGAATCTGCTTTTATAGAGATTTTAAAGCGAGGGGAGATTTATTATGATCTTTTTATCGCTTATAGTTTTGAAAATTCAAAAGCAATAAAATATTTTACGACCGGCTATTAAAAAACCTGTTGGTGGGTTGATTTACTGACGCTTCAGATATTGTGTAAATAATATATACAAAAAAGGTCTGATTTATATGCCGGTGTGTAAAAGGATCGATTCAAAAAGTTTTTGAATACTGGCAGTGTACTTTTTCTCTATAGTAAAATGCTGAGGCGAGCGTCACGGAAGTAGCTCCAAGAAATAGCAGTGTGTGGTTCGCAGTCACAGTAAACAGTTGGAGAAGTCCTTTCACGCGACGAGGAGAGTCCGTTATACAACATCTAAACTTTTAAAATTTTATTAAAATCTAAAAAAATCTTTATAAAAAATAATATGTAAATATTAAAATTACTTTTCATTTTAAAAATGCAGAAGAGAGTATAAGGCTTCGCGCCAGTCTACAGTTCTGCCTACCGTACCACTTTTTTATACCGATAATGTAGCGCCGGATCTGCGCCACAGGTATGTATATAATCTTTATTAGAATATATATATATATATATATATATATATATATATGTATATATATATATATATATATATATATATATATATATATATATATGAAAGAGTATGATTTATAAGATAATAAAACTTAGAGAGACATTTAACAAAAACTCAAATTTTTTGTGGTAAATATATTACAAAAAAATATAGTACAGAAGCGTCCTCTGTACTATTAATAAAGAAATGTGTTGAAATATGACCATAACAGTCTGATTAAATAAAATTATTGTTTTAGTAAACTAGCTTTTAACTTTTATAAATTATATTTAAAAATAAATGGGAACTAATTTAAGTGGTAATGATATCAAATCTCCGTATTTAAAAATTATAGTAATATAATTTTTATTATTTCTTTTTTAAATGTCCAGTACGATTAATATAAAAAAATCCTAAAAATGTTTCCATAGAATTAGTGATAATACTGAAGTAGTTAATAAAGTCTTATTTTATTGTCTAACATTTTTGGAAAAATATTATTACAAATAAAGGTAATAATAAATATACTAGCCTGGCATATATCACAGTTTTTTTCACCATGAAACGTTTGATTGACCATGGACTTTATACATTTCTAAATAGGTACATTTACAATGATTATCCTTTCTAAAGCTTCTAAGTAGCACCTACATTTTAAAATTATTTTGGGTTACCGAGAAGCTGGAATGCAGTTGTGAATTTTTGATTGTACAACTCAATTGTAGAGAGTACAATTTATGTGTGTGTCATATAATTAATAAAACTACTCGATTTTTAAAATTTACAAAAAATTGCAGCAAAATCTGGATATATAGCAGAATTTGTGCTATCAATGGTTTATTACAACTATGCAACAATTTATTATACATTTGAAAGTATTGGCATGATTAACCGTTGTTAGTTTTAATTTATCAGTCATCTGTCAAGGAGTCATTACTGGAGGCATTTGTTACACACTAAGAAATTAGTGCTTTAGTAAATAATAAAAGCGTAAAATTACACTTAATTAAGGATCTTCCAGTGGTACCGTACTTCATTTTGGCCTTAGGATACTCATTTGAATATGAGGTCCGGTCTAAGCGTCCGCCCTTATTTTCATAACTTTTCACCAAAAAAATGTTCCAGCTTCTTCTATGGTATATGAAAGTAATGAGTAACTCTTGCTGTATACTACAGTTACCAACGGGAAGTATCTAGTTTGTAATTGCATGGTTTTTTAGTCTTTATTAAGTTAGTATTAGTAAATAGTATTTTTTTGATCCTTCACATTTTATCGCTGAAAATGACGAAGAGATACGAAGAGGTACGAGCAACAAAGTTCTTTACACGACTGTATGGTTAAAAAACTATTCAATTGTTTTAAAAAAAGTCGCTCGGTTGTAGACCTAACAACATAACAGTCTTGGAACTTTTAAAAACTTCAGTTTCGAGAATTCTAACCGAAAATTTTGAACAATTGGAGTGTGTGCCAAATATCGCTCTTTTTTAAAAGCTTCCTTAAATTTAATCAGTTACCCACATCTGTAAAAAATGTACTATAGAGCGTTTCACGTTAAGAAAATAACATTAGGCTTATGGAGATCAGTGTCGCTAAAACTCTCAGGCATGCGGTTTACTAGATTGTTGATATATTTTTCGAATCTAGTCTCAATAATTTCAAAATGTTCCTTAAAAAGTATATCAAAAATTTATAGTGTACTTTCTTTATATTGTATGTACATTATTCTATTTAAATAAAGATCTATCTATCTATATGATCCAAAGAGATCTGCAAAAGACTTTGCGAATTTGTGTCATTATCATCTTAGTGTCGATAATCCTTTGTGGATCTTTGCCTGCTCCAAGATTCATCGCCATTCTGTTCTGTTTCTTGCGCCCTGTTGCCATCTTCTGATTTTTAATAGCCCTATGTCAGTCTCAACTTCATATAACCATCTAATTCGCGGTCGGCCTATGCTTTCTTCTTCCTACCGGTGTTCCTGTAGTTAGCTTTTTAGTAATCGTGTTGTCTGGAATTCATATTATCTATCCAGTCCATCAAAGTCGCTGTGCTTTAATGAACGTTACGACGTCTAGTTCATTAAAAAGTTGGTATACTTCGAAGTTATCTTTTGAGCCACTACCCTTAGCAGTGTTTTGTGTATAATATTTTGTTTTTACTGTGGATGTTTCTTGAGTGGTATTATTTTGGGAGTCCATAGTATGCCTATTTTTAAGTTTTATTCGTCTTTTAATTTCTTCGCTTGTTTTGTCTGTAGTAGTCACTAGCGAGCCAAGGTATGTAAAGTTGTCAACACGTCCATAGATATGACCTGTAAAGACTATTTCCCGTTTCTCATTTATTGTAGGATCCTTAGTAACCAACATGTACTTGGTTTTGTCTTCGTTGATGACTAGACCGAACTGTTTCGCTGCTGTTTCAAATGCTAGAAAATATTGCTAAACATTTCACTTGCTACGTCCTATTACGTCAATGTCATCAGCGTCTGCTAAAATTTGTATTGATCTATTGTAAATAGTACCGCCGTCTCTAATTCGTGTGTCACGGACTGCCTTTTCCAAGATACTATTACATAGGAAGCAAGCCATATTCTATTCTTTATTTCAAAAGTTCTAGAATTTTCTCCCTGTATCCTAACACTAGCTTTTCAGTTAAATATTGTTATTCTGGTTAATTGGATAAGTTTTTCTGGCATATCAAACTCACACATTGATTGGAGTAGTACTGTTCTCGTGACATTGTTGCGTGTCGCCTTGAAGTGGAGGAATAGGTGACGGGTTTCATGTTAAATTCTAATTATTTCTCGAGGATCTGTCTAATTGAATAAATCTGGTCAATTGTTGATTTTTCTAGAGTGAATCCGGCCTGTTATTTTCCAAATATGCCCACTGTGTAAACCTGTAGCCATTCTTAGAGAATATTTGCTAATATTTTGTAAGCGGTTGTTGAGAGAGTTACAGTTGTTACACTGGAGCTGGTTGCCTTTTTTGTGTATCGGGTATCTCACGCCTTGAGATTATTCACAGAGTATGGTCTCATTTTACCAGAAAAGAATTAAAAATTTATGCAGTGTCTGTAGCAAGGCATCGTGTAAATTTAATCATTGCCTAGTGATTGATTATTTTTAAGCTTTTTAATGGCTTGGACAAGCTTTGCAATGGTAGATGGTCTGTCGTTTGGGTTGAATAGATTCCAATCATTTCGATCTGCTAATGTGTTATCTACTTCTTCGATATGTCTCTTATGTCTATATACGAAACGGTCCCTTCAAGTTTGAAGCCGTATCATTGAGGATATTTCCCTCTCCAATCGTTTTTTCTCAAAATTTGTTTTTTTTTCTTCTATGTAATCTTTATCCTTTTCTTCTTATGACCCGGTATTCCTTATTTGCTCTTCTTGTGTATCCTGCTTGATTTTCTTTTAGGTATGACATATTTTCTTGACACTTCTTGTCAAACCATTTGTTTTTTTAACTGTTTGGTTTCCCCCTATGATTCTGGTTGCCTTCACAGTTATTCTGCTTCTACATTTTGTCCACACTTCGTCCACATTTTCTTACGCTCCCAGGCTCTCTATTCCCTCATCCATTTGTTTTTTACACTTGCTTATTAGCTAGCGAAGGTGTATTAAGCCGATTTAAATTAAGTGGTCGAGATGATCAACAAGATAAATAGTCCACGTCACTCTCTGTTTGCCAATCCGAAAAAACCATCCAGAATTTGATTTGTAGAAACCTACGTCGAATTGATCCAACTCTTTTCCCTAAGTTGAAAATCTTTACCATTGGTTCTTTCTGTTAGAGAGCTCATGATCTTGATATATAAAACGTGAACAGTCTCGCACTCTTAAAGAAAGTGAACAGTAAAGTTCTTTTACCTAGATAAATAACTCATGAGTATCTCTGTCACTTAGGTAATGGTAAGCTACCAGAATCATAGTCTGCATGCAGTTCTTTACACCCTTTGCACATGGGCTTACTGCCATGTTCTCAGAGTTGTCTAAAAGTACCCCTTAGGGAGCTCGATTTCTGCTTCGCTCCTATCAATTTCGCACTTGATCCTATTAAGAGTTGGTTGTGATATAGGCCTTTACGTATGAATAACGTTAAACCGGAGGAGGATGGAAGAAGGGCAAAAAGGTATCAAAAGGTAAAAAAAAACCATACACAGCAGATTTCTATGAGTATATAAAACTCGAAGGAAAAGGGTATAAATATAAATAACAATATTGCCTCTTTGGAATTCTTCTTCTTCTTATTCTACTTCTTCTTCTTCTACTGGTCTTCCTGGAGGTCTTGAACCGGGCGGGTTATTTTCTAGGGCAATTTTTGGGAGTCTATTCTCATCCATTCGTCTTACATGACTGTACCACATCCTTCTACGCTGCCTTCCCCATCTTACAATATCTTGAATTTTGCACTGCTCTCTAACGTTTGTATTTCTCACCCTGTCTCTTCTTGTTTTGCCTACTATTGTTCTTAGGGTTTTTATCTCCGCAACCCTTAGCATCTGTTTCGTTTTGTTGGTATCTTCGCACACTTCTATGCCATATGTCATGATCGGTCGTATGCAAGTCTTGTAGATTCTAATTTTACTATCTGTGCGCATATACGGATTTGACCAGACTATCTCCCGCAGACATCCCGACAATGCGACAATGCTTTGTTGATCTGACTCCTCAGGTCCTTTACTGGGTCGTGTCTGCTTGATATATCTATGCCCAGATATCTGAATTGCATCACCTGTTCTATGGGGTTGTTCTCAACCACTAACTTACATCTGAGCGGATCTTTTGCTATTGTCATACATTTAGTTTTGTTGATAGAAATGGTCATATTAAGTTGGCGGCTTATTTGAAAGAACTGAAAGAGCTGTCTATGAAGATTATCTTCTGATTCGGCAATTCTTTGGAATTAATTAGAAAATATGGAAAAAATATCTGCCGACGAAGAGTATTTGGGATACTGAATTGGAATTTCCCAATTCCAATTTTCCAATTCCAGTTTTCCAATTCCAATTTATTTTGGACTAATCAGACTACGTAATCAGCGTGCAACATATTAATGAATAGGTAGAAGTAGAATATTTGAGTCATGATGAATATAGATGAGCTGTTTTTGTTACCTTTAAAATTTAACATGTGAAACGATACATCCAGACGAATAGATTCCAATAATTTTTTGGTAATATATTTTTCTAAAACCTATTATTTATAATAGCAAATTTATACATCAATACTAGGGGAGGATATTTTCTAATTTAAAAATAAATACAACCAGTTTGCATTTGTTTTAAGCTACCAGTTTGAGACATCGGTTAGTTGATGAGGTTTTAATGATGCCAAATTCAGTTTTACGTAATATATACCTATTATATATCGACGTTTTACTTTCGTTTTTGATAATCACTCTTTGACATACAGTCTAGGGCTGATGAAGCCTTTTTTTAATTTTCAATTAAAAGCTTATCCGTGAAAATCATCTACAAAAGTAAAATATCACACTCAATGTTCAAGTATCGTATTTTACATAAAATACAGTGATTTTAAGGATGTTCCAGCTTCTAGTTAACCCAAATGTTTAATTATAGTCACTCTAAATCTTGAAATATTGTCTAGATATTGTCATAATATTCAATATTGTCATGTTCTATTTTGCAAATATTGTCAATATATATTTATTGTCAATAGATAACTCGATAAAAACTATCTAAAGGCATTACTCTGTCTATTTTTGGAAGCAAACGTTTAATATTATATATAATATTAGTCCAATCTCGATATAATTTTTATTCAAAATATAATTATTAAATTTTATTTTGATTGTTCAATACTTTTGTTGTTCTTTTTTTATATAAAGCAATATCTTCAGCCAACGAGTATAAATGTTTCAATGTATGACTTGTGTTTATAAAGCAACAATTTTATTAATACATCATAAATTTACAATTTTTTTTAAGTGTTTTATGATAAAATATAATATGGAGTACTTTAACGGAAAGTATTCGTAGAACTGCAATACCAGTGTTGAACACAATCATAAAAGTATAGGTATTCATTAATACCGTTATAACTTAAAATTTGGAAACTAACTAAGCTAACAGTAACAATTCACACCCTCTAACAACAGATGCCAATGGGAGCTTTATACTATAATACTTTCCATAGTCGTAAATGAAAAATGCTAATTAACGATTTACTACAAATGTTACTTAGTTACTTTATTTACATTACCTCCATTTAGCCGTGACCAAAATTTCATAAACATATACGTATTTAGTACTAACGAAGTTATAACAGGCATTCAAAGGGGCAGTAATGTGCATCATGAGGTGTTGCTTCCAGACAGTACCTACAGCCTCTCTTATTTGATTCCTATCCTCACCTACAAAAAATGTACTAAGACTACACGGGCGAACCCTAGTAAACTTGAGCAATCCTGCCGGACTTTGAGTAACCAACCCTTAATGGAAGATACGGTCAGGTCCGACGAGGAAGGGAGAAATAGGTGTTAAGCGTATTACTAACAATTCTACTTTGTAAAAGACTCCCTTGTTATGAGAACTAACGAGATGTGGAGCAACACGGATATACGGCAACGACCACGGCAAAGAAAAAAGGACCTGAACATTCTTCTTCTGCATGTTCAACTAGATCAAGTAGCGCTAGTTGTTACTTTGCATAATTATCGAAGTTTCATTTGGTAGACCAAGGGCAACAAACGTCATGGAAAGATCGGTTTCTTTGACTTCAAGTGCTTCTAGAGCGCGCAGCTGCTGCTACAACTTTAACTAGAAGACTTGCATATATTTGTGGTACAAAATTTATCATCTTAAGCACTTGGTTATCATGATAGTCATTAACATCTTAGCAATTATGTCGTGGTTTATCATTAAGCTTCAGCAGCATGAATAGTTTGAATAATGATATTTCCCCACAGGTCGAGGTCATCTGTTACATGTACTGCCTCAGTATACTGTTTGTTGAGAAGCTTTTTTGTAATGTCTGTCCATCGCTGTGGAGATCTGCCATATTTGCGTTGAATTTGAGGCCTTCCTTGGACAACTAACAGCTCAATTTTGTGATCGCTTGAATGGATATGATCAAAGGACTTTAAAATTCTGGAGTAAACAGTACTAGAGAGATATTGATTGGGTTTATTTTTATCTAGAACCGAGACATTCATGTCGCGAGTCATCCCTAGAATTCGAAGCAGTCGTCTCCATGTCCACATTTCAAAAGCGTCTATGTGTCGTTAATGTGATTATTTGACTGCCCATGTCTCACATGCAATGTAAAATATGGAAAAGACCAGAGTTAAAACGAGTCTCCTCTTGTTTGTCATTGCTGCTTTTGCTAGTTGTCTGTGTCTGCGAATTTATGAATCACAACTGTCTAAGTTGTTAACTAGAGCTAAAAGATAATCATAGAGGAAACTACCTCACACCCCGCAATGCAAAAGTGTTGTTGGCGATCAATAACCATGTACTTGCTTCAAGCCCTTTATTGGACGCAACTCATCGAAGGCAACGCTTGAAATTCTCTCGTGCTCATGAAGATTAGGATATGGAAGATTGAGGAACTTTATGTTTAAAGACGTTTACGAGTCTCGTTTTACAAGATATTCACCTGATGGTCGCCAATGAGTGTGGAGAAAGCTTGCCCAATGTTGCTTCTCAACTAGAGTACAATTTTGGTGGTGGAGATATATTGGTATGTCTTCTTATGTTAGGATTACGTGGCCCTAAAGCTGATAGGTACATTGGGAAATGTTTGGAAGAACATGTGGTACCTTATATGCCTTTTGTATGTAAAAATGTTCTAATGAATGATAAAGCTCGGCCAAACATAGCCAGGGTTAACAATAACAATACAATACTTTACAGACGTTAGTATTTGGGTACTAGTTTGGCCTCCTAAAAGTCAAGACCTTAACGTCATACAGTATTTGTGGAACAACTGGGCAAGAGTAGATGAGCAAAATTATGGCGAGTTTGAAACTGTGGTAGCGTTAGAACAGGCGCAAGTAAACGAGTGGGAATAAATACCGCAAAACGAGATTACCAGTCTATTCTTAGTTTTTCTAATACTTTTTTATTTTACTTAAAATAAACTGAGTGTCCGGTTAACTTGACGGAGTAGTGTAGATAGTGGATTCGCAGACGCAAGTAGAAAATAAAATTTGTACAATAAATTAAAATATTCAAAATTCAAATAATTATTTGTTCAAGTTAACTATATTTCATTACAAAATATACTTTTTTATACAGTGCAAGTCAAAAGTCCAAAGTCTCCAAAGAAATTTGGAGGGAGGTATTAAATAGACGTAGGCTTCTTAACTAGTCATAACAAGTGACATAATAGTGACAGATGACGTTACAGCGCCACTGTGACAGATAATGTTAAATAGGACCTTATGGCAAGTGATACCTCGTTTGAAAGGTATTGAAAATACCTATTCAACCATACTAATTTTATGTGAGTTTAAACTCATTTTGATCAATAAATTAAATAAATACTAAAATTGTAGTTTTTTTAATTTGTCAAAAAAGTTGACGTTTGTCATTTCTGTAGTTGTTTTTCGTTTGCAAAAGCGTTTATAGCTCAATATTTAGTTTCTGTTTCTGCTTAGTTTAGTCAATTCTCTAGTTATTTTTTAATTTGCAAACGCGTTTATTCATGAATATTTAGTTTCTGTTTCTGCTTTGTGGAGTCAACTTGAGTTTAGTCAAATTTTAGTTAGTTGTTCTTAGTTAATATTTAGTTTAATTATTGTTTAACGAGAAGTTTAAATTTTTACAAAGGAGTATGTACTGTAGCCGACAAAGTAGCAGCTGTGTTAATAATTGGTGAATGTGGAAATAATTTCCATGCAGCAGATCGTCTTTTTATTGAGAGGTATCCCGATCGCCCTACATCGAGAACTTATTCGAGGAAGCTTCTTCGGAAGGTTAAACAAACAGGTAGTGTTCAAGATGTCAAACGATCTGGTCGACCAACAATTAGTGATGACAAAAAAATTGGAGATAATTTCAGAAATGGTAGTGAACCCTACTTCTTCTACAGCCCAAGTTGCATCTATCTATGGAATCAGTCAAAAGACAGTACACTGAGTGTTGGCTGAAAACAAATTTCATCCATACAAATTAAAAATTGTGCACCAACTTTCACTCGACCACCCGACCGAAGACTAGAATTCTGTGAAAATATGTCAAATAAAATTAACCAACAGCCCGATTACATAAAAACATGTTGTTTTAGTGACGAAAGTACTTTTTCTCTCAATGAAAATGTTAACACACACAATGTGAGGTATTGGAGTGACACAAATCCTTACGTCATTCGAGAAACACATACTCAATTTAAAAAAAAAAAAAATAAATGTTTGGGCAGATATTTTGAAAAACCACATAGTTGGGCCTGTTTTTCTCAATACTAACTTAACCGGTGAAGTGTATCTGGAGATGTTACAAAATGCAATTGAGCCGTTAATACTTGAAATTCTGGAGGATAATCCAGATGAATTCGGCAACTTGGAAATAACGTTTCAACAAGATGGTGTTCCTGCACACCATTATGGTGCAGTAAGACGTTACTTAGATGAGGAATATCGTGGTAGATGGATTGGGCGACGAGGTACGAAAGAATGACCAGCTCGGTCACCGGACCTCATACCATTACATTTTTTTCTGTGGGGATACTTGAAATCTAAAGTTTACACTACAGCAGCCGACAATATTGACATTTTGAAACAACGAATTGTTGAAGAATGTAGGGCAATTTGTCCCGACACATTTAAACGAGTACGGCAAGAGTTTATAAATTGGATGCATTACTGTCAGGAAGTAGATGGAGCACATTTTGGACACTTACTATAAGAACTGGTATTAATTAAATGAGAATTATTATTATATATTATTAAATGGAATTACGGCACCTGTTATGACTAGTTGAGAAGCCTACGTTTGTTTATCACCTTCCTCCAAATTTCACTATTATAACAATAACCGTTCAAAAGCTACGAGGGGAGGAACCGACTTTTGACTAACACTGTATAAGTTGTTCATTTGTGACTGTGCAATTTGAAATTTTGATCATACCCACTTGGAGGCACTATAAATCCTGTGGCTAGGTAATTTTTCAATAGGAACCATACTAATAATTGTTCCCTTTTTCGAGTACGATTTTAAATTTTGTCCAATAATAGATCTTTTATTACATTATTATTTTTTTAATATAAAGATTTTGTAGTTATCAGTTGCTACAGGGTGTTCGTTTGTGACTTAATTCAATTGTAAGTTTTCGAAACATATTTAATATATATCCACTCTTATGAGCAATAATATACATTACTTCTAATAGAAAATTTTTATATTTTTTTATTTTTTCAATATAATATAGTAAAATAGATAGATACAGGTATTACTTGCAGTAATTCTTATACGATGCTAATAATGAATAAATCACTAATCTTTTGCATCTATTTATAAACTATTTCTTAGCAGTATTGAATTTGACTGTAATAATGGAAATTTTTAGTCAATTTTTTTAATTATTACTTTGATCATAAAGAAAACAGTTTTGTATGTTTCTGTTATTAAATACCAGAATAATTAACTTCCACATAAATAAAAACAAATAATCATATTTTTAACGAATATTCTAATGTTTTATTTTAAAGTTATGCTTACATTGTAATCTGTTGTGCACGCTAATTTTTGGTAAATATTTATATCAATTTTTATATATCTATGATTTGACTAAGAGAAAATTCCAAAGAACTTATTTATTGTCATCACTGAATTATTGTCATCGTGCCAATTATTATTGTGTAATTCGCATAATTCTATTTAATTAATATAAATATGTTGAAATTAACATTATTGTTGCTTTTTAAACACATGCCATCAATTAAAAAAACATACATGGAACCTTTTGCCTTTATTTTTGAAATATCGGTAGACGTTTTGATAAATAATTTTTCGGATATGATTTATAATCAGATATGTTAATTTGTTTAATTGAAATTTGATTTAAAACAGATAGTGACATTGATATAGGATATTAGCAAGAGGCCTTACATTTATGTATATCACAAGATTGGAAAAAGACCACTTCGATAAGCAAATATGGCACTACTGGAAAATATATATACTTACTTTAATCACAGTTTTCTAAAGGTATATATAAAAAGGTGGTAAACATATAAATACTTAATCTTCTATAAGAAAACTGTCTATAATCCAAATCTTTTAAGTACAAAATAAATTTTTGAGTAGTTACTAGAGAAGCAGTATTTTGCAACTTTTTGAAATGTTTGCTTTATGTTAGAAATAATATGGTAATTGCAGGGTTCGACAATTGTACCACTTTACACACCTGTGTCAAATAGCTAGGCAATTAATTTTAAGCAAGTTTGAACAGAAGCACATCAAACAACTTCATACACTATAAACGTGTTTGTGGGTTGCCGGTTGCGCAGTTTGTTCACTGGTATAATGGCCCTATTATAGTAGTAAACCAAATGTAGCAACGGCTATATAGTCCAGGAAATAAGTATGTCTCATAAATTCGCAATAGCCAGGTATTTGATGAGTTTTTCTGTTAATATATACCTATAGTAAGAAAAAATATACGACTTCTACAGAAATTTAGGCATTAAATATAAACATTTTATTTGTTAGGAGATAGAAAAACGTTCCAAATTTCTACCGAATTCTGGGAGACATATATAAACTAAATTAATTAATTATAAATTAAATTGCAGAGCTCATTCGATAAAATAAATTAGTACCCTTTAGTAAATAAATGTTATAAATTAATTGTGTTTTTAGTTTTAGTGTTATCAGACTGTAAATTAATTAACACGTTAACTGCCACGAAAAGCAAGTGTGAATCCAAACGTTATTTGTGGCCATGAGATGCATATGTACTTCTTTCTCAGTTTAAATAATTCGAAAAAACAATAGCAATCAAAGATTTTGTACTCAACTGAAGGCTAACTATTTAAAATACACAAACTAATACTCTAAACGTGTTTAATATTTTGGCCCTCTCAATTTTTTTAGAAATCATTGTGGCGTTTAACCTGTTAAAATAAACATGTCAATATGTATATATTAACAGAAAAACTCGTCAAATGTCTAACTATTGCGAAGTTTTCAACACTACATCGAAGACGCAAAATCAAAAAAATCTTAATATAAATCTTGTCGTTTTTAATTGTCAACTCACTAATTAAACTCATTTTAAATAAATTAATTATTAGAGCCAGTGGTAAAATCTTTGTATACAAAGGATTTGTAATTAGGCTACAAAATATATTAACATAATCATATATACTTCGTTCTAGGCTATTACATTTAAATCATCATAATCAACCTGTATGCGTTTACTGCTAGACATAGGTCTCTCTCAGCTCTTTCCTTCTGTCTCTGTCTTGTGCGCCTTGCATATAGTTACCGCTAACACAATGTCAATGAGTTTAACATTTTTTACTCGCCTATGGTATCGAATGCTTTCTCGTAGTCCACGAATATCAGTGCCAATGGTTTATTGTACCCTACAGACTTCTCTATCAGGTTCTTTATCATTAGTAAGCGGTCGTTAGTGTTGTATCAAGATGTAAATCCAGCTTGTTATTTAGGCTGATAGAAGTCTAACTTAGCGTCTAGACTTTTTTTGATAATTTTTGTGAAAAGTTATATATGTGTAAGAGCAAGCTGATAGGACGGTATTTTTTTTTATTTGTTATGTCTCCTTGCTTGTGTAATAAAACAATGTCTGCTTTAATAAGAAGTCTTTCCTTGGTAGATACATTCGGTGAAAAGCTTGGCCAAAGTCTGGATAATTTTATTTCCACATAGTTTGATCGCCTCGATCACTACTTTGTCATCGATAAGTGATTTGTTATTTTTCATTTCCAAAAATGCCGTTTTGACTTCGTACGGTGTTATTTCTGGCAAACATTCTGATTCCTGGTTTGTGACATTAGGCAGGGGCAGGCATCTTGCCTTTCGTTGGTGCTCGTATAAATTTCGCGATAAAAGGATTCGACAACCTCAAGGATTTCGGTTCTATCCGTAGAAATGTTTTTTGTTTCTTATTTTGTACATATTTTTGTTCTCTTTGTTCATATTTCGTCTCAAAACTTATAAACTTTGTGTTTTCTTGAATTATTTTAGTTATTTATCTTGTATTGTTCACTTTTACGTCTTTTCGGATTTGAATGGTGGATATCTTTATTTAATTTCTTCATTTAAATAAGTCTAGGCAATAAAAAAAGAATTGGGAACAAGCATTTAATCTGATCGCATTTTGTTTCAGTGCTGTCATGATAAGTTTAGACGTTACAAGATATATTTATTTATATACGTATCAACTGTTTTAGTGCTGTCTATTGTTATTCTATATTAATGTCAATTGAACAGTTATATCTAGCAGTGTATGTTACACTAATTCTACTAGAACAACAACTTCATAGACTACTTTACTATATAATCTGGATGAACATTCCGTTTTTCTAGTATCTTAATGTCTTCCGGTTGGGATCATCGAATGAGCGTCACCAAGTTCTCGTCCCTTATAGTCCAAGATCCCAGAGCGATCAGACATAACTTATTTTCACACAGATGAAACCTTAGAGTCTGAGTAGCGTCTCGTGTGCTTTGAATATCTGCGTATTTATGAAACTTTCTGAGTGACACCTGGGCAGGTACCAGGTGAGAAAGATAAATAAAAAGACAAAAAAAAAATAAATTTACATAACTGATTTTTATACATATTTTGTAGAATATTATTTTGAAAATACTGTAATAAGTGTCAGACACTTGTCATGGACCAGAACTTTTGTCAGACGCTTTAAAGCTCCACTAAAATTAAATGAACTTTACTTACTTTTACATGTCTGATTTTTAAATATGTTATTAATGGAACAATAATAAAGTTATATTTAATCAGTCAGACAAATTAAAATGACCAAACATCCCTCAAACACAAAAATTAGTTAACCAGAAGTATGAGCGCGAGAGTGCTGTGCGCATGAGCCTCGGGGAAAAAATTCAAATACATTAAGAATACTTACTATTTTCGATCCGATTAAATATTTTTGCATCTCTATTTAAAAATCAGACATGTAAAAGTAAGTAAAGTTCATTTAATTTTAGTGGAGCTTTAAAGCGTCTGACAAAAGTTCTGGTTAATGACAAGTGTCTGACACTTATTACAGTATTTACAAAATAATATTCTACAAAATATGTATAAAAATGAGTTATGTAAATTTAAGTTAAATAGCTCTTATTTTTAGTTACCTTTCTCACCTGGTACCTGCCCAGGTGTCACTCAGCAAGTTTCATAAATACGCAGGTATTCAAAGCTCACGAGACGCTACTCAGGCTCTAAGGTTTCATCTGTGTGAAAATAAGTTATGTCTGATCGCTCTGGGATCTTACTCTATTAGTGTGTTACTAATCCATCGGCCGCCTCGATTTTCTCCGAATTACAATATAAAGTCACAGATCTATTTAGAATTTTATACTGATGCGTTTGATTTTTCTGTCGAGCGCCTGGTTTGAACGCCCACTAAATTACTTACATCGAATGGAGTGTGTTAACTTGTTCTAAACAATATATGTTATTTATAAACTATATTATCACTATTGCTTCTTGTCTTGGTCTCCACTCTAAAATACGTTTTGTCCATCGGTTGTCTGATAATCTGGCAACGTGTCCTTCCCAATTCCATTTTAAGGACGCGATTTTTTTGATGGCGTTTGTTGTTTTTATTCTACGACGTATTTCTTCGTTTGGGATTCGGTCTCTCAGAGAGACACCAAGATCTGGCGCTCCATAAGTTAGAACAGTTAACACACATTGGTCACAGATTTTCCTTTTAATTTACCAAACGCTGCCCAGGCTAATCCTATGCGACGTGGGAGCTCACATGTCTGGTTATCTCTGCTCAATCGAATTTCATGTCCTAAGAACTTATACGATGTAGTCTGCACAATATCCCTTCCATCAACATCAATATTTGGATTTAGCACCAGATTAGTCATTATTTGCATCTTCGTCTTGTTCATATTAATCTTTAGTCCGACCTCCAAGGAAGCTTGATACAATTTTTCAAACATTATTATTGCTTCATCCATACGATCGGTTATAAGGACGATGTCATCTGCAAATCTCAAATGACTGAGCTTCTCTCCATTTATGTTGATACCATGTCCGTTCAGATGTGCCTGCTTACAAGTACATATATTCTAAAAGCGTCGTGAATAGCTTTGGAGAGACTGTGTCTCCTTGCCATGCTCCTCGCTGTATACACAATTTATTTGTTTCTTGATCAGATAGTCTTACGCTAGCTGTGGCATTTTGGTAGATATATTTGATTATGTTAGTGTAGCGATGGTCTATTCGGCATCATGTCAATGCATTAAACATTTTCAGAACAGCAGTACGAAGCAGAATATTGAAGTAAACGTTTAGTTGAGTAGATGAAGTAGTGGAGAGAGCGTGGTGTAGTACAATCTCTAATGTTTTCCATTACACCGATTTTAATGGTTAAAGGTTTTTAGTAGGTAGAAGTTCCATACTATCCTCTGACCCGAATATTATGCTGTCTTATAAATATTTTTCTCCCGCGTGATTAAAAATAAAAAAATGAATTGTGGCTAAAGTTTTAGCCAAAATTGAAATCTACATTGCCGAATTGACGATGTGACAGCATCACCCTATAAACAAATACATTTATTTTGTAGGTAAACCCTTTTTAAACAAAGAATTTAACCAGGCATGGACCTCTTATAATTTTATCATTCTACTGTATGTGAATAAAAAAACTGAAATCTCGATAGCTATGACAAATTCTACTTAATAAATAGAGTGTCTTGTAATTAATATTAATTATTATAAATAATTGTACTAACTGCTTTCTGCTTTTATCTACATTTTTAATAGCAAGGAGTTAGCAAGAAAATTACCGTTTGCCAAATAATCACATATTAGTTATGCTACTCTAACTCCCCTAGACTCAGTGGTAAAATGCAATTATAGAATTTTTCATTGATTTCTTATACTAGAATAAGTTTATATATATTTACCACCTTGTAAGACAAGACATTTTAGAGCCGGCGATAATTTACGGCTTTTTACCGTAACGTTAATATATCTATACAAAAAACATCGTACATCTAATTTTGCTTTTATCCATATACGTCAACACAAACGCTATAGTGTAATTAATCTAAAATGACATAAGAAAAATAAACATAAAGTGCTTTCAAATGCCCTAGCTTTGTGATGTAATTTATGGTGGTATGGGGACAAAATCTAAAAAGCTTTTATGTTTAATCAATATAAAAATTAATTTTTTTTGTAGGAAGTTTAAAGTTTTGACATTTTTAAATTTATTATAAATCAAAATCCACAACGAAAATAAATTCCTGCAGCTGGCTATATACCATGTATCACAAAAAGAGGTTTAATCTTTGTATGTAGGTATATTTAAAAACTCTTAAAAGGGCTACATCAAAAAACACAAACGTTTTCGGAATAATAATTCCATCATCAGGTTAAAAAGCAGGTTAACATGCCTGAGCCACCAAAATATTAGGGTACAACCCTTTACAAAAAAATGAAGTTAGCAAAAAATGTACATGTTGGTGTTTAAAAGTGAGTGATGTTTAATACTTTATTAGATTTAACTTCAGGCAACACATAACCATGCCTCACGTGAGTTCCAGAGTCCGGAGAGTAAACCTCTTCAAACGGACATCAGCTGGTAACTCTTAAACAGGTAACAGTTACCAGCTGAATAATGTCTTCCGTGCAAATCCAGACTGATAGTTGTTTTAGTCAGTGAATAGGTCTGAATTAAGTATAATTTAGCAAGTATCATGGAGAATAACATTCGTTTCGAGTAAGTGCTTCAGAAACCTTATTTTTAGAGTAAAACGCATGATATTTTTACAAGAATACTGGTAAATAGTGCTTTTTATTGTTGTCTGTGAAAATAGTTAGTTACTTTGTGTATGTTTGATAAAAACATCTGTTTCTGTAGAATTGTAGATTTGCGTATAAATATTGCTAGGCTCTCTAGAGAACGTGTCGTTTTCGACCTTGAAAAAAGTATTAACACTCTTTATTTCTTTCTACACAAGACTTAACTCTACAAGAAGCAATATAATTAGTATATACAGTAGACTCGCGATTATCCGAGTCTAGGTTATCCGAGCACCTCGGTTAACCAAGGCAAAATTTTGCCTCGGTTTTACTTTTATAGTCGTACTTTTTGAATCACAATATCGAGTAATAAAAAAAGTTATATCGGCAGCTGTTATATGGGCAATCCATTGAAAATTGTGGATTATTGATAAGAAGAGAATTGTGTGTACGGTATGCTTTTAAGTCAAGCTAATGTCGAGTCGTTATTCTCAGAAATGGGTCACCGCCTTATTTCCAGAAATTTCTATATCGTGTTTTGTCTACAACTTCCTGTTCCTTTCTATGTTAATCAGTGTGAATTGAACTACCGATTTATTTGAGGCATTGAAGAAGATCTCGGTTAAAGATGTTTGCTATTGGATTGCATCTGCTTGGGACGACGTAAAAGTGTGCACTATTCAGAAGTCGTGCAAAAAATTATTTAAGATAGACAACAAAATACAAGACGTTCAAAAAGAAACTAATGACTGTGAAGTTGATTCTATAGCCAACCTAGCCAATCAATTACCAGTAGAACAAACAATCGGAATTAATTACTATTTAAATGGGAATAAGCCATATTATTTAAATATTTAAATAGTAATTAATTTAAAATGCCACAAGAAAATAGCTTCAGAACAATATTAAACAATCGGAAACCAAGACATCATCGATTGGATGAATCTATATGAAGAAATGGAACTGACAGATGATGCAATTGCCAATCTATTTCTGAGATGAAAAGATACAGATGAGATAACTCAAAAGATTTCTCATTCCGACGGATTGAAGTCCCTTGAAGCAGCTCTCGCTTACATCGAGCAACAATGGCAATCGAGCAACAAGAATCGACACCATTAGACGTCCTCCATTTTCAACGTTGGCGCAACATCGCCGCCTCAAAAAGAGGAATGAAGTTGAAACAAAAACCAATCAAAGACTTTTTTAAACAGTAACATTTATAAGGTAATTTTTTTATCTTTTATACTACTTTTATATTAGTTTTTAGTTATTAAAATAAACACATTAATCATTATTTAAAAATTCTACGTAGGTACACATTTTTCTATCAGTATAACCAATCTATTTGTTGCCAATTTTGGCAATAAAGAGCACAAAATCGCAAAGAGTGGAGGAGTTTAAGGGAGGCCTATGTCCAGCAGTGGATGTGGCATGATGTTGATGATAACCAATTTCAGTTTTAACCGAGTTTTTTTCGGTATCCGAGGTAGTCACGGTCCCAATTACCTCGAATAATCGCGAGTCTACTGTATAGATAATGCCGATGAAATCTTCATTGGGCCTCCGGCCGGATGCCAGTGAATTAACGGATGAGGATTCTGGAAATGAGGATGAGGGAGGCACTTTAAACAATCTCGGGGTGTAGCAGTAGTACTCGAACAATGTGTATGTGTAGCAAATTTGATGTCGGCATGTATTGATTGCAATTATACTTTTCATATGAAGACATTCTAGTTGTAATATAAATTTCATTGTGCTTTTTAAGAATTTTAGTTACGGTATTCTAATAACCTAGAGTTACATTTATGTAACACATGTTTTTTCGTTAGTTAATAGGTTTTTGTCCCACAATATAAATATAAGATAATTTGTCCCACAATCCTACCACCAATACTACTTCACTAAAATAGCGTCGTAAATGTATCATCAACCTACCTACAAAAACATCTGGTATACTACTGGTATCTAACATACAACATCGGGCATTTTCCAATATTTTACAACCTCAATTTCCCACAATATATATGTGGAAAAAATTGAATATATATTTCTAAAAAAATTCTAAATTTGTACTGTATACTCTATGTTTAATAGCATTTTGATACTTCAAGCGTTTGTGTTGATTTACGGATATTAAGCTTTCTTTACCAGCTTGCTTAACTACAGGGGTTTTAAAAAAATTAATGTATATGGATTTTTATAGTAAATAACCTATACCAAAAGAAAAGTTAATAGGATATAGTATTTCGCTACAATCGGTAATATTTTATACACTTTGATCATTTAAACAATACGATATAATATTAATTCATTCCAATGCAATGTCTAATGCAAATTACCTGTCTAATGTATATAATATTATTTATTGAAAAATTCACATTTTTTGAAGTTTTCTACATTATTCTGTTCAGTATAGTTCAGTGGTTTGCTTCTTTTTTTAAATTATGATCCCCAATCTTGTATGCATCCTGCTTTACTTCAAATATAATTGAAGCTCTGACTTGATTTTAGTAGGCTACTGTTACCCGTTGGTCATATGAAACTTCCTTGTTATAGTTTTAAGTTTACACTTTCATAAGGAAATTCCATATACAAACAAAAGCAGAAAACCTTCAAATAAGATATGTTTATGCAACACAGATTCGTCGAATGTTATACATTGTTGCAAGTGCTATATGAGGTAGAAGCTTAAAACTCTGAAATCAAAATCCGTAAAAAATGGCATTCGAAACGTGGCTATATAGGCGTATTCTTAAAATTCCTTGGACTGCAAAAGTTTTAAACGAAGAAGTTTTAAGACGAATTGGACATCGCAGAAAGCTCATGAACACAATTAAAATAAGAAAAACATCGTATCTGGGCCACATACGTCGAAACAGTAAACACTCTGTGCTGTACGTCATCATGCAAAGAAGAGTAGAGGGAAAAAAAGGCTTGGGAAGAAAGAAGAAATCTTGGCTGAGGAATATCAGAGATTGGACTAACCTCAGTGTTGAACAGATATTTCACGTTGCAAAAGATAGGGAAGCGTTTAAAGAAGTGATCGCCAACCTTCGTTAGAAGATGGCACAATAAGAAGAAGATGTAGCACAGTAAAAGAAACTAAAATAAATTAATTTATTAATATAGTCTTCTTCTTCAAGTGCCATCTCCGCGGCGGAGGTCGGCAATCATCATAGCTATTCGGACTTTTGAGACGGCTGCTCTGAAAAGTTCATTTGATGTACATCCGTACCACTCTCTCAGGTTGCGCAGCCATGACATTCTACGCCTTCCTATGCTTCTCCTTCCTTGAATCTTTCCCTGCATAATTAGTTGGAGCAAGGTGTATTTCTCTCCACGTGTAATATGTCCGAGATATACCAATTTTCTTGTTTTAATTATATTTAAAATTTCTATTTTTTTATTCATCCTTCTCAGAACCTCTTTGTTTGTGCCGTGTTCTGTCCACGATATTTTCAGAATTCTTCTATACACCCACAGCTCGAATGATTCCAGTTTTTTCATTGATGTCGCATTCAAGTTCCAAGATTCCATTTCATAAAATAAAGTCGAAAAACATAGCACCTCGCCAACCTAATTCTTAGTTCCAATTTTAAATCCCTTGAACATAGCACTCTTCTCATTTTGTTGAAATTTGCTCTAGCCTTTTCTATTTTGATTTTGATCTCCTGAATTTAATCATTTGTGGAGTTAATCATTGTTCCCAGATATGCATATTTGTTCAATTGTTCGACGTTGGTTCCGTTTATTAGAAGATTCTAGTTATTTCTTTGAGGTTTCATAGTTAGACCATACTCTTTTCCATACTCCGCTATTCTGGTCACCAGTCTCTGAAGATCTTCAATATTTTCGGCTAAGATCACAGTGTCGTCCGCATATCTAATGTTGTTAATGGAAACTCCATTTACCTTTATTCCAGCTGTTTCACCCTCAAGAGCGTTTTTCAGGATCCCTTCGGAGTATGCATTAAAAATAATTGGCGACAATACGCATCCCTGTCTCACTCCACATCTAATTTCAATTTCTTCAGACAGCTGTTCGTTAACAGGTACTTTTGCTCGCTGTTTATAGTATAAATTTGATATGATCCTGAGGTCGTTGTAGTCAATCTTCTTTGATTTCAGGACAGTCATTAATTATTTATGTCGTACTTTATCGAATGCTTTCGAATAATATAGTAAAGTATAGTAATTTAAGATTAAGTGTTTGAACATCCATTTAACTGGAAAAGGCATGTTTTTGATATTTAACTTTGATAATATACAGGGTGTCCCAGACTAATTTACCCACGCTATATCTCTTAAACGAATAGAGATTTTCGAATGAGACAAAAAGTGGTCTATTCTACTTGTAATACACTTAAATATGGCGTAGAAAAAATCATCCCCTAAATATGAATCCCTTAGTTACAACCCTTAACTTTAATTTTTTTAATGGCACCCTGTATATTTTTTTATAGTTTTGGATGTGGTCTTCTATCGTCTATTCAACAGATTTATTAGAAATTAAATCGGTTTGTAAATAATCAAGAAATCAATTTATTTTTTATTTTGGTTAATGAAGTGTCCCAGATTAATTTATACAGGCTATATTTATTAACAAAATAGAGATTTTTTTAAAGGGACAAAAACTGGTCTATTCCCTTTGTAATACACTTTAATATGGCGAAGAAAACATCATCCCCTAAATATTCATCTCTTAGTTACAACCCCTAACTTAAATTTTTTAATGGCACCCTGTACATTTTTTATAGTTTTGGATGTGGTCTTCTATCGTCTATTTAATCGATTTTTTAAAAATAAAATGGGTTTGTTAAGTATCGAGAAAATATCAGTTTATTTTTTATTTTTGTTAAATTAATCAAGATAGCCTTAAAAAATAGAATAGAAAAGAAATATTATGCTTTATTATCATTGAAAATTTTACTATTTTAACTACGTCGTATAACTTCTTACGTGCGTACGAAGTACACAGTCTTTTTATTTAAACGTTATTTTTAATTTTTCAAAATTTAACTAACTAATATTATTTACATTAAATGTTCGAATTGTAACCCACCTGCTGCAACACACATTTCGAATCGTTCCAGAAGATTTCTGGTACATGTGGCTCGAATCATTTCTGGAGTAATTTGGCGACATGCTTTTCTTATTTTTTCTTTTAATTCCTCTAAATTTTGCGGTTTTGATTGACAAACAATATCTTTTATCGCTCCCCAAAAGAAAGAGTCAAGAGGTGACAAATCACATGAACGTGCGGCCCACATAATTTCTGGAGAGTTGTTTGCTATCCAGTGGTTATCAAAACGGTTTTGTAGGTAGTCGCTAACGATTCTCGCATTATGTGGAGGAGCTCTGTCTTGTTGCCACCACATTTCTTGACGCTCATGAAGAGGAATATCTTCTAGCAAATCGGGTAGAATGTTTTCTAAAAAGTCTAAATATCGAACACCTGTTAGAGTGCCGTTAAAAAAGTAAGGACCTATAACACGGCCATTAAATAAACCGCACCACATATTTATACCCCAAATATTCTGAAATCTTGTTTTTATCATCCAATGTGGGTTCACGGGAGACCAATAATTGGAATTGTGATGGTTGACAACACCATTATTGTGAAATCTAGCCTCATCACTCCACAATATTTTTGATAAAAAAAGTGGATCATCACTGATTTTTAACATCATTTTTGCAATAACTCAGGACGTCTTTGGTCTTCACCAGGCTGTAATCCTTGAACTAGGTGCACTTTAAAAGGATGGTACTTAAAATATTTGAGAATTCTATGCACAGAACTTTTTGGAATGCCATATTCACTGGCGAGGGTTCTAACAGACACCTTGGGATTAAAATTAACATATGCTAGTACATTAATAAGGTTTTGGTTACATCTTACTGTGCGTTCAATTGTACGTACCTCTTTTATTATTAGGAAAATGGCCCTGTCTAAGTGAGCGTTCCAAATTCTTAAAGGTTTTTTCGCTTGGAAAGTTTCGATTTGGAAACCTTTCTTGATATAATTGTAGGGAAATTCTCCTATTTTTTAGGCATTCTCCATAAATCAAAATGATATCAACGTACTCGTCAGGCGAAAATAAATAAGGCATATTGAAATGTTATAGATACACAATTACAACAAATATAATTATTACTGGTCTAATACCAAACGTCAAAAATAATAATTGTTGATTTGACAGATCAAATCATGGCAATCTGAATTAAGGGTAATATCCAAGACGTAAAATAACCGCAAAAGTTTTTCAAATATTGTATTTTGTTAATTTTTGCACACTGGAAGATAACGTATGCTCCTACAAAGACCAAATTTTAAAATATTAAAAATAATGTTTAAATAAAAAGACTGTGTACTTCGTACGCACGTAAGAAGTTATACTACGTAGTTAAAATAGTAAAATTTTCAATGATAATAAAGCATAATATTCCTTTTCTATTCTTTTTTTTAAGACTATCTTGATTAATTTAACAAAAATAAAAAATAAACTGATATTTTCTTGATACTTTACAAACCCATTTTATTGTTAAAAAATCGATTAAATAGACGATAGAAGACCACATCCAAAACTATAAAAAATGTACAGGGTGTCATTAAAAAATTTAAGTTAGGGGTTGTAACTAAGAGATGAATATTTAGGGGATGATGTTTTCTTCGCCATATTAAAGTGTATTACAAATGGAATAGACCAGTTTTTGTCCCTTTAAAAAATCTCTATTTTGTTAATAAATATAGCCTGGATAAATTAGTCTGGGACACTTAATTAACAAAATTAAAAAAAAATTGATTTCTTGATTATTTACAAACCGATTTTATTTTTAATAAATCTGTTGAACAGACGATAGAAGACCACATCCAAAACTATAAAAAAATATACAGGGTACTATTAAAAAAATTAAAGTTAGGGGTTGTAACTAAGGGATGAATATTTAGGGGATGATTTTTTCTACGCCATATTAAAGTGTATTACAAGTAGAATAGATCACTTTTTGTCCTATTCGAAAATCTCTATTCGTTTAAGAGATATAGCGTGGGTAATTTAGTCTGGGACACCCTGTATATAATGCTATATTGATTACAAGGGACTGTTGTAATCTTCAATATTCCAGCAGCTATCAGTCTGCACTTAATAATTTAGATTTGGTATAGGTCAGAGAAGAAGAGGAAAACTCAGAGCAAGGTTCCTTGATAACATCGATGAATACATGAGAAATATGGGAATACGTGCTTGGCGGAGAAAGGCGATGGATAGGGACGGCTGGAGAGAAATTCTTGAGGAGGCTAGCACCGACGCAGTGTTGTAAAGCCAGAATGATGATGATGATAGGAATAAAAACAACCCAGTTGTTGATTTGCGGGATCTAAAAAGTTAGAGAAAGTAAACGTCATTCATCTAACCAGGCATTTTTTTAAATATAAATACGAAAAAAACAGAAAGGGAAATATTGGTGTCATATTTTAGGAAAATAGGATATTTTGGTGTATTTAGAATGTAGAGATGCTAATTAAATGTAAAAATGATAGTGGCGTACATCTATCATTTTTGGGTAGATCGAAGCAATACTGTCGGCTTATATTGGATGAAACTAATTTTTGATTTAATCACTACATAAATAAGCAAAGCTACCACATTTCTATCTTGAAGTAATCCAGCCACTGTTTGGAATGCTTGATGGGCTGGTGGCATGATCGGTCGTTACTTTTCCATAAAAAATGCCGGACAGAACTTTATAGTCCATGAAAACTGCTATAGGTGGGAAATAAAGAATATTTTCAGAAAGATCAATTGTTTTCCAACCAAATTTAAATTCATAGTAATATCAGAGAACTACGAACACAGTGTGTTCGTAGTTCTCTGGTAATGTGACTACTACAATACTTTTCTTATATTCTATAATCTTTATCAAATATACCAACTATTTCTGTTTCAAATTAAAGCATATTTGGCCCAAAAATAATCTACAATCTTTTATACGGTTTCTAGTAAATCTCAAAGTGTATAAAATGCTATTGCTCAGCAAGATATATAAATTTTGAAACGGCAATGAACTATGGTTTACATTTTTAAGTATAGGGTATTTACTCAACTATAGTAAATATACTGAAGCTATACAGTAATTTGAGCCATTGATTAGTATACCAAATGAATTCACTCATCAGAATGATTTACAAATATCTAAAAATCTTCCTGAGATTTGAAAAATTAACTTCTTAATCTAATTACGTCCTTTAAAATCTCAAAAGATAAGCTAGAAATGACGCTGAAACATTTAGTTATTCTTTAAAATTATAGGTACCTAAGAGGTTATAGAATTTTGCAAAAAATATTGGTATGGAGAAATTATACCTGGTATCTGAGTAGAACCAAAACGTACCCATTTTATAGAGTATATATTTTTATTTCCACATTTTAACAGATTTATTTAATATTTGTTTTCTTCACTTTAACCAACTTTGTTAAGCTTTAAGTTTTATAGCCAATGTAATAAAAATTGTGCCCATTTATTTAAAAGGTTTTATTATTCTTATCATACACACAGTTCCACTATCGTCGTACCAAAATATTAAAGCTCTTATTTTAGCACTTTAAACCCACGCTGCAGTTAGCTTAATACTTATTACATATCCTTTACATTTTGTCTAATAATAAAGTACTAGAAACGTTGCCATTACATTTTTATTATACATACTTTTACCTTCAGCAATCCTCATTCTGAAAATAAGCTTTAGAAATGAAATGACCCATTTCACCAGCGATCAAATGAGTAATCTTCGATGGAATAATCAATAAATTTCTTTTGAATGAAGACAATAAATTCGTCTAAGAATTATTCATAACTAATATATTTTTTATTTGTTTGGTATATAAGTGTATATTGGAAAGATTATGTTGTTTATATTTACTTTTACTCCATTATATTCCACGATTTATCCATATAACAGATGTTAGTCACTGTATATCCTAATGTTTGTGAAAATACTCAGTGTTTTCTCTAAGTTCTAATTAAGTATTAAATTTTATTGTTATATTGGGTACGATTTGGCTCTCTAAAAATATTTTTTATTTCACTTTTTTCTCCTGGCTGGCAATATTACTAGTTTCAGCACCAATAAGCTAAAAATCATCTCTATAATTCAAAACAATCTTTTGTATAGTTGTATTTTTCAATATCGTTGATATGGTTTTCTGAAATGCAATTTGAACTGCTAGCAATATCTTTCTACTACGCTTATTGAGACTTTGTGCATTTGTCTCATGGCGTTGGATCACCTACCCGTGTCTATCTCAGTTAAATCTCGTCCTTTGGTCTCCGGTACACAGCATACAATAAAACACAGCCCGCAAATAGATATAAAAGCGTAGAGCCAAAAGGCTCCGTACAGCCCTAATAATTCCTGAAAGTCCACGAATGTTTTTACTCCAACAAAAGCGCAAAAATAACTAAAACCTGTGGCTAGAGCGGTTCCGAATCCACGATGCTCTAACGCGAATAGTTCGCTGACCAGCAGCAAACTTATAGGGCTTATTCCTAAAGAAAAAGCCACCGTGAAAACTAGAACGCATAGTAAAGGGATCCAGTCCAAATTAGCTACAGATTTCGTATTAACTTCCTCATAATAAGCAAATGAGCCAAAGGAGGCCAAGGCCATTGTCATAAGAACGCTAGAAGCTACCAATAGAGGTAGTCGCCCTGCAGAGTCGACCAATAAACCTGATAATAATGAGGATAATAACTGAACTACGGCTACTGCAACGGCAGCAGTGTGAGGATTAGTGTTGCCAAAAGTCTCCTTGAAGACACTTACCACATAGAAGTAAAATGCGTTAGCTCCTGAGAATCGTTGAAAAAACATTAGACCACAAGCGATTAATGCTGGACTTTTTAAAGTTTGCATGAGCAGTAGCGGATTTTTTGGCATCGGTCTCGAAAGCACATGTGCTTGGAGTAACGCTAGTTCAAGTTGTAGATCTGCAGTATCTCCTCGTAACCATCGTAAAGCTTTCTCAGCTTCTTGGTCTCGACCGCGCAGAACAAGAAAACCTGGACTTTCTGGAACATTTAATAGTACGAGACACATAATTGCTGGAACTAAAGAGATAAAACCAGCTAACTGCCTCCAATTTAGAAATGCTCCAGCAATAAATGATACCAGTACTCCTGCATGTCCTGCTATTTTTAAGAGAGCACTGAGACCTCCACGAATAGATGGAGCTGCAATTTCACTGACATAAACTTGTGCGCTTAGTTGAACAATTGCTACCAAGAATCCGCTAATAAAAGCTGAAAAACACATCACTTCTACACTTACAGCAAATACAGTTATGATCCAGCATATAGTAAGAGGAGCTCCAGCAAATACCAACGTTTTTCGTCTGCCCCAACGGACTGCCAATCCACCTACCGGTGCTCCAAACAGAGCTCCAAGAAGAGATAAAGATGCTAACCAGGATGCTTGTTGTCCACTAACTGGAAATGCTTCAGCATCGCTTTGTTGCAGGGATGCAATGGCTGGAGAGCTATATCCTTTTCCAAGTCCAGCGGTAAGTGGTCCAAGGGAAACTGCTAGTGACGCTAGAACTTGGCCCAAATATTCTGTTTTCTGCGTTACAAAGATTTCGCCGTTGGGGCCTGCCACCTAAAAAATAAATAGATTCGCTGTAAATTTAGTTCAAGTTAATAATATATGATGTAATGAGTACATATGAATTGCTATTAAATTTTTTAGCAAACAAAGATTGAAACAAAGTTGTGCAAATTAAAAAGTCATTAATTTATTATTTTCGATTACTAGGATTATCGTGTCATATTTTTAAAATCGCCTTTATTATCCATGAAAAATTTAGTATTATCTTAGTTAAAAGCTTAAAACATGTTCTATCCAAATATTAATCATCAGAGACGAGAATGCATCTGAACCTCTAAAAATCATACGAACAAGCTAAATTTTGCCATGAATATTAATTTTGGGACCCAAAAAAGATGCAAAAAAGTTTACCACTTTTAATCCCGGGCTTTCCCCAAAAATCCCCCTCATAGGGGGGTAAAAACGCAAAAAAATCGATTTACCAAGAATCTGTACGCCGTAGAAAAAATTTTTTAAATAAAAAATGTAGCTTAGATAATTGTAAACAAAAATGTTCATCCTTAATTTGAGCAAACCTTTTGCTGACAAAGGTTATTGCCTTTACTTTGATAACTTTTTTCGACAATTCCGCTATTTGAAAAACTCATTAGGAAGAAACTATTTGCTTGTAAAATGTACAATGTACAATCCGGCCATCAAGCAAGGAAAAATATTTGGAAAACGAGGTCCAGGAAGAAGAAGAACATCTTGGTTAAAGAACCTTAGAATCTGGTTATCTGAATGACTTACAGATATTAACAAATCGCATAACAGAAGTCAGCAACAGATACGGACTAGCTCTTAACATAAAGAAAACCAAATTTATGACAAGTAGTAAAAAACCAATACTAAACGCTCAAGTTACAATCAACCAACAGAATATCGAAAGAGTCGAGCAATATACATATCTAGGCACCAATTTAAATAGCCAATGGGACCACTTAACAGAAATTAAACAGCGAATAATAAAAGCAAAAGCAGCATTCGTTAGAATGAGAACCATTTTCAACAGTCGAGACATATCATTAAAAACAAAATGCCGTCTATTGAACTGCTACATGTTCACAGTTCTGCTCTACGGAATGGAAGCATGGTCACTGACTGTTGCATCTATGAATCGGCTCGAAGCTTTCGAAATATGGTTACTAATGTGGAGGTCCTGCGTAGAATGGGGAAAGAATGTGAAATTCTCATGACCGTCAAAACTAAAAAGTTGGAATATCTAGGACATGTAATGAGAAATCAAGAACGTTACGGCCTTCTCCAGCTGATTCTCCAAGGGAAAGTAAATGGTAAGAGAGGACCGGGAAGAAGACGCATTTCCTGGCTTCAAAATTTACGAAAGTGGTATAACACGACTACCACTGAACTGTTCCGCGCTGCAATAAATAAAGTAAAGATAGCCGTGATGATCGCCAACATCCGGAACAGATAGGCACTTTAAGAAGAAGAAGAATCTGGTTCAATACAACATCTGTGCAGCTTTTCCGCGCTGCTGCAGTTAAGATAAAGATTGCCATGATGATCGCCATCATTCGTAACGAATAGGCACATCAAGAAGAAGAAGACAATCCGGCAAACTAGAAAACAATTTTCTAAGAACTTATGCTCCGACAAAAAGTTAAAAATGATTGAATCGGACGCTGTGTCTTCGGAAAATACTTTCGTATACGAGTGGAAAGATGTGTGAAATGTGTGACAGTTGCCAGTATCATGCATAATATACAAAATATGTCAGAAGTATCACATACCGATAAAAGAGGGCAATCGGAGAAAGTTCCTTGTCCTATGGCCATAGTGGACTACAACAGATACATATATGGGCGGCGTGGATCAGTTTGATCAATTACGTTCCACGTAGATAATAACTTGGAAGTCCAAGAGATGGTGGATGAAAATTTTTTATTACCTGCTTAATGCGGCAATTGTGAATAGCTAAATTTTATACAAAGAAGATATAAGGAATAACAAAAATAATCAGAAGCCCATGTCTCATTTGCAGTTCAGAAGTGATCTGGCAAATTCTCTTATTTCTACATTTACGTGTCGAAAACGCACAGAATCCCAGATAAATTCGAACCAATTTGATAATACAGGACCTTGCCTTAAAGGGAACCTACCGTAGATGTGCAGGGTGTAGCCTAAATAAAAAACAAACTAGGTCAAATATAATTTGTAAAAAATGTAATGTTGCTTTATGCAAAACCTGTTTTTGAACCATACCACAAAAATTAATATTTTGATTTTTATAATTGTTAGGTAATAAATAAGTTTATATACTTGTATATTTCAATTTTTGTAATAAAACGTAAAAAAAATATAATGGTATCTATATTTACCAGTGATCTTTCGGCACTTTGTTGTTATCCTAAAGAAACCCTGGTAGCTATATTTACCAGTCATTTTTTACGTAAATTTTTGAAAAAATCATTTGTGGAAAATTTTAAATATTTTTCCGGTAAAAATCAATGAAAAAAAGTTTTGCTACTTAAAGTGTTGATTTAACCATAAAGCTTCAAAAATTGTTACCAGATTACAGCACATTATTGTTTTTGTTTAAATCGTAACCTCTTTATAACTTTTCATTTATAAAGATGTACAGTACAAGCTATAGAAGGAATGTAAAGTACAAGGATGACTGTTAGATGACATTTTACATCGAATTCGTGTCAGTTCAATGTAGAGGTGTTTAATTGGGAAATGAATTCCAATGTAGAGGTGAATGAGGATATACATAACCAGGCTTTGCTTTTAATCGAAGTCATGTATTAAGTCTTGTGCAGCAGCTTGTTAGACAAGTTAGGAATGCTATCGCCCAAATTGTGAATTCAGCTTTTTTAATCGAGTTAATCGAGAATTGGAACGTGAAAGTGAATATAATCAGGATGCATTGAACTAATTAATACGAAAGAATTATGATTACGAAAGAAGTTTGGTTTCTTTTCCGCTAAATGTGTGAAATTTCATTTGAACGTAGAACGAGCTCATTAATAAAGTATTCCCAAACATCATTGATAACCACAATAATCACAATTGGTTGAGTCAACGAAAATTTTGGCAGCAAAATATAAAGATGATATAGACATAATAATTCGAAACCAAATCGTTAGTCAACTGCGTTTCTTCAAATTTATCGATTATGTAACAAACGAAGATATAATTTGAAGATATAAGAAATAATTTCAAATATGAACCAACTAAAACTATGTATAATTGGGTGATATGAAAAGTCATATGCAATATAATACACGCGACGATACTCAAAGGAAATTTTAAGTATAAGAAAGTTAGCATTCCAAGAATTTAGTTAGCAATCGAATTTAAAAGAATTTAATATCTAATTCGTCTTGCATTAGCTGTGACGATAAACAAATCACAAGGCCAATCATTGAATGTTTGTGGACTGAATATAGAAAATAATTGTTTCTTTCATGGCCAATCGTACGTAGTATGTTGATGTGTAGGCCAACAGAACGAAAAATATAGGTTCACAAGATTATTCAATGAAAATAATCGACACAACTGCAACCCATTCAGCAAATGATGACTTTATTGCCACCAGGGCCGCCGCTACCATGTGTGCCAAGTGTGCATCGCACACGGGCGGCCAACAATAGGGGCGGCCAAAAGCAGTCTACTGATGATAATACTTTTTTAAAACGAAAATAAATTCAAATAATTAAATAGTAATGATTCAGATAATTCTGTGAACTCTAATATTCCAAACAATAATAATTATTCAGTACGTGATAATACTCAAATGCGTTTCATTTATCATGTATACTTCTTTTTTTCATCCTAATCTAAAAAAAATGTCAGAAAGAAAATATTATTTATTGTATGAACTGCCGCCCTTTTGCAGGTACAGTCATAAAGCAGTTTCGGGAATACTTTTTAATTCAAAGCGGCTGGCGGCTTTCGGACTTCAGTTATTTGGGATTTCACACGTATATACTTTACAAGAATTTAGGCAAGTGGTTGTAAAGTTATAATATTGTTCCTATGGTTATGTTTATAGATGGGTTATTATGTCTTATGTTCAGTCTTAGTTGAGAATTCGATGAATTTAGACACGCTTTTGATAAACGATTTTGTTTGTAAAATATAGTAGTGTGCCCGTTTCTTTTGCACAGTAGGTACTGTATTTCGAAGTAACGTCGAGATCAGAGCAAATTTTATTCGTATACGCGTTACGGCTACATATTATTTGGAGAAACATTATTTGGACAACTTATTTGAAGTGTTTTTGGATTTATTTTGTTAAATTCGCCCGGCTTCGTTCTTAAGTGATAATTTCAAAATGTCCGAAAGAAAAAGAAAACGACTTTCAGGCTTTCAATAAAGAAAAATAAAAAAGGCAAAAACTGAGGAGAAAAAAGAACTTAGCGGTGCACTGGAATCATTTTTGATGAAAAATATACATGAAAATATAGAAGACTCGGATATAAATTTAGGACCTTCAACTTCAAGCGAAGTCCAAACCATAGAAAAAAGTACCAAACAATTGAATATTCCTGCGGAGAGAGACGGAGGATTTGATGACAATAATAGCGATAGTGCGAGTGCTGATGCTGAAACGCCTGAACCTGAAACCACCAATATGCAGTAAAACTAAGTTTTGAGTCAGTGGAATTTTTTAATACTGTACAGGAACTATATGTATTTTTTTCTTCTTCCAATATTAGATGGAACATTTTATTAAAGCACGGATCGATGCAATCGCACCATTAAAAACCCAGATTAGTGAAATATATGATGCTTTAGAAAAATTGCAAAATGGTAACACAAGGGATATGAATACTAGGACTTTAGCAAAATCCCTTAAAAATAAAATTTGGAAATTCAAATTCATGTGTTCTGTTGTAGTGTGGCAAGATATTTTAAGTAAAATAAACATCGTCAGCAAAATCCTTCCTAGCAAAAAAGTCCAAAATTTGACATAAAATCTTCACTTATGCACTTGATAATTTAAAAAAATATTTCATAACCAAACGTTCTGATAAACATTTTCAAAATTTTGTAACCGAATCCAGAGAGATATCTACAAAAGCTAACATAGAAGAAGATTTCCCTAGCTCCTCTACCGAACGAATTAGAAGAAGAAAAGTGCATTTTGAGTATGAAGGAGCTGATGAACCTATATTATCTCCGGAATTGTCATTTAAAATAAATTTTTATTTTAAGATTTTGGATGCTGCCATAACAGCAATTGAAGAACGGTTCCAATTACTTCAACAGCACACATACATTTTTAGTCTAATATATAACCAAAGTTAAAAACGATGATGAAGTTAAAACCAATTGTGAGAAAGTGAATCAAGCCCTTACAGACATAAACAGCCCAGAGACTGACATTAGTGCAACCGATTTATATGAAGAAATTAAAGCTATTCAACCATTTTTTTCCGCAGAAAAAAGTCCTAGTGATATTCTTGAATATATTTACGAAAATAATCTTGTATCAACATTTTCTGTTGAATATTACGTATGTTATTAACTCTACCTGTTACTGTAGCTACGAGTGAGCGGTCGTTTTCAAAACTTAAGATTATTAAAAAGTATTTGCGATTCTTAATGAAGCAAGATAGACTTTCTGCTTTAGCAATGTTATCTATAGAATATGAAGTGTGCGCGACATTGGACATTAAAGATATTGTCAAAAAGTTTTCCTAGACGAAAGCCCGAAAAGTGCGTTTTTAGTTTTTTTATGTGTTTATGTTTCTATTCACGGTTTATTTTAATTAAATGGACGTTTAAATTAGGATATTAGGATATACATAAGGATATACATTAGGATAATATATGGACGTTGGATCATGGAGATTAGTCTAAAAGTTCAAGTAAGTATTTATCTATTTACAAATTATTATTGTTATATTATGCATCTTCTGCACATTTCTTTAAATAATAGTATGTATGTCTAAAGTGTTGGAAGGGAGGCGGCAAATATTAAATTGCTCACGGGCGGCCAGTACCTTAGCGGCGGCTCTGGTTGCCACGTTAATTAGATCACTTTTAAACTTTTATTGAATTTAATTATTTGATCCTAATATAAAAAAGATAATTAACTATAGTAATTAAGGCGTTAAGAAGTTCGAAGCTAGTGTATTCTATTATATCCCTGAACTATCATTAAAAGAAATTTTACAGTTTTAGATAACAGAAATCAAAATATATATTTAATGTATATTTTGCCAACTATTTCTGAGTTGCAAATCGAAACATCCAAAATAAAATATTTTTAATTAAAATTGTAGTCAAAAATAGAGTTGCTATACACTACAAAATAATAAAACTACTGAATATACTTTTACGGTTTAAAAAATAAACAATTATCATTGTTTAAACAGTGCATTGTGCGTTATGTGTACTCAGTTTATTAATTCAACAAAGGAATACAGAGGATAGTTTGGCATAGAAAAGATGACGTTAGTTTTGAAAAGTATGTTGTATCGTTATCTCTAAAAAACAAATACTAGGGCTTTTTCGTGCGAGAAAAGATACAAAGTATGTAGTCGAAAACAAGAATAGAATTTCATATCTCGATGTACAATAAAAACAATGCTAGAATGTTTTAACTATGATATTTGTTCTATTTATATACAGTAGTGTCTCATAGTCCGTTTGAAAATATAAGATATGAAAAATACAACTCGACACGGCATTAAATCTGATCAGAAAAGAGGCATAACAATAATAATGGGTAAATTAAATGCTAAAATTGTGAAAACAAAGACATTTGGACATTGCAAGTAGTGGTGTATCAATTTTAATTAATAATTCATATGACTCGATAAGAATACCTCTAAATACTAACTTAGAGGTCATTGCTGTCACCGTCATTGGAAAAACTAATATAAACCTTTGCAATATATATCTACCTCCTGGAACAGTAATATCCAGAAATGAACTGGAGGATCTTTTCAAACAAATTCCTACTCCACGAATCATCTTGGGAGACCTAAACGCATATAATCAGATTTGGGGATCAGCATATAAAGACCAACGGGATACACTAATTGAAGAAATTTTAGATCATCTTAACTTGTCTCTCTTAAATGACGGAAGCCCGACTAGATTTAATATAAGAACTGGAGAAGCTACTCCACTTGATCTAACAATATGTGACAGCGATCTTTACCCACATTTATCTTGGTATCCAATGCAATACACATACAACAGTGACCATTATCCATTAATTATAGAAAACAACCAACATAACCGCACAACCCATTTTTCTCCGAAATGGAAAATGGATAAAGCAGATTGGAAGCTTTTTGTCGAACAAATAGAGTCGGATATAAACAAGTACTCGACAACAATAATTAATGTCGAAGAATCTCTAGACAACTTGACCAAAATAATTATTAAGGCAGCTGAAAACTCAATCGGTAAAACAGCTCCAACGAAACGCTCCACACCAGTTCCATGGTGGAACGAATCTTGTAAAAAGGTCATTAGAGAAAGTAAAACTGCCTTTAATAAATACAAAAGAAATAAATCACTCGAAAACCAACTAGAATATAAGAGAACTCGAGCCATAACTAGATTTACAATAAAGACAGCTAAACGTCAGTCCTGGATTGATTATGTTTCTAAAATAAACAGCTCTACTCCTATGACATATGGAAGAAGATAAAACGAATATCGGGAAAAAATTTAAATTTAAAAATCAACTCACTTAATATTCAAGATAAGGTTATTACCAACGACAACGAAATCGCAGAAGAAATGGCTAACACTTGGCTTAACTCACCGTTTTCAATGGAAGAGTACAATGAAGCCCTTACCTCGTTTAAAGATTCGGCAGCGGGACCTATGATATTCCGGTAAAATTTATAAGAAATTTACCTTCAAAGGCTCATCAGTACTTACTAAAGTTATTTAATTTAATATGGATGCAACATAAATTTCCATCAAAATGGTCATAATCTATTATTATACCAATTTTAAAACCAAACAATAAAAAAAAAATCCAAATTCATATAGACCAATATCTTTGACATGTGCTATGGGTAAATTAATGGAAAAAATTGTAAATAAAAGGCTTTTATGGACTCTTGAGAATCGAAACCTAATAATTCCAAATCAAAGTGGTTTTCGTAGAAATCGGTCAACAATGGACAATATTTTAGCATTAGAAAATGACGTACTTGAAGCTTTTGCTGCCAATCAAAAATGCTTCGCAATATTTTTTGACATCAAGGGAGCATATGATACCACTTGGAAACACCTAATAGTTAAAAAACTACATAATTTAAATATCAAAGGACACTGCGTAGCTTTCATTAATAATTTCTTAACCAATCGATCATTCCACCTTAAAACTAATGGTATGCTATCACCAAAAACAAAACTAGAGAATGGTATTCCTCAAGGATCAGTTTTAAGCCCTACACTTTTTTTAGTATCAATAAATGATGTCCTAGCCAATATGAACTCACCACTGAAAGGTCTCTTATACGCAGACGACCTTGTTATCTAAGCGAGAAGCCAAAATATGGAAATATCACGAGTATGCTACAAACGTTTTTACATCAACTAGAGGAATGGTCGCAAAATTGTGGATTTCAATTTTCTACAGAAAAAACACAATTTATATTATTCACAAAGAAAAGCTACCCTAATCACTCTCCACTCTCACTATTTAACAAGTCTCTAGTTCGAAAAAATTATGTAAAATTTCTAGGAATGACATTCGACCAACATCTAAATTGGAAAGAACATATTAAAAAATTGGCAATTGAATGCCAAGCAAGACTTAATATCCTTAAATCACTATCTAAAAAAGACTGGGGGGCAGATAGACAAACTATGCTCTCTCTCTACAGAACTCTAATCAGATCTAAATTAGACTATGGCGCGATAGCATATTCATCGGCTACTGAGTCTTTCCTTAAAATTTTAGATTCAATAGACAATACTGCACTCCGCATTGTCTTGGGAGCTTACAGAACCACACCAATAGAAAGCCTGTATTGTGAAGCAGCTGAACCATCACTATATCACAGAAGAATGTACTTAAAGTTAACCTATGCAATTAAATCAAATGCAAATCCTAACAACCGCACCTTCAAATATGATCACCTTAACCGATTATCAACATGTTTCTCCAATAAACCACGTCTACATAAACCTTTCTACCACCGAATCAAAATGGATCTCTCATCTCTGAACACCACCTTACCTCCTTGCTTTCCCGTTAGTTTTGAACCTGCTGCACCATGGACTTTGGGAGTACCTAAAATAATAACTACCCTAACATCATTGGACAAACACACTACTAACCATGGTATAATACATCAAAATCTGCAAAACTTATTATCAAAGTTTCTCTCAAATTTACACAGTTGCTTCAAAAACAACAGATGGCGTGGGAGCAGCAGTTATATCCTCTAATATGTGTCAAAAATATAAGTTGCCAATATACTATAGTACTCTTAATGTAGAATTATATGCCATATACGAGGCACTCAAATATATTATATGCTCACCAAATCAGAAATATATAATTTTGACTGATTCACTAAACTCACTACAATCTATAGGAAGAATATACCCAGAGAATCATATTCTTGAAAAAATAAAACAAAATCTGATAGAGATAGAAAATTGTAATAAGGAGGTAATCTTTATTTGGATCCCATCACATAACGGTATTAGAGGTAATGAAGAAGCAGATAAGTGTGCGCGTGAAGCCGTCAATTCAGCTGACTCTATTATTGTGAAATACGTGATAGCTAGTGATGTTTGAAGTGTTATCAAATCGCGGATCCTAAGTGAGTGACAAAACCGGTGGGAATTTTCAGTGTCCAATCTTCGGAATATTAAACCGGACATTAAACCGTGGAGGTGTTTCCCCACTAAAAGAAGGGATCAAGTGACAATAACTCGTCTTAGATTAGGTCATACCAGTGCCACGCACAAGTTCTTAATTACTAAAGAGTCCGAACCAAAATGTGAGCAGTGTAACGTTAAACTCTCGGTGAAACATGTTGTAGACTGCCCAGTTTTCTCCACAGCAAGAATCAATTACGGTATCTCAATAAACTTAGAGAAAGCACTTGGTGCAAATTGTTCATTCACAAATATGTTAAACTACTTAAAAGCTATTAATTTTGTTAACATATAATATATTTAATATTGTAAATCTGATTCTTGCTAATAACCTTCGGGTTGATGCGAATTTGTAAATAAATAAAAAAAAGACATTTGGAAATGTTATATATAAAGAACAAATCAGTTTTTAGATAAAAATTACAACACACGATTAAAGAAATGAACGTTCTCGTTCGTTAGATTTGATGAAACTTGTGAAAGTGAATCTCTAGTTCTAGTTCATGTGATAAGACATATATGTCTGGATGAGCAAACTATTACTAAACCTGTTAAAATTTAACTCGAAGTAATACAACTTGATAGTAATCAGTACGTTCAAGAGATAGACGTATGCCTTCTTATCTTGATGACTATGAAGTGAGTGTAATGATGGCTTTATCTGCTGGCTGACCTTCTGAATTACCTACAAATTACACTGAAGCTGTTTCGATGGGGAATGAATGGAAGGAGGCCATAGATAAGGAACGTCTGGCGTTAGAAACTGGAGTGGCGCTAGACTTTGGTAGAATTTAAGACGGATTACGTAATCATTTATTAATGGTGAGTTTTTGTTGAGAAATATGTTGATGGTCAGTTAGTGAAAAGAGCTCGATTAGTGGTCAGAGGCTATCAGCAGCCAGCATTAGACAACAAAGACGTGTATGCACCAGTAGCTAGATTAACTACGCTGAGAATACTGTTATCCATTGCTGTAGATGGTAATATGGATATTCATCAAATTGATGTGAAAAGTGCTTTTTTAAAAGGCCAGTGTTAAATGTTAAACCTGGTGTAGTATGTAAGTTGGTAAAACCTTCATACGCTTTACTTAAAGGCCTAAATGTTGGAATAGACCTATTAATAAGCATTTATGTAAGTTAGGATTTAAAAGATCTAAAAGATTGATCCTTGCTTGTATTTCAATGGAAAAATTAATGTTTCGATATGGGTAGGTAATATTTTGCTATTTCAATTTCTGAAGATGATGCCAAATTTTTAGATTCAAATTTAGAGACAATTTTGGAATTAAGTGATTTATCAAATGAAACAAAAATTGACTTTTTAGGATAGAACTTGAAAGGAAAGATAAGACTTTAGTTGTTAGCCAGAAAAATTTAGTTACAAAAATTGTTAATCGTTTTAACGTGGTAAATTGCAAGATTAGTAAAATTCCAATGAAACCTAAATTTAATTTAGAAAAAGAAGCTCAAACTGATTTTAAAGTGCCTTCCTTATAAGGATGTACTTGGTAACTTGATGTATTTGATGCTTGGCACTAGGCCAGATTTATGTTTACAGTTTCATTTTTTAAAAGATTTCAAAATAATTTTAATAGTAATCCTTGGAAGCATCTTAAAAATGCAATCTGGTGTTCTAAAAAGGAATCGGTAGTTGCTCTTAGTAGAAGCGAAGCTCAATATTTGCGTGTGCGTGTTTGTTTTTAAGTTAACTTTTAAAAGAAATGTTTGATTTTCAATGTCCTATTAAAACCAGTATGGGAAATGTAGTTGTTATTGTTTAATGATGGTAAATGTTTGGGCTACCGGTTTCAAGGCTTACAATTTTTGCCTCATCATCAGGCCCTAGTAGATTAGTTTCATATATATTTAAAACTACAAGCTAAAGCAACATAAAACAAACAATGATTATGAAATTAACTAAATAATAGCAAATTAAGCAAGCAGATTTAACATTAATTGGGAGTGAGATTGACAAAGTAATTATTATATTGGGAAAGTAAATATTATTAAATTCTATTATATTATTATTAAATCGTATTAAAATTTTTGAGGACTATTAAGGTTGCATAAAAATGGATCAAACTTATGAGACCAAACGCTCAAGACATTGATATAAAACGTCATTTCTTAAAAGATATGGTAAATATAGGAAATTTTGTTATTGAGTATGTTTCTACAAACAAAAAGGAAAAGGTCTGTAGGAAAGGGGACCTGGAGAAAATGGGGGTAAGATAATATGAAATAGTGGCACGATGACACACATCGAGGGCAATAGTAAATACGGCAACGACCTACGAAGAGTTGTAACGCCATTGATGATGATAATTTGCAAAGATAAAATTATATGGCAGATTAAAAAATGGCAAGAGAAGTACACCATTTATAATTTGTAAGTATCAAAAAATAAAAACGCACAAATACGGGTTAAATATAAATCTCAAAACAAATTGAAGACAGACACAATAAAAAAATGGTTAAGGAGTGGGAAAATGCACAGCCGTTTTTGAAAGTAGTTTATTGTGCACGAGATTTTCACACAAGGGTAATTAAACTAAACTGGAATACTTTTCTTAACTTTAAACAAAAATATAACCAGAAATGGTATCTATACGCACTTCTTCTTCATGTGCCTTGTCCGTTCCGAACGTTGGCAATCAACATGGCTATTCTGACTTTGTTTGCGGCAGATCTGAATAGTTCAGCAGATGACAATCCGAACCATTGCCGCAAGTTTTGGAGCCACGAGTGTCTTCTCCTCCCTGGACCCCTTCTGCTGTCTATTTTCCCTTGGACGATCAGTTGTAGTACTCTATATTTATTGTGTCTCATAACGTGACCCAAGTATTCCAACTTTCTTTTCTTTATCTATACGCACATCAAAGAATAATGCACAACAGAAATTTGTAGACTAATGAAATTAAGGCGTTTTTAACAACATCAACAATAAACGAAAGTAAAAGTTTTTTTTAATCATTTTAAAAAACACGACATGACTATAACAATGATATGACCATAATGCCCTATCATTGTTATAGTCATGTCATGAATATCTTCATGTTTCTGAATCATGTATTAGTTATTGTGTTACGATTTATGTTAAAATTTTTGAGTTATAAAATTTGCTACTAGAAGGAAAATATCTTAAAATAGAAGCACAAAAAATTTAAAGCAAATCAAGGTTAAAAAAATGGTAGAAGAATGGCAATATTCAAATTAGTTTCTAAGAGTTGTTTTCGTGGACAACATTTTCACAACAGTTTTAATGTTGAATTCACAACTGCTTTTCAAAACTCAACACATAAAAATACAGCTAGCTATAAGGCAAGAATGTACGTCAAACTTAATGTGAAACTTATACAAGAAAAATTACATCATTGACACCTACTTACTTACATCGAGAATACACAACGAAGGTATGTGTACTGAAGAAATAACGAGATTTTAATAAATACTAAAAGATTTCTCACAGTATAACAAAAAAGATAGAATTTTTCCTATTTTTTCTAGAACCCATACATAAAATCTTTGTTTATGATCTTGTGGTGGCTTATATTGACGTAAACAAATTAACATTCAAATTTAATTAATAAAATTTCTGGGGTATGTTTAGAAAGTAAATATTATGTGAAAATATATTTTGACATAATGACATAATCATTGGAGACTAAATCAAGCCTTAGACAAGAAGTTTATGAGGTATACTCTAGTTTACTTTCGTCGTTTGTTCTTGACATGAAATTATACTTACCGTGTGGGTGTAAAAGTTCCTCGTCATGATTGATAAGAAATGCACGTGCATCGCGCTACATTGCGCGCCAAGTTTTTCTGCAGGAGCTTCACACCCACGAACGATCACTCAATACCTCCAATAGTCTTGAAAGTGTGCAAGAGGCGAACAGTGAAAGTGGTGGCAGATTTTAGGACATACTCACGATTTGGGTGATTTTCGCAGCACTGCCAACTGGGATCACTTCTGCTGTTGGGTCCGGCGCGGGCGTACGCGCACAACGATCTGCCGTTTCGACAGGTTAGGCCTAAGGGGCCAACGTCGTTTTTTATTAATGGATTTGCAGATTGGTGCAGATGCAGAGCTGAATGCGACATAATTCCTAAAATAGGTGGTCAATCATCTACACGAAGAAAACTTGAATCAAAGTTGAATTAATTTTAAACTTTCTATAAAGTTATTTCCATGTGTTGCTTTTTCCAAGTTTTTACTAACTAAATACAAACTACAATTTTTATCATTTCAACATCTAAAAAAGACAGTAACCAATGAATAAATAATAACAATATATAATAAAGATAAATAAGATAATTAATAAAAATAGATAATGATAATAGACGAGGGCACACATCAAATAGTAAATAGGTATATTAACCGTAAAACCTTAAGGGAAATTCAACTACAAATTTGATTTTGTGAATATCTAGAAAAAAAAAATAACACTGGTCTGCAAAAAATAATTTTTTTCCTCCTTTTTGTTTCCATGCATAATAACGTTATTTTTGGTGCTCTAATCACGAAATGTGTTATGGGAATAAATACAGCAAATATACTTTTCATATTATCTCCATTTAATCAAAATAGTATATTGTTTTATTAGGAGTAAAAATATTATTTTTTGTGGCGAGGCTGTACGTTTGTGCGCGACATACATTAAGACAAGGCACAAAAAGTCATTTTTATTCCGAATAGAGCATACTATTTTTTTTTCAAACGTCGCAAATAATTTTTATGTGACTATGGTTACTTCTATTGATTGTCACATTGACCAATAAGAAAAATCATCGATTTTTGTGCTATTCGTTAAGTTTTGTGAACGTTTGTGCTTATTGTCGCCCAAAAGTACGAGTATTATGTCTAATTGCGAAGATCCCACGGCATTGCGTATTCCTTCAGAAACTTTTCTCTTTTTACGTAATAATTACGGGAGATTTCAACGCAAAAGAACGAAAATAACAACGACAACGAATATATTGGAAAATTTGGACTGGGAAGTAGAAATCACACGGGAGATATGCTCGCAAATTTCTTCAGCAAAGAAAAACTATTCTGCTTAAACACATTCTACAAGAAATAGATGCAGAGAAAGTGGACGTGGCACAGCCCAGACGGCAAAGTAAAAAATGAAATTGACTTTATACTCTCTAACTTCAAAAACATTGGTAAAGATGTTATTGTATTGAATTCTGTCAACACTGGTAGTGATCATCTATTAGTTAGAAGTAAATACGAAATTAGATAGAAGAAAATTATTAACACAGGATAAATTACCAAACATAGAAGCACTCGAAATGAATCAAGAGGAATATCAAAGTGAACTCAAAAGAGACTCTCAAAAGAGAAAGGTAGGATCTCTACCAGTATTCAACACTAAATATGACGAATTAACGAAATTAACGAATGACAACATTAACTGCAACAAAGATCTGCGGTAAAAATAGAAATCCGAGAAAAACGAAATTGAAACAAACAACACTAGATTTAATGGAAGAAAGAAGAAGAACATCAAAAGAATCACCAGAGTATAAGGCTATCAACAATAAAGTTAAAACGAGCATAAGGTCAGACTTGCGAGTCTATAAAAAAAACAAATATTGCAAACCATCGAAAACAATAGAAACATGTAGGTATTGAAATCAAATTTAACTAAAGGAAAATTAAAGATAACTAAAATCAAAAACCAACAGGGGAATACGGTGACGGAAAAAACTCAAATAATCAAGGAAATACAAACGTTCTATGAAAATCTGTATATACAATTCTAAATGTCGGCTCGGAAACTCTCCCTAAAATAACTTCTTCGGAAATTAGACATGCCTTACAGCAAATGAAAAATAAAAAAGCTCCTGGTGAGGATCGTATAACGTCTGAAATGTTAAAAATGGGCGGCAACATCGTTGTAGAGGTTGTGGAAGTTTTATTGAATAAGTGTCTAACAGAAAAAAAAAATAGACAGTCTGTGGGAAAACGCCGAAATAATACTTTTACACAAGAAAGGAGACACTACTAATATTGAAAACTACAGACCTATAAGTTTGTTGTCAGACTTATACAAATTACTAACAAGAATAATTACCAACCGCATAACACAAAAACTGGATTTGTATCAACCGGTTGAACAGGCGGGATTTAGAAAAGTGTTTGATACTAACGATCACTTACAAACCATCAGAACACTGGCAAAAAAAACCACAGAATATAATGTACCTCTACATATGGCATTTATTGACTTTTACAAGGCTTTCGATAGTATTGAAACTTGGTCCTTTTTGTCAACCCTGAGGGATGTTCGAATAGACTCACGTTACACTACAGTTATTAAAAACATTTATGAACAGGCCACATTTCACATCAAAATCAATGAAGACGAAAAAACTGAAAACTGTCTTGGTAAAGGTATTAGACAAGGTGATACTATTTCACCAAAGCTTTTTATATTAGCATTGGAAAATGTATTCAACCAGCTCGACTGGGAGCGAAAAGGTCTAAACATTGATGGTGTACTTCTGAGTCATTTGTCCGAACTTTTGTCATCAATTCCGAAAAATGGACACAGAGATTAACAAACTGGAGACCAAGTAAAATGTAATGGCATGTCTCGCAAAACAGAAAACCAAAAAAGGTATATCGATGGAAGGCAACCTTATATACGTATTTCTGACTATTGGTCGTCTTCAGTACGGTGCAGTCAAGTAAGAAAAGGAGCATGTTAACTTGGGAAAGGATCAAATCATGTATCCTCTATATGGTACCGACTTACTAATACTGGTAGTTTTCTTAGGAGACATCATTTATGTTTTTTAAATAACAAACATATAAAATCAAAAACATAAATTTGGTGTTTATTGAAAGTAAACTAAATGCACGACCAAATATTTACCATGTCGGGATAGTATTATGAGGTTTTTTTGCTGATTTTCACTAATAATTTACTATGGAATCACTAACAGGAGATTTTTACTGTCATCATGGCATGTGTTTGTCTTTTTAAACACGAATTTCATGCTATGATTTTTTCTGACGAATATTCTCTAGTTAAAGTTGATTTCATGTAATCAAATGAACTATCTTACAAGTAAAGTCGTCCCAGGAACGCAACTCAACACAACAATATTGGCAATATCATTTTAAAGTCGTCTACTTTAAAATGTATAATGTATGTCTGAATTGTCAATATAAATGAGTCAGATAAAATTAAATCATTAGAAGAATTTTTCACCAAGTAACAAAAAAACAAAATTTGTTTAATTTACTAATGTTTATATTTTGAGAAAGATTTCCGAAGTGGAAATTGAAACGTCAATAAACGTACTTTAACCTTTAATTGTGGCTTATTCCTATTTAAATAGTAAATTTACTAATAGTTGATGAAAAATTAGGTAATTATAGTTATTAAACACATCTAAGGATTTTATTAACCTAATCAAATACAAATTGATAAAATTAAAGCTATAAAACAGTATTGCAAACAAGGAAAAAAATCTACAGATTATGTTTTAGTTTTTTTTCTTTATCGGGTACGTACGGTAACTCTTCGTAAAACGCGTGGTGGTCTGGTTTTATCACTGACTTCAAGTTCATGAGATGATCGTATTTAGTTTTTGCGATAGGACGTGGGGAGGAATACAATGATTTTGGATTTTCATTGGCACATTTTCGTCTATGAGGTAAGCTATCCCATGGTTCATTATGGCGGAGTCGAAACTGTATCTCTCCATTAGGCAAGTATTTTAGACCTCGAATATCGGTGACAACAGGGTCTCCTACATTTTTACCGGGTCTGAGTGAACGTAGTGTACTTGGAAGTGCTTCATAATTCAAGAAAAAAGTATAACCAAACGGAATAACATGGTATGGTTTCTTTGACCTTGCTGCTCTCATGCGAGATATGTAATCCGCTGGGGAGTTAATGGAAGGCTGAAAGTAGTGTTCAAGAGTGGAATGAACAGAATCCGCTTACATCATAGTATGCCCCTTTTCCAGGTATAATTGTTCAATAATAATATTCCTAGATTTTGCAGTATCTAAATATTATTTCGATTTTGATAATAACAACCACCTGAAATTAAGATTACATGTTTATAGCCTCCTTCTAAGTTTGGGATGAAATGATTTATACAAGAAGTGAATTCATTACTGGTTACGCCACCATTGACCTCATGCCATACATACAGGGTAACATTACTATCATTTATTTCGTAGATGGTAAAATTATGGAATTGTAACTTTTGCTTATAGTACATCTTAGATGCCAGAGGTTTTGGACTGAGAAGTACACTCTGCATATCCATCGCGAGCACCAGTTTCTGATGACTAGTACTTTTTTCAGCTTCACGCTTGGTAGCTCTAGCTTCATCTTTCATTTTAATATGCTTTTGAAATGTATTTTTATCTACAAGACCTAGCTTTTGACCGCAGCATAGATCACCGTGATCTTTCCTATGCTTATGAATTGCGATGTTTTCCTCTTTCAAAACACTAGTGAAAAGCTTTCTAGACCCAGGCTTAAATTCGTTCTCTTTGCACCATTGTTTATAAACAGGCATATAGACCTAAAAATAGATTCCACCTAAGTCTTTGTGGAGGAGGACCTGCAGTAATGACTGGGAACTTTTGGTAAAAAACCTTTCATCGAAAAACTTTTTCTTTCATTTAGCAGATGGTAGATCTATCTGATTAAGTTCATCTTCTGAGTCTTCGAGATTGTCATTCGTGTTCATGGGAAGGATACTAGAAATCTGATTCCATCTATTAAACGTATCACTGACTTTTTGGCCATCGTTGCTTGGCAAATAAATGTCATGACCTGCATTCTTCTTTGTTTTATTATCGACCTGTTTCCTTCTTCCTTTAATATCTCTAGTAACTATTAGGTCTTTCACGTAAGCCTGTTTTCCCCTTATGTATTGAATTTCCAAAATTATTGAAAAATTTTTCTACGATCATCGTGAGAAATTTCAGTACATCGAAAAATTCTCTTAATGTACTTATTTTTCTGATTTTATGCGGTAACGTTATGAGTGCAGCGTTCTTTAATTTTTCTTGGAGTTCTAGTAGTATTATGAGACACTTTTCCTTCGCGCGTTCTTTTGTAACCAATATAGCTGAGCCCAGTTCTTCTTCTTAAATAACTGCGTTTTCTTGAAATGCGACTTCCAGTTTCATTCAGGCTGTTGACGTTAGCAAGCTCCCACTGGTTGCTATTTTCAATGGAATTTTCTTCTTCCGTTTCTTCTCCATTACAATCCTTGTCGTCGCTGTTTTCAATAATCTCATTTTGGAGCATTTCATCAATGGTAACAGTGGCAATGTTTCTGTTTTGTGTATCTTCGGGACGTTCAATTTCAGCAACATCATCATAATTTTTATTTTCGTATTGCATTAACTTTTCATATTGTATTTCATTCAAAATTATTTCATTTTCACAGTTCAAGGCATCGTCAATTATGCTAAGCAGTTCATTATAGGTCACTGATATAGATGTTTCTTCTGGTTCACTGTTTTTATTATTATCAGTAGTGTTAGTAATAGCTGTGAGTTCACTATTTGTACGAAATTCCTCTAGCCCCATTAACATTATCTTCTTGCCTCGTAAGTCCATTTTCTGAATAAAAAAAATTAAAAATTAATATTTTTGGCGGAACTGTTTGATAACAACTTAATACCGCTTAATTTTTGTAAAAAGTAATTCAAATAAATACTTATGACACATTATACTAAAGTCAATCAAATAATTTAGCTTTAATATTTATTCAAAAAGTTAACGAAAAAGTAAATTTTTGCTTTATTTTAGGTTATATTATATACTTTCATCTGATTCTCAAAGCAAAAATGTTGAAAACACATATTTGTTATAGAAATGTATACCTTCACTTACCTTAATGGGGTATCAATCAGCTTCAGAAACTAAATAACTTAAACTACTAAAACGAACAGTTTGCTTTTCAAAACAATGCTAATTCACAACAAAACCAATGATATTGCTACACATGACAGTTATTCACACTACTAGTCGGTCTGTTACGTGAAACGCAGAACAGCCAACTACAAGAAAATACCTGCCATGTGATGCATTATCACATGGCTGATAGTACGAGGTTAGAATTTTTCCGGACTCACATGACAGATTTGAATTTCGATTTAATACCTTACAAAAATAAGTTTGTATCACATAGCAGATATTACTAGCCCATAGAATGACCAAGCCTGTGCACATTAAGCAAAGAAAAGCAAATTCAATAAATGTGCACATGGCAGATATAACACGCGCAACGACGACATAATGGATCTATAGAAACAATACTTCCTTCGTTTCTCCATTTCTAGTTTTCTAATTGATACGCTTAAAACGACCCGTATAAAAATCTCGTTTATCGTTTATCATTCTAATTGATATATCAAAAGTTTTAAAATGACAAGATCAGCAACGAAAGAGAAAATGGAAAATTATGATTACGCTGCTAATTTTAGATATTTTACTGATGTTAGACAATTAGTCAAATTAAATTGTCTGAGTTGGCATTTGAAAAGAGCGTCTTAATTGTATACCAAAATTTGAGAAAAGAAGTTATAGATCTAACAAAAAACAAAGAAAATATGATAAAAAAAGTTTTGTGGTAACATAACAGATGTTATGTACTTATTTCGGATTTAAAAAATTAAATAAACGAAATGATATGGTGGAAAAAAAGAGTTTTAAATTCGAACATAGGAACCATAATTCCAATTCTTCAACAAAGTAGGTCTTTCGACTTTTCTTTATATATGGTCTATCCGTATTCCTCGGTCTTTCCTGTCTGGTCCTTGGTCCATTCTGTTGATATCCCCATACCAATTTACTAATTTTTAAAAGTTTTGTTGTGCTTCTGTTGTGTTTAGGGTGATTTCTGTTGTTATATTATTTACCTGTGTACTAAATTAATTCCTTTACTTTGCTTTGTGTAATATTTCTACATTCAAGGACTCAGAAGGTAAAAATACGGGGACCGATCAAAAATTCTTCTAGATAAAAAGATTGACATCGTTATCAATCAAGAGAAGCATAAATAACTAGAAGAAGCTGAAGACAAGGCGAAGAATAACAACAAGTAAGGCACTGGGAAGATCTGTTGGCTGAAGGCAGAACTCATGCTTGAAGAATCTACATGATTGGTATCAATGCAGATAGATTGATTTGTTTAGAGCAACAAGTTCAAACATAAAAATAGCCATTATGATTGCCAACCTCCGCAGGGAGACGGCACTCTAAGCCACATTTTAGCATTTTTATGGATGGGTTATATATATATATATATATATATATATATATATATATATATATATATATATATATATATATATATATATATAATCTTATGAATCACAAATATGCATAAAGTTTTTGAAATCCAAAGAAGAAGAAAATTTTGACAAAGATTGTATTTCTAGATGTAAGCACGTGATCAGTACACATTAAAAGATTCTTTCTGGTGTACACAAAGACAAATATTAGATTATAATCAAAATATAGATTAAGACATTAGTAAGAAAGTTAATTTAAGTAGGATCAGAATGATTTCGTTTCATAAGAATTCGAGGAACAAAGTAAGTTTAGCATTGGTTTGGAAAGTCCAAACGACTAGACATCTGTTTGTTATTTCGAAGGCCGACAAGAGAGAAAATTTTAATTTAGGCAAAGCGGTTTTGTTGATTGCTGAAAGAAAAAACCAAAATATATAATTGGGATATTTCGGAGAAAGGAAAGAAATGGAATTTTGGGTTATTTGAAAATGCTAGACTGTGATTGGTTGAGAGAGAAAAAGTTGGAAAGGGAATTTGTTGTGAAAGCGTTAGAAGCTTATTTAAAGGTAGAGAAAACATCATGTGTTTCTGTTCTTTCAAACGAATAACATCAAAGTCGAAAGACTTATATACCGAAAGGTTTTTACCGTTTTTTAAGTGTTAAGTTTGTGTTGAGAAAAAAAAAATAATTTTATTTTTTGAAAGTGTTTAATTGGAAAGAAATAGTGGAAGTAGTTTTGGTTTTTCGTATGCGAACTGAGACAAGGATAGCAGGTTTAATAGCAACATTATCTGTAAGTACAACCAATTTATACTTGCATTGGGTAACTCAGTATCCATAGGGCAGAGGAGTTTGTTTCGGTACGAGAGATCTATGTTAGGTTTTGGGAGCAGATCTAAGTTAATCATTTAGCGAACGAGTTTTACACGAGAATCCAGGGCGTGATTTTAAACAATCTCATACAGAGAAATTTTGAAACGAAATCGTTAATAAAATTTTAAAACTTTGTTTAATTACAACAAAAGAAATCATACGATTTCTTACCTGGCGAAACTGAATTCAATATTTTCCACTGTGCTTTCTACAATTTGCAAAGCAAACAGCTTGATGAATTACTCGGCAAGGGAATCTAAAATATGCATTCCACCTGCCGTTCATCATAGTCAAAATTCGTAGTGAATTCAGTTTCTGGTACTCCAAACAGAGTAAAGAAATAAAACATAATGACGGTATTAGATTTTTCTTTCGATACAGGGCAGCGACAAGCCGCTTATACGTATTTCGACCTCTTTAGGTTTCATCAGAGCGGTATATGCCACTGCTCTGAATCGAAACAAAATCTATCGTTCTTACGGATGTAAATAGTTATTTCGATAATTATTGGCCTACAACGGGATAGATTTTGTTTCGATTCAGAGCAGTGGCATATACCGCACTGATAAAACCTAAAGAGGTCGAAATACGTATAAGCGGCTTGCCGCTGCCCTGTATCGAAACAAAAATCTGATACCGTTATTATGCTTTGTTTAATTGTTTATAAGCTCAAAAACTTAATATAGGAAAATAATTCAGGCGGATTAAATTTAAACTGCGCAGTTTTGTTTTCAAATTTGTGAGATATAGCGTATATAGCATAGCAATATCCATATTTGATTTGATTTATTTTTTAAATGTAATGAAATTTTTGCCAGGTATTTGATCAATATATTGATCATTGATATTGATTGATATGTGATCGAGTAAATTTTCGGGTATATATATATATATATATATCGGGTATATATATATATATATATATATATATATATATATATATATATATATATATATATATATAGAAGTAAACGTTAAATATTGGGTTTGAAGCAATAAAAAATGAAACGTGTACTCTTTTAAATCTTTATTCCAAGCTTTCGGATTTATATAAATTTATTTATAATATATAAATATATTTATTTATTTAAATTATATATATATATATATATATATATATATATATATATATATATATATATATATATATATATATATTGTTATGTTTCTTCTTTCCCAACCAAAGAAAAATAAATAAAAAAATCCATCGAAATAAAATTTTAAGATATCAATATAAACAAATTGTATATAGTAATTTAAGATAAGATTTAGTGTAGATAAGAATAGAAATTTGTTTGGCAAACGACCTTTTTCCGTTTCAAACAAAATTATCAAAAAAACTTTGTTTAGAATTAGAAGACATTTTACCTGTAAGTTAATCTTTTCATTGTTTGTATAGTCGAGTATTAAATGACCATATTCTAATCTTTTGAAATATGTATAAATTGTGTATTGACAAAACCAATTTTAAAGTAAGCTATTTAGTTATTCTCTGAAACCGAAATTAGGCTTTTCCAAAATCATGGTAAACACAATTTGAGCATTTGATTGGACGGTCGTTTTTAAATGGGAATTTGTGAGCCGATCATGAGACCGGAGAAGTTAGTTATAATTTGGTCATCGAAAGAAACAGTCGTTTGTCTCAAGATAGAGTATGGTTCGTGAGTTTGGATACCGGCATTGTGAAAAGAAGTGAATAGTTTTGCAGAAGGAGATAACAAGTAGATTAAAAGAGGTCCTTGTATCTACCGTGGGCATTTTGTGAAGTATATGTGAAAGTAGTTTTACGGCATCAAGTTGACAAAAGGAGGTCCTTGTGTCATAAATAAGTAGCTGAGTTTGGAGAAGTGAATCAGGTGTTTTTGTGCAGTCTGCAGGAGGTTTGCAGAGACGTTAGGAAGGAGTCGAGGTGCCAAAGAGGAGAGATCACATCGTTGAGGAGATTGGACTTTTCTGGGTATGTTCCAACATACAACTCAATAAGAAAATAAGCTGTAAGTGTTTTGTACAATTGAATTTTATATCTGTGAAGGATCGTTTTGACATCATGGTCATTAGCATTAAAATTTAAGAACTGAGGTTTTGTTAGGCTAATCAAAAGTTTAAAGTTTTGTTGTTTCTTGTTTCAAGTAAAGAAAAATTTAAGTAAAAGTGGTTTTCACTTAATATAAATGTATGTAGATTTAAAATCTTATTATTATAAAAATTTGATTTATTTTCTTGTATGCTGATTGATAAGATAACGACAGAAATTGATAATTGTTTTATTCGTTCATATAAAATAAAGAAACGTAAATTTTTGTAATATAATATATTTTTTATTCTTATCCTTCTTCTCTATCCCGATAAAAGACAACTAGAAAATCTTTGAATCCATCGAACACAGGTAGTATAAGGAGTTTATTTTACTTTTGATAACAAATGTTATATTTTTTTTTTGGCTCAATAAAATAAGATTAAAGTCAAAATAAACAATCATAATAATATAATATATATATATATATATATATATATATATATATATATATATATATATATATAATTTCATTATATATATATATATATATATATATATATATATATATATAATTTCATTTTATATATATATATATATATATATATATATATATATATATATATATTGCAATGACTTAGAAGATGCTCACTTAGTGAATACCAGTTACTAAAACGATATACACAGCATAATAAAAGTTAAAGAGCTATCAATCACAAATATGTATAAACTTTGTCAAATAAAATAGACTTGAGAAGTGTTACTATCCTGGCATCTACGTAAGGACCTTTAATACTCACGATACTGTGGAAATTTAACAGAAACTGCCAAAATAGAGATATGCTTGTAAAATGGACTAATAAGCTAAATGCGCTTAAACCTTGTATTTGATGCCAAAGACAGGGAGATATACAGATCAGCAGCGTGGGATAGAGCTTTGTAACACAAAATACTCTGAACCAACAACTCAATATGAACAGAAAAATGCTCTGAGACTATTACCCAGTCAACAGCGCCTTATTTCGTACAAAATAGGAATAAAATATCTAAATATAGGAATAAATACCTTGGTAAGGTTATTAGGCGGATCCTGGCTACAGTGAATCATTACGAAAGATTTGTCGTGTTCAAAAGGAATGCATTCGGGGATGGAACAATGAATGTAATGAACTATATACAGTGATGAGTGTCTTAAGAACCGGCAAAATAACGCAAAAGATAGAAAACATAACACGTTATGAAATAATAAGAGATGAAAGTAGTAGAGGTGGGAAATTATCGATAGAAACCTCCAATTTACATTAAATTACATTAGGACTATCGATAGTTTCCCACCTTTAGACGTTAGCTTATGAGCTAGTTGAATTCAGTCATAATCACGATACACAGACTAAAGTCATAATATTACAAGTATGACGTCGAATATTTACATTTTTTAAATTTCGCATAAAGTAAAAACTGATTGAAGGCAATAAAGCAAATGTAAGTAAACAGTTTAATTAGTAGTAATTTGATAATTAATTCTGTTTTGACGAATCCAGAATAACAAGCTATGATAATTCTGTATTGAGAAGAGTGTATGCGACGTCTCAAATCATAGTTTATTATTGATCAATACTTTAATTTTGGATAAAAAAATACTCCTACTTAAACTGTTTTTACTTACATTACGTGATACGTATTACTATGACTGAAGTCAACAAGCTCATAAGCTAACTTCTAAAGGTAGGAAATTTTCGATAATTCTAATGTAATGTAAAGTAAATTATAGGTTAATATCGATAATTTTTCACCTCTACTACTTTCATCTCTTTTTATTTCACAACGTTTTATGTTCTATCTTTTGCGTTATTTTGCCGGTTCTTAAGGCACTCATCCCTGTATAAGTGATCCTAATGTCCTGAATTTCAAAAAGTCAAGCAGTCAAGCATGGAGCTTATTAAAAACATTTGGCAAAAGCAGTCCATCTTTCCGTCAAGATTCACTGTCTATATTAGACCAGATAGCCTGAAGAATACTTTTTCTTACTGGAGCTATATGAGATCACCAGCATATACGATACAATAAAAAAAGTTAAGCAGACTACATGAAGAATCGCTTCTCGACACAGAATTCTCAGGAGCCTTTACCAGCAAAAAACTACAAGTTGTATCAACGGTTTTTTCAACGGTAACTGTTAGTCTGTTTTATTTAACCTATCGCTCAGCTCTTTTCTGATCAACTTAATGGGTTTTTCTGATATGTTGTCAACTTCTTTTTGTTTACACGAGTTGATTATGATCTACAATATTTCTTTATAGTGTTATTGCTGACACGCGTCAGGTCGTCAGTCCATCTAGTTGGTGAGCGTCCTCTGCTCTGTATTGCTTCTTGCCTTGGTCTCCACTCTAAAATACGTTTTGTCCATCGGTTAAATAATCTGGTTTGATAATCTGGCGACGTATCCTGCCCAATTCCATTTTAACGACGCGATTTTTGCAATAGCGTCTGTTGTTTTTGTTCTACGACGTATTTCTTCGTTTGGGATTCGGTCTCTCAGAGAGACATCCAACATCTGGCGCTCTATAGGCGTCTAAGTCACGCGAATCTGATTAACTACCTTTTTGTGAATGTTAATGTTTCCGCTCTATAAGTAAGTATAGGTAACAGACATTGGTCAAATATTTTCCTTTTGAGGCATATGGGCAAATCCGATTTAAATTCATACTTTAATTTACAGCAATATTTCGATTTAGTACCAGATTAGTCATTATTTGCGTCTTGTTCATATTAATCTTTAGTCCGACCTTTAAGGAAGCGTGATATAACTTTTCAAGCATTATTATCGCATCATCCATACGATCGGCTATAAGGACGATGTCATCTGCAAATCTTAAATGACTGAGCTTCTCTCCATTTATGTTGGTACGATGCTCGTTTAGATGTGCCTACTTACAAGTATGTTCTAAAAGCGTCATGAATAGCTTTAGAAAGACTGTGTCTCGTTGCCGTACTCCTCGCTGTATAAAGAATTTATTTGTTTCTTGTTCAGATAGTCTTACGCTAGCTGTGGCATTTTGGTAGATATATTTGATTATGTTAGTGTAGTGATGGTCTATTCGGCATTATGTGAATGCTTTTAACATTTTCTGATGGCTTATGGTATCGAATGCTTTCTCGTAGTCGACAAATATCAGTGCCAATGGTTTGTTGTATTCTGCAGACTTCTCTATCAGGTTCTTTATCACTAGTAAGTGGTCGTTAGTGCTGTATCCCGATCTAAATCCAGCTTGTTCTCTAGGCTGATAGAAGTCTAATTTAGCGCCCAGTCTTTTTTTTATAATTTTTGTGAAAAGTTTATATATGTGTGAAAGCAAACTAATGGGACGGTAGTTTTTTAAATCTGTTATGTCTCCTTGCTTGTGTAATCAAGTAATGACTGCATTATTCCATTGAGAAGGGGTTTTTTTTGGTAGATGCATTTGGTGCAAAGTTTGGCCAAAGCCTGGATAATTTTACTTCCACCTAGTTTGATCGCTTCGATCACTACTCCATCATGCCAGGGGATTTTGCCGTTTTGATTTCGTATGAAGTTATTTCTGGCATTAATACTGATCCATGGTTTGTGATTTTGGGCAGGGGCTGATCGTGCCTTTCGTCGGTGCTCTCATACATTTCGCGATAAAAGGATTCGACAACCTCAAGGATTTTGGTTCTATCAGTAATAATGTTTCCATCTTTGATTGTTATATTGTTCATATTTTTGTTGCCTATATTGTTCGTATTTCGCCTCAAAACTTTTAAAATTTTGTTTTCTTGAATTATTTTAGTTATTTCACTTGTATTGTTTTCTCTTACGTCTTTTCGGATTGACCGGTGGATATCTTTATTTAATTTCTTTATTGTTGTGTAGTTGGAGCCTTATTTTTCAGTATATATATATATATATATATATATATATATATATATATATATATATATATATATATATATATATATATATATATGAATTGAAAGGCGCAACAGTACAATTCGTCAAACATTCTGTGTATGAATCGGTATCATTAGGATCTTATAACGTTATTTCCGCATGCAGAATAAGTTTAACGGTTCAAAAAAATATATTTCTTTAATAATACATACTTGTTCTCATGAGTCTTTTACATACATTACGTGCTTCTGTAGCTAAGATAAAATCTACTGTGTCGTTCTTCCATCTAATTATTCTCACCACTCAAAAGATGGGACAACAGTGGTGCGTCTCTAAAGATAAGGTTGAATTGAGATTAAAGGAACGCAACACAATGCTGTCCTGATTACGAAAAGAATAAGGTTTCAGATGCGCGAAAATTCACTGTCCCAAGATTCGTATATGTTTTAGGTTTAGGACTGTATAAAACCTTTGTGTGATAAAATTGAAAAAACTTTTATTCCGTACTTTTTTAAATAAATCTTACATTAATGATTTATATTGTTTCATTAGTAAATATTATGTAGTTTTGTGTAAATTTAACATTATTTAACTAGGATAATTTTTTTATCTAATACGGATACTAGCCATATAAACTTTTATTTTTTGTAACATGTTCGGTTATAAAGTTATTAATAGAAATAATATATTAATATATATAATAGCATGTTATTTAATTTATAAAACATAAATGATGTATCCTCGATATGTTACTGTCTTACTAATAATGGTATTTTTCTTTTATTAGTACTACTACTACTTGTCGGTTTAGACCGGTTGTTCCATAGATCTTCTTCTATGGTCCTCTCTCTCAGTTCTTTATTTATTCCTTCGCTCTTAGTATTTCTTTTGGCATTCGTTGTTCGTCCATTCTTTGTATGTGTCCGAACCAGATAAGTTGTTTTGTTGTAAGGTCATCTGTGATTGTTCGTTTGATTCCCATTATTTCTCTAATGCTTTCGTTGGTAATCCTTTCTCTTTTTCTTTTATTAACTTCCTCTTTTTATATGGGTAACCAGTTCCTACTGCCTTCTGCCGAGGAATTTGCTTCACACCACAATTGGTCTCATTTAGCATAATTAGAGCCGCTTTTTTGATTTTTCTCTTTTTACCATCTGTTTCTTTTAGGACTATACTTGAATCGTTCCATTTTATCTGATGTTCATTTTCCCATACGTGTTTACGTATTTGAGATCTAACAAATTCTTTATTTTTAATATAAGATTGATGTTCACTTCTTCTAACATTTAATGGCCTTGATGTTTCACCTAAATACTGCTGATCGCATTCACAATAATAAGAATAAGTGAACATCAATCTTATATTAAAAATAGGGAATTTGATAGATCTCAAATATCTAAACACGCACGGAAAAATAAACATAGGGTTCCATAAAAATATACCAGACACCTCCCTGGACAGTTTCTTTACCAATAGTAGACCTCTCCTTACTTAATTATGATAAGCATTCACACATTTCTGCGGATGTCAGGCTTTAGTATCATGCAAATTTACTCAAATATTCCACTTACACATTGTTCTTCACTGATGCTTCCAAAGATTGCAACGGAGTAGCAGCTGCTACTGTATCAGAAAACGTAATTTACGCTACTAGATTAACTGACGGCTGTAGAATTTATACCGCAGAGCTCCAAGCAATACTTGACACTAAATCATTGTAAAACCACAAATGAAAAACAAATACTAATATTATCAGATTCATTAAGCTCTTTACGGGCCATTAAACATGTTTATCCTACACACATCAATCCATTCCTAATTAAAGACGCGTTGCAACGGATCCAATTTTCTGGGAAAACCATATCATTTATGTGGGTCCCATCCCATGTCGGAATAACTGGTAATTAGCTAGCAGACAAAACAGCGTTTGAAGCAATAAACAATGTGAACATTCCGACTACAACAGGTATACTAATATCAGATACTAAAACTTTATTCAAGACTCATGTAAATAAAATCTGGCAAACACAATTAAACAAACGCAAATCTTAAAAGCATTAAACTAGACGTATCTTCAAAAAATCTTCCTATATCACCAAAACGAAAATACCAGGTAATTATCAGCAGACTCCGGCTTGGACATATACGACTTACGCACGGCTACATAATATCCAAAGAACCACTACCAATGTGCCAAAGATGCCAAACACCTTTCACAGTCAACCATATAATAATAGAATGTCCAGAGTATACCTCGGCCAAGGCGATATTCAAGATACCCAACAGCCTGAAAGAAGCACTGGTTACAAAATTCAATGAAGTTCTGTCTTTTTTAAATTACTGTAAACTCTATAATAAATTATGATTTAATTTTTGTTACATGTACATACATGTACATTGTACCATAATGTTGTAAGTCATGACTTTTAATATGTATCTTATTTTCTCTATTTGTATCATAAACCTGCCGCTAATAACCCTAGTGGTTGATGAGGATAAATAAAATAAAAAAAAACATAGGGTTCAATGAAACGATTCAAGTATAGTTCTAGAAGAAACAGATGGTAAAAAGAGGGCAATCAAAGAAGCGGCTCTAATTATGCTAATTGCGATGTGACGCAAATTCCTCGGCAGAGGGCAGTAGGAACTGGTTACCCATATTAAAAGAGGAAGTTAATAAAAGGAAAATACCATTATTAGTAAGTCAATAACATATCGAGGATACATCATTTATGTTTTCTAAATAACATACATATAAAATCAGAATTTGGTGTTTATTGAAAGTAAGCTAAATGTAAGACCAAATACTTACTTTGGAATCACTAACAGGAGAATTTTACTGTGATCATGGCATGTGGTTGTCTTTTTAAAGTCGAATCACATGCTATGAGTTTTTCTGATATATTCTCATATTTCTATATATTTCTTGATATTCTCAAGTTAAAGTTGATTTCATATAATCGAATGAACTATCTTACAATAAAGTCGTCCCAGGGACGCAACTCAGCAATATTGGCAATATCATTTTAAAGTCGTCTACTTTAAAATGTATAATGTACGTCTGAATTGTCAATATAAATGTCAGATAAAATTCAATTATTAGAAGAATTTTTGTTACCAAGTAACAAAAAACAAAATTTGTTTAATTTCCGAAGTGGAAATTGAAACGTCAATAAATTTATTTTAAACTTCAATTGTGGCTTCTTCCATTAAAATAATAATTACTTTAAGATGCCACAAGAAAACAGATTTTGATCAATATTGAGAAAAGGAATGATTATTAAATTTGATGTCATGTCCAAAGTTTGATTCTTCTAGAAGGTCAATACTCTAAAACAGACTAAAAGTCTTTAATTATGTCTTCTTTTATTATGAATATCAATTCAGCAAATTTTCAATAATTTAAAAATCTTATTTTTCTAATGGCATATGTCAACTGTCACATTTGAAGAATCATTTAAAGGCTGGCATTCGATTTTGCCCATTCTATCTGCTGCTTCAACTCCACTAAATGATCAGGTTCGGATACCCGTACCATAACCAAATTTTTTAACGTGTTTTTTGTGGAGTCCAATGTACAGTCCTTTTTGTGTTTTTTTTATTAATAAAAAGAAAGAAAAAATAAAATAGAACTAGCATTTTTCTGTAATTTTCTTACCGTATGATCTCTCCTAGTAGGATACCTACTTTAATATTTGACGTAAGTGAGTAATTGTTAAATTAAAATTAGTTATTTACATCATTGTTCTCTTGTAGCATAGCTCTGAACATAGTTTTGTAAGCCGAAAGCCGAAATCTTTTGATTTATGTTTATTGTTAAAACAAACTGCTCCCCAGATCACCGATTGTGTTTAGTAGCGTCTACAGGTCTTTCTCACTTTCAATGATAATGTCGTCGGCATAACGAATGTTATTTATATTCTTAGCATTTATCTTCATCTCTTCTGTACAATTTTCAAGTGCTTGTGTAAATAACTCTTCAGAATATATATTAAGTAGTAATGGTGAAAGTACACAGTCTTGTCGTGGTGACAATTTTTGTTGTTCTTTTCGCTTTAGACATTCCATGAGAACGTTATCTTTAACTTTTTTTTGTTGGTCCCGACATTTTTGAGCAAAAGTTGTGAAATTATAAAGAGCTTCTACTGTTAGTACGAAAGCCAAACCGTCTATTACCTGTCTAAAACTTTAAAAGTGATTTCAATAATTGTGATATTAAGCTGATTAATCTATAGTCATTACAATGTTTAGGGCTCATGGTTTTTGGTAGCGGAACAAAGGTCGATAGTAGCCATTCTGTAGGAACCTCAGCAGATTTGTATTATGTTGTTAAAGAAGATAATTATTGCGCTTAAAATGTCTTCATCTATAAGCTTAATCAGCTCGATGTGAACTTTATCTGGCGCAGGGGCTGTGTCAGATTTTGAGTTGTTTATAGCATGGTGTACTTCCGATTTTAATATTATGGTAGTTTCCAATTTTTTGTTGGTTCCGTTCTTGTGTCCATGAAAAGATCTTCAATATATTTAGTCTATACTTGTTTTATTTCAATTGGGTCATTAATATGTTTATTGTTTTTGTCAATTAATCGGCTAGGTGTGTGTGTTCGTGATTTTAGTGTGAGATAATTCTCTAATAGTCCAAGATCCCAGAGCGATCAGACATAACTTATTTTCACACAGATGAAACCTTAGAGTCTGAGTAGCGTCTCGTGTGCTTTGAATACCTGCGTATTTATGAAACTTGCTGAGTGACACCTGGGCAGGTACCAGGTGAGAAAGGTAACTAAAAATAAGAGCTATTTAACTTAAATTTACATAACTGATTTTTATACATATTTTGTAAAATATTATTTTGAAAATACTGTAATAAGTGTCAGACACTTGTCATGGACCAGAACTTTTGTCAGACGCTTTAAAGCTCCACTAAAATTAAATGAACTTTACTTACTTTTACATATTTGATTTTTAAATATGTTAATATTGGAACTATAATAAGGTTATATTTAATCAGTCAGACAAATTAAAATGACTTAACATCCCTCAAACACAAAAATTAGTTAACCAGAAGTATGAGCGCGAGAGTGCTGTGCGCATGAGCCTCAGAGTAAAAAATTCAAATACATTAAGAATACTTACTGTTTTCGATCCGATTAAATATTTTTGCATCTCTATTTAAAAATCAGACATGTGAAAGTTAGTAAAGTTCATTTAATTTTAGTGGAGCTTTAAAGCGTCTGACAAAAGTTCTGGTCTATGACAAGTGTCTGACACTTATTACAGTATTTTCAAAATAATATTCTGCAAAATATGTATAAAAATTAGTTATGTAAATTTAAGTTAAATAGCTCTTATTTTTAGTTACCTTTCTCACCTGGTACCTGCCCAGGTGTCACTCAGCAAGTTTCATAAATACGCAGGTATTCAAAGCACACAACACGCTACTCAGACTCTAATGTTTCATCTGTGTGAAAATAAGTTATATCTGATCGCTCTGGGATCTTACTCTATAACTTTTTTATGTAAATTATAATGATCATGCTCTTTTATTTGGTCTTTATTAATTTATGTTTTTCTCTGTATTTATCTGGGTTCTGTTTCTATAATTTCTTCTTTGTTCCATGATCTCCAATATTTCTTTTGGTTCAACCAAGGTTTTCGACTTTCTTCTTTCTTTTGTAAAGTTTCGTTATGTCTCTTTATGCTCTGGTAAATTTAACGAATTTGTAAAAACGTTTATTTATTCCATATTGCTATACGGAGTGGAAACATGTACTCTCGGAATTACAAGTATGAGGCATATAGAAGCCTTTGAGATGTGGGTTTTTCGAAGGATGCTGAAGATCTCTTGGACAGAGCACGTGACTAACAACGAGATGCTAAGAAGAATGGGTACTGAGAGAGAACTCCTAAATATTGTCAAAAACAGAAAAACGAGTTATCTAGGACATATTTACATAGAAGAAAAATACAACTTCCTACGACTTATAATGGAAGGGAAAGTGGAAGGAAGAAGAGGTCCAGGAAGAAGAAAATGCTCCTGGTTGAAGAATGTAAGAGACTGGACAGGCATAGACACACATTCGATACTAATAACAGCTCAAGATAGAGAGCAATTTGCTGTAGTTATAGCCAACCTTCAGTAATAGAGAAGGCACCCTAAGAAGAAGAAATATAACAAAGTTCCTTTGCGTTGCTTTAAAGCTACTTTTAGAGTGATCCTCTTGTTGCAATTCTGAAAATATCGTCGACACAACACGTCCCAAAGAAAGAGGTTCTGAAAAGGATGAATAAAGAAAATGGAAATCTTAAATATAATCAAAACAAGAAAATTGGAATATCTCGGATATATTTCACATGGAAAGAGTTATAACTTGCTCCAACTTACTATGCAGGGAAATATCCAAGGAAACAGAAGCGTAGGAAGACGTAGAATATCATGGCTGCACAACCTAAGAGAATGGTACGGATGTACATCAAACCAACTTTTCAGAGCAGCCATCTTTAAAGTCCGAATAGCTATAATGATTGCCGACCTTCGTCGAGGAGATAGCACTTTAAGAAGAAGTTGTTTTTAAACTTTGTGATATAATTAACATAATTTTAAATATCCTTCTCTTAATTTCCATTTTAAAGAATATGTTAAATGCCATAATGAAGCCTACAAACTTTCTTTAGTTTTGTAGACTGTTTTTATTAATTATAAACAAAGCAGTAATATTTTTTGCCATCTCTAAAGGAACGGATAAATGAATCTCGTCCCGGCGTATCCTGCTTTGTGTATTTAGTTTTTACGAGCCATTGGCATCCACCCCTGTAGATTGAGGAAAAAAGTTAATGAATTTAAATTGAATATGGAGCATGTAACGTGCCGTAGGGGATGTATAAGCAACATTATAATAAATTTGTCGGTGGCGGTGGTGGTGGAGGTGGTAGTGGCAGTGCCGGTGCGGTCTAGACCACCGCCGCATCGTATCGCATCGAAGAGTTTTGGGTCGATAGAGATGCCATCGCCATCCCAACCCAGCTGTTTCCAGAGACGGCTTCTCTAATATTACATTATTATACATTGCCATCAGCTGGTTATCTATACTATATTAATTCGATATCACTTACCTAGAAAAATATTTTTAATTTTTATTCTTGGAAATAATACCACATTATTTAAAGTAAATATCCATATATATATATATATATATATATATATATATATATATATATATATATATATATATATATATATATATATATATATGTATGTATATATATATATATATATATATATATATATATATCTATGTATATGTATATGTATATGTATATTTATATGTATATGTATATGTATATGTATATATATATATATATATATATATATATATATATATTATATATATATATATATTTATATATATATATATATATATATATATATATATATATATATAAATGTTTAACCCAAAGCTAAGATTGATACTATTGCAAGATATAATATTAATTTCAACAGGTTTCCGGATTGAACCGCGTCGCTTATCAGTGCGCTAAGCTTTCGCCATCCTCTCTGATGTCTTCTTCTGGGTTTCCCAGGTCTCAGTCTCCCCGAGTCCCCCGACACTACTACATTGATCACTAATCAATGCATTACTGCTACTGGGAACAGCGGACGGTTAATTTATACCGTCTATGGTGATGTGGTTTGGGTTGAGGTTGGCGTGGGGGTTGGCGTGGGGATAGGCGCGGAGGTTGGCGCGAACATTTCTTACGGCAGGATGTTGATTTTAGGGTGGAGCGGACGATATTTTCTTTATGAGAGGTCTACATGTCGAAGGTAACCGGATGCCGTCATTGCTTTGATTGAGACAATTTGACCTTTTTTCAATTTCTTTGGCTGCTGGGATAATTTTTGGTTTATAGAAGCGGATAGGTACTATGGTTCTGGAGTTTTCAAAATTAATTTTGTGACCTGTATGAAGAGGGTGTTTACCTAGAGCTGAAATTAAATCGTTTGCGAACAGAAATGGAATGTTCATAAATCCTATTTTGAATTCTACGATTCTTTTAGCCTATATAAGATCGGATAAGAGATGAAAGTTTATGCTGGGGTGTAAATATTGCCTTTATTCCTCTTGATTTCAGAATTTTGTCGATTTTGTCAGTGACACCTTTGATGTAAGCAAGAAAAGCTTTCGAATAATGAGGGTCTGAGGGTCTTTGGGTTCAGATTAAGTGGGGGATTGATATCTGAACCGTTTTGAATGATGGCTTGTTTTAAACTAAAGAGCTCAGCGGGTCCACTTGCATCATCGCAAAAAAGTATTGATCTGAAGACAAGGGTATTAATGACTAAATGAATTTGTGAAGGTGGATGATGAGAGTTGACATGTAAGTAACGATTGGTATGGGTGGGTTTTCGATAAATAGAGTGATGAAATATTTATGATAACATCGAGAAACGGTAAGGATAAATCAGTTTCCATCTCCATCCCGTACTGGATACTAGGCTGTATACATTCAGATGGGTGTGAAAGACACCAAAGCATCCCTCCCGTGGGCCCAAATGACGAATGTATCGTCAACATATCATAGCCAACACGTGGGCTTGAGCATTGATGTAGATAGCGCTCGGGTCTCGAAGTTTTCTATAAAGATATTGGCAATGACTTGACATAGTAGGGAGCCCTTTGGGACAACATTTATTTGTCCATAGAATTGATTTTGGAAGATGAAATAAGTGTTGGACATACAATGTTTAATTAGAGATAGTTGTCTTGCTGGATATTGTATTTTGTTTTCAAAATATTTAGAGTTTTGTCTATAGGAATGTTTGTAAAGGATAAAACGATATCCAAAATTACTACAATGTCTAACGGTGAGATAGGGTATTGTTTAAGAAGTTCGAAAAAATTAAAAGAATTTCTGACGAAGGATGGATCATTTTCTGTGAGAGGTTGTAGAGTTTTGGTCAAGTACTTGGCCAATGGTTATGTAGGGCAGTTTATGTATTGACAATGGGACGGAGAGGAATATCAAGTTTGTAACTTTTGGGTAGGCCATATATTCAAGGTATTCTGGAAGACTTTTTACGAGGAATTAGAGATTGTTTTATATTAACAGGAAGAGAAGTTTTATTGATAATGTCTTTTGTTATTTTCTATAGATAGGTTGTTGGATTATTAGGAATTGGTCTGTAGTTTGGGGTATTAATGAGATTTGAGAATTTAATAATGTAATAAGAATTGTTTAGGATATTAGGATTTGCGCTTCTGAGTTTAAGTCCTAGATTCAAAAGTGTTTATAGCTGTCTGTGTGTTGATATGGTCGAAACTGTCCCATAATAAAGGATGCACATTTAAAGAATGAATAGATGACCAGATATTGAAAATATTGATACTTATGACATCTAGTTTTGGTCTAGTGGAATGAATAACTTCACGGAAAAGAAGCAAAACTGGTCTTTCTAAGAACTTGGGAAATAGAAGCAGAAGAAGTAAGGTGGTTAATTATTAGAAATTTGGGAATGACGTTATGGTCTCGGCAAGCTTTAAGGTATGTTAAATCATAACATGTAATTTGTATAAATTAGTGCCTGTGCTTTCACCAAACTGAATCCATCGTCTGTCCCATTTAAATTTAATATGTTGTTTGATATAGGCAAGTAGGTCACAAATGTTGAATTCTTCTATCACCATATGTGGGTGCTGTAATGGATTTTTAGCTAGTGTGCCTTAACCCATACAAATTTAACACCGTATGGATCTGATAGTTTTAGTAACTGTTGAAAAATTTCTAATATTGCTATTGATTGTAAATTTAAAGTTTTGTAAGGAGTGTAATACTGACAGTAAATCACTGCATATGACAATTTTGTTCCACTGGTTTTCACAGCACAATTCAAGGGCTTTGTATATAGCACATGCTTCAGCAGAAAAGATGCTGGATTGATTATTTAAAATAAATGATTTTTTAATCTTCATTTTTGGTACAAAGTAAGCACTGGTTGTACATGTTGGTGATTTTGACTCGTCTGTATAGATCACAATATGGTCTGTATAGCCACTTAAGATTTCTTTGTGAGTAGTGTAATAAAATTCGTTTTTGTATTTAGGAACAATAATATTTATAGCTAGAACACTTGTTAGATGTGGTATATCCAACGATTCCCGGATAAGATTACAAGGGGAATTTATTAACTTGAGTTCGTTGCAAGTTATAATTGCTCTTGCAAGAGGTGCAGAGTTTTTTTTTAATGAAGTATGTAGATGTTAAATCAACTGTATTTAATTCATTAATTATTTTTCCATTATAAGTGCCACGATAATGTTGGTTTAGGAAATAATAAATTGAATTGATTGCGCGATAATAACGTCTATAGGATCCAATGTAACTAACTCTAATCTAACATTTTTTAGTATTCGGTAGAAATAATATGGAAGGATAATATTTTACATAAAGCAAACATACAGTTGCTTTTGTTAAATTTTTCTCATTTTTTATTGACCTCGGAATGATACATTTATGTAAATATACTTTTACAATACATAACATGAACGTGCATTTATTTAGATACGGGTGTTTAATTTTTCTATTTTGTTCGTATGAAAATACCGGTAAATTTAAAGAAACGATGTTAAATTTTATAAAATAAAAAAAATGAAGAAGTTAAGAACTTAAAAGGAAAATCCCAGTGTTTGGCTGTATATCATAGTTTTAAAAACTTACAATGAAGCAACAACTTCTGATATCAAATGGTATATATTTATTATAAAATTTAAATTATCCAAAAGGATTAAAGATTTTCTGAACGTTTTTGGTCCTATCAAACCAGCAACAGTGAAAATATCAGTGTAGTAGAAACTAGCCACATAGCAAGGTCTAATAACCCAGATTACGTGTTGTACATATTATATTTTAAAAAAGTTGTGACATGAGGCCGATATTATAGGATTTCACTTTATTAAGGAAACATACACATCGCTGCTCTAAAAAGGACATCAGAGTCCTACGATTGATAATATCCAACAATTTAAAGTTAAAGCTTCATAACAAAATTACCCGTTAACATTTTAAAAAGTATATTATATTCAATTTAAGAAGGTCAATGAGTAACATAGACATTTACATTGCTTTTATTGGCCAAATTTGATGTAATAACCCAAAAAAATGCAAAAAGTGGACTTTTTTGTATTTTGGAAATGGTTCAAATGTATTCTGAAGAATTTGATTTCTGATTGATACACTGTATTTTAACAATTACTTAGAGATCTAATTAGAAATATTGAAACAAAATATGACTTCTTAGATGACAGAAAAAATTATATATCGTCGCCGTCGGTATCATTTCCTTCAGTTGCTTTGTTGTCCTGAGTTTGACGAGTTGACTGATTCCCTAGAAGGTTTCTGAAGTATCCATAATGAATAGGAGGTATGTAAGGTAGCAGAGACAACATGTCCTTTTTTTTTAAATACACTTGTTTTCTGGTTGGGTAAAGCTGATCCTGCTGTACAGTCAATAAGGTTTGCACTTCCACGGGTCTTCCAGGCCGTGTTTACTTGTCTTTTTCGAGATGTCCAAGGTTCGGAAACTCAAAATTTCACTAAAAGATTCATTTATTTTTATTTGGAAAGGTGCTTCTTTTTAAACCTCAACTACCGTATTTTAAGCCAATTGTTTTACCTACCTTTAGTGTCCTTTTTCCTGATAAGTGAACATCAATCTTATATTAAAAATAGAGAATTTGATAGATCTCAAATATGTAAACACGCATAGGATAATGAACATAGGGTTCAATGGAATGAGTCAAATATAGTCCTAAAAGAAACGGATGGTAAAAAGAGAAAAATCAAAGAAGCGGCTCTAATTATGCTAAATGAGATCAATTGTGTCGCAAATTCCTCGGCAGAATGTAGTAGGATCTGGTTACCCATATGGAAAGAGGAAGTTATTAAAAGGAAAATACCAGTATTAGTAAGTCAGTAACATATAGAGCATACATTATTTATGTTTTTTAAATAACAAACATATTAAATCAGAATTTGGCGTTTATTGAAGGTAAACTAAATGCACGACAAAATACTTACCATGTCGAGATAGTATTGTGAGGTGTTTTTCCTGGTTTTCCTTCATAATTTACTATGGAATCACTAACAGGAGAATTTTACTGTGATCATGGCATGTATTTGTCTTTTTAAAGACGAATTACATGCTATGATCTTTTCTGATGGATATTCTCAAATTAAAGTTGATTTCATGTAATCGAATGAACTATCTTATAAGTAAAGTCGCCCCAGGAGCGCAACTTAACAATATTGACAATATCATTTTAAAGTCGTGTACTTTAAAATGTATAATGTATGTCTGAATTGTCAATATAAATGAGTCAGATAAAATTAAATTATTAGAAGAATTTTTCACTAAGTAACAAAAAAACAAAATTTGTTTAATTTACTAATGTTTGTATTTTGAGAACGATTTCCGAAGTGGAAATTGAAACGTCAATAAATGTACTTGAACCTTTAATTGTGGCTTATTCCCATTTAAATAGTGATTACTTTAAGATGCCACAAGAAAATAGCTTCAGAACAATATTAAGAAATCCTCTCATTATGTGCCCCAGATATTCGAGTTTTCTCTTTTTTATCATCTTTATTAAGTCGCCTTCACCTTGACCTGCTCTGTTCAAGACTTCTCTGTTTGAAATTTGTTGAACCCATGATATTCTGAGCATTCTACGATATAACCACATCTCGGAAGCTTCTAATTTGTTCATCATGTTAACCTTCATAATCCAGGTTTCACATCCATACAGTAATACAGGATACACATAACATTTTAATGGAATAAAGGAACTTAATTCTCAGCTCTAAGTTCAGCTCAGAATTGCTCAGAATAGATCTAAGTTTCATAAATGCTCCTCTTGCAATTTCTATACGAGTTTTAATTTCTTCATCCGGATTTAGTGTCTCGTTTATCCAAAATCCGAGGTATTTAAAATGGTTAACTTTTGTTATCGGTTCATTATTGACAATTAGTTGTATAGTATTATCTTGCACTAGAACCAATTTATTTTAAACATCTGATTTCATCAAGCATTAAAATATTCTTTTTTAGGCTTTAGGCGTAGTTAAAAACTTATTGAAACAATATTTGAGGGATTTAAATACCTTTCTCTCTTGATGTACTGGGTTGAGTCAGATCATGAGAACTATTTTCGGTTAGAAGACCCTTGGGCGGACACCTCAGTTTTAATTTTGCCGACATAACTATAACAGTCTTGTTATAGTTAGATGAAGTATTACCTTCTAAAAAAAATATATGAAATTAGATCTTTAGTGCAATAAGTCAGGCTGAGATACACCTTTTAACCAATATTAAAAACTTTGAGTAGCAATTCTAAATTAAAGTATAACAACATTGTATTTACCTGTGTCAAATTCGCCTAGCGACCACTCTTCACCTGGTCCAGATAAAATATCCATCGCATAATACAACTAGCCAACACAAATAATGTGTAATAAACTGTCAAAGGCTGTAACTAAAGGTTTAAAGCACGCAACACAGAACTGTACACTGAACAAACACTACCTGGACTTGGTTCAGTACTATCCTGACAGAAAATAACAATCTGTCAGTAAACATTTGCTACCTAGCGGATATTATTAGAACTAGGACTTGGTTCATGATTACATTGACTATTTCACTCATCTTAAAATTTTCACATAATCTGACCAATCACAAACCAAAGACAGCTTGTGTTATCGCGAAAACACCAACTGTCTTTCAATTCTGATTGGTCTATCAGCTTCGTGTTTTCAACGACGTAACCATGGATACCGATCGCAAAGCTAAGTTTGACGTTTGCCAAAAAAATTATTGTAGCTGTATACGTCAAAATGAGTCGTTTCGGTGGCACTTCAAACGAAGTTATAAACCAAAACTTTGAAGAAAATATACCGAGTAACACAAGAAAATCTAAATCTTATATATGGAGACAATTTATGATGTTCTGTGTGGATCGCAACTACAAATTAGATGCAGACAATAATAACGAAAGACTAGCATTCATTCTAAAAGACTGGGCCTTCAACATGCGAAAAATTGATGGTAGTGATTACAAAGAGTGTTATTAAAACCATATGGAACACTACTGCAAAATTAGGTTACCTAGATCAAATGTATTATTATTAAATTCCTTCCTCTCATTCTACTAAATTTTTGACCTATCACTTTGTTCATGAAATAGTCTAATAAAATACCACTCGTGATTTAATTTAGCTTATAAGTCTGTCTTTTATTTCTAAACTCAACTGAGTTTCTTAAAGAAAACACCACTCGTCCTACGGACTCAGTTTCGTACAGACTTCAAGCAACTCAGTTTCGTTTAGAAGTAAATCGACAGACTTATCGCGAAAATTGAATCACTAGTGGTATTACTATTGAAAATTTATCTATTTGATGCATGTTATGGCGTTGTTAACTCGTAAATTACAAAAAGGCGGGAAATATGGCAAGCCAAGGTCGTGCATTTTTGGTTGTTTGTGGTTTGCTGAAATAAAAATATTGATTTTTCGGAAACACTCAATATGCAATATTTCAAAATAAACGATTGAAATACAAAAGCAATCTTATATCCTCCTGAGACCTGAGCTGATTCTTTTTGTTTTTTTTTTTTTGATTAAATAGTAAAATTCGTATGATGTTGATTATAAAAACACATGTAAATTTTTCTAAATTTTTATTTTGTTGTTAAATATGAAAAAAATTATGTCCATTCAAAAGGACATCAGGATCGCATCAATACAAAATTATTATAAATGAAACTGTTTAAAGCAATTGTTATTTCCCGGTAAACATAAAAATATGTCACATGATTCACAATAAACTTTTGTTTTACCCTTGCAACCTGGAAGCTTGCATCTAACAGAATTTTTTAACTCGGATGCCATTGCAGGAATGTGTTGTATCTTTCTTTTAGTAGAAGTTTGAAGTGATGGTCTAGGATTGGAACTATTTCTAGTTACTAATGTTGAAGTGTTCCCAAAATCAGAATTTTCAGAAATGTTGTCTTTAAGGAGCAACTCGGAAACAGCTATTTTAAATTCCAGGAACTTCATAACGGTTTTATTAGCATCACCAAGTTGCTTATGGTCATCTCTGTATAGAATCCAAGAATTGGCAATCGCAAGATCAAATAAGTGAAAAATGGTTTTGACTGTCCATTTTTTACTTCTAGCTCCCATTCTATAATAACTTATCATCCTGTCAATTAAATCTATTCCCCCCATGCATTCATTATACTTTTTAACAATGTTTGGTCTAGGTACCTCAATATATCGGGAGTCCTTTTTTGACCACCGCTTACATTCATCTGAAGGTTCTATTTGCAATGCAGTTGACGCTAGCATAACTGATTTCATATCATACCATTAGACTATGTTAATTTTTCCATCAGCTCTTACATCCTGCTCAGATGAACCACGACCCAATCGAGTCATCACCTTATCCGATGTTACATGAACTGCTTTGGGTATTCTGGATCTCATTATTGTACCAGTTAAAAAAATATTTTTGTTTAACATGTACTCAAGTAAAGGTAAGGTGGTGAAATATCTATCGATGAACACATGTGTTCCTTCTAATAACGTTGTAGATAACTTAATAACTGCGGATGGACCAACACCTAACTTCTTAACATCATCATCATTCTGCAGAAATGTATTTTTCCCTTGATAAATATCGAAGTCTAATATTAATCCTTTGGGAGTGGCACAGACAAAATTTTTTAATCCTTCTGGGTTAGGTTTACCTCGAACAAATTGTTTCATGTTACACACGCCCGTAAAAGGTATCATTTGTTCGTCCACAGCAACCTCATTGTATCTTGGAAGTGTCAAGCAACCTCTTCGTATTCTGTCAACTAAAGGCCGGATCTTAAATAATTTGTCAGCATTTCTTTGATCTTGAGGCACATCAGCGTCAATAACTACTTTTAAGTTGCTCCTGATTTGAAAATATCTATCACAAGTCATGGCTTGTGCAATGCTGTTGACTTTTGTTGTCTTAGCCCAAAACATTCTAATTTGTGGATAATTTAGACAGGACATTAGAATAGATATTCCAAAAAATTTTTTCACCTCCGTTAGAGTAACGTTCAAAGGTTTTCCTTTTTCTTGCAAAAATTTAATATTTGTACAATTACAAATATTCTCAAAATCTGAATCATCAAAATACATACCGACATAGTTTTCAACTTTCCAATTTTGCCTCTCGTAGACTGTATCGACAATTTCAGTAAAGTCTATATGCTGAGGGACAAAAACACCCATTTTTTTCCATGTATTTCGGTTCTCCTTTTTTTTTCGTTCACTGAGTGGCACGTTATCTAATTCATCTTCGGGTGGCATTTCTGTATCTTGTTCATCATCTGTATGTTGGGCCGAATCTGATTGCTGAGGCTGATACGATTCTTCATTTGGATCAAAGCCGTCATCAGAGTTTTCAGAATCTGAAACGTCTATATCTGAATTTTCCAGGCATTCAAGAAGTCTTTCAATGTCAACTTCGGGTCTTAAATATTTTTTATTACCAAACACAGCTGAAACAAAAAAGTCTAATATAATATTTTATGTATGCCTAAGGACCTGACGTCCATAAAAAAGGACATCCCCGTTTTAGATAAAAAACAATTTAAAAATGGTTTGATAAGACAACTACATCGCATGAATGCATTTATAATATCCTAAGTTATTAGACTAAGCAACATTTAGGTTAATAATCTAATAAAATTAGCTACTTACCATCAATTGTTTTTCTATAACTGCCCGCCATTTTTGTCACTTGAGATTAACAGGTTAACTAAGTTATAATGTGGTCACAGTAATACGGCGCGCTGTTGTTAGGGTCACTTGTATATACACTACGATGGACCGTGGGACTCGGCGCTGTAAATTTAGTTCTTTCCAAAAAAATATATAAAACGTAAATGTCCATTTAATTGGACATCAGGTCTCAGGAGGATATATCTAATTTAAAATTTTATTTTAGATGCGGTGTAGGCAGAGCAGAACTAAACTTTGTGACATGTAGAACTGTTTTTGCATAAGTTCGTTATAATTCGGCTGCATTTGTGAGGCTGAAATTTTTAGTAATAAAAAAAGTTGGTCATCCAATAGCCCATTATGAATAAAATTTTTTCTTAGTTTCATTATTAAAAATGTTTGATCACACAAATAACTTTTACCAAACATAGCCATTATTTTTGTGCGTGGGCAACTATATTTAGGTATTGTATTCTAGATATGGCATTATAAAATTCCAATTTGCTGCTATTAAGAAAAAGTTTCTTCAAATGGGTGTTGCATTGCATATTTGTTAGTTCAAGTTAGGGTTGGCGGACGTTTCATCGACGTTGACATTAAAAGGGATGGAAAAAATGTTAAGCGACGGTTCTATTTCCATAAATATCTAGAAATCTCTTCTCAAATTTCTCATGTAGTTTCTTCAGTTGTTGAGCGAACCTTTGTAAGTTTTCTTCTGAAATAGGTGGCATACAGCTCATTTTGGAAAAATGGGTGAGTTCATTCCTCTCTATACATCTGTAAAATAATTTAAGCTGCAGTGTGAAGGCTTTTAAATATTCCCAAAGCTCATCTAAGAATTGATTTTTGCCGTAAAGTTTCTTATTTAATTTATTTAGGTGTGACAGCAAATCTGTAAAAAATTCGAATTCAGGAAGCCAATTATAGTCGGACATGATTTTAAAGTCGTCACATTTGACTTCTTCTTTGTCAACCATTTTCCATCCACTCCTGAATGTGGGTCTCTCCCAATTGCTTCCATTGTTTGCCTGCCACTGCTCTTATGTCATCTACCCATCTTTTTTGAGGTATTCCCATGCTTCTTATTGTCGTCCTTGGTTTTCATTCTAGAATTCTCCATGTCCACCTGTTGTCATTATATCGGGCTACGTGACCTGCTCAGCGCCATTTCATTTTTGTAATTTCTTTCACAATATCCCTAATCTTCGTTCTACGTTTTATCTCGGTATTTCTAATCTTGTCTCTCAGTGATATTCCAAGCATGATTCGTTCTATTGCTCTATGCGTTGTTTCTATTTTTTAGCAGATTTTTTGGTAAGGGCTACTGTCTTCAAGCCGTAGGTACAAACTGGTAGTATACATGTGTTATACACCTTTTTCTTTAAGTTTACAGGAATGGAGGTGTTTTTCAAGATATATGCTAGTTTGCCGAAAGCGCACCATGCCAGTTGTGTTCTTCTTTTAATTTCAGTATCTTGATTTGGTTTTCCCAGTTTGATGATATGGCCTAGGTATACATAATGTTCAACATTTTCTATGGTATGATTTTGTATTGTTATATTTGTCTGGTCTCGGCTCAGTATTTTTGTTTTGTTTTAGTTCCTTTTTAAGCCTGCCGCTCTTGAAACTGCATTAAATTGTTGTAACATATCATTTAGTTCCTGGATATTATCGGCTATTAAAACTATGTCATCTGCGAATCTCAAGTGGTTTAAGTATGATCCGTCAACGTTGATGCCCTTGTTGTTCCATTCTAGTTTCTTAAAAATGTCTTCTAGAGCAAGGGTAAATAGTTTGGGAGAGATGGTGTCTCCTTGTCTTACTCCCCGTTGTAGTCTTATGGGATTAGTTTTTGTGCTTTCGTCCAGCTTTATCTGCATGGTGGCATTTTCATATATGTTTTTAATTATGTTAGTGTATTTTGAATCTATACGTGCATTTTCTAGAGATTCAAGCACTGCCCATAATTCGATGAAATCGAATGCTTTATAAAAATCGACGAACGCCATATGAATTGGAACCTTATACTTGATGCATTTTTCTATCAATGCAGTGGCGCATTCAGGGGGGGTTTTGGGGGTTAACCTCCCCCCAGGACCCTATTCCGACAATGTTACTCAAACATTTTAAGGACTCAAAATGGAGGTAGCATCATAAAAAAAATTTCGGTGACCAACCGAAACCCTCCCCCCCCAGAGGCAAATTCTAGGTGCGCTACTGTATCAGTGTTCTTACAGTGTGCAAGTGGTTTATGGTACTAAAATGTTTTCTGAATCCAGCGTGCTCGATAGGTTGATAGAAATCGAGCTTATGTGTTAGGCGGTTGGTTATGATTTTAGTTAGTAATTTATACAGATGTGATAGCAAGGATATTGGTCGGTAATTCTCGATGTTTGCTTTGTCTCCTTTCTTGAATAGTAGAATGACTTCGGAGTTGTACCATTCTTGAGGAATCTTTGCTTCATCAATTACTTTATTAAATAAAATATTTAATACCTTTTCCATTTTTCTGCCACCAATTTTCAATATTTCAACCTTAATTTTATCCTCTCCCGGACATTTATTCGTTTTTAGTTAATTTAGGGCCATTCTTATTTCATAGTCGGTTATGTCCGGTATTTCTTTTGAGCCGGTGTTAATTATTGTTCGTTTAGTACGTCGTTGTTGTGATTGTGTATTTACCGAGTATAATTTAGTGTAGAGTTTTTCAATGGCCTCGCTTATTTCCTTTCTGTCTCGGACGGTGACGTTTTTCTCATTTTTTATTTCTACGATTTTTGTTATGCCGCTTGAGTTTTTTGCTTTCAGTACTTTCATATTGCAGTTATCTTGTATTATATCTTTTATTAAATTGTTAGTATAGTTTCTATGATTGTTCCTAATTTCTTTCTTTACGTTTTTGTTTAAACTTTTTAAGCTGTCCTAAGTTCGATCTGTTCTGTTTTGTATTTCTTGGAGTAGTTTAATTGTATTAGTTTAGAATTTTGATGTTTTGGCTGTTTTCGTGTTTGAGCATATTTTCTTAACCGATGTTGTTACAGTTACTTTTATTTTATTGGCTAGTCCGTTTATATCCATTTGTTTCAGTGTCTCTATTGATTTTACTCTTGTGCTTAGCTCTTTTTGGTATTCCGTTTGTTTTTGAAACAGGACATCGGTGGTTGGGTATCGTTCTCGTTTAATAAGTTTGTTTCGTTCTACTCTCGTCTGTATTTTAATATTCGCTCTAACCAATCTATGGTCACTCCCGGTATAGAATTTGTTTAGTACTGTCACGTCGGTGCATATGTTTTGGTTATTGGAGAGTACATAGTTTATTTCGTTCGTTTTCTTGTCTGGGTTGATCCATGTCCATTTATGTTGTTTAGATTTTTTAAAGAAAGTGTTGAGACAAAATAAATTTTCCTTGTTTAAGTATTTGTACAACATCTCACCCCTTTCGTTCCTGGTGTCCAGCCCAAAGCGACCGATATATTGTGTGTCGCCCTCTTCTTTTGTTCCAATTTTCGCATTAAAATTTCCTGTGATTATTACAAAGTGTAATTTTTCTTGGTTCCTTGCTATCGTAAAATGATTCAGCTTCCTGTTTTGTTGAGTTTGCTGTCGGTGCATATCTATGTATTATCTGTAAGCTGTATCTGCTGTTCAAAGCGATGACAAGATATATGACTCTGTTTGATACTGTACAGAACTTTGTTACTTTATAGGGAGCTTGTTTGTTTATTAGGAACGCTACACCGCCTATGTAATGATTTTCACATTTGACTTGCTCCGCCAAAAAGTCCTTCATTCAGGGAAAGATTGAAGGCAAGAGAGGAGTCGCCAAATTTGGATTGCGAAAAAGCCCTTCGTTTCGCTTCTTGTTAGGTTGGTGTATTCTGTGATTGAACCAATAGTTGTAATATGTGACTTACGTATTACTTTTTCCAGAGCCAGATTGAACCCTATACAGGAAAGAGGGTGTCCCTGGCGCAGCCCGTTATTTATTTTAAAAGGTTCAGATAGTTCCCCCTGAAATCGTACTCTACGTTGAACTTTTTTAAGAGTTAGTTTTGTTAAATTTACCAACTGATTTGGTATTCCTAGCTCTTTTATTGCTATGCACATTTCTCTTCTATTCACAGAGTCGTAGGCTGCTTTGTAGTCTATAAAAATGTGATGAGTATCAATGCCATATTTCAGTGTTTTTTTCTAAAATTTGTTTTAGTGTTGCAATTTGATGAATTATCTATTTACCATCCGTTCTGCATATGGTGCCATACAGTGACATAGTACTGTGAAAAATATTTTATATGGTGCATTTAGAAGCGTAATTCCTCTGTGGTTAGAGCATTAAAAGATATCTCCTTTTTTGTATATGGTGGAGGAATTTCTATATCCATATTTCTTTTATAAGCTGCTGTTTTGCCATTATGGTATCGTGGCCACGTTTTTTATATAGTTCAGCTGGGAGATTATCTATTCCGGATGATTTGTTTCTGGTTACTTTTTAAACTGCATCTTTAATTTCAAGAATCGTTGGTGGTTCCTCTTTGTAGAGTATTATTTTCGCGAATCTGTAGTTTTTCCGTGTATTATTTTTTAGAATAATTGTTTGTTGTTTTAGTGCCGCCTATGCAAAAATATTTTAAACTCATTGTGTCAACATCTACCAAATCGTTCTAGTTTTTACATATTTGATATCTTATCAGTTAATAATTTATACAACACTAATATTTAATCAAGAAACGTATCTACATGAGATTGTATCTTACTATTAATCTTACTTATTTTAGTACCTAAAAGAAGTAAATAAAAAAGATATGACTCTGTCAAAATGTGTTATTTTAAATAACGTTTGCTATTAGTTAATTTTTCTTGTAATCAACATGGGTGTAATATTATCAATATTAGGACTAGCTGAACCAAAACTTTCGTTGAGGCCACAAAAAGTGGTAGTCGGAACTGTATATGGTATTCAAATAACTTTAGCCTATCTGCTTAATTTTCTCGTAAGCACCTTTGGTAAGTTTTTTTTTGATATTTTGCTATAAAGTGTTTATTTGTTAATTTTTCTTTATAGCGTAAATAACGCGAAAAGTAATTATCAAATAGGGGTATATACCGCAAGAACCGCGTTAAGAATTTGAAATTCGACGTTTCGACACCCATTTTGGAGCCATTATCAAGAGGGATACGGTTTTATTCGAGTTCAAGGTCTTCCTACTTCCCTCACTCGTGACGTACCAGTATCTTGTTCTGTATAAATACAAGAACCGTCAAACAACGCTGAGGTCTTAATCTGCCTACTCCTCAGTGTCGAATGACGACCGGTCTTACCTTGTGTAGCTGCTTTCATACTTTCTGTATGCGAGGGAACGGTATGCTCGGAAACGGTCTGATTCTCGATTTTCGTTAAGCAGCGGATGGGGGCGATGGTTTTTGCTTTTTCAAAATCTATTTTGTGGGGCCTGTCTGAATATGATGTTGGGCTAGGACTGACGTAGTATCGGAATGTTTTACAGATATAGAATGTTCGTAAATGCGGTTATGGATTCGTCAATTTATCTGCCCTATGTAAGTACGTGGGAAACTGGAACAAGGTATCATAGACACCACGGTCTTCATTAGGGATTTGATCGTTTACGGAACTGACGAGATTGAACAACTTGTAGTGATTAGTGAAGATGGTTTTGATGTTTAGAGGGTTAAGAATTCTACTGATCTTGTCAGTGACACCTTTAATAAAAGATTTTGGGTTAATCAGGCGGTTTCTCTTTTGGATGGAATGGGGTTTAGAGATTTTTGAATGTTCCTATTGATTTGGGTTTTGTGGTAGCTGTTTTGTAAGAGTGTTGTCTTATTGAACTGATTTCGGATGATCTGTGATTTTTGTCGCTAAGTCTTATGGAACGGGAAACAAGAGTGTTGATAACTGAATTGAGTTGGACGGGGTGATGATGTGACTGGGTATTGAGATAACGGTTTATATGAGTGGGTTTCCGGTACACGGAATAGGAAAAACTGTAAATAAGAACATCAAGAAATGGCAAAGACGCTTCAGACTCAACTTCCATCGTGAATTGAATACTGGGATGTACTCCATTCAGGTGGGAGAGGAAGCGATCTAATGTAATACCATGGGGCCAAGTACAAAGGTGTCAACGTACCGTAACCAGCAAGTGGGTTTGAGATTTGATAAGGACAGGGCTGTGGTTTCGAAGTGTTTTATGTATAATATATCAGCTATTATTGGCTGACTTGACGTCGAGTTTTAAATCCTCAACGCGGTTCTTACCGAGAATATATATATATATATATATATATATATATATATATATATATATATATATATATATATATGAAAGTGAAACTTCTCCATAACGGACACCAACGGGGGAAATAATTGTCCGTTGTGTAGAGTTATCGCTTAATCAATTGAAATAAGAAGGAGGTTTCAATTTGCTTGATCTTTAATTATACATTTTCGTAAATATTTGCATAAGCATACACACAACTAAAACAAATAAAATACTAATGTAAAAAAAGGTAGGTATTACTTCTTAAAAAAATCATCATTCATCATTTTGATTTGTTTTTTTGTTTTAAGCATTATTTTTCACAATTTCTGACACAAAATTTCGAATAACATCAGATATTTTTGGACTTACTCTTGCATCACCTTTAATATATAAAAAATAATTCTTCTAAGTTCTAGTTCATCGTCACTCCCAATGTCGGAAACATTTGACACATGTTCGTTTTCTTTAAAATCACTAACACATCTAGCTACGTTTACTTCAGGATTTTCCGTCAATAGAGCTGCATCAATCTCTAGGTAGTTCAAACAGTTTTCAACTCCATGACTTTCCCAAAATGTTGACAATGGAAAATCCTCTTTCAGGTCTTGTAGCTCCTGATTTTCCACAATTTTTTTTCCATTAGTATCGCTTTTTAAAAAACCGCATCTAATGAAACACTTTTTAATTGTTTTGATTGAAATGTCTCTCCATGCTGTCATAATCCAAATTGAGGCGTCAGCAATCGTTATGGCCTTCTCCAGTTCAGCCGTTGATAAAGAACCGTCTATAGGATTTAAAGTTCTTCTTTCTCTAAAAAACTTCTTATTTAAAGATTTAAAGTTTTTAATTATTCTTAGGTCTAACGGTTGATAATGTGCTGTAGAATTTGGTGGCAAAAATATTATCGATATGTTAGATAACTGAATATCCAGATGGGATGTTATGTTGTCTAGAAATAAGAGAATGTTCCTTTTTTGACGTTGCATTTTTTTGTCAAATTTGTGCAGCCAATTTGTCATGATATCACTAGTCATCCAGGCCTTATTGTTGTAGTACCAGTCGACTTGGAGTTTCTCAAATTTTTAAACATCGAGGATTTTACTTTTACCAATCACCAAAAGTTTTGCTTTTTCCCCATTTAAATTTACCCACAATAATATGGTCAGCCTTTCCTAAGCAGATTTATCCCCACTGCACTAAAATTTTGCAGCAATTATCACACCACTATGAAATGGCTTTTTTAATTTCATATTTTGTTACTATATTTTAAACAGTACAACCATTTTCCTAATATGTGAGCTTAGTAGTTTAGGATTATTCTAAGACCATTATAACTTCTCTATGTTAAATGCGCTGCCATGTTCTAAATCTGAAACAATTGTTAGTTTCGCTGCTGGTTACAAGATGTCACTGTTGGTCTTAAATCTGATAAACTATTTGTGTTCGGTAATGTCAAAATAACACGTGCACACTGAATTTACCCACTGGTTTCGTATAAATGGCTTTGGTTGTGTGATTTATATCATAATTTCAAGGTAGGTGCAGTTGTATAACCTAGCTTGATTATAGCTATCTTCTGTTGTGAAATATTGCGATCGGGGTAAGTTTAAGTAATATTATATGCCTATACAATATATCTGTATCGTTTAAATGCTTAACCTCAAATTGAATATACCGAGTAACCTCTATTTTTTGTATGTTTCAAAAATGGAACTTGCTGTATGTTGCTAATTGAGATTTTTCTTTTTAGTTTGGAATTATGGATGTGAAAATATTTTATGGAAAGAAAACGAGTTGTTCAGCTGATACTCTGAACAATCTAATCGATGACCTAAATGAGAAGCAGTTTGATTCTGCAGACATATTCCTTTATTTTCCAGCGGAAGATTCTAATGAAGATTTTGAATCATGGGATGATGTGAATATCAATGATTTTTCTGATAAGTTTTCATCAAAGATACTGAACGCCCCAGCTGAGGCAACTATTATTTCACAATATGAGACACAAGAGGCTGAAGATATGTTCTTGATGAGCGATGATGAACTTCTAATAAATGTGGCTCAATTTAATAAAAGAGCGAATAAATCAAATGCATAAAACGACTGGAAGGGAGGTGATTTGTCCCAAGATAAGCATCAAGCAAATATCTCACTTTTAAATCGAAATAATGTTCACTGTGAAAGTGCAACCGACTTCTTTACACTTTTTTGATGTGAGAATACCTTTGAATACATAAAAGACGAGACTATAAAGTATGCCTGACACAAAAATGCAAACACATCATTTGAGGTTACGAGTGAAGAACTCAAAGTATTCTTTAAAATCACACTGATTTCTGGTTATTCTCAAAGGCCCAGAAAAGGTATGTACTGAAGTTTGGATTTGGATCTCAGAAACGAAGCAATCGCCGACGCAATGTTGATAAATAGGTTTAGAGAAATTTTGCAAAATTTACATTTTTCAGATAACACTCAGCTACAAAAAATGATAAGTTTGCTAAAATAAGACCACTCATAGAACATTTAAACAATTCATTTATAAAACGTGTGCCGGTTGATAAAACCATATCAGTATCTGTTGATGAATCCATGGTACCGTACTACAGCCACCATAGCTGTAAACAGCGTATTCAAGGGAAACCTATTAAATATGGGTTTAAATTTTGGTCTGAGATTGTACCAAATGTTTGTCTTGTGGGTACCGAACCTTACCAAGGGAAAGAAACCTTACTCGGAGAGAGTAACTTGGGGCCAGGTGTATAACGCTGATGAATTTGTTGAAAATATGCGTCCATTGGATTTATTAGGGTTTACAAGAAACATTGTGACAATATATCTACTACTCAACCCTCGATAACCAAAAACCTGATAATACAAAGCTAGAAACATCATTTCGAAAAATTCTAGGATCTGTTTTACAAAATGTGTCGGTTCTTACCTAATTCTCTTAAAACAAAGCAGATGCAAAATTTGTAAAACAAAAACAACTTTTGGATGCGGTATTTGTAAAATTAATTTACATTCTATTAATTGTTTCAAATCTTTTCATATAAAAAATATATAGATCCTCTCAAAATGTTAACATTTTTTTATCAATAAATGTTTAAGTTTAAATTGATGTTGTTGATTTTTTATTACATACTTATGGCCACATTCCAAAATTGGAAGAAAAAATTTTAGACACAGGGCTATTGTGAAAAATTTTAGAATTTTTTGTAGAACAAAAATCTAACGCAGAAAAGTTTTATGTTTACTCCGCGAAAACATTAGAATGCTAACTATCACAAGTCAGCTGCACGAACACTCCCAGCAACTCTGATTACAATTCTATATTCTACGAGTCATAGATGGCCCATTAATAGCAATGTAATACTTGCCTTCATGTAACTATTGACACACCTCTCTCCTGTACATTCACAGTTCATGAAACTAATGAGACATAATGCTAAAAATTCACAATTATACTCCGTTTGAAAATTATTGAGAGCACAGATTTTATAACACAGCTCATTTACATTTTAAGTTGGATTTTTTTTTGAAATTTATCGAATAGATCATATTACTTTTATAAATTCTTGTACAAAACTGAGACAAGAAGATCTCGATATTTTTGAGTATTCTGCTTTAAACAGTAATGTATAAAGACCGTTATAATCTTCTACTTTACATCAAGCATAGAAAGGAATAATCCTTAACTATAATGAGAAAAATTCATGAACGCCCTGTTTTTGTTTAAGTTTAAGCTCCGATCACTTCGGGCTCATCAGATAGTAGTAGTAGGTTAAAGTGAGAATAATAACAGAAATATATTGTTATAAATCTAGAATATTTTTTTACAGCTGTATTGATGATTGTTCTCTTGGAGTTTGGTACAATACCTGCTGTACAACAAGGTTTTTATTGTGGAGATCCTCTTATATCACATAAATATACCGGTGATACAATTCATCCAGTCACATTAGGATTAACAGCTCCTGCTCTAGTGATAGTGATGGTATTGGTTACAGAACTGCTGGCCCATCAGTCGATAAAGCAAATCAACTGGCATGCTGTAGTATTCTACGTTAGTGAGGCTTCAGTAGGTGCGACATTAACTTTACTGGTTACATCAATAGGAAAAGTATTAGTTGGTGAACACAGACCTCATTTTTTGGATACCTGTCAGCCTGACACTGCGGTGAACTGTTCTATCGGCACGTTCATAGAAACTTTTACCTGTAAGTCAACAGAATTTGCACCTTCATTTTTGGTTGACTCCTCCTTGTCATTCCCATCAGGACACTCTTCAATTGCCTGGTATATTGGAATATTCTCAACAGTAAGTATTTTTTAAATTTTTTACTTAAAGCAGTGAATATTGTTTCTACCTATTTGTGTGTGGTTTCGAAGAAGTTGTTTGACACATAGGGAGAGAAAGAGAGTGAATGGGAAAACAGAGTTTTTCAACAAACTCCAAAATATTTGGAGTTTGTTGTCAGATTGATTAGTTCTATGGCGCGATAGAGAGCATACAGTTCAGCTGTGTAGATAGTACTGACATTAGATAGTTTGAATTTAAGGACCTTCTCTGGAGTTACTACAGACGCTCCCACACCTTCGGATGATTTTGAACCATCAGTGTATATCTGGGTATGATTTTTATAACGACTAATGATTTTTCTAAAATGGGAAATAATTAGATCAGGATTAGTGGAGTTTTTATCAAATGACGTAAGTTCAAAGTTATATGATGGTATGTTTTGAATCCAAGGTGGATTATGATCATATGTGTATGGAAGACATTCAGGTATGACAATATCAAACAGATGCAAATGGTCTTTTATTCTTTAATAGAAAGGTTTATTAGAACGGTGATTTGCATTAAGGTTTGGATAATTATCAGTAAAAGTATTTCTATAGACAGGATTTTTTGCATTATCCTAAATTTTTGTTGCATATGTTAGACTAAGGTAAACTCTTCTATCATTTAACGACAACTCATTTGCTTCGCAAAGTAAACTTTCAATCGGTGTTGTACAAAAGGCTCCCAGGCATATTCTGAGTGCTGTGTTATGAATAGTATCGAGCTTTTTAAGTACTGATTTCGATGCTGAGTCGTAAGCTATAGCCGCGTAGTCTAGCTGTGATCGTATAATAGTTCTGTATATAATTAGCACTGTACTCCTGTCTGAACCCCAATTCTTGTGTGCTAGAATTTTTAGTAAATTTAATCTTCTGTAACATTTACATGCTAGATTATTGATATGTTCTTTCCAATTCAACTTTCTGTCAAAAGTAACTCCTAGCAATTTTAGCGAATCTTTTTGTTGTAGTGATTGATTGTATAGATATAATGAGATTGGTGTACTGACTTTGTTTTTAGAAAATACTATATATTTAGTTTTAGTTGTTGAAAAGATAAATCCAGTTTCCTTTAAGGAAAGTCCAGGTTGTTTAAGTTTTTGCTTTGACCAAATATTACGGGATCGTCAGCATATAAGCGGCCTTCAAGTGGAATTTTTAAATTTCGTAGAACATCATTTATGGCAATTATAAATAGCGTAGGACTTATAACAGATCCCTGAGGAATTCCATTTTCCAATTCCACTTTTGACGACAAATTACCATTTACTCTAACTTGGATATATCTTTTATATAAGAAGTTTTTTATAAATGCAAGGCAATGTCCTTTGATTTCTAAATCGTACAGTAATCTGATGATACGGTGGCGCCAAGCTGTATCAAAGGCTCTTTCAATGTCGAAGAATATTCCAATACATTTTTGATTAAGGGAGAAGGCTTCATGTACACTGCTTTCTAGGTCTATAATATTGTCTAGAGTTGATCTATTTTGTCGGAAACCACTTTGTTCTGGAATAATAATATTTCGATCTTCAAGTGTCCAGAGGAGAGGACGGTTGACCATTTTTTCTAACAGTTTGCATGCGGTACATGTTAGCGCAATTGGTCTATAAGACTCAGGATCTGTTTTGGGGCATTTTGGTTTTAATATAGGTATTATAATAGAATCTCTTCATACTGTTGGAAATTTCTGTTGTGTCCTAAAAATAATATTAAATATGTTAAGAAGATGATTGTGTGCATTCTCAGGTAAATGCTTAAGAAAAACCATTGGGATGTTATCTGGACCCTCACTAGTCTCTTTAAATGAGTTTAATGCATATTTGTATTCATTTATATTAAATGTGGTGTTTAAAGCATCTGTGTCACCTACAAACGGTATAATTACATTGCATTCTTCGTTCTGTTTAAATTTGATAAAATTATTATTATAATTGCTTGTATTAGATCTATTTTTATACGTATTAGCAAATTCTTCTGCTATTTCTAGGTCATCTGTGATTATTTTATTATCTTTCTTTAGTTGAGTGATTTTGTTATAAGCCGGTATTCCAGATATTTTTTTGACATTCTTGCACATTTCAGACATAGGGGTTCTACTGTTTATACTGGACACAAATTCTAATAGTTTGTTTATATATAATTTAATCAAATCATATAAATAATTTTAATATTTATAGGTTTATAAATATTGTCTTTTTATTTTTTTTGTGGGAAAGGTTTTTAAGGAATCTCTTAAGCACAATATATTTTTTAATAACAATATATTTTCATTTCTATCTATTCTATATTTTTATTTCTATCTTTTCAGTACGTAGTTCACGTAAGAATGACAACTGTTAACTCTGGTTATATCATGCGACCATTCTTAATTTCTTTTTGTCTTACCTGGTCCATGGTGTGCTCATTGTCAAGAATCACCGACAGAAGACATCATTGGTGGGACGTATTGGCAGGTACCGTGCTTGGAATTGTATTTGCAGCATATACTATAAAAGTTATGCATGAAAAAATTAAAGAAAACAATGTCCCTATTTGCAATATATGTTTGGAACGGGAAGTGCCACTTAATGTTAATGGGGTTAACAGCCGAACTAATGTAGGTTTTGAACTCTAAACAATAATTTGTTGTTATTGTATTTATTTATTTATATGTATTTTAGAGAATACAATATTTTACTTTTTTATTTTGGATGTTTCATTTTGTTGTCACATTTTTTGACCTGTTTCTTAACATAACAAAGAAATCTACTTCCAGTAACTAGGTAATAGTTGAAATATTGGTTTTTCAATACCCATAATATTTTAAATTGAAATTATAATTACAATAGTGGGTTACTTAATTTATCATCTGCATAGCAATAATGATATCCACTCCAAAATTCTGGAACCCGGTATCAGTTTTTACAGATCTAGTGGATGGGTGCCATATGTTTTAGGAGTCACTTGGCAGTCTCCCTTACAGGAGAGTATCAAGACACTCCAAAAACATCTTTTTGTTTTGGGAGTCATGCAAGCTGCCTAAACTTCTGATGTATTGTCGGAATAAAGATATTCCTAATATCATCTTATAACTTCCAGTAAGCTGGTAAATGAAATTAAAAAGAAATATCACTGTATATACATATTTATTTTAACGTTTTTATTATACGTAAAGGGTTCAAATGTGGTAGTAAAGCTTCCAGATAATGTGGCAAAATACTGGTCCAGAGACAAAATATACCATTTGTGGCGAATTGTGGTTTCAAAATGTATATTTAAACGGCAACTTAATACAATTTTCATAAAACATATATAACTATTGATGATTCCAGCGACGAAAATAATGAATTTAAATGTAATAGTGTTTCAAATTTACATTTCTTTAATATTTATGATTTTTAATAAAATTTGTTACCGAAATATATAAAAGAAAGGTAGAGTTAAACAAAATACAAACTCAACTGTCACTTGGTGGAAAACCGCTATAATACGCGCTGATTAAGCTAAAACCCCTACACACGTCCCGACTAAGCCATCCAACTCTGTCGTAATCGACAAAGTTGAGCTCGACAACGTTAGGCCGGACAGTTGGTGTGTATGGTATAGGCATTATGGTATAGGCTTGTTGACCGACAAATATAGTTGTTACGTTCCCACTCGAAAGGTTGGGTATGGGACCGATATATATGTAGTTGTATCTTTGGCAGTTTTTGTGCTTTTATTTTTGAGAAATTTATTTAGTTATGAGAAATTAGTTTCCTTAATTTCTGATTTATCTCTTATTCACAAGATGATAAAACATGTACAGCTGCCTACTTATGGGAGTGGTGTTAAAGCAGAGTCCGCAATTCATTGAGTTGTTCACTGGTAAGTAGTTCATCCAGTTAAAGAATCCGTATAGATTGCAGTCAAAGTGTATATTGAAATAACCAAAATTCAATGTAAGATTTTACATTTTTCTTTACTTTATTTAATTTACTTTTACTTTTTTAATTTTTCGTTTTCATTTTTTTAAATAACATTTATTATTGAAAGCATTTTGAAATTCAATATTTTACCAGATAATCAAGAGATATAAAATTTAAATCTTTATAAAGATGTATGTTTTAAAAGTATCATTTTAGAATGGATATTGCTGTTTTTGTAAAATGTAATTTAATATGCCCTGTTTAATATGTTACTGAATCGTGAGTCTAAGCTTAGAATCTACAAAACAGAAATTATAGATGTGAAACGTGAATTCTTTCAACCACTGATGAAAATCAAATAAGAATATTTGAGTGCAAAATATCAAGAAAGATATTTGTATCAACTCATTGATGTCGTTTGATTTGTAAAGTCACAAAGGCTAAACTGGCTTTGCGACTTACAAAGAATGCCAGATAATCGAGCTGTAAAAGTAATCCAGAAATAGAAACCAAAAGGAAATAGGACGAGAGGAAGGCCCCGTAAAAGGTGGTTAGACGATGTAGAGGAAGACCATAAAACCATGAACATCAGACAGTAGCGAAGGAAAGTATCCGATAGGACAGAATGAAAGAACTGTTAAGCCAGCAAAGACCCACAAAGGGTTATAGCGCCAATAGAAGAAGAACAAGAAGAATTTAATATGTCCAGTTAGTTACCATACTGAGTTGTTGATCCAGATATAAACATAGCTGGTAGGTAACCACTTTATATTATTTTTATTTCTCTACTAAGCTTACCTTCTCTGGGACAACAAATAAACAATTCTAATAATTTTTAATAAAGACCACATAATGTAAGTGTGATTGCTTCTTTATGCTTTGGAGATTTAAGGAAAAGATTATACCTATTTGTTCAATTGTCTTTATATATTTTTTATTTTTGTATGAATCCTCCGACTTATAGGATCCTTGGATTTTCCTTGTCACTTACAAGGTGGCATGAGGTGGCGCCCTTTTTATTTAATTCAATTTAGTCTACTTTCCTTTTAGTCTTTAAACATGTATTTCTTCGTTTAATTGAAATTCAAGGACAGAACTTCCCTTTAAGTTAGTTTTTACCTTACCCAAAATAGCGCCCAACTTCTGGGTCTCCTTTTTTAATCATTAAGGTTACATATACGATACATTACAATATGAGGTTTAAAAATAAGTTTTTCTTAAGTCCTTTTTAATCATTAAGGTTACATATACGATACATTACAATATGAGGTTTAAAAATAGATTTTTTAGATCTAAAATTAGGTTTACTGACAGTTTTATATTCAAAATAAAAAAAGACCTGAAATGTGGTTGAGAAATGAAAAAATATAGGGACTATATTTCATATATTGTATAATTAGATGTATTTGGTGTTGTTTACAATTGTACATAATTTTATTACAAATCCTTATCTAAGAACTGACAATTTGGCCATATTAAAAAATAATTACTTTAATCTAAAAAAGAATATAACGCAAGAATATAACACCCATTAGAGCAAAACTAAATGTAACCGTGGTACTACCACTAATACTGGTCTCTACAATACCAAAAGCAAGGACACTGCCGGTTTCTAATTCACTGAAAAGGGTTAGTTTTCTGTCATTTTTGACTGCTGTTGAATCAAACGTTGTGTTAAATATTGGTACTAATTTAGTAGTTAGCGTCAATGGTATAAAGCTGTTGGTATTAGCAACTGTACTTTCAACCAAAATATTACTGAACTTTGTATTAGGATCTACTGTGCTGCTGCCGCAAGTACTATCATCTGAAGTCTCACAAGCTACAATGGAGCAAACCTTTTGGTTTTTCTTGTGGGTTCCGTAAATATCTATTGGGCCATTGTAAGCAACCAATCTAAAAAAATTTCCAACTTATTAAAATCTATTAATATGCATGAGAATGTAATAATTATAAACATAACATATTTTAAATAAAAATTGTAGTACAGTTTGTGTAACAAATTATTTAACTTTCAACGGTATGCAGCTGAACCTTTATTGTTTTCTTTGAAGCGAACTAAAGTAAATGACGTGAAATATAAAGAAAGAAAAATAATAAATTGCAGTGATAACTAGACTGAAATATTCAGCTAACAATTTATTTAGTTCGGACGTCAAAAATTCTGAGCGTCGCAAATTCGGGTCGTGGCCAGCCAAGCATATTTTAATGTTTTGCGCTAAGTTGTCAACTGCACACCAGAGCCTTGAAGTTTTATATAAAATTGATGACAAGATGCAAATAATGTTTCTTGCACCAAATGTGACCAGAGTGTTATAAAAAAATGAAAAATAGAAAACAAATGCTTCGACAGCTCTTGTGAGCTAAGAGAGTTAAAGAAAATGTAGGGAAATTTGTAAAAAATCTCAATCTAAAGGACTCAATTTACATGCTACCTGATGCATAGGAGACTTTCACTAAAAACAACTTGCAAAACGCGCGGAAAAATTTCTGGCTGACGCCTCCAGCTTCAAGCGAAAGACAAAAAGTGACAAACGCCGAAAGTACAGAGGAAGACACCATTGCTACCGTATATGAAGCAGTGGTACTCCAAACATTGCCCTAATTAATACCGTCAGCATTTAAATTGTTGCCGAAATCGTGAATCAAGTCCTTGAGGGTAAGGACATTATAACCAAAGCCAATGATACGGAAGACAGTACCTAATGACGAAGCAAAAAATGACTAAGAAACCCGCTTGTCCTTCAGATGCAAACAACTTCAATTCCTTGGAAACTGCAGTTAATTGGTAAGAGTTCCAATTTTTACCAAATTTTTTTCTATTTTCCAAGTCCTCTGACGCATAATTTGCATCTTTTGCATATCTTCTCTGCATGTGTGGCCGGCCTACGGGATAACGATGAAGGTCGTTCAGGGCTTTGTTTAGGGTTGTATGTGCCATTTGATTAGCTGTCTATTTGGCAAAATAAATTTTGGTTTCCTCGCCAGTTAGCTGCCGTGAGTCTGACCACCGAGCTCGCGTCTGTCGTTACGCGAACTCGATGTACAGGTATCGCGATCTGTAGTTGTAGTATAGATAAGAAAACTATATGTAATCTAAACTTTGTTTGCATTTTTTTGGTTTCTTTTTTATATTTATTTCTAGTTTTTGTGATTCATGTGATTCATTGTGATTCATTTATTTAACCGATACAGTCTAGTCCTATTTGGAACTTCTTACCTATTATGGGGCTATTTCATGTTCTTATTTCTCACCCTATTTTGCAACTTTAAACCCTAGGAGTTGCACCCAGGCCCAGTTACTCCAGTTTCAGACTGACCCCTAAATTTAGTCAAGCACGAGGACAGAAGGCATGGCGTGTCCTTACTGTATCTATAATTTTAAAGGAAAATGCCTTTTTACAGCTTTTAACAACATTATTACTTCAGATTCCTTATATCTCTTTGGTAATCTTAGGCTGAATATTGCATTTATAATTGATGTTATATATACTATCTTTTTCTAGGCAGATTCCTTAGTGCCCTGTTTGTGGCCCTGGTGACTTTTGGCTTAGTATATTTTATTATTCTTTTGATGCCTTCTGGGGAAGTGTGAGTTATTCCTGGGTCTGCAGAAAGTCGTCTGTGACTATATTCTACTTCTACTATCATGTTAATATCTTCGTCTTGACGATCATCCATTCTGAAGGGTCCTCGAGAAAGTTTTTCATCGATTCCGTTTTTTCTTTAATCTTTTATATTATCCCGTTTTCTCCGTGTATTGAAGGGATGGGTTTCTTCTCAGTCCTTGAGGTTTTTCATATTTTTCATATAGCTGGTTTATTTAGGTTTAGTTTCAGAATGATTCCATCCCGAGTATTGCTTCTGTTCTCTTATAATAAATTGCTTCCTCATAGGAAGGTAATCTCTTGACTTTATAATTTCTTGTTCTATTAGCTCCTGGCTCCGCATTCTATTTTTTTATATCCTATCAACAGTTCGCTTAGATCGTTGCTTTATACATAGATCTATTGTTCGAAACATTGAATTTAATAACAATAATAGCAAATAGGTATATTAAGTATATGTCATACTATACGAATCCAAAATATAAAAATACTTTAAAATATCACTAAACAATACTTACTTATATATATCCGCGCTGGAATTTGTTGTTACATTTATGTTAAATTGACAGCAGAAAGATCTGTGGCATATTTTTTCTTGAATATTATGTTGGGAAAGATCTAGCGTTTTCGTTGCATATTTTTTGTTTTCAAATATTCTATTACTTTTGTAATTTAGAATTTCTGGTTTATCATCATCAAAGTCAAAGCTTCCAAGACCACCCTGTAAACATTGGAATATTATAATAATTTATGTAAAAAATAGTTGTATAAAATTTAACGAGTACAAATGATATAAGTGGGTAAAAATAGGTTTAAACCCGCTTAAATATCCTTGTACTGATAGATATCAGATCAGCTATCAAAATGAATTTGACATTAGCGAATAGCTATTTACCATTTCAATTAAAAGTGTAAAATAAACAAAAACAATAAAATAATAAAAGAAAGAATCAAAAAACAAAATAAAAATAAAACAAAACAAAATTGATATATCTACAAAAACAATATTTATCAGGAAAAAAATTAAACGTGTGTGTTGATAACACAAGAAAAATATGATAAAAGATATTTTTAACAAACAATATATTAAAAATACATTAAAAAGAAGATAATATCATATGCGATAACTATAGAGGCATTACAGTAACACCAATGTTCAGCAGGATGTATGCAAAAGTAATATAAGAATTAATTTAAGACGAATATCGCTATAGAGAAACAAAACAACAATGTGAATTCAGAGCAGGACGTTCATACTTGGATAATTTGTTTACGTTTAAGCAAATAATATTTATAATATACACTGTGTTAAATTTAAATTTTTTTCATTCTTTGGTAACAATTATAGTGTATATTTATAAATTCTTGTTTATATGGGTTGCAAAACATTACAGCATCATTCCTGATGATGAAATTGGGTCGAAACTTTTTTGACAATATTTTTTGGGATTTTAATTAGAAAATATGACGCAAACATTATTTTTATGTAGTATTGGTACTCTTGTTTAGGAATACTTTAAACATGAGTCCTAAAATGGGATTTCAAATATTAATTCATTTTTGTAAAATGTCATTTGGACTCTCAGATAATTTTTGTTCGTAAATACCATTTCTTGTAAGAGACATTTTTGAACTGACAGTCTAGTATATTGCTGCACTTTTTGTAAGCTGTCGTAACCTGATTTGTGTATACGTGTAAGAAAATGTTTGCGGTTGTTCGGCAGCCAGATGCACGATGTTTTGGATTGCTACATGCAGACAGAAAGCAACCAAATCACAAAACTTTTTAAAATTCATTACATCGTTTAGGTCAAACCGGGGATTTCGCGCTAAAAATCGAGGTGGTTGACCGAAATAAATCGCACCTAATCTCAAGAACATGAAATTTTGGTTAGAGTAGAACTCATTCGCCTATTATTAAAATGTTCAAACACCGTTACATACCTATCACTTCACTCCTGTTTAAAATTTGCTTCCAAAAGATCTTCTACAAATGTTACAGTTCTCTCAAAGTATTTTGAGTAAACATAATGTTGATAGATATTTTATTTTATGTTCACCCGATGAAGCAACATTTATCAGACGCGGAATTTTTAATTGGCGAAACAGTCACTACTGGGCAGTTAAAAATGACAAAAGAAGTTAGAAAATGGCACCCCTTGTAAAAGGATGCACACTCGATCGACACTGTAGGGAGATTGCAACTGAATTTAACAAAGATACGTCAAGAAAATTTCTAAACATTCCAAGTGTCACAGGCTCATAAAAACCGCCGCAATAAATGACTCCTTCAAAACTGCCTAATCTGTCATCACACTTAGACAACTACAGTTTTCACAGTTCAAAAAATTGTCGAATTTTTACGTATTTCAATATCATAGTATCATACTTTAAAAAAGACGGATTTACTGACGAAGTTTATTGAAAATACTATGGTGCCGCCAAAATTCGGAAAGAGAAAATAGGTAAAATAAACTTGCTTTACCTTAAAGAATTTATTCTGCGTAAAGTGTCTAGTAGCTGAAGCATTGTAGACAGTATTAACAACAGTAGCTGTTAACAATTTTGAAGCAGTTTTTCCTGAAATGTAGTATTGGTAAGCGGTACCATTTGATCCAAATATACCACTACCTCCAAGTGCCACAGATGGATTATTCAAATTTGCCGCCAAAAGATTTACTTTGTTCGCCTCAGCATATCCGTGTTGAATTGACAGAGCTACAAATTAAGAAAACGTATTAATTATTTATTTATTAGAACATAAAAACAGGTAGCAGCATAACTTTTTTAAACGAAATGTTTGAGTGGTGTGCTTATGAGCTATCCATTTTTATTGAGGAGATACAGGAGGTCGAATTATTTGTGTGAATTAATCAGTAAAAATTATGTGTTTATTAATTTATTCAGTTCTTAATAAACTGAAGTCTCTTAAGTTTCCTATTACCTAAATTGAGAATGAACATAAACTACAACAAAAACTCGACTCGACCCAAGAGAAAATCGAATAGTAAGGAATAATTTTTAAATTCATATAATAGAAGATATCGGAAAGAGGACAATGACGAACATTAACATATCTTAACAGAAAGAAAACATCTTGATTAAAAAAGTAAGTAGATATTATGTAAAAAAAGCCTACCTATAATTAGGAGAAAAACTGGTGTTACTGACGCAGTTCAAAGGATTACAACATTGAAACGGAACTGGACGGGGCATGTAGCCAGATTAAAAAATGGAAGGTGGACGAAGAAAATTCTGGAATGCAGACCTAGACACGATGCTTATCGTAATCGAGGACGTCCTTCAACAAGGTGATCAGATGACATCAAGCGCATTCAGCACAACTGGATTCAGGGTGCTCAAGATAGAATGCATTGGAATTATTTGCGGGAGGCCTATGTCCAGAAGTGGACTTAAAACGGCTGATGACGATGATAATATAGGAAAAAACAAAACAACACACACGGAATCATTATAAGATTCGAAAAAAATACACGCCTTAAAGGATCCTGACCTGGAAGTTAACCAGTATAGTAGGAAAATATCGACTCTTAAGTTAAGTTAATTTTAAGTTAAATATACCCGTTTAAAAATTGCAAGAGTGAGTTGGTAAAGTTCCTGACTAGGAGTTATTAGAGGCTCTGTAAGTCAGATATTATACATCAATAATTATCAGTAATAACAAAATATCTTTCGACAACAAAAAAAAACCACCGAATATTTTAAATAAAAACAAGAATTTCTTATCTTTTTTGTTTTTACACCAGCTTAATTGTCTCGTTATAGTTTTGAAACAGGACCGCAATCAGATCTAATGACTAGTTTCAAAGTTTATTTAAATGGATAATATTAATTCCGAATTAGCTCACGAAATGAGCTGTATTTCACCACCAACACCTAGAAAAAAGTACTCATCAGTAACCAGTACTCTTAATTTTCCATCCAGAAAGCAAGCTACTGTATTCAGTTCATTAGAAAATGTAAAATTAGAAGATTATCTTGTATCTCTGGGATCAGTTATATCTTCAAAAGATACAATGTTCTCTTCACGTATAGTTAATAATAGAATTTGAATTTATTTCTCTAAAGAAAAATTAGTTGACAAATTTATCAATATTCATCAAGAAAAAATCATTGTAATCAATCAAATAAAACAAGAAAGAAGATTAATTACTCCTAGTGAATGACTAATATTATCCAATGTATGCCCAACAATTCCACATAATATTCTAGAAACAGAACTACAGAAACTAGGTATTAAACTTATGTCTTCCATATCATTCCTTAGAATTGGCACAGCTGGTCTCAAATTTCAACTTCCTAATACATCATTATAATCAATCAAATAAAACAAGGAAGAAGATTAATTACTCCTAGTGAATCACTAATATTATCCAATGTATGCCCAACAATTCCACATAATATTCTAGAAACAAAACTACAGAAACTAGGTGTTAATCTTATGTCTCCCATATCATTCCTTAGAATTGGCACATCTAGTCCCGAATTTGAACTTCCTAATACTTCCTGAATCCCTGTTAATTTATCATGACAATACAAACTATAGAATGTTTATGTCTTTAAACCAACACTCCTATTATATTTGTAAAAATATTGACAATATTTCCTCAAACTGTCCTCAAAAAAATAATAACTTCATTCTTCTTCTTCTAGTTCCATGACCGTTATCGATCGTTGGATATCATGTTGGCTACCATATTCGCTATCTTAACTTTATTGACATAATAACTTCACTTCAATAATAAATAGCACAGTGACTACAGAAGACATTATAACTGACGTAACACAACAATGACCACAAATCCATTGAGAACCAAATTATTTTGTAGAAGACACTCAATCTTAACAACACACAAATAAAGATGTAGATTTAAATAAACTAAGACTATACCCGGTTCACAATTTGTTGATAGCTCACTACAAGTTTAACCCTAATTAGAAAACTGAAATACAGAGAGGATAAGTAATACGATATAATAGTAAAAACCAACCTAAAACTGACGGTTTAAGACGTTTTCGACTAACCCACCTTATATCTGAAGGAATACAATACCTTATAATCCTATTACGGGGGTATTTTGAATGGTTAGATATGAACGACCAGTGTCGTAGAGTATTATGATTGAAACATTTATTTGAACTATTAATTTATAAAACTTATTTATTTTATTCAAAAATAAAAAGTTTCTTGCCATTTGTAAAAGATACATTTATTTAATTAGGGAAAAAGGCGCCAAATGTTGCCTGGCAAAATTTACAATGTGTTTTAAATGTATCCATTATTTTCGAATCCGGAGAAAACTAATAAATATTTTTGAAAAATTTAAACGCAGAATGAAAGATTACATTATTACTCAGGGCAGAAAGTCCCTGAAAACTTCTACAGTGTTTATTTTAATATGTTATGTAACAGGGGTGAAAATAAAAGAGAAAATATAGTATAATTTTTAATTGAAAATATTGCATGCAAAAGAAACTTTTTATTTATTCTAAAAAATATTTCATTCTGCTTTTAAATTTTTCAAAAATGCTTTTTAGTTTTCTCAGGATTTGAAAAAAAAAATGGATACATTTAAAACACATTGAACATTTTGACAGGCGACATTTTGCGCCTTTCCCCTTTAATACCTTACGATTACAACTACTATTACTTACCTTATATAATTACGATTAGAAAACTATTCAAATTTAAAATAAATAGGATCAACTTCGGAATCCGAGTCGTCTTGAGGGTTAATAATTAGGTTAATAATCTCTACGGTCGCATCAATTATGTTATCAAGATCCCACATTTTTTTGTTCTTCTTATATTACATGTCTTACTGCATCTTTCCAGTTTTGTTTTGTAATATGTTATAAAGACTCGTATAACAATTCACGTACAACTTGTATTTTATATGACGTATTTTTTCTAGCCACATAACTTTTCATTTGTGCTCAAATGAGTTCAATTGGATTTATTTCGCAGTGGTAGAGTGGAAGTCTAAAGACTGTGATGTTTCGCCTTTCCGCCATTTTGTCAACTACGTATTTCTTGAACTTAGATTTGTGTTGCCGGGCAATTTTTAAAAGTTTTGCTTTTACCATTCCATCTTCGTAAGGCAGATACTTATTCCGCAGCCAGTCAAGAATATCCTGTTTCTTCCACGCATTCGTTAGAAGTCTTTCTACTAGTCGTGAACGATAAGGTGTATTATCTAATACTACATTTGCTCAAAATACTCTTCGAAAACATCAGCTGTCATCTCCTCGTGATAGTCTTTTGTGCTTTTGGAATGAAATTCCAACAAACCATGCTTAACAAATCCTTTTTCACTGCCAATGTGAGAAATTATTAATCTACTGCCTTTACCAGAAGGTGGGGAGATACCAGTAGACCAACCTTCCATAAAGGCTTGCCTGGAGCTTAATATATTTTTATCTGACCAAATTTTTTTTAGAGTATGACCTGAGTTTACCCACGTTTCATCCTGGTAGAAGATGGGCCTTTCTTCAGCCCGGAATTTTCGTATGAATCTTAGATAATTTCTTCTCCAACATCATCTTCTCCTCCCGGTCAATCAAAAGTGATTTTCGGTCTGATTTCTCCCACCGGAAATTTAATTCTTTTAAAACTTGCCACAATTTAGTTCGTCCGATATGAGGCAAATCCGGGTCGTCTCTAACTTCTTGTAAAATTTTGTTTAGGTTTGGAATTTCTTTTTTGAAAAAAAATCCATGAATTTTCCTTCGAATGCCATTTTTGGCAAATTCATCAATTTCAATAGGCTTTTTCCCTCTCTTTAAGTGTTCGTTTTTGTTTAGGTTAGCTATACCGTGTTTTTTTCTTTCTGATAGGAACCTACATAAAGTTGACTCTCCTACGCCAGTCATGTTGGCACAACTTTCGACTATGTTGCGAACAGTGTTTGTGGGATTCTGAGAAACCAGAGCATCGTGAACTTTTAGGACAATAGTCTTCTCTCTTGGTGAATAGACAGACTTACTGACTGTACGCAACAGTACCGGTGTAAAACTTAATGATGTTGATGATGAAGCCATCACAAACAATCCAACAAAACGAGAACGAGCGAAAGGTACGTATATGTACGTAGGTATATGGAATAAAAAATCACTCACGCACTGCATATAATTCGCAAAAGAAATATTCGAGACGCTAATTACTGCCGTAGACGCGGAAACACCGACGAGCCGTAAATTACATGCGATCAAAAACGTACTAAACAAAAAAATTGTTTTCGTTCGTAATAACTTCACCCTTTCAAGTTAAGTTTCGAATATAATTATATTATTAAAAATCTGGGGAATTCCATCTTAATTTTCTTGCAACGAATAGTACCTTCGGATATGAATTCCAGGTTTTCTAGTAAAGTGATTAAACGCGAAGATTAGTATTGAAATATCCAAAGAGATAAGGTATTCTAATTTACAAAATTGTTAATGGTTAAATTCTTATTTTTATTAATATAATATAATAACCAACATTAGTCGTGAAAGTTTTAATTGTTTTTTTGCTAAATATATTAGTATTAAAATATTATCAATATTATATATAACAGTATTAAAACATTATATTATTATTTAATGAATAAACACCTTAGGAACGCCTATGATTTACGACCGTTTTATGAGTTTGGGGCATATTTCGTGCTCTCAACAATTTGTGAACGAAGAATAGAAATCGATAACCTGCCCACGATAAAGGTATAAACGTTAATAGAACAGGATCAGAAACCAATAATTAATAATTGTTCACTTCACAAATTAGTTCAGAACCTACACTGCAAACACAGAGCACAAGAGCTTTTCCGAAACAGTCACACCACCTGTAACTTCTGATTGTTCTGATTGTGTGTCAACCAGAGTGCCTGACGAAGCAGGGATGCGGAAATGACATTATGACACTCTATTGATACCGATTCAAACAAGGGTGTTAACGAATTGTGCTCCTACGCCATATATATATATATATATATATATATATATATATATATATATATATATATATATATATAGAATATTTAAATTCTCAACGCGGTTCTTCCCGAGAACTCAGTAATTTTCATTTATCTGACCGCGGAAACTTATCTGAACATATATATATATATTGTAATATTAAAATATATATCTATTTTTATAATCTATAGATCTACTTACAGTGATAGAAAGGTAAAGTCGAGATCCAAGATGATGGATAAACGATATCCTTAACGTTGGAATTGGGTTTTACCCAAATCAAATCGTAGGTGGAAAATAATTGAAATGTAACACCAAATACAGTTTCAAAAGTATTAGTATTTTCGGAAGGATTTCCAGCCGTCAAATTTGATTCGTCAAAAAGATGTGTTTTTCGTGATCTAAAAATTAAATTAAAATAAAATTAAATAACATCGAAATGAACAAAGAACATATTAAATGTCAGTGTATAATCAAATTATAAATTGTATTAATAGTTTGACAATTGTAGTAAATATTACACTAATAATTTATTCTAATTGGTTGTTAAAGAAAATTTCGGTACTTATGCAAGACAAAAGTTAGACTAACTGTACAAATAGATAGAGGACTTAAACCTAATCATCCTGATAGAAGGCCTAAAAAGACCATTATAACATACATCGACCCGAAATTGTAGGCTGGCATCTTTGTGTAAAATTTAATATTTAAATTTACAGGAGAGGCTAATTATCAGAATAAAAACCAAAAGAGATCTATTAATTGAAACTATTTTTTTTTAATATTTTGAGGACTTTTATAAACAGGTTGCAAAAATCAATTAATTTTTTTTTAATTATTTATTAATTAGTTATTAATTAATTTAAATATTTATTTTTCTTAGTTCCATACAAAATTGTCTGAAAGTAATATGCTTGAATAAATTTTTTGCGATAAAGTTAAGTCTTTAGTTTTAAGAGGTTCACGATACCGCCTTAAGTTATTACTATTTAATTAAGTGGTTAATAAAAATAACCAATATAACCGAGTATCGAAAAACCAGAAATATCTGTTGAGGAGTTAGACAAGGATGCGTTTTCTCTCCACTTTTGTTTAACTTATATTGTGAAAAAATTTTCAAAAACATGCTCAATAATATCAAAGCGGGAGTTGCCGTTAATGGAAAATGTATTAACACCTTACGATATGCAGATGACACTCTGATCGTTGCAACGAGTATGAAGATCTACAACATCTAAACCAAAGTATAAATGGTGTTGAGATGTGAATTACTATAAACACTAAAAGACGAAATATATGCTAATTATAAAAAATCTACAAAATATGCACCATATATTGACAATTAATGGTAACGTGATAAACATCAAAAACATTGAGGCATTCGAGATGTGGTGTTACAGGAGAATGTGGAAAATACCATGGACAGAAATAGTAACAAATCAAGATGTTCTGCTGAAGATGGGGAAGAAATGCGAAGTCATAAAAACCATACAAACGAAAAAACTGGAATACCTGGGCCACATAATGAGAGGAGAAAAGTACTCTCTGCTTAGACTCATAATCCAAGGAAAAATGTCGGGAAAGAGAAATGTGGGACGTAGGAGGATTTCCTGGTTGCGAAATTTAAGGGAGTGGTATGGGTGCAGTTCAATACAGTTGTTCAGAGCTGCAGTCAACAAACTAAAGATTGCTGTGATGGTAGCCAACCGATAGGAGACGGTACTGCAAGAAGAAGGTAACGTGATAGTATACATAGTAGAAGTAGATAGTACAAAAATATTAGTACTTGGGACTTTTGATCAATGAAACCAATGATCATACTGCAGAAATAAACAGGCGAACAGCGCCAGACCAGCATTTATACGAATGAAGCCACTTCTAACCTACAGTAATCCTAATTTGAAAATCAGTCCACGTACCACTCGATGTTATATATTTTCATTATTATTATATGGCGCTGAGACTTGATCATTAAAAAAATGCAATTTAAATAAAATTAAGGCTTTCGAACTCTGGTTATACCCTAGAGTAATAAAAATATCATGAACTGATAGAATTATAAATAAAGAAATACTGGAGAGGGTTGGTCAAGAAACAGAATTAATCATCACTATACAAACCAGAAAACTGGAATACCTAGACCACGTGATAAAGGGACCAAAATATGAAATTTTCAGACTCATAATACAGGGAAAGATTCAAGGAAGAAAATCTGTTGACCAAAGGTAGAATTATTGGTTCAAGAATCTACGTGATTTTTGAAAACGTAGGTTTTTTATTTTTCGGTCATTTATTGAGAGGCTCTTTTCCTATTTTTTAAGTGCTTTTCTCATAATCTGCTCACCATATATATTAAATAATTGTGGAGACAGTATACATTTTTGTCTGATACCTTGTTCTGAATGAAATTCGTTTGTGCGTGTGTCAAGGACTTTAACTCTTCCAGTAGTGTTCGTATAGTTCAGGTTTAAGCAAAATTAAGTGTTGTGGTACGCCCACTTCTTTTAGTATCTGCCATAAGTGTTACCATTTAACCCTGTCGAATGTTTGTATGTGATCGTCTTAATGAAGGACCTACCGTAATAATACAAGTTCGTGTGTACTGAATACACGACATTTCCTGTCAACAAATCACAAAAGTGTAATGGTTATTTGAATGCCACTACTATTAATGCCACAAAATTCAAAAACGAATTATAAGGCTATGCATATTTGAAAGAAAATAAAGGTCTGTTACGAGGTTTTTGGGAAGAATGAGAGAGCTGATATAAAATGTATTACGTTTCGATTTTCATTTTTTGTTCTGTTTCCACATATTTTAGAATAAAATACTTTGTTATAAATATATAAAATAAAGTCAAATCTTAAACTTAAATCTAAGGTTACCATGATATTATATAATAATATTATGAAAACGGAAAATGAATATATACTCACTTTGCAACAATCTCTCCTTGGGGATTAAATGCTAAGTTTGTACTGTAGTAAAAAGTTTTATTGTTGGTATTGGTTTTCTTTTCTAATAAATTTAATACAACATACATTTCGAAGCTTTGTGCCAAGTCGGTAAGTTTTTCTAATATCTAAAATAAATTTTGTTAAAATTTAAATTTCAGTAAGTAACCATGATGTACGTAAAGGTATTAAAATTATATATACATATATGTATATATATATATATATATATATTTATGTAAATATATAGGTATATATGAAGGGAAAAGAACTCCAGGGCGAAGAAGAATATCCTGGCTTGCTAACCTGAGAGCATGGTATAGAAAGATCTCAGCACAGCTATTCCATTCCAAGATGTCCAGTAATTAATAAAATCACTGTTGGAAGTGACAATCGGTTGGTTACAGCAAAAATATTGATCAACATTAGAAGAGAGAGAAGAGCAATGATAACAGAAGAGCATTCTAAAAAATCGAAATCAAAAGAAGATAGAGTAGCTTATTATAATCTTATAACTTCAGAACTTAAAGAAGTAGAACATCTAAATAAAAATGAATGAGACATATTATAGGTGGCAAACAAAGGAAAAAGGAAAAAAAGGATAAACTCACACAAGCTACTAAAATTCTTATAAACAGAAGAAGAGAATTGAAAGACAAATACACAGATAATTTTGTAATACATAGACAGTTAAACAAATATATCTAAAAATCAATTCGAGAAGATGTCGGGAATTGCAACACTGAACACATGGCTCAAACCATTGATAAAAATAAAAGTTTAAAAGTTCTGCGCCGAGAAATGACTAAAGGAAAAATATTTGCAAACTTGTAAATAAAAAGGAAGAAACTAAACCAAAGAATGAAGATATTTTAAAAATTACTTAAGATTTTTGCTCAGAATTGTATAAACGTGAAGAACTTCCTAATCAAAGTCAAATACCAAAAGTGTGGGCTCATAAGACATCCCAGATATCATAAGAGGGAAAACAAAAGGAGCTCTCTCGAAGATGAAAAACAATAAATCACCTAGACAAGCTGGGATAGTCATAGAATAAATCAAAGAAAGGGGAGAAACGTTAATAAATGTGTTGAAAAAGATGTTCAATGTTTGTTTGACAAGAGACGTAACACCCTTCCAATGGCAAAATGCAATAATAACCATAATGCATAAAAAGGTGACATTTCAGACCTAAAGAAATACAGACATATTAAATCCGTAAAATAGTTTCGATCTTGACTGTCTTTTTAATTTTACAGACATATTAGTTTGCTTTCCCACGCATACAATCTATTCATGAAGAAAATAACAAAACGGCTTGTGAACAAACTAAATAATATCAACCTTTCAAACAGGCTGGGTTCGACTCCAGATACGGAACAAATGAACATCTACTAGTTATTAAAACGCTAATAGAAAAATGCACAGAATACAACAAGCCTATCTTCCTTATATTTGCAGAATATGAAAAGGCGTTTAATACTATAGATCATCATAAAATGCTTCGAGCATTGGCTGACTGCCACATCGACTACCGATATATTGCCTTGATTAAGAATATCTATGAAATTGGTACAGCTTGTCAAGATACCAAAGAGTTTCGAATAGAACTTGGAATTAGACAGGGTGATACTATCTCCTCGAAATTAGTTCTCTTCTTCTTTTGGTACCTATTTGTTTCGAAAATTGGCGATAATTCTGGCTATAATTATTTTATGAACGGATGCTTTAAATAGATTAGTTGTTGTTGTGGAGAACCATTTCCTCAGGTTTTTTATCCATGATATTCTTCTTCTCCCAATTCCTCGCTTTCCGAATACTTTGCCTTAAAGGATTACTTTATAATCTGTATTTACAAGTTGTTGTGCTGTTTTGCATTATGTGTCCGAGATATTCTAACTTTCTCCTTTTAATCGTATACATCACTTGAATACAGCTGTACTTGAATATATGTTCAAGCGAATGGACCGAGAGGATAATATGGGAATTAATATAAATGGAGAGGATCTGAACCACCTAAGATTTACCGATGACATCATTGTAATAACTAATAGAGTTGATAAAGCTACAAAAATGAATGATGGAAACGCTCTATAAAGCGTCAAAAACAATTATGATCAACCTTGTAGTCAGCGATAAAATTTAGATTGAAAGCCATAATAGTATCGACGAAGTAATAGCTTAAAAATATGTAAGGCATGAGATTCGCTTAGGCCGAGATATTCAGACAACTGAAATACAACAAAGGATAGGTCTCACATGAGCTGCCTCTGGTAGATTGAACAACATTTTTAAGTCTAATACTCCATTTGGTTTAAAAAGAAAGGTTTTTAACCAATATGGTTTACCGGTCCTTACATATGATGCGGAAACACTAACTCTGGCAAAAGGAACAGTAAATAAAATAAGAGTTACACAGTAACCAAAGATAAAGTACCAAATCTAGAAATAAGAAGAAGAACAGGAGTCACGGATGCAGTTGAAAAAATAGCCGTAACTAAATGGGCTTCGACAGGACGATGTTGCCATATTGACGGATGATAGATAGACCAGAAATATTCTGGAATGGCGTCCAAGACAAGAGACATATCGAAACAGAGGATGACCACCGACTAGATGGAGGGATGATATAAAGCGAATCACCACAAATTTGATGCAAGAAGCTTAAGATAAAAAATAGGTGGATTAATGTACGGGAGGCCTACGTTTAGCAAGTTAATTACAAAGAACTTTATTGAAAATCTGGCTTAAACTAACAACTTACTTCGATAGGTTTTTAAATACGAATTACTACAAAAATAGTTAAAAAAAAACATCATAATAATATTTCGGATTTTTCTCTAAAGCCCCGTTTTACTACACACGTAAACTCTGTATATAGCAAATTATGAAAATATTTTACTTTATCGATAGAATTAAAAATGTAAAAATCATATGGATATTATGATATTATTATACTTACCAAACCGTTGGTGTGATTGGGTTTAATTCCTACATCGGGAATTTCAAGTGCATATGCCGTCACGTTAGGATTATAACCTGTTAATCCATACTCGGGAAAGACTATTATCAGAACTCCATCTTTCTAAAAGAGATACAAATTTGGTTAAAATAATTACAAATTAAATTGTCTGGACAATATTGGACAATTGGAAATAGAAATAGTGGAGCAGTAGGCATCAAATAAGCGCATATCTTTCTATCCCTTGAATTTGGATGTGGATACAAAGTGTGAAGACATAACTTAGTGTTAAATTTAAAGCAGACTGACATAATATTAATCTAAGCAAAATCGCAGTATACTAATAGTTGATTCAGTAATATCTCTCTGATGGTTTATGATCACATCGGTATTTACAATTTTGCTTTTAATGTATAATGGAGGATTTAATGCAGACATTTTATGTTATATTTTAATATTCGACAAAATTTTAGTTTAACATAGTTATTACCGGAATCCTATGTACAACCATTGATGAAATATTAAGATTTTAAAAATTGTAGATAATGTATTTATTAAATATTGTCATAAATTATGGCATTTCACCCTGTATTCATATTATGACTGGCCATTGAGTTAAATCTTTTACATTTAATATAAAAAATTCTCAGAAAGATTTGTACTTTTCAGTATTTTATATTTTTATTTTGTTTTGTTACCAGCCCTTCAAAGAGACATCAGGCATGCTACAGAAGTCAGAGTATCGTTGGCTACAATAAGATGAAAAGTTTTAGAGTCAAGTTTGAGGAGTCACCAATAAGAGTTCCTCAGCTACAGCCTAGACATATTTTGCACCACCTTCAGTGGGCTTAAGAACACATACAGCTCCCTCAATAGTTTTGGAAGTTTGTGCTTTTTTCAGATGAGTCCAGAATCTGTTTAGTGATAGCCGGCAAATTCGTGTTTGGCGAGAGGCAACAAGAGCTGCACAACTAGCACATGTCCGTCCCTACTTCCTCTCGCTTGTGGCAGTGTTATGTTTTGGGCAGATAATATGGCAGGTGGATGCACGGAATTGGTGGTTATTGACGGGACTCTAACAGGACAAAGGTTCATCACACGGATTCTTGTGAACTCTTCTTCTTCTTCTTCCTCTTTGTAAGCAATTCTGCTTGTTCATTGGTGGATTAATACCTCTATGGAAGGTTGTCACTCCATCTTTTGCGCGGTCGTCCGATACGTCTTCTGCCGATTTGTGACGCATCTCTTGCTATTTTGACGACACGGGTTCCCTGCATTCTGCTTATGCGCTTATTTCATTATTTTTTTCTATTTTGTATCTATTCATTTATACACTGTACGTTACATTTTTTTCCAATGTCTTCACTTCTTTCTTCACAGTACTCTCATCTCTGCCGTTTCCAGTAGCCTCCAATTTCTATTTTACATTTCCAAAATTTAATATAATTCAATGAACCTAAACCAAAGAAATACTAATTTTATATTCAATATAGTACGGTTCAAGAAACTCAAAACTATAATATATATATATATATATATATATATATATATATATATATATATATATGTATATATATATATATGTACTGACTATATATATATATATATATATATATATATATATATATATATATATATATATATATATATATATATTATTGTGATATTTAAAGTCTTGGTGCGCCAAGCAATAATTAGCTAATTAATTTTTTTGATTAATTAAAATTATTTAAATGATATGATTATGACTCTATCACAATTTTTAATTCTTTTATCTCAGGGTTAAATTCGTGCTTCAATATCTATGCTATTACATGTGAAAGGTAAGGTCCAGAGAATACCGGAATAATAAAAAACACATATGATCTAACACTATATATTGAAATAAAAATAATGAAATAATTCACACTCAAAAGTTTTCAATAAACAAATCTCATATAAGGATTCTCAAAATTTTGTTCTCCGTACGTGAACAATCAAAATTAATGGTACAAACAATATTAATTGAAAACTCAAAATCCCAAACTATTCTAACTCTCCTAATCAAAATATTTATATCCTTTCTAAATTACGTGTAAAAATTGTGTTATCAATAAAAGAAAAAAACTGCAGAAAACAAAAATATCTCTCTCTGATGATGAGTGGTCCAAATCCTTGTTCCTTGTAGACTGTATTATCTCCTCTCAACCGCTCCCTATGTAATCAGCAATCTTACAACAGATTGTTGCAAGTATATCGTCCTTAATGATCTCCTTCAAAAGCAACAATCATTCAAATTATGATAGCCTTTCTCCTCTCGATAAACTGAATCTCTCGTTGGCCCGAGTGAAAAATGACTCTTGGAATATCTTCTCTTTACGATAAACTGAATCTCTCGTTGGCCTGAACAGTGACTCTTGGAATATAAGTAGGAAAATATGACTTACAATATTTTGCTGCTTCAGCTTCTGTCAGATACACTAACTCCACAAAAACTCACTAACATTCAACACTACTGCTTGCTACTTCTTGGGAACCACCAGAGAACAATCACTGTTCGTCTTACAGACTTGGAAAACCAACTGATTATCCTTTCTCTCTCCTCAATCTCGCTAAACTTTTTCCTACATACTTATCCCACCTTTTTCAATCTCCGCCAATCAAAACTCGTCACAATTCCCCCATTTTTTCATTTCGATAACAAACAAATTTTTACCTATAATTATAAAATTTCCTAAAACTTATTTACAAATAATATTTTCTATAATTCTTAAAAACTAACAAAAACCTCTTTCTAAAATCTCTTCTATTTGTCTCTAATCACTGCATTAATGTATTTTGGAAAACCCCGTTCAATTGTCTTTGGATTTCACTTAAAATTATGCGGGTCACTCAAGTATAACAAAGAAATAATTTATGCAAAGCTTACATTTTGTTTAGTACAGGTAATCCAAGCATTTAATAACTTTCCTTCTTCAAAATGTTTGTTGGATATTATCCTACTTATCTGAATTATTTTAATGTTTTTGAACTTTGAAATATTTTTAAACAAACCAATATTTTTCTCGATTTTACATATCATAACAATATATATATATATATATATATATATATATATATATATATATATATATATATATATATATATATATATATATGTGTGTGTGTGTGTGTGTGTGTATAGTTTTAATGTCGATTCCGAATGAGCAAATTAAACGCAAATTGCTTTAGGTGATTCGCCGATTAAAAACTAATAAAAACTTGTATTGAAAAGTAGTAATTGCATGACTAAAAGTTAGTTTATATTACCTTTGCTTGCTCTATAAATGAACGATATTCCTTAATGTTTCTTTCCATAGTAATATTTGCATCAGTTAATTCTACTGGCTGATACTCCACCACAGCTGCTCTGTAGTCCTAAAACATTAAAAGGCAATTAGATCAATATATAAATTATATCCCATATGTAAAGTAAATTGTATTCTAAATCAATCTTAGATAAATATGCTGTTTACCAACACAATTACGGAAGGCAACAGTCCAAATATTCAAACATCATCGGAAGATATACGGAATATGGATTAGACGAGAAAGAATTGTCTTGTTTCTCCACTCCTGTTAAATCTGCACTAATCGATGTTTAAGGAAGTATTGGATGAGGTCCGAGCTTGATGAAGGATCCAAAAATAACAAGAATCAACAAAACTACGATACACTACAGAATGAACGAGGACTATGGCCTATGTGTACAGAAGTAGATTGCGAATTTTATAGATACAAAAGATCCCCAAGAGCCAGGTTTTCTAGCTATACCAGGGCGCATCTGTGGAAAAAGTCTGTATTTGGATGTGAGAGGTGACATTCTGATTTTGCAGAAAAAACTTTGTGATAATATCAGTAATAATAATTGACCTATCTTCCTTCTCAAATAGGTCGGGAATATTAATAAAAAAATTAAAATACTAAAATACTAAATTACTAAAAATATCGTTTTTTTCGACTTTCCTTCATCATTCGCCTAAAAAATCTTTATAGTATAATAAAATAGTCCACCAAATTTTATTAGACTCGATTTAGTAGATTTTACATAATAATTTAGTAATCTAAATTTTTATAAATTTAAAATTCTTTAAAATTTTGCACAACAAAGAATAGACCATAAAAAATTTACCAATTTTACATATAAAGAAGCACTCCACCTATCTAATGTTTTTTATAGAATTAAAATCGGATTATTTGGGCGGCCTCACGAATGTTTTAAAATTATAAATAATTTTTTGGCTTACAAACAAATAGAATAATTACTATTTAAATGGGAATAAGCCACAATTAAAAACTAAATTAAGTTTATTGACGTTTCAATTTCCACGTCCAAAGTTCTCCTAATACGTAGAGAACGATTTCCGAAGTGGAAATTGAAATGTCAATAAACTTACTTTAACCTTTAATTGTGGCTTATTCCCATTTAAATGGTAATTACTTTAAAATGTCACAAGAAAATAGCTTCAGGATAATAAACAAATAGAATATCTCGGTAACTATTAGCTTAAGTTAAATTTAGAAAACGGTGTTGGAATGATCCGGCAAGATACTTCTTCTAAAAGAAAAAAAGTTGAATTACAAGCAGTGGTTCCTGAGATACAATCAGTGAGGAGGTGCTCCATCTTGTTGGAAGTGCAGCAAATCTTCGTCTAGAGCTAGGTTGCCTTGATCATCCTTTGGTTCTCTAATTCATGCACAATTAAAGGTTCAATGGTGTTTTCCAGCATATCGAGATAAATGTCTTGACTTAAATTGCCTGGTATGAACAAGGGGCCAATTATAACATCGCGTAAGATTCCCGCCCAAACATTATATTTTTCAGGATATTGAATGTGACCTTCTCTGAATCGATGCGGGTTCGCATCGCTCCAGTACCGACAGTGTTGTTTATTTACATTAGCATTTAGCATAAAAGTACATTCATCAGTGAAAAAATATTTTTTAACATTCTCGGTTCAACGCGAATTCTTTCAGTCATAAGTTCACAAAACTCAATTCGTCGGTCTGGATCATCATCGCCTAGTTCTTGAAGAATTTGTGTTTTGTATGGATGAAACTTATATAATTTTAACACCTTTCTAACCGACTCGTGTGAAAGATCTGTCATTGCAGATAGGTACTTGACGTGTTTATGCAGTAGGTTGCATTAACACGTCAAGTCAAGTGCGTCAACAAAATTTCCAAGGACTTCAATTTGGGATGCTTCATTCAGTAATCTTGGAGGAAAACGTGTGCAAAAATGGAGGAATGGAAGAAAACATGACCACTTTAACATACATAAACTCGTTAAAGAAGTGACAGGTCATACAAAACCTTGCAGTTTTAACAGTATTGTGAAGGACAATAAATTAATTACTGATCCCAAGGATCTACTTCAATATTGTAGAAACTACACACAGCAACTATACTCAGACAACACTAGAAGAAACTCTGAAAGTGAATATAAAAGTGAACCCTCCCCCAAAATATTGAAGTCAGAAGTTGTAAGGGTAATCAAACAGAACAAATGGGGAAAAGCACGAGGCCCAGACTACATATACATAGAGGTTCTATCAATGTTGAGTGAAGACAATATAGACGCCTTGGCAGATCTTTTTAATGACATTTATGGGTCCAGTCAAATACCACAGGATTGGCTTCAATCAACCTTTATACCAATCTCAAAAAAGCCAAACGCTAATAGTTGGGACCAATTCCATGCTTATTGAACCAGGTCCTAAAACTATTCTTAAAGATAATTCACACAAGAATATACAACAGATGTGAAAGAGACATTAGCCCCACACAGTTCGGTTTCAGACAACGATTTGGCACAAGAGAAGCACTTTATAGCTTAACTGTCCTACTTCAGAAATGCAGAGATCAGCAAAAAGATGTCTTCCTATGCTTTATAGATTACCAGAAAGCGTTCGATTGTGTTAATCATTCAGAATTAGTAAGATTGCTCCAGGAACGTTCGATAAATGAGAATGGCCTTAAAATGAATGAACCTTTATATGAATCTGTGAGAGTAGGACTGGAATCTACATCATATTTAAACATTATTAAACAATAATTATACAGGGTCATCAACAGAATCAACAAAAGCCTCAGTAAATTTTCTATTTAAGGCATAGTTTCACAATTATTGCTTCACCCTGTATAATTATTATTTATACCATTGGATAGCATTTTTATAGTCTTTTCAATGATGTATCATAAGTAGCGGTTTGCAATTTAAACTTTTTTGGTTGTGGTGGGTGGGGTAAAGGGGGTTGATGGGGGTGAGTTCTCTTTTACGTCATTTTAGTTCCACCTTACTATCCTAGAAACAGTTTCAAGAATTTTTCGATATCAGCTTTTGTTCGTGAGATATAGCCCATTGTAAGTTAAACAATTAATACACTATAATATACATAATTATATGTATTGTTAACAAATGTTATCAAAGTATTTTTATCTATTTTCAAATAAGTATATAATTTATCATTATTGATTTTATTTCTCAAGTATTATCAATAAGTAAACAATGAGTGTTATTTGCACAGACAAAAAGTAATTTGTTTTTTAAAATATATACTCGTAGGTATATATATATATATATATATATATATATATATAATAGTCAAGTGTAGTGTTACATAAAATACTTTTATTAGCAATTGCAATAGCAAAACGTATATAGAGTAAGAGTGTATCCCAGTTAATCTGTCTTAAATGTATATATATATATATATATATATATATATATATATATATATATATATATATATATATATATCTATATATACTATATATATATATATATATATATATATATATATATATCCATATATAATATATCCATATATAATATATCTATATATATATATATATATATATATATATATATATATATATATATATATATATATATATATATATATGGCTGTGCTAATTTCTGAAAAAAAATTGTTGCTCATTATAGAATCTTCTTCTTCTTCTGGTTCCTATCCGTTTCGGATGTTGGAAATCATATTGGCAATCATGACCTTGTTCGCTGCGGCTCGAAACAGCTCCGTTGAGGTTTTCTTAAACCATGTTCTTAAATTCCGCAGCCATGATATTCTTCTTCTACCGGGTCCTCGCGTACCTTTGACTTTACCTTGCAATATAAACTGCAGCAGGGTGTAACGGTGCTGATTTCTCATAACGTGTCCCAGATATTGCAATTTTATGCGTTTGATCGTAAACACAATCTCTGGTTCCTTCTTCATTTTTTCTAGAACTTCCTTGTTCGTGATCCTTGCTGTCGATGATATTATCAGCATTCTTCTATAAAGCCACATCTCAAATGCTTCAAGTTTTTTAATAGTGGTGTCTGTAAGCGTCCATGCCTCCACCCCGTACAACAACACATAGAAAACATAGCATCTCAAATGTCTCATTTTTGTATCTAGGGATATGTTGTGACTTTGGAAGATGGCGCTCATTTTGTTAAAGACCGTTCTTGCCTTTCCTATGCGGCACTTTATTTCCTGTACATTGCTTCACTGTTCGTTTATAATAGTTCCCAGGTAGCAATACTGTTTTACTCGCTGTATCATTACAGAATACAGCAGAAAAATGGATATAGCTAGATGAAGAAAATTTGTACACGCAAATAGATAGAAAGCAACGTTAAATAGATATTTCTGACTTATGGTGTTCGCAGGAATCTACATGAAAGCAAACCATTTCGTGGCATCAAAATACAACACCCTACTTCCAAGAGTTACAACTAATATTATAACGGAGGTAGCTATTTCTACAGCTTGTTTCCTCTGAGGATCTTCTAGTAATAATTCTGCAAAATGAGTGCGGTGTACCTGTAGTGATCCTGTCTAAAATTAATTTTATCTATTCTAATCTGGCAGCATATTACTGATGAAGCAATTCTTCGCAAATTTATTTCTAAAAGTATGCGCTTTGGCCACCTAGTCCTATTTTCGCGCTATATGGCGGTCATCATTGTATTTAAGAAAGGCAGAAGCACAAACTGGAAAGCAAAAATGGCGTGGCCTATATGTTTTATACTAACCAGTGAATAAAAGTACGCAAGCGCTACTTGGCGTCTACATACCCATTCGCAAGTTGTTCAGAAGTTTCGAAGAAAAATTGTTATATATATAAATCGCTCTTTTTGATAGTGCATCGCTAACAGGTCAACGGAATTACATTTATACCATTTTCTCAGATTATTCATAACTTTTATTCAACCTTCCTTTGCTCAAATTGTGAAAGTGAATAATTAATTCTCTTAGTTAAAAAAATTTCGTTTTATTGAGGTTTTTATAAAATCAATACCTATTTTATTAAGAATTAGAAAGGCAAATCACATCATTTTAAATCTTGTAGTTACAGAAACTTCAGACAAGGAACATATAACAAATAATGCAATTTAACGAGTCCAGTTATTTGATTTATAATCTAAGGCGTAACACTTAACATTAAAAAATACTCACCCCAACACATATTTGAGAGATGGAAATTAATATTAAAGTACACAAGCATAAATTTGCTAAAGCCATGACTCGTGTCTTGGCAAAATCACACTAAATTTAGATTAAGGTGTAACTATTAGTATTATATAAATAGATATACCGTTTTCCGTTATCAGTAAGATATCAATTTAATCATCAGATAATTCCTAAAAGTATGCGTCAGTTTTATTAGCCAGGATTCTGATAGGTAACATATTTTGTATGAATTCGGAGGGGAAAACTATTGTAAAATATAAAGATACGAAGGGTACTATACGTTTTAGTTTGACAAAAAGACATTTTAAAAATGGTTATTTATTTACACTTTAAATAATACTAATACAAAATAGATTTTGTTATAAATAAATCAATCGTAACGAAACTCTGAGAAATGTATACTGTTATCTATCAAAGGGGTTACGACTTCTAGGAAAAAAGTCAACTGTGCCAACAAATTTCACTGTCACGTCATTAAAAGCACTAATATGTATTTGTAACCACTAGGTACATGACATACAATGATTGTGCGTTATATAGCACACGAAAGGGGGTGAACGACCGAGATTTCGGTAACACAAAAACACTTCGGATGTGGGAAAAAACCTAGATATAAAAACTTTGGTAGCCAGGTTGGGTAGAGGCATCCAACTAACTCTTCAATACTCCTTTAGAAAACACAAAGATATACCACATAAAACAAAAGGTTAAGCATCTAAAAACTTGGTTCAATATGACAACTTCTATTATTGTATAAGCTGTAACAGTTTCGAAGAAATAAAACGTTTCTTGCATTTTAATAACAATGACATGATTGAAAATGATCAGCCTGGACATGACAGATTATTCAAAATTAGACCTGTTCTGAGCCAAATCAATGAACGACTACTCATGGTTCCGAAAGAAGAATTTCTAGCTGTAGACGAACAGATTATACCAACAAAAGCGCGAAGCCAGCTAAAGCAGTATAACATAAAAGAACCATATAAGTGGGGCTTCAAAAACTTTGTGCTGAGTGGTATTTCGGGATTCAGCTATGACTTTAATTTGTTTGCTGGTTCCCAGGGTAATATTGTACCTCTAGGAGCACCAAATCTTAGTATGAGCAGCAACGTGGTTGTAAAATTAGCAGATTCGATACCAAAACATCAACATTACAAGTTGTTTTTTGACAATTGGTTCACCAGCATACCTCTTATGATATATCTGACCAAAGAGGGCATTTTACCTTTGGAAACAGTAAGACTTAATCGTGTTCCTGAAGTTGTGATGCCAGTTGAAAAAGAAATGAAGAAGCACGGCAGAGGTCATATGCTAGAGAAAATAGCCAATATAGACAATGTGGATGTCAGTGTAGTGTTCTAGTTTGATAATAAAATCGTTACTACAATGTCAACATATGCTGGAAGTGAACCAAAGGGAGAAAAAAGAAGATTTTTCAAACAAGAAAGTATACATAAAATGATACCTTGTCCTAATAGTGTCCTAATCTACAACAACTATATGGAAGGTGTAGACCTTGATTTCATGTTAGGATTTTATCGTATAAAAATCAGGTCGAAGAAATATTATTTACGAATATTTTTTCATTTCATTGACATGACAGCCGTGAACTCTTGGTTATTAGCCAAAAGAGCGGAGAAATTTGATTTACTCCTTTTGGGTACCAAACTAGCAATAGCCGATGCTCTATGCAAAGCCCGAAAAACAATTAAATAGAACAGAGTAGGAAGACCGTCAACTAGTAGCATTCAGCAGATGTACGAGAACAAACTAAAAAAGGGACCCACTAAAGAAATACCCCAAGAAGACATCCGTAAAGATGGGCTTGATCATTGGGATGAGAGGTATACCGACAAAAGGACGCGGAAAAAAGGACGCATAAAAAAGGACGCGGAAAAAAGGACGCGCGAAAAAAGGACTCGTGGAAAAAAGGACGCGTGGAAAAAAGGACGCATATTATTAATGAAATACTATAAATAGTTTATTTTAATTGACAATAGCAATTACCCCCGTTTATCCCCTATATATAATTACAGAAAATGATTCTACCTAACCTAAAATCGGTTACGGTAAAAGTAAAAAATGAAAAATATTTATATGAAAAAAACTTGCCTTCACACTTTATCCAGGCTTAGGACTGGCAGCAGAAGCTGGCGTACTAATCGTTTCTATTTACATTCTTAACATTACCTGCGGAATTTACCAACCTTCCGGTTCGCATTAAACCCTCATTAGACCCCTTACTGGGCTGGTACTTGGGTTTTTCTAATCCCATATATAATTCTGATAATATGGAATCTAACCTGTTTCAATACCAGAAATCTTGAATCAACATTATATTAGTATTTATTATTTTACTTAAGATATTTTAGTCCTAAGCCTCGATAAAATGTGAGGGCAAGTTTTTTTCATATAATTATTTTTCACTTTTTACTCTTACCGTAACCGATTTTAGGTTAGGTTGAATCATTTTCTGTAATAACATATGGGGATAAAAAGGGGGTAATGGCTAATGTCAATTAAAATAAACTATTTATAGTAATTCATTAATAATATGCGTTCTTTTTTCCACGCGTCCTTTTTTCGCGCGTCCTTTTTTCGCGCGTCCTTTTTTCCGCGTCCTTTTGTCGTAGATTCGGGATGAGAGCACTAGGTCAAGATGCAAATTTCCAGGCTGTACAGGGAAAACATATATAGTGTGCACAAAATGTACAATACCGTTGTGTATTAATAAAGAAAGAAACTGTTATTTGCAGTTTCATACTTTACAGTGTATACTGTAGCTTCAAAATAATTTGACTTTAATATTACATTGTTGCATGATGTTCCATATTTGGCACCAAACATTTTTTTTGTCAATAAAGTTTTCCTCGTAGCTAGATTTTTTTCAATATTTTTACGTAAAAATAGAATTAAAATTCTTATCTGAAAATTTATTTTTGACAAAAAACAAAAATTCATGCGGTAAAGGGTTAAGTTAGACATTGTCATTCTCGCCTTTCGCTGCGTCAAATAAATACATATCGCTGACCAGTGCGGCAGTAGTTTTTTAACACTAAATGCGATATTTTTTTAACAATTGTTTTTTGTACATATGTTAAATCCGATTATTATAATTTTTCTTCTGAATTTTTGCAAGACGCACATGTGCGCTGTACGCAGTTTTCAAGGAATTTCTTTTAAAAATGCGGAGGACGCACTTGTGCGCTTGATACAAATTTTTGTATTTAGCAAATTAAATCGACTTTTTTTATCTAAACTAAAATTTTATTCATTCAAACAGGATGTAAAATAAACAAATAACATATAATGTAAAATAAAAGTATACAAAATATTAATTTTTTCCTAATGTCTTTCTATATTGATACATGATATTCTCTGAAACATTTGCCTAAGCAGAGGCCAGGTTTATCGGGACATTCTTGACAATGATAAATAGTATCCTTACGTATCTTATTTTTATTGCATGTCCATTTTTTTCTAAGAGTTTTACCACGTTCATTATGTAACTCAATTTTTGAAGGTGTATGGTTTACACCCGAAGTAACTGCTACTTCTGCCGTTACAACTGTTGTTCCTTGACATTTTTCTGGTAATAACTTTTCAAGTATTGACAATCGAAACTTATAATATGACATTTTGTTATTTCCGTGGTACTTATTATACAATCTATGAGCATTTTGCAAATATAGCTGAAACAGATGGATGCCAATTTTTTTGTACCAACGTAAAGTTTTGCGTGTCGGCGGATAATAATAAGACATTTGGTCTTGAAGATCTACTCCGTCCATATATTTATTATATTGAATGATTGGCAGTGGTTTAATTTTCTCATCCCCTCTTCTATTTCTTACGGTTACCATCTCATTTTTATATTCAGTTGAAATGTAAATGATATCTCTTTTGTCTCGCCATTTTCCAACCATTACGTTGTTGAGGTACATACTTTTGGTCTGGCCTTTTTTTAACTTTGCGTCTACCACGTTTTTTGGACAGCCTTTCCTATCTTTTCTCAGAGTGCCTGTACAAAAACTATTTTTATCCAGTAGTAATCTGGCCAAATTATAACTATTGTAATAGTTGTCCATATGAAGCGAATGTCCATGGTCGAAAAAATTACGCATTAGGTGTAGCACCACTCTTTCTGTATGAGACTTACCAGCAGTTGCATCACCTGCACCAGCATATATATGGATATCCAAAATTGTTGAATCGGCTTCTGTCAGCATATAAAGCTTTACTCCATACTTATGTCGTTTCTTAGGTAGATATTGCTTGAATACCAGTTTTCCTTTCCACAAGATCATAGATTCGTCTAGAGATAAATACTTTCCTGGATAGTATACCGTCTTCATTTTGTTATTAAAATGATCTAGCAAGGGTCTTACCTTATATAGTCGATCTACTGGAACTGGTTCATTTTCTTTTACATTTTCAGCAAAATGAAGGCATCGCATTATAAGTAAATAGCGGTCTCTACTCATGTATGAAGAAAAACAAGTCGAAAATAATCTATTTTTCTTCCAGTAGTCTTGTATGCTAGGCAATTGGATTGTTCCTGTATGGAAGGTTAATCCAATAAATATTAGCAATTCCGATATTGTTAATTCCTTCCATAGGGAAATCCTTGAACGGTCACATCCTTTGCTGGTAGAAAGAACTTGTAAGACAATCATATTTAAAAGTTCATCGTCAAACAACAGCCTAAACCAATCGTACGCACTATCACCAGGACTATCGACTAACAATCCACTTCTTTTTGTAAATGGAATTTGTTTCATACCGCTAGTTGTTTCGGTCCATTTATTGTCTGTAATCTGTACGTCAGGATTATCTGCAACGGTATTATTTAACTCGTTCTGTAGTACATCATCCTCAGTATCACTTCCAGAAGAGTCTTCCGAAACATTTTCAATTTCAACTAAAAATATTAATTTCAGACCACAAGTTTATTATTACATTTATTTACTTACAGTTATCTACATCAGAGTCTTCATAATCTTCATCTGAGTCTGAATTATATAAAAACTGCATCAATTCCTCAACACTCGGATTTTTTTCATTTCTCACTTTCACGGTCTTACGTATTTTTACGCCTGAAGGTCCAGCTTTATTTAAATCGGCCATTATTATATAAATAATTATATATAAATAATAAATTAAATAATTAAACTTATAATCACACTAAACTGGCTTTGCAAACCTAACCACATGATTCACCGAGCCGCGACGCCACCTATGAATAGAAGTGACCTTTAATAAAATGCGGACAAAGTTTTCTTGATCTCCTGAAAGTGAGTCAATTTTAAATGTATATGGAAATCACCATATACATAGGCCGCTCATGTGCGCCATACGCATTTTACAAAGAAATAGGAGGGCGCGCATGTGCGTTTTACGCAGCGAAAGGGTTAATCGGATAAGTTTTTCTAGTATACCAAACTCACGCATTGATTGGTATAGTACTGTTCTGTTGACACTGTCGCATGAGGCCTTGAAGTCGATGAATAGGTGATGGGTTTTAATGTTAAATTCCGATGTTTTCTCGAGTTTGTGTCTTATTGAATGAATCTGGTCAATTGTTGATTTTTCTAGAATAAATTCAGCCTGGTATTTTTCAACTATGCCAACTGTGTAAACTTGTAGTCTTTCGTAGAGAATATTTGCTAGTATTTTGTAAGCAGTTGTTAACAGGGTTATACCTCTATAATTGTCACACTGGAGCTGATCGCCTTTTTTATGTAACGGACATATCACGTCTTGAGACCATCCACAGGGCATGGTCTCATTTTGACAGACGAGAAGTAAAAGTTTATACAGTGCTTGTACCAGGGCGTCACCACTATTCTTGTAGTGGTCACTACAAATTTGATCAGTTCCTGGTGCTTTATTATTTTTAAGCTTTTTAATGGCCTGGACAACCTCTTCCAGTACCACAGAAAATTATAATAAATATTATTTAGCAAATTAAATTGTCTGGAACTTTATTTCTATTATTTTTTATCGTAAAATGAAAAATAAAAAAGTTATTAACAAAAATATCTAAACATTTTGGAACAAATTTTTTATTGGGCCTTGTAACTTTTTTCTGGTAATTTTACAATAAAATGACATTAAAGCAATATTATAGAGGGTTTTTCAAAGAATAATTTTTCTACTACAAATTTGTTAATTTCATTAATTTGGCCAGGTTCTTGAATACTCTCCATCGTGGAATAAGGAGTGCAAAGCGATTTCGCGCTATATCTTATAAATTAGCAACCCCACAAAAAATTTTATTAGACATTATTTGTAGCAAATTAAATTGTCTACAACTTTTTTCCCGTTACTTTTATTAAATTTTTAGTTATTTTTGTTTATAACTTTTTTTTTACTTTTCATTTCATGATTCAAGATAATCGAAATAAGTTATAGACAATTTAATTTGCTACAAATAATGTTCAAGAAAAATTTCTGTAGGGTTGCTACTTTACGAGATATAGCGTAAAAACCCTTTGCACCCATTTTTCCAAGATCGCGACCAGGGAACACGTTTTAACGGAAACGTTTTAACCTTATTCTTACCCTCCCCCCTACACATAAAAAAATATAATTTGCGTCCTCTCAAAAATGTAACACTTATGTGTTGAAGCAACAACATACACTTTTCAATGAACTATAAGCATATTGAATTCAAAGATATAATTATACAATAAAAAGTAGACGCGTGCACTGGATACGACATCTAGCCATTTCTAGTGAAAACTAATATGCAAGGCGTATTGGCAAAACCCGAGCGAATTAAATAAAGGAGGGAACGAAACAAAGAGTAGACAGTAGAGAAAGATTGAGATGGAGCCATAGTATGGATAAGGATGGGAAAGAAAATCAGACTAAAAGAAACGATACGTTTATAATAGTAAATAGGGAGAAATAATTATTATTACAGATTCTCTTAAAAGATTATTTACATAATATCTAGTGTTCCGTCCGGACGCGATATTAAAAACAATTTTAATGACACCTGCATAAATCATATCCTATTTATTTACACAATAGCCGAAGTGTGGATCTTAGGCGTCAGTAATCTAGGTTAAAATTCCTTTTATGGTTTTGAAAAACAGTTTGAACCACATACCTAATTTTTATCGTTCTATCCTCACTATAGTTTATTTTTATGAACGAGAGAGTAATTAGCATAATTTTAACTGGTAGCTCCGACCACTCCATGGGCGTGCTCAAGATTAATTGAAAAATTACTTTGAATAATTGTAAAAAATAAATGAATTATTTCAGTGTTATAAAGTGTTATGTGTATGTAAACAAAAGTGACCTCTTTTATCACACACTATATTAGAACTGACTGGCCTACATTAAAAAGGGTTTTAAAAAATTCACATTTTTTTTAATTTTTAAAAATTACAAAAGAGAAAAAGAGTTTTTAAAACCGTCTAAGGTATGTTAAATAGATGAATAAAAATATTAATATAAAACTTACAGCTACTTGTTACAAATCCAAATCAGATTCAGAAGATGAACTTTCAGAACCAAGATTTATAATAACTGGCTCGATCATTTTATCAGTAATATTGTCCAGCTTCCACATTTTTTCCTCTTCTTTAATAGTGTGATTTACTGCCTTTTCCCAGTTTTCAGGTTTTACATTATTTACGGCCTCCAAAAACAACTGTTTAACATCATGAATTTTAAAAGTGGTATTTTTTCTTGAAACTTCACTCTTTATCTGTGCCCATACCAGTTCAATCGGGTTTAATTCACAATGATATGGTGGGGATCTAAGTACTGTCATTCCACGATTTTTGGCAATTTCATCAATTTCGTATTTTTTAAATTTTTCTTTATGAAGGGCACACAACGAATAAAGTTCCTTTCTTATAGATCCGGGATGGTACGTAATATTTGTTGAACTCAGCCAATTCTGCAAGTCTTTTTTTAACCACTTGGTTGTGGGCAGTCCTTCTATAAGTCTGGAGTGATAACTTGCATTATCCATTACTATTACACAGTTCTTAGGAAGAAGATCTATCATTTGTTCGAACCATTCTTGAAAGACAACAGCGTTCATGTCTTCATGGTAGTCACCGGTACGAGTTGATTCAAAAGTTAATAAACCACCTTCAACAAAACCGTCTGAACTGCCAATGTGTACTATTATCAGCCTGCGTCCCTTTCCTGATGGTGGGTTTAAACCAGTAGATAAGTTATTTACAAAAGCGTGCCTTTGACTTGTAACAGTTTCATCCTGCCAAAATTTATTTGGTGTATGACCCTCGTTGATCCATGTTTCATCAAGATAAAATATTTTTCTTTTTTGGTTTCTCATTTCCTTTATGGTTCTTAGAAAATGTCTTCTCCATATGACAATATCGCTTCTTTCTAATAAAATAGACTTTCTGGGATTCTTTTTCCAGCGGAAGCCTATTTCTTTTAAAAGTTTCCATAACGTACTTCGACTCATTTCTGGGTAATCCTTATCATCTCGAACTGAGACAAGAACTTTATCCAATGTTGGAAATTCTTGTCTAAAGAAGAATTCATGCACTTTCCGTCGAAGTCCTTCTTTAAAATGATATTCTATTTGAAATTTTGGTTTCCCTGGAGCATTACGTGGCATTTGAAAACTACCACATTTCTCTTCTTTAATAACTCTGTAAATCGTAGATTTCCCAACACCAAGTGTACTGCTAACTAACTCAACGGTCTCATCAACACTTTCACATAAACGTTTGTCTGTAAATGATTTAAAACAATTAAATATTAATGTTTTTTCATTAACTGTTAGAGGACCAATTTTTCGGCGTTTACACGGCACTTCCAAATTTTCCATAACACTAGTATACACAATAAACTGCACCTTGCAACTGAAGTACCTACTTTTAGTGAACTGTTAAGAATTTTGAATACGCCACTTGGACCTTCCTATATACAAAATGGAAAAACCCACTATCACATTTTCTGTGGAATAAGTTTAGAAGGTAATTATCTAGTCAATTACTGTCGTAGATTCCTGGAATTAAAGAATTAAATGTTTGATTGTTGAAACCCTTACTTCGTGGAATGCACTCATTTCAGATAAAATAAAACGTTTTATTTTATCTAAAGAATTAAACTTTATTTTGCAAAAAGGCAAAGAATTAAACTTTATTTTGAAAATAGATAAAATAAAACGTTTTACTTTATCTAAAGAATTAAACTTTATTTTGCAAATAGGTAGGTACTTATTAAACTTTTATTGGTTATATATAACCAATAAAATAAACATCTTACATTTCTTGCAAATTCATTAGTACCTGTTAACCTCCATCACTCCGACACTGGCAACCTTATTTAGGGATTAGTAACCCTCACAACTATTGTATTCTATTCTGCTCCAACCTTTATACCTGGTGGTCATACTCAATTTAAAATTGTTTTCCTATATACTTCTGTAAACTTGTTGACAAATATCTGTTTTTCATTGAGTCACCCGTATCAACAGTTTAGGGATTTGCATACATAATTTATTGTTTTATTACTCTCTCATACATAAAAATACACTATAGAGGTTTTTTAATAGTCGATCATTTATTGCTTTTGAATTCACAAATTAGAAAGCCATAAAAAATATCGTAAAATCTCCCATCGCTTTAAAAATCCCTATAAAATGCTGCATGCCGTATACAATATAATCTCTCTTGTCCTTAGCAGGGCACTCACATCACGCGCTCTCTAATTATACAATCTCATTCTCGTCTTTGGTAGGACACATCTCGCTCTCACTGCGTATTAGACATACATACTCGACATAGCTAAGTAGTCATTTGAACTTATATATTTTCAAGACATATGTAAAATATATGTTTGTAATATTGACTGTGGTCAATATCGAATTGTACCTTGCTTTGGCGAAGATTAATTATTCGGAGTCTTTCATTATCAACCACTTAGAAGTTAGGTTCTCGTTTTAAGTTAAGGAAAGGGACAACTACAAAAATAGTGATGACTGTGATTAAAATGATGATAATTTTTTATTAATATTATGTCCATTGTTAGGATCTTATTAATGTATGTATACTCTTTCTTTATTAAATAGTAAGTAGAACGACACAAAATTTTATATTTACTTAAAAAATGTTTATTATAATGCAAGAAATATACAAAAAATTTAATATCCCAGTTCTTTTAAATCTCGTAAATTGTTTATATTTATTTTAGGTTCAGAATCATCTGATGGTCCAGAGACGTCATTGTACAATCTTTTGTTGCACCACAACCTCAGTGAAAGATAATAAATAACTTCGGCTATTGTCAGGAGGGAAAATCCTGTAAATAGACCAAGAAGACCTCCAAAATTCGAAATAAAATCGAATATACCATACAATTCATTTTTTTCGTGCGACAAGAACTGCTCTGATTTAAAGAAAATTTTTAGAGATGAGAAGCGCCTGAAAGCAAAAAATAATAATTATTTTAATTATTCATCAATTCTTCATCAGATATATATATATATATATATATATATATATATATATATATATATACAGTAGACTCCCTCTATAACGAGAACTGAAATGGCAGACTAATTACCTCGTTATAAGCGGATCTCGTTATATCCAACAACAATAATACTGTGCATACATATGAATATGTAGTTTTCTAAAACATTAACTTTCTATAGTGAAGCCATTCGGAGCAATATAAGATGCTAATAAATATTGTTTGAATGGCGTTTTTAAAACAAAGTTGTTTACTTTTATTGTCAATGAAATGCATTAAAACAAAAAAGAGTTGTTTACTTTTACTGTCAACGATATACGTTAAAACAAAAAATCTGTATTCTGTAAATATGTATAAAGCGTATAAAGTTATTTTGTCATTTTTGACTGCTTTAAATTATCCAGTATTCTATCTATCATATTTTCTAAAGATGTGAAACAGTTTTATGCTTCTTCATTTGCGTTTTGTCATTGGATAAAGTTTCTGACAACCTTTAAAACACTTTCCACATCTTGTCTATTACGACCCATATTATTAGGTGTGAATGGTCAACCCAATACAATGACACTTGTGAATCATAAATTTTACATTTCCGACTAAGAATCATAAATTGTAAGAAGTTTATTGCGGGCGGCCCGCAGTTAAAAAGGATATTTATTTATAGCTACGGCCGGGCCAAAACGTAAAAAACACGTTTTTCAATCTTTTTTTCTCTCGTTATAAGCAAATTTACCTCGCTATAGAGGGTTACAGTTCAATAGAAATTTCACGGGACATTTAATGTACCTCGTTATAAGCGAAACCTCGTAATAACCGTGTTCGTTATAGAGGGAGTATACTGTATATATATATATATATATATATATATATATATATATATATATATATATATATATATATATCTTCTTCTTGTGGTGCCTGGATGTTGGCTACTAGCATGGCAATTCTAACTTTATTGATAATATAATAAAACTATAATATATATAGACTATATATATACTAAAAAAACTATATATATATATATATATATATATATATATATATATATATATATATATTCTAATTCTTATGAAACTAATTAAATTATATAGACAATGTAAAATTTAAACAAACTATCTTTAAAATTGAAATAATTATGACACTAACTAAATTATATTAACAAAATTTTGTACCTTTCTGTCACTGAATGCCTAAATGAACTGTTTTCCACTATATAGATTTTAATCACCACTCAATGTCTTTGTTCTCAGCCTCGGTTATCCTTGTTTTTGTGAAATTCCTTTTTCCTATTTTCAGCTTCCACCAATTTAAAATATTTTTCTTCTTAACAGCATATATACTTATTCTTCTTTTTAATACACCAATATCCAATCACCAAATATTATATAATTTTAATTTTCAATTGATACTTTCTTCCATTATCCAATTACCATTTTTACATAACATAATTTTTAATCTTCAATAACTTAATCTTCATTGAACTTATTATATTGAACATCTGGACCTTCTGACTGACTTACTGAAGAATGGACTTCACTAAGTAAATGTGTCTGTCTTCTAACTAACTTTCTTACTAACTGACTGGCTTCATAGTAACTGTAACTGAACTGGTAACTGATAACTGATGCCTTGAATCCAAATCACCGGGTATATATCTTTTTCCATGTTCCAGAATCATCTGGCAAGAAATCATGTTCGATTTGTTCCATCTCCTACATGTCTGAATTTTCTGGAACAGTCCATTTCGCAAACAAAGCCATCTCCGGTGATCTAGAGAATTCCTTACTTTTCTATCGAGAATTTTATCGACATTTAGGCTTTTCAGATCAGAATATAAACTTAAATCAGTGACTATATATAAACTAAACATTTTTAAACTAACATATTATTGGAATTGGGTATACTTTGCACCGCCAATTTGCAAGTGGTGCAAAGTATCCCCAAGAGTAAAAGGCTAATAGGAAAATGGTTTTTAGGAAATGCCCAGACGTTATAAAAGAAAACTGAGATCTCGCAAATATGCAGACTACTCAGAAGAAGATTTGAAAGCATGTCTGTCAGCAATAAAAGATGGCATGAGTACAAGAGTTGCCGCTGAATCCTTTAACATTCGAAGAAGAAGTATTTTTTACAAATAAAAATGAGTACACGCTGGAAAACCTGGATACCCATCAATATTCTCTTATGAAGAGGAAAGGTGCTTCGTACAATGCATTCATAGCCTTAGTGATGCTGGATTTCCTGTTACTGGAATGGAATTACGACAAATAATCAAGACTCATTTAAATCGCCAAGGAAAAAAAAATAACTCGCTTTAAGGATAATACTCCTGGTATGGATTGGGCAAGTCATTTTTAAGTCGTCAAAAAGACCTTACTGCAAGAATAGCCTCAAACATAAAAAGAAGTAGAGAAGCACTCAATGCAGACCAAATGACTGAATACATACAAAATTGAAAACAAACATTAACTGGTGTGGAGCCACATGCTATTTTTAATTATGACGAGACGAACTTAACAGATGATCTCGGACAAAAAAGTATTAACTAAACGTGGGGTTAAATATCCTGAATTTGTAACTCTTCGAAAAGTAGCATTTCTCTTATGATGTGTGGAAATGCAGCTGGTGAGCTACTACCTCCTTATGTGGTGTACAAATCCGAGCATTTGTGGGACACCTGGACTGAAAATGGCCCCTCTGGTACGCGTTATGCAAATACTGCATCTGGTTGGTCCGAATCACAGACATTTGCAAATTAGTTTTAACACTACTCTATTGCCCAGGCTTAAAAAAATTCAGGAAAAGAAGGTCGTTTTAGGAGACAATTTGTCTTCTCATATTAATGTTGAGATAATTAGAATTAGGGTAATCTCTTAATTATGCAATATAACTAAAAAACAGCTATAATATTACGACCTGTTGAATAGATATTTATAATAAAAAGTTCAGATCTTTTTTCGAGTAACGTTATATCCACTCTAAGAAAATGAAACTAAAAACTATAGTGCAAAGTAACCCCATTTTACATTATATATATATATATATATATATATATATATATATATATATATATATATATATATATATATATATATATATATATATATATATATATATATATATATATATATATATATATATAGGTTTCTTGAAAACAAGTGAAGTGGAAGCCCGTGTGATGTTAAACATAATAAATTACGAAAATAATATATAAAATCGATTTGTAAAATAATGCGATCAAAATTACTACTTATTCTTAAAAATTTATTTGAAATAATTCTGTGTTAAATTTATGATTTGTTTTTAGTTAATACAGCTAATTTTGGAATTTTATTAGTATGCAAGCAAAGCTTTTTTCTGGCAGGCTGCCTTAGGCAGCGATCGAAATGATCAAATCGACGAAGTGGAAAATAATTGCTTGGAAGAAATTCCCTTTCAAGAGAAACAAGTAGAGTTATTTAGTAGCGCCAGCGAAGCTGAAAAAATGAATCTCAAGCGTGAATATAAAAAAACTCAAGAAGAAAAAATATTATCTAGTGTCGAAAAGGAAAATGACAAAAAAAAGTGTAGTTAATTGGTAGCGGATAATACATGGTGCTTTGTATGACATAAAGGCCAAGGCAAAAAGGAGTAACCGAAGTGGCTTCATGTCTTTTGATGTATCTAGAGCATAAGGCCAAAACCACCAATTCAACAAATTTGGAAATGGTCTTGTATAGCGACAATTGTGCAGCACAACAAAAAAATAGGTAAGAATAACACATTTAATTCAACGGAATTCTCTTAATGTTTCTTCTTCTTTATTTTAGATTTTTGATAGCAACACTCATGTACTCAATACAGAAATTCCAAATTAGAGAAATTACGCATAAGTTCCTTATTGTTGGCCAAACCCAAAATGGGAGAGACACATTCCGTTATTGAAAAACAGGTATGAAATGAATAATATCCATATACGGATCAGTTATCAACTGAAAAATATCATTTTTAGGTTAAGCGTTCTCTCAAATCAGGACCAATTTATGTACCAGATCAGTTTATTTAAATTTTAAGAAATGCAAAGAAAAAAAGGGGGCCATACCGAGTCAAAGAGTTAACTTATGAAGATTTCGTGAATATCAAATAGTTGATGATTGATATATATATATATATATATATATATATATATATATATATATATAAGGATTTCCACAGTTTTCACTGTATTCCTTCACTCAACCGTTTTCTCCAATTTTTCCTGTTTAGCCAGTCCCCTTCCTGTAGGTTTCTTCTACTCATTGCTTCGTCCACCTCATCTCTGAAAGATCTTCGGGGTCTGCCTCTCTTTCTTCTTCCTATCGGGCTCCACTCTGTTATTCTATTTATCCACCGATTTTGGTCTGCTCTTCTGACATGTCCGTACCAGGTTAACCTCTTCTGTTCGATGTAGTCTATTATGTCGGAGTTCATGCCCATTCTCCTCTTAATCTCCATGTTATTTATCCTATCTCTTCTTGTTACTCTGCAGCTTCTCCTTAGAAATTCCATCTCTGTTGCTCTTATTTTGTTTTTGGTTGATGATTGATCTGAGACCAAATTTTAATATCGATGCAGATGGAGAACAGATACCTATTAATGACCTTAGAGTTGTTAGAGTAAAAAAACGATAAACCATGTAAGTTTTTTCATAAAACTTCTTTCTCTCAGAAATATTTCAAGGCAGTCGATATTCTCAAAAGACCACGTGCTAATGCTAAGCACATTCAAAATTCACCTAATCGAACACAGTTACAAACGTTAAAAAATTTTACAATTCGAAACAACTGACTGAAAAAAAAGAGAAGACCTCCAGTTTTTGATGAAAAAAGAATATATTCCTAAGTATTACCAAATGTTCTATGGTTCATTATGTTGAAATATCCATAAAAAATTTAAAAGGCAATAATTTCAGTTTATTCTGTTTCTTTATTCCGTTCAAAACCGTTTTATAATAATAGTATATTATGAGGCGGAGAAGCATGACTTTTAAGTGAGGCGCGTAATAGAGGGCAAGTCAAGAAAAGTCGCTTCTTTGCCGAATAAAGTATACTATTTTTTCTTCAAACGTAGCAATTTTCAACAATAAATAGTACAATTCATACGCTATTTTTACTCGAAATTAACTGTGACAACTATCAAAGTCGTCTAGATGTTAGAAATTAAAATAATTAAGTCGTCGGTGGGATTTGCGTCTTCCTGGTTACGGTTGTTTGACAGTTGTTTGCAATTATTAAAGACAGCTTATTGTTGTTGCAACCGCAAGCGCAAATTAAGTGCGAAAATGGAAAACCTAAACGAAATTGAGTCCGCGGCTAATGATGCAGTAGCACGTTTTGGGCCCTCCAAGTCCGATAAGAACGATAATGCTCAAACAATTTTAAACCCTCATGATTCGCCAACATCGGGAATGATTGCTGAAAGTTGTTCTCGACCATCAGTATCATCAACAATTACCAATGCGTATCAAGAGTCGGGAACATTTTTGCACGGTTTCAATTTTGAAAATGCCTCATTAACTAATTGTACTTTTAATATTACTATAAATAAAAATTATGTTTAATTGTTGTTAATGACATTTGTATTGTTGCTTTGTGACATGTTTCATATTGTTGCCATGACAACATTTTCCCTCCGCCGTAAAGAAATGGGAAAAAAAATGCTGCCGGCGGAGACATCAAACTTTGACAGGATCAAGTTAGATAAGTAATGTCATCATTATTTGACGTTTGAAGAAAAAAATCATTATTCGAATATGTTATATGTTAGTAAAAATTTTTTATAAAAATCCTTTATAAAAGGTATTTAATTATATACCTTTTATAAAGGATTTTTAAATAAAAATTTTTGTGATACATGTGATACATGGTATACAGCCTGCTACAGGAACTTAGTTTCCTTGTGGATTATATATGTTAATAACTATTTTTCGAAGAAAACTGTAACATTTAAAATGATTCATTATCTCAAAAACCGTTTTGTTTCACAAAAAGTCTTAGGCAGATTAAGAAATAATCATTTATTTACTCTTTATCTGATGCTATTTGAAAATATATAAATTAATTCTGGTTCTTCTATTCGCTTTTTAATAATGACAAAAATTGTTTTTACTCTCCTGAAAATTTTTATTATTTTGACTTATTACACGTTTCTTAGATAAATGCGATATATGAAATTTTTATTATAAATCTTTAAAAAGATAAATATGATCAAATTAAGAACATGAATTGGTACCCATCGCCACGGTTTGTTTTATTTGGTAATTAAAATTATTTTCTTTTTGTCTCGAGCGACATGTGTTCATATTAGTATAGTAAGTAAAAGAAACTTAAATAATAAGATACAATATTATTTGCTATCTTACATATATGAAATTTTTATTATAAATCTTTGAAGACATGAATATGATCAAATTAAGAACAAGTTTCATATATTTATTTTAGTTTCCTTCAGTTCACGTATATTTAGGTATGTGAATGTTAAACAATATTCATGATCTTTCAGATTTCTTATTATCAACTATTAGACAAATTATAATAAATTGGATTTATACTTACACTGTATTTAGTTCATCTTCTGTGTAGTTAAGTTGCCGTTTTAACTTTTTATTTGCTAGAAAATATTCTTTCCATTTCCAGTTATATGTTGATGTAGTTGCTTGGTAGTGCAGCTGGGTACACAGAGGTAAGCAATGGCAGTGGGTATTGAAACCCTTTGGATCAGTATTAACTTCCAAAATTTTAATTTCTCCTTAAATAAGTTAAAAATTTATAGGTTTTTTAAAGACAAGTATGTTTACTTTGGAAAACTTTCAGTGTTTTCTAAGCCTTATTTTTATAATCAAAGTAGTTCTTATAGTAGTAGTTTATATAGACTCCCTTTCAGATACAGATGCAGTTGAATCTGAAGATTATGTCACTTAAAGTGACATAATCTTAATTATGATTAAAGTGACTTAAAAATCTATGATTAAAGTGACTTAATTACAGGTCTCATTGACACAGATACAATGAATGTTATACAAAAGATCACTTAAAGTTTAATAATACAGTATGGAATTATAAGTAGATATATATTTAAATTTGATGAAACAGGTCTATTTCCAGAAGAAATTTGAAGTGATGTACGATTGGTGAATTTAGAGCTCAACTTAGGTCTATTATCCTTTATTTATTTATTTATTTATTTATTTAATCCACGTAGTCGTCGTTAGTTTTGGTATATTGGATAGTGTAAAAGCCTATGTTTGATAGTAAGGTGACAGCTAAAGTATTGGCACACTTACTTTACTTTTTCGTATCTGGATCTGAATTTTAAAGTTTCTTTGCTAATAACCGACGACGAGATAAGATAAAATCTCAAACTCTAGCATATATCCATGTGTTACATGGTATGTCCAATTCGTAGTCTTCTTACGTGTACTTGGATTTGTTTCAATTTGGATTGCCGCCTATTCTAGTAAGTTTGCCAGCAATTAAAGTTAAGAAGATTACAGAGATGTTTTAGAATCTTTGTCAGATTGGATTGTTTCAGAATAATTGATCCTAACGCTGCGTCTGCAACTGGATTAGCGGTTTCGTTACCTTTAATTTCGATATGGAAGTGTTCTCATATGATTGTCCAGGGAGGTGAAGAAATGGATATAGTTGTGGATATATTGAACAATTGGATGCCTAGTGTAAATATTTTTTGTAGAGTTAACAAATGTTAGAGAATGAGTGAAGATAGCTGTTAGTTTTAGGTATTTAGATAAACTAAGGAAATTCACACAAAAATGTAATTGAAAATTCACTTTCAGGAGTTAACAAACGTAAAATAAATATTATAAGCGAATGTACTTACGTTCTGCTTCTGAAAGACAACTAAGTTTGGAATTTCCACATATTTCTGTAGTGTTGTCATCTAGAACGATATATAAAAATTAAAATACACATTCTATAAGCATGTATTGAATAAACGTTAAGGACATTGAGTAACAACAAAAACGGTTATAATACACACTCTATATACAAAGTGTTTCTTTGGGAAAGAAACATACGTTAAGTGTAAGAAGGGGGCACTTAGGTATCTAAAAATTCCATACTTAATGGGTCTTACCTCATTAATAAAAAGATACTGGGTGTTTTATCTATTTTGCCAACTAGTTATTTGGTTCATAACTTTTTAACCACACTGTATATTTTCTTTATATTTGGCACGTGAATATTCTTTAAAGTGTCCAATCGATTAAATTACTTATAATTATAAGAAATCCAGGTCTGGATTAAAAAATATTGTTCTGAAGCTATTTTCTTGTGGCATTTTAAATTAATTACTATTTAAATGGGAATAAGCCACAATTAAAGGTTAAAATACGTTTATTGACATTTCAATTTCCACTTCGGAAATCGTTCTCAAAATACAAACATTAGTAAATTAAACAAATTTTGTTTTTTGTTACTTAGTGAAAAATTCTTCTAATAATTTAATTTTATCTGACTCATCTATATTGACAATTCAGACATACATTATACATTTTAAAGTAGACGACTTTAAAATGATATTGCCAATATTGTTGAGTTGCATTCCTGGGACGACTTTACTTATAAGATAGTTCATTCGATTACATGAAATCAACTTTAACTTGAGAATATCCATCAGAAAAGATCATAACATGTAATTCGTCTTTAAAAAGACAAATACATGCCATAATGACAGTAAAATTCTCCTGTTAGTGATTCCATAGTAAATTATGAGGGAAAAACCAGGAAAAAACCTCATAATACTATCCCGACATGGTAAGTATTTGATCGTGCATTTAGTTTACCTTCAATAAACACCAAATTTCGATTTTATATGTTTGTTATTTAAAAAACATAAATGATGTATTCTCTATATGTTACTGACTTACCAATACTGGTATTTTCCTTTTAATAACTTCGTCTTTCAATATGGGTAACCAGATCCTACTACATTCTGCCGAGGAATTCGCGACACAATTGGTCTCATTTAGCATAATTAGAGCCGCTTCTTTGATTTTGCTCTTTTTACCATCCGTTTCTTTTTAGGACTATATTTGAATCATTCCATTGAACCCTATGTTCATTATCCCATGCGTGTTTACATATTTGAGATTTATCAAATTCTGTATTTTTAATATAGGATTGATGTTCACTTATTCTAACATTTAATCGTCTTGATGTTTCACCTAAATAAAACTGATCGCATTCACAAGGTATTTTATAAATGCAATTCTTTGTCCTTTCTTGTTCATTGTTAGGTTTGGTTTTGGACAAAATAGATCTCAACGTGTTTGTTGTTTTGAATGTTGTTGAAATGTTGAATTTATTTCCTATCCTTTTAAGCTTTTCCGATAATCCTTTTATGTATGGTATTGTTATTTTCCTCGTATTATTCCTTGTATATGCTGTAGGATCTCGTTCTAAGGTGTTTTGTTCTATTCGATCGATTGTTGAAAATTCCTTATTTATAAACGATAAAGGATAATCATTTTTTAATAAAACAGATGTTAACAAATGTTTTTCCTTGTGGCTTATTCCCATTTAAATAGTAATTGGATTAAAAAATATTGGAAAAATATTCCAACTCAAAAAAACACCCTGTACATTAGATTAAAAAAAAAGATTCTACACTTAAAAAAAATGATAAAAAACTAAATTTAGTGGTGTACTTTGAATTTTCGACAAAATGTTTTTTCTGGTAAAATTTTGAATTTGAATTCTGAAATTATGTGAATTGCGAGAGCTCGAAATAGAAAAAAAAATTGAATGCCTTAATGACTTAATTTTAGTTAATACCATTATTTAATCCATAACATATTAGTGTTTTTTTATTATGTGTCACAAATAATTCATAAAAAATATGCATCTTTAATTAATTAGTAGATAATAAAGAGTCCACAAAAAATACGTAACTTTAATCAACGAAGTATCTTAAAAATAAAAAAAAAACAGCGAAAATTTGCCGAAAACATGAATAATGTGTCAGTTTATATAATTTGTCAATTTAAAAAATTTTTTTACACCATGTATTTTTTAATTTTTAACTCATTTTATGAGTGGTGTGTAAAATTGTCACATGTTAGTGTAACATCCTAGAAATATTAATCTCAATAACTTTTTTCCTAACGATGAAAATAAACATTTTCGAATATACATATATAGTCACGATGGTACACCTTATTTGAAAGGCGTCCTAATCGCCCTTACAACGATGTAAAGCGGAGCAGTAAATTCTTTCCTAACGTAATTTAATTTAGTGAATTCCATTTTAATTAACTAAGTACATAATTTTGGTTAACCTTGTAGAAATAAATATTCGAATAATACATCTTTGCAAGGGCGATTAGGAGACCTTCCAAAAGAGATATCCCGTGACATTGGTTCGTATTTAAAAAAAAATCGTCGATTACAGCATTACTCCAACACTGATGACGTAATGTTCCAACACATATTATAGCGATTTACATAGCAACTTTATCTATCAACATGTTTCTATTGCACCACTTTCTTCGAGTCTCTTCAGTTAAGGTCCATGAATCCACTCCATATAGAAGAACCGAGAATACGTAGCATTGTAGTAAACCAATTTTTATTTTCAATTTTGTATCGTGACCGTTAAAATTTTTTGCATTTTAATGAAAGCTGATCTTGTCTTCTCGACCCTTATCGTAATTTCAGTGTAGAGTGTTTCTATTATTCGTTTTAATTCGCAGCCAAATAGCACAATTTGGTAATTTATGATACCGGTCGTTTATTTTTATGTTAAAATCAAGTCCAAATCTACTAGTTACTTGCGATATCCTTGAGACAAGCGTCTGCGAACCTTCCAGACTGTCTGCAAAAGTGACAGTATCAACAGAGTATCTTATTTTGTTCAGTCGTTCTTCATTTATAAGTATTTCCTCGTCAATATCAATTAGTGCTAGGTTCATAATGTATTCTAGATATATATTAAATGATAATGGGGACAGTATACATCGCTGTCGCACACCTCTTTTTATCTTTACATCGTTAATTGATCCCCAACACTAACCGCTGCAGTTTGTTCGTAATAGTTATTAATAGTTATTTTTTATTATTCGACGGTCAATTTAATATTTGTATCAGTTCGTCAGTTCTGTTATATAAAGAAACAAAAATTAACAAGTTCATTAAAAAATGTAAATTATAAATTCCAAAGGCGGCATATTTAAAATTGATATAGACCGTCGATGAACTATATACGTTTGAAGTCGAAGAGCTATTGATACCTTACTAAATCCTTACTTACGTGGCATAAAAAAGTTAACACATAAACACTTCTCCAACGTATAGTTGGTTGCACATTCCAAGAAGCAATTCTGTTGAGTATATGCAACAAAATATTTTAGTGTTCTCTCTTCAGCAAAGTAACATTTTCTATCTTCGGTTTTGTATGCTTTTACCACTTTAGATGTTGTTATTAGTTCCGGTTGAAGCGTTATATGAAAAGAACTATCAAGAGGCAATATAAAAAAGTCTTTACGTGTTTGTGGAACTGCGTTCGGAGCATGAACAGTAATCTGGAAAATAAGATATTAATTATTTGCCCTTCTCACAAAAGAATCAACTGAAAATGATCCAAATAGAACCAACATATGAATAGAACTAGAAAACAAGGACAAGGACTAACGTATTGTTAAAGATATGTCAACCAAGGAAACGATAAAGTTAAAATTTAGATCCTATATGCGGAACTCAAATATAGCAGTTTAATTTTGGGGTTTGTGATTTTAAAATAAATTATAGTTACACTTTCCTTTACAAATTTTAAGAATGTCAAGTGAAAAGTATTTTAGTGTTATATTTTTTATAGCACTCACAGTGTATCCAACGTCTTCAAAACATAAATAATCTGTATCTTGGGACATTTCAATAAATATTAAATTTAAAGCATTGTCCGCTCCTGATTGTAAAGCTCTTCTTGGATATACGTCTTTGCCACTACCTGGCCGATATCCTTCATCATTCGTCCAATCACTTTGAGGTTGTAACGAATGATAGAATTGAAAATGATAGCTGAAATAAAATAAAAAATATGGTTACATACATACATACATATATACATCATACACATATATGATGAATAGAAGATGGAAGCGTTATTTCGTCATGTTCCGGATATAGTTATTTAGAGGCATAGATGGAAAGAAATGGACTCACCGAAACAGCAATAGAAGAACGAATTATAAAAGGAAAAAAATAATAGGCGCACTACACTCACTACTCTGGTCAAAAACTATCTCTAAACATATAAATATACAGGTATATAATAGCACTATTTAAAAGTATTGTACTTTATGGATGCGAAACCTGGCAACTCAGTAAGAGAACGGAACAAAAACTCCTTGTTCTGGAAATTGATTTTTGGCGCAGATACGCAGGTATATCCAGAGTGATGCACGCAACAAATGAAAGAATAAGACAAATCTTGGAGAGAACAACCACCACCATAGAAGAAATACAACAAAAACAGCTTACTCGGTGCGGATATGTATAGAGAATGACAGATCATTGCCTACGGATGATAATATTGGAGAGCCACTGAGTAAAAAAAACGGGAAAGACTGAAAACAACATAGCTTAATTGAGTCCAGAAGGCAATATCAGAGATCAGAGAGAGATCTACGAAGAGGAGACTGGGTCGATAGACATAATAATGTTTGTGTCTTCAATCAGCAAAGTTTTATTAATAAAACTCAGTTGCGTTTCTTTGCAAAAACAGTGTTCTATTTTTCTTTACATCTACCCTCCTACTCCAGCTTTGGATAAAAACGACCAACTGTTTAGTGAATATTCTCTTTCAACACAAGTTTAGTGATATGAAAAAGGTTTGATTCAGTTTTCATATGCTCCTATACCCAGTGTCAACTTCGTAGATAGAATTGGAAATCTTGTTTAATGTTTTGTATGGTCCAATCCTTAGTACATCTAACTTCTTTCTGTTTAGACGGTTTCCATTAATTAAGAATTATAATTTCCAGTAATTGTATGTTGTATCTCGTTATGTTTTTGTACATATTCTTGGGCAATTGTTGTCCATGCTGTTTTCTTATCACTTTCATTTATTTTGCATCTTATTTTATTAACCAATGTTTGGTTTAGTCTTTCATTGATTCTTCTTTTTCTTCTACGGCACTACAGCACAAATTGAGCCTTGGCCTCCTTTATTTTTTGCCTCCACTCTTGCTTGTCTGTGGCTGATCTTATTCATACACGGACTCCTAAAAGGGCTTGTGCGTCGCTGTTTGCTGTATCTTCCCAGCGCTTTCTTGGCTTTCCAACCGGTCTCTTTCTCTGCATTCTAGCATTCAGTGCTCTTTTTGGTAACCTATCCTCTCCCATTCTTATCACATGTCGGGCTCATTGCAATCTTTGTATTCTAATGAAGTCTGACAGTGGTGCTTCCTTATTAAGTTGATAAAGCTCGTTGTTGTATAGACTTCTGAAGTTTCCCTTTTCCCTCACAGGTCCTAGTATTCTTCTCAGTACTTTCCTTTCGAATGTATCGAGTTTGCTTTTGGATATTTCTTTCACTGCCATAGCATGCTATTGGTCGAATTAAGGTTTTATACATTTTTTTATAGTCTTTTATTGATACCATTTGAAAATGCTAAATCAACAGCAGTGAATATCATTTTACTTTGATTGTTCTGTAGAAAATCTTTAAATTCTTTGGAATTTATGCCAGGATATTGATCAGTCAACACAGTTTTAATTCCGTGATCTTGTGTCACCTTTTTAATTATTTTTATGAACTCAGCATTTTGTATTTTCGATGCTAAAATATAAGCGTATCTTGAGAAATGGTCTACTAAAAGGTGTAAATATTTTTTTGTTGATCGAGATCCTCCAAAACCACCAATGGTATCGATGGAAATAATTTCAAATTTATATGTCGTTGTTCCTAACTGCGACATTAAACCATATCTAGATTTCCTTCTTGATTTGTTTTCTATGCAGATATCACAATTATTCCACATATTCTTAACGTTAGTAGTCATATTTTTGGCTGTGTAAAATGGTGTTATTTTATTTAACATCTTTGTTTTTCCTAAGTGGCGGTGAGTATCGTGTATAGTTTTTAGTGTAAGACTTTACTTAAATCTTCTGCCTTTTCTTTTTGACTTTTTATAATATATGTCATTCGTGAACCTCTATTTATTCGTAGTATTTTGTAGATCATAATTTGAGCGTTGATCATTTTTTATATCTTCCAGATTGATTGGTTTACTACTTTTAATATTTCATCTGTATTTTCGTAAGATTCTAGAACTGGATTACTACTTAAACAGTCTGCTTCTTAGTTATATTTTCCTGGATTATACTTTCCTTGAACATTATATTGAGATAAGTAGAATGTGAAGTCTACCAATTTTTCATCAGTTCTAGCTTTTATGTTTAAATTTTCTAAAGGTTTGTGATCTGAGTATACTAAAAACTCTTTACCAAGAAATAAATGTTGCCAATATTTTACAGCTTCTTTTATGGCCAAATATTCTTGGTATATTGCCTTTTTTTTTCTTTTGACTTTCTGTTAATTTTCTTTGTCACATATAATTCTGACTAAATATTTATATTCGTTGCATCGTCTTATTTGTCTTAATTTTAACTCTGGGTCTTCAATTTCTTCCCCTATTCATAAACATTCTGTTTTGGTTACATTTACCTTTATTATTCCCTGTGCGTATTTATTTTTAAGTTTCCTGAGCATGTAACCAATGTCTTCTTCACAGTTTGCTACTATTACTTAATCATCAGCGAACAATAATGTCACCAGGTAGCTCTCGCCGACTTTGATTATCGTACCTGACATTTTTGTCTTCATTTCTTTAATTCCTCTTGAATATAAATTTTAAATGAAGTAGGTGATAGGCAACATCCTTGTTTAATGCCCTTTGTTAGCAGAAATGGTTATGAAAAGGAATTTTTGTGTAGAGCTCTGGTATACGTTTTCTTTAGGTCCGTTATTTACAAAACTTTAAATAAAGATTTTTGAAGGTACTGTGTCGTAGGCGTTTTCGATATCTGTGAAGACAAAATGAGCAAGATTTCTAGCAACGTTTACTACTACCTACTCCGTAGTACTTGGTTCTAGTCGTTTTTTAATGATTCGGCCATGCATCCTTCCCACCGAGCTAGTGATGCTAATGACACCTACTCGGGGGGGGGGTTTGGTCGGGGGGTTTAACCCCCCAAAACCTCCCCCTCGGTGCGCCACTGGCTAATGACTCTATAAGTAGGAATATTTTGGTTTTCAATTAAGTACTTTCAATTATTAACTATATCTCCTCCTTGTTATTAATGTCAACATCGCCAATTCTCCCAGTAACTCTTTCCTGTTTTCCATCAGATGTTCTTCTTCTTCCTAGTGTGCCTATCCGTGACAAATGTTGAAGATCATCATAGCAATCTTTATCTTATTTTCATCAGCACAGAAAAGCTGCACAGATGTTGCAGTTGCTTGTAGTTAATCTTCCACTTTTTTTCTGGATTTGGTCTATATTTCCTGTTTCTTTCCTTTTTGAAGTTATACTTCTATACGCGGGCTCCACGTTTGAAAATTTGTATGGCAGTGAATCTGTGAAATCATTACATATGTAAGATAATGAGTAAGAGAGAGAGAGAGAGACAGAAGATATATTTTCTCTCTCTTCCTCTCTCGAATATAAAAATGTTCCTTTTGTATATATAATTTAATATTATATATATTATATAAAGATATATATACATATAATATTATATATATAATAAAATATTTCTTAATATTATTATTTATGTGATATGTTTTGTATTATTTATTAAATGTTCATAATTATATTAGTCTTTTGTATTTCAAAATAATAATCTCAATAAATCACTGTATGATTCAGAACTGTCAATTTTGAAATACGTTTGTGTCATGTCCTCGGTAGTATAGTAGTCAGTATCCCCGTCTGTCACGCGGGAGACCGGGGTTCGATTCCCAGACGGGGAGGACTTTTTTATTATTATTATTACATGGTAAATTAAACGTATATGCGTAAGTAGAAAAGTTATGTATATTATTGTCATTTTTAAATACTTATGAATATTGCATTTTAATTTGTATTGTATTATTATATTAATAACAAAATAAACAATGAATTTTACTGCAGAGTATGTGTAAAAAAATTTTTGCATTCAACTCCTTTCATACATATATGAAAATAAAAATATACATTTTCATCAAAATATTGATTCAATCCTACATTTACTATACTCCTATTACAGATCAAAAGTTGTTTATTAATTGTTAGTAGTCTTATTAATTATGTTTCTCTTTCGGCTATGTCTTACCTATAGCATTACATATGTAATGATTGTGCAGATTGACTCCCAAATAAATTTGTAACGGCGAATGCGTGTATAGAAGTGTAACTTCCACCGGCAGTCCCACTGGAATGCCACACCCGTTTTTTTTTAATATATTTTTAATCAATTTACAGACTTTAGCCCTTCTACTGCCTCCCACGTCACGTTACTTGTATAATACATCTCAAAAAAAATAGAGCGCCTGATGACTAAAAAAATAGTAAATCTTTTGTTACGACGAATAAAGAGGATAGCTTCAGAAGAGATTAAATGGAGAAAATAAGGTAATTGACAATAGCACAGGATGATTCCAAAAATCGATATGATGAAGGTATGGTATGCAGATAAATATACAGGTAGTGTTATTGTACAAGAAAAAAGTAAATGAAGTTGGTAAGATTTATATAAATAGAAACGTAATAAAGTAAAAGGTAAGATCTCAGACATAAGAACATGTATCTAGTGATGTATATAAACTGAAATTTTGGAATTTACTTACATGTCAGGTTTATATATTTCATCTCTGTTTAGCATGTTAAAAGTAAAACAAACTCCTCCATCTAATATTATGGGTGAAAAAATCTCGGAACAATTTTGGATGGTGCCCATATAAATACACAAAAACGATTTTATTAACTCGCCAGTAGTATCTAACTGAAAAACAAAGTAATCCTAATCCTATAATCCTATAATAATGTAAACTAGCATCTTATCATCGATAATATTTTTAATATAACTCAACTTACTGAAAAAAAATATGAAGGAACCAAGAGATCTGTCTCTAATTGGTTGACCTATAATACATTACCAGTAAAAATCTATGACAAGTCGTGGAAAATTCTCCATAAATAATTATTATTGCAGTTGCAAAGCAACTCTACAATCTAAATCAAAAATTAAAATAGAAGATACCGTATCGGAAGTAACTAAAGGATTGAGACAGGGATGTTGTCTTTCTCCGGTTTTCTTTAAAATGTATCTAAACTAATCCCTGAGAAGGTGGAGAAAATAAATGAGGAGAATACTTTGTATACCCTTCATATCGCTGATGATCAAGTGGTTATAGACCAAGACAAAGAGCTTCTAGAATTCATGGCTAAAAAGTTATCTAAAGAATATGAAGAATGAATGAATATACGTGAATTGGTCAAACACACAATACCTGTGCCTTGGGAACCTAACCCAACCTAACCCAACCTAACCCAACAATAAACCTGATCATGGATGAAAGTACTTTAATTAATGCTTGTAGGGAGTATACATATTTGGGCACAACAACTAACTATAGTTACCCGACTGAAAAGGAAATAGAAAAAAGGATAGTAAGAAGGAAAAAGGTTATAGGATGTCTAAATTCAATACCACGGTCCAAAGATATATATCCAGAAAGAAAACACCACTATGGACTTGCAAAGATCTGCTAGAAAATCAAGAGTGGAAAAAATACCCACTGACCAAAACGACATCTACAATTGTTGAAAGTCTCAACAACTATTATTAAAAGAATTAAACACAGACAACTTATTTGGTATGGCAATTCCCAAAGAATGGATGATAATGAGCTTCTTAAGCAAATAATAAAATGAGTATCAGTTGAAAGAAGGAAAAACGGAAGACCAAAAAACAGACATGGTTAGGAGGCGTTCAAAAAACAATCTCGAAGAGGAATCTTTGAGATGAAGATTGGAACGAGAGGCGAGAATGAACACTAGAAACCCGAAGGCGTGAGGATGCTATGAAAACCGGAAGAAAAAAATCATCATCTCTATTTATTTTTTAGTCCGAGTCAAGATATTGTGGCACTTGAATTTTTAGCAACACAATAGTGATACCGACTGTGCTCTATGCAAGTGAAAACTGGACAATTCTGGAAAAACAAAAGAGCAGGATAAACGCAATGGAGATGAGACATCTAAGAAGGATAGTTGGAAAGACAAAATGGGATAGATTAAGCAACGAGACTATTAGGAGAATGGCCAACCAGGAACCGATAATGAACAAAATAGCAAACAGACAAATGAACTGGTATGGGCATCTGATGAGGATGCAATCCAATAGAATAACAAGAAAAATATATGAAGCAAAAAACATCGGAAAAAGAAAAAGAGGCAGACCAAGAAAAAAATGGATACAGCAAGTAGTAGAGACGGGAAAACTTGAACAAAAATCACTCGAGGAATTGAAAATAATGGCAGGAAACAGAAAAGAATGGAAGAGGTGGGTAGATGAAAATTAAAATAGCTAGCCCAAATCCGACACCCTGATAGGGTAAAAGGAAGGGGAGAAAGAAAGAAAGAATTTTTAGCATTTTTATTCTTTCTGGGATTTGAACCACACCTAGCACAGGTTTTCTAATTGTGTTGCTTATAATGCTGTAATACAAGTTAGTCGTCCGCAAATAGCAATTTCAATATAGTATTATTATTAATAGATAGGCCCATGTTTTTACCTTTACATTTTCAAAGCTTTAAGTTTTGTCACAAATATATTTTAAATAGTTTTGATAAGAGATAACAAACAGTCTTGCTTTAGTTCTTTTTCTTCTTCTTCTGGTTCCTATCCGTTTCGGATGTTGGAAATCATATTGGCAATCATGACCTTGCTCGCTGCGGCTCGAAACAGCTCCGTTGAGGTTTTCTTAAACCATGTTCATAAATTCCGCAGCCATGATATTCTCCTTCTACCAGGTCCTCGCTTACCCTTGACTTTACCTTGCAATACAGACTGCAGCAGGGAGTAACAGTGCTGATTTCTCATAACGTGTCTTTAGTCTTTAGTCCTTTACTAATTTAAAATATCTTCAATACAGATTCCCACAGTTTTTAGTCTAAGCTATGCTTATGTGGTGTAGCGTACTAAACACTGCGAAAAACGCTAAGCTGATGGAGACTTCGCAAAGGCGAATGCTCCTGAGGGTATCTAGTGCATAAAGGACAGTTTCAAATGAGGCTCTATGTATGTGTCATTGGAGCGGTGATACCGATCGTTTTGTTGTGCAAAGAGCGAGCGAGGGTGTATGCGAGGAGGATGGATGTAATGTAGATGAAAATAAGAGAGAAAGAACGATAGTAGAGTGGCAGAGAGAATGGACGAATGATAGCGGAAAGGCAAGATGGACGAAGGAGCTTATTCCCGATCTGAGGCCGTGGTGGGAATGTAAGTTCAGGAAACTAGGCTACTTCCTGGCGCAGTTTCTGACTAGACATGGTAGTTTTGGTACCTTCACAAATAGAATAGGCAAATCTGCAAATCTCGGCAGACTGTACTGTTTATAGGGTACCGGATGCTCCCGCCCACATTTTTAACTGCCAGAAATGGGCAAATGAGAGGGGAGATTTTGAGGGGCGAATGGGTTTCAGTCTGGATGATAGAAACGTTGTAAACATGATGTTGAGGGGAGAGAAAGAATGGAGAGAAGTACACTGTCCGATTTCTGGGGTGATGAGGAAAAAGGAGCAGGAGGAGGAAATTGAGCCAGGTATCTGAAATTTATGGTTAATATTATTTATTAGTTTATGGCCTAACGTCTGAAACATTTTCTGATTTACGGTAACAGGTATGGCTATTTATAAATTTTTATTTTTTTTTATTTTAATTGTTCATTGAGTGGCAAGACCTCCTCTCTGGAACGGTGGTTAAGGTTTTAGCCGGAACACGGTTAATCCGTACCTTCTTAGGCTCTTACTGGAATCTGGCAATACGGCAATTAAAAAAAAAAGCTATGCTGTCATAAGCGTTTCTAGGGTATACATATAATAAATGCATCTCTTTGTTGTCGGAAATTTTTTTAAAATAATTCCAGTAATGCATAACAGCATCAACTATTAATCTTCAGCTTCCACATCTTTTGATTCATTTTCTACTGTGTATTTTATATGATTTCCATATTCTGCTGACCGAGTTTCTGTAGTAAATATGAAGGGTATCTTCCATTTTTTTAAATTTCTCGTCCATTAAGTTTCTGTTCTGAAATAGTTCTACTAGACCAGCGGTTCTTAACCATTTTTACTCAGCGACGCACTAACGTACTCCTTACAGATTCGCGACACCCTTATATGTACAAATTTTTGCTAGTGGTAGGTAAGTACAGATGAATATATTAAACATATTATTTTTTATTTCGTAAGAACATAACAAGCAAAAAACAAAACAGAAAGAATATATAAAATTAGTGTGAAATTTGACCCTGATGACTTTTGCAAAGTATATCTATCCGAGAACGAATTGTAGACAGACACACTCTCATCTCGCTGTCCACATCAAGTAGTCGAGACCGGTAGCTAGATTTTATATTTTTCATAGTAGAAAATGCAGATTCACATAAGTACGATGTCGCAAACGGCAGTAAAAGGGATACTGCGTTCTTTGCTAATTTTGGATATTCATTCTTAACTGAAATCCAAAAAACATCCGGAGCTACTTCTCTAAATTTTGATTTTAAAACTGTGTCCGAATACACTTCAATAAGTTGTTCCTTTTCAGAATAGGTTATTTCTGCCTTGCTTACGTTGTTCTCGTCAAATGCAATCAACCATTCACAGTTAGCACTCAAGACAGACGGAAAGTATTTAGTTATCCCTTCTTGCATTTTACATAAGTGCTCTTTCATGCTCTCCTTTAGTAAAGTCTGTTCTTCAGATTTCAAATTAATTAAAGTTATAGAGGTTTCGGGAAAAGCAGTCAAATCGTTTTTTTCTAAAACCGAGTTCTAGAATGTAAGTTTTTTGGAGATCGCACTTATTTTATCAGTTGATGATATTATGGTTTCCTTTCGTCCTTGCATAGTTGCATTCAAAGAATTTAGCTTATTAAAAATGTCAGAAAGGTAAGCCAACTTAGCACACCAAAGAAGGTTTTTATGATTTTTACAAAAACCACTTTAGCCATCTTCTGTTTTAAAAAATTCGAGTAGTTCGTCTTTAGGTTCTAAAACTCTGTTTAGTATTTTTCCTTTCGAAAGCCAACGAATTTTACTATGAAATAACAAGACTTTATGATCTGCGCCGATGTCTTTACAAAGTTTCTCAAACACCCTTGATTTCACCGTACGAGTTTTGATATGGTTGATGATAGAAACAACAGTATGAATAACTTCACCCAGTTGGCTTCCATCCGTAGTTTTTACTACCAGAGCTTCTCGATGTAAAAAGCAATGAGTAATTATTATCAACTGGTTTTTCTTTAGTGCGAAACTTAAAAATCCTTTGACATTTCCCGTCATTCATTGCAGCAGCGCTATCTGTACATTTCGCAATACAATCCGTCCACTTAAGCCCGTGATCCTGAAAGAAGAGTACAACAGTAGAAAATATATCAGTTCCAGTGGTTGTTGTTTCCAATTCACGACAGAATAGGAATTGTTCAATAATTTCCGGTCCGTACACAAATCTTACAAAAGATATCAATTGGGCCTTTTCCGAAATGTCCGTGTTTTCGTCCAGTTGTAAAGCAAATTGTGTATTTGCCAATACCTCCCTAACATTACTTTTAATATCGATTGACATATCTAATATACGTCGATGGACTGTGTCATTTGATAAAGGTACCTTTGATATTTGTTCAACAGCTTCCGGGCCTAACATTGTAGCAACTAATTCTTTACATGCCGGTAAAATAAGCTCTTCACCAATAGTATGGGCTTTCTGTTTTTTGGCAATCAATTCAGAAACTTTATATGATGCTAAAAGTGCCTTATCTGGGAGTTTTGTTCATTTTTTCATTATAACTGAGGATGATTGAATGGAACAACGTAGATGTTGAAAATACTCGCGCGGTTTTTGGGAAACGCTTTGATGATTTTGTTCCAAATGCAAAGCATAAAGCAAAAACTGGTTAATCGGATCGCGTCGGCATACGTCACGTGTTGCTCCGTCTTAAAGATAAGAAACAAGATCTCTCGCTTTGCGCAACTATTCATAACGCAAGTTATGTCGGTTAAATTTTAAAAACAGAGAGGAAACAATTACGGATTGGCACTTTATTGATTGGTATAACGTGGTATATACTTAATAGTTAAAAAAATAGTTGAATGCATGATTGGTATATTATAACAAGTAAAAAAATATAAATAAAAATATCGTATTCGTAAATTTCGCGACACACCTCATAGGTTCTTCCGGCACACCAGTGTGTCGCGACAAGGTGGTTGAGAACCGCTGTACTATAGAAAATGTCACACTGAGAGTGCAGTACGGGTAAGATACGGCGATGCTTTTCTTATGGAGAATAAACGCGCAGGGTTGTCAGTTTTCTCCAGCTGTTGATTGCTCATTGTCTCACAGGACCGGCTTGGATAAAATGCATCTGCCGGCAGTACGAGTAAAATATTTTATATCATGTATACGTATACAGTAGAATAAAAGGGCATTAATGAGTTATTGACAACGAAAACTATGAATTTTGCATATAAAACGTCAACATGAGATATACAATTGAATCATATTCATAAGAGTAACATTTGAACACCTCTTTACAAGAACAACATACAATAACTGTAGTTTTAATGTTTTACATAAAATAGAAAAAACCTACATAATTTCTAGGAAAGAATTTGGAAACTTGGAAATGATATTATTTATAGATATTATATATAATATTCAAACTTCCAATTCTTTCATAGAAATTAGATTTTTTCTATTGTATGTAAAATATTAAAAATACAGTTATGTTGTTTCTATAAATAGGTCTTCATTTCTTTTGTAAAACTTCTGCTACAAATTACCATCATTAACATAATCACCTAAATATGGCCATAAACTTGTTTGTCAAAATTAGTATTTGATAAACTCCAAGCTTTCCCCATTTCATCCCCTACCCATCCTAAGGATGGGTAGGGGGTGAAAGTGCTTTTGAAAAACGAAACTACACTTCAAAATTTAGTCCGAGTTTCAACAGAGAGCATGGAGTCCCTAAGTTTAAATCCGGTGAATTATTTAACGGTTGCGCTAAACTCGTAGTGTTAAATGTGTTGTGTTTTTTACAAAATACGGAACAACTTAATGTAAGTGCTGCTGTAAGACGTACTTCGTTGATGACTGGTGTTAGCGAAAGAAGCATTTACAATTTCAAAAAAGAAAAAGAACAGAGTGGAACGTTGAAATCGCCAAAAAAACGTAAAAAACGAGTGTGTCAATCAAATTCTAGAATATTCACATATGACGAGGGTGTAAGAAGTATTCTACGGAGAATTGTTCATTGTGAATTTTTCATGAAAAATTTGCCGCCATTCTTAAAGCATATACATAACTTCATACAAGGTAATGAGAATATACAGCCGTTGTCTCTTTCTACTTTATACAGACTTCTGAAAGATATTGGATTTGTTTATAAGAAACGTGGCCGAAGAAGCATCATGTTAGAGCGAGAGGATATTATTCATTGGCGCCATAATTATTTGAGAACTATACGACGTTTGCGAAAAGACCATTGCAATATCATATATTTGGACGAATCGTGGGTTAATGTTGGCCAATCTATAAATTGGTGCGATACTACGATACAAAACAGTCGTGACTCTTTTCTCAAAGGTTTAAGTACTGGCTTAAAAGCACCTACTAAACGAGGTCCACGATATGTTTTATTGCATGCAGGTTTTTCAGGAGGTTTCCTTCCTGGCACACAGCGTATTTTTTTGGCAAAGAAAAATTAGGGAGACTATCACGATGAAATGGATGCCGCATATTTTGAGTCGTGGTTTAAGGAGACATTAATATCAAATTTACCAAATAATGGTCGCAGGAATGTCATTGTAATGGACAATGCATCGTACTACTCCCGTAAAGAGAGATTCCCTTACAATTCCTGGAATAAAGCTGCAATCAAGGAATGGCTAGTGGAAAAAGACATTTTTATCGAGGAGTGTTATTTGAAATCCGAGCTATTAGAAGCAGCGCGTGCTTTTAAAGATCAATACGATAAGTATCATCTTGATGAGTATGCTTCACAACATAATGTTTATATTTTAAGGCTTCCTCCATATCACTGCGAATTGAATCCTATAGAAATGGTGTGGAACCAAGTTAAGCGATATGTAGGTACCCATAATCATCATCATAAGTGGCTCGACAATCCGTTGTGGATCTTGGCCTGCTCACAAAGAAGTCGCCACTCCTGTCGATTCCTGGCAACTTCCCTCCATCTTCTAACCCCTAGAATCTGTAGGTCTTCTTCCACATCATCAATCCATCTCATTCGTGGTCGTCCTCTGCTTCTTGTGCCCTCTGGTTGTGAAAATGTTAATCTCTTCGTGTATTCGTGATCTGACATCCTAGCAATGTGTCCAGCCCATCTCAGTCTCTGCACTTTAACGAATTTCACAATATCTGGATCGGTGTATAACTGATACAGTTCAAAGTTGTATCTTCGACGCCATAGCCCATTTTCATTTACGGCCCCAAAAATCCTTCTAAGAATTTTTCTCTCAAAAATACCAAGAAGTCTTTTATCATTTTGAGATAAGATCCACGTTTCAGCCCCATATATCAAAACTGGTCTTATTAAGGTCCTGTATATATTAAGCTTTAGTGCACGTTTTATATTTTTATTTTTTAAATGTCTCTGGAGGCCGTGAACAGTTCTGTTTGCTATTGCTATGCGTCTTTTTATTTCGTCGCTTGTCGTGTTTGTTGCGTTTACTAGCGATCCAAGATATGTAAATTCTTTGACTTGCTCAAAGGTATGGTTGTTAATTTGAATTCTTTGTTGGATATTTAGAGGGTTTTTAGAAACCAACATATATTTGGTTTTTTCCTCGTTTACCACAAGTCCTAATTCACTTGCTGCGTCCGCAAGCCTTGTAAAACACTGCACCATGTCTCTCATACTTCTGCCCACTATAACTATATCGTCAGCGAATGCGAGAATTTGCGTCGATCTATTAAAAATAGTTCCATTCATTCTAATATTTAATTGTCTGATTGCCTTTTCCAAGGCAATATTAAAGAGCAGACACGCCAACGCGTCTCCCTGTCTTAGACCATTATTAATGTCAAAGAACGTAGAGTTTTCTCCTTCAATTCTAACGCATGAGCTTACGTTTTGCATTGTTAGGTGGGTCAACTTAACTAACTTAGGTGGGATCCCAAAGTCTATCATTGCATTATATAATGCAGTTCTTTTCACACTGTCATAGGCTGCTTTGAAGTCAATGAAGAGATGGTGTGTTTCTATGTTATATTCTAGGGACTTTTCTAGAATCTGCCTATGTGCTTGAATTTGATGTGTAGTTGACTTTCCAGCAGTAAATCCGCATTGATATTGACCAACAATATCCTTTGTAAAATGTTTAAGTCTTTCAGATACCCATAATACCACTTTTAAAAACGACGAGGTACGCCAGTTGATCGACGACGGTTTCGCACGCGTCACAGAGCAAAATTGGCGCAATTATGTCACTCATGTTGTTGAGAAAACGGAAACTGAGATGTGAACTGCGGACAACCTGCAAGATGACGTAGACCAATTGATAATACACGCGAACACAGGGGAGAGTAGCGAAAGGGAATCCGACATCTCGGATGTAGAGGACGACTTTAGTATAATTAATTGAATATCTGTGAGTAACCTCGATTATTTTACACTGTATAACCAATAAAATGCATTTACCAGTCCAATCAGAGTATGGGCTTTTAGGATATTGGGCTGGGTGCACGGAAATCGAGTTCCCGGAGGTTCCACCCTGTATATTTATAGCTATCAAGAAATGTAATTCAAAATATATTTGATAGTTTAATAAAGTATAAATATGATATAATGTTAAATAACTTACACTATAAACCTTATACCTGCTCATCTCGTCAAGTGTGGGCAAGGAAAACCATTATCCCATATGGAATAACACAAGGTTTCGCTGAAAACTACCAGGTTGCTATGCCAAGGAACTAGGTAAACTTATGTTGTGTGTAAGAAATGCGAGACTGCATTATGTTTTAACAAGGACAAAAACTGCACTTCAGATTTCCACAAAAAAAAATTTCATAGTAGGTGTTAAAATTTCGCAGTGATTCAAGTGCGCAACTTGTTTTTTTAATAACATCGCCGGGATTAAAAAATCTGCAAAGCTTTTTCGATATTCCCGTTCCTGATAATTTTTCAGATATTTACAAAAGAAAAAGTTTTTCTTGGATATTGGGCTGGGTGCACGGAAATCGAGTTACCGGAGGTTCCACCCGGTATATTTATAGCTATCAAGAAATGTAATTTAAAATAAATTTGTTAGTTTAATAAAGTATACAGTTTTATAATAAAATTCTCGCTAAAAACTTAAGGTCTTTTTATTCACATTCATGCCTCTTATTTGGTTACTTGAAGGCAATTATTTTATCAATATATTATTTTATAATAAATAACAGAGCCCGGCGTAGAGATCTGGGTACGGTTCTGTGACTACCACTTGGACCTGTTTGTATCGCCAAACACAAGGCGTGAAATCCGGCAATTGTGCATTTCTATATTAGCCGTACTGCACTCTCGGTGTGACATCTTCTATAGACTAGCTAGCTCTAACTAGATCTAGAGAAATTAGCTTGAAAGATAAATTATAAAAAATATTTGAGATTTACTTGACAAAAAAATATCCTATGTTATTAATTGCATATTGTGTATACTCACTTACCTCGTCAAGTCTATTATAAAAGTTCTTAGTAAATGTATAATTTGTTGGAAACTGGTGATCATCTATCAGATTTTCACTGCATATTAAAGACATATATTGAGCCGTTTCCATCCTAAAATGATTAAGTATTAAATATTTTAACCAAAAGTATATACTATTCAGTCATTAATTTAAAGTGATGCTTAAACAGTATTCTTAAAACTGGAAATAGTTAAAAAGCAAAAATCATTTTGTTGCCTAATAAACAATCCCTTAAATTACCAAATAAATATAATAAATTACAAAAGCAACCACAATATTTACTAAGGCTTAGATCCAAGATTAATTATATCCAAAATGTTAATAATAAATTCACAAATAGAAATATATTCGTATTCTTTCGTCCGTTTTTCGTTCCACCAAAATTCATGGTGAAGTATCTTGACGAAAATCTGATCGATATTTGCCAAAACTAAAAACGATTCAAGTCCAACATAGATCACTTCGAAAAAATTGCTAATGAATCTGTATTATGTTTACTTATTATTCGCGTCGTTATAGATCAAGAAGTCAGGTGTAATTTTTATTATGCCACGTTGGTATAATATTTCCAAATCAGCGTACTTTACGTTTGCTCAACATAGTAAAATAACACAGCATCAAAACGGTGAGTAGTCACTTATTTATTACCGATAATTGGAATCGATTTTAGATTAATTCTTCATTTCAGATTCTTCTGGCGAAGACAAACTCTAGTCGTCAAAGACGAAAATGCCACTGAACTCTAAAAGCCATACGAACAAGCTGAATTTTGCTGAGTGTCAATTTTGGGACCCCAAAAAATATGCAAAAAAGTTTATCACTTCTATCCTCCGGCATCCCTCTAAAACTCGCCCCGCAGAAAAAAAATTTACCGATTTACCAGGGATCTTTGTCATTTTATACGATTCTCATGAGATCTTTATTGATCTGTTTAATAATACTTGATTTATTTAATAATAATTCTATTGACCGGTCACCATGGAATTTCAATTAGTAGAGCTTAATCTTCAAAACCAATATGATGAAGTTTCGGTTTTGAGTTTTGGCAACAAATATGATGCATTTGAAATATGTCCAAAAACGCTGAATTTAAACTTTCACATTACAAAGTTTTGGAAACTACACAATATTGTTGCCAAAACACAAAATCGAAATTTCTTGTTATAGGTTTTAAAGATTAGATTCTACCAATGGAAATTCCACTGTGACTGGTCTCAATGGAAGTGATACATTTTATTGATCTCATGAGAATCGTAAAAAATGGCAAAAATCGACAACGTTTATTTATTAAACAGATTTACAGAAACTGACTTTATTTACAGTAAAATACAAAAATTGCATATAAAAGCTACATTCTTCACCTTTAAAACGCATTTTGATTTTTGCGGATAAGACACTGTAATCAAAAGATATAGAATTTTTACCATCGAATTGATACAAATATTATTTTAACTTAATTTCGCGCGCGTAACTGACATTTAAAATCGCCGGTTGCTCCAAGCTCCATCCAATCTTAAAGTTATATGAAACATTAAAGATCCATCTATATATTGAGTATATTAACTGGGTTTTTTGCCCAGCGTAAGTTAAACGTGTTATTGATTATCTAAGGTTGTGGTATCCAATAAACGCCGTACGCCGCCTACAACGTTACGTCATATGTCGCAAACAGCGTTTGTCGATCTACTTCACGTACTATATATAACATAATATACACTACTTCCCATACAGAAGTGTAACATATTTAAAATATTTAATTATATATTTTATAATATAAAATATATTTAAGCCTTTTGGTACTTACTCATATCTGGATATTGTCAAATTATCCCACAGCCTATGAACAACGTTGGTGTAGTTGAATATACTACGATTGGACTTTGCAAAAGGACATATTGTGACGGCTGGAAACGGTATCTCATATATAGATGTATCTCTTGTGGCAAAGCTTACAATAAATGGATTTTCTTCATATTTGTTGTATTGTTCCTTTATAAAATAGATAGATAACGCTAATGCTACCGCAATTAATATCAGCCATATTATTCTAAAAATTTAAGTTAAATATAGTAAATAACGTATAAATTCCATAAGAAAACAGTTTCATAACCATATTAAAAATTGAAATTAAAAACATTCTTGTAAAGTATTACATGGCGGTCCGATAAATACTTAGCCTCACCGCAAGATGGCTCCACTATCTCAAGAGAAATCTACGATCGTGTAATATATTCCTGTAGATGGCTGATGTCAAAATTTCAGGCGAATCGAACTTGCAGTTTTGTTTTGACGGCGTTGTGAAAGGGGGCGTGTCCGCGGATTTTAGAAAAATGGAAAAAATGAAAGCAACATCGGTCGGTAATTCGATTGTGGTTTCTGACAGGGAAATTACGCAGCGAAATCAAAGAGCGCTTGGACGCTGTGTACGGTGACTCTTCTTCTTCGATGACAACCATAAAAAATTGGTTTAATGAGTTTCAACGTGGTCGCATGTTGGTTTTTGATGAAACATGCCTCGGTGTCCCGAAAATAGCTACCATAGAGGATAAAGTGACAAAAATCCATGATCTCGTATAGGTAGACCACCCACTAAAGGGGTCGCGAAATAGTTGAGATAGTAGGTATCTCAAAAGACCGCGTGTGTCGTATCCAGCATACAATTTTGTGCATGAGAAAGCTATCGGTGCGATGGGTGCCGCGTTTGTTCACTTCGAACAACTAGCGCAACTGTGTTTACCGCTATTTCACCGTATTTCGAAGGAGTTTATATTATGCTGAATTATTGGGCCGATTCGAAGCCGAATTAACGAAAAGTTCTTTTCCGTCATGTCAACAAACCGGCTCATACCACAAGAGATACAGCTATATATATATAAGATACCTACGCCGTCGCCATGGCGAAATTGTCGAATTGGACACCGAACTGTTGCCTCATCCACCGAATTTTCCAGATTTGGCCCCGTGTGACTTTTTTTGTTTCCAAACTTGAAAAAGGCACTCGCCGGGCAGAAATTTGAGTCGAATGGGGAGGTCATCGTCGCCACGGAAGCCTACTTTGCAGACCTCGGGAATACGTATTTTTCAGACGGGTTAAAGAAGTTGGAGCATCGCTGGGTCAAGTGTATAAAAGGAGACTATGTTGAGATATAAACCGCCACTTTTTTTAAATTTTAGTTTTCCTTACTTATCGGACCGCCCTAGTAACATTCTTAAACCTTTGATAGATTATCCAATATTTGTCAAATATTTGTTTATTATTTTGAAAAGTCAAAATAACCAATTACACTATCGTTTACAAAGTTTTTGGGAAATCTTCTTTGCCTTTAACGCTTCATTTACAACAAGACTGATAAATAAATCAATTAAATAATAAATTTAAAATTACTATTTCTCCAGAGTTAAAACAGAAGATAGAAAATCTTAAATATGAAAATTGGATACGAAAAACCTCGAATTTATTTCTTTTTCTTCTTCTTAGCCTTCTATCGTCCATGTTTGGACATTGGCCGCCTCTCATAACTTCTTCCATGGATCTGTAGTTTACCCAAATTTAATTCATTGTACGTGCTTGGCTCGTGGCTTAAATAGAGTTGGAAACTATACGGCAAAAATTTCTTTTGATTATTGAACTTATTGAAAATGAAAAAAAACAGTTTTTGTTAAGGAACGAGTACCTGAACATCTCATTACCATCTGAACCTGTTTTGATGGGTGGGATACGTGGTTGCATGCTGCAATATATTATGCAGAAATTTTTAAAAAATTTTAAAAACGTTGTTTGTGGCCTACCCGAATCAGTCAGCAACGGTCTTAAATTAGAAAAAGCAAAAAACGATTTGGCTTATTTAAAGAGTAATTTTAGTTTCGTGTGTGAAACAAGGAAGGACGTTATAGCCGACTGAAACCTAAGCTATATTTTCACCAACCACTAAAACAAGCCGGATTTAAGAGTGGCTTTGGAGCCTGCAAGTAATAAAGTCCTTAATAGATAAAGTTATAGAATACAACAAGCCATGATTGTATATTGTATGATTGTGATGATACAATATTTGTAAACTTTCAGAAAGTATTTGAATAAGTCCAGAACAACTCCATGTTAAGATTGCATACAGAGTGCAATATTGATCATAGGTACACAACGCTTCTTCGGAATATATGTAATAGCGCAACAGTTGCAGTCAGAATGCACGACGGTGGCACAAACACATTTTCCTTGGAGAAGTGTACTAGGCAAGAAGACACCATCTCGCCTAGACTATTCATCGCTTTATTACAAAGTGCCTTAAAAATTATTTTTTCCCAAACACAATCCATGATCAACCTAGCACTGGCCAAAAACATTTCAACTAATGGCACGCAAATTAAACCTATAAGTATCTAGGCCACGAGATCAAATTAGGAAGAAACAATCAAACAACAGAGTTGAACGGAAGAATAGGACTAACATGGGCAGCTTACGGAAAATTAAGTGGAAGTCTTTAGATCATATGTTTAAAAAGAAAGGTCGTTGATCAGTGTGCACTCCCAGTTCTAACGTATGGAGCAAAAACATTGACCCTTACCAGAAAAGTAATCAACAAAATACAAGTGGGATAGAGAGCAATGGAGAAGGCGATGTTGAATATATAGCGCAGAGATAGAGTTTTAAATCAAATAGTTGGAAGAAAAACTGGTGTTACGGACGCAGTTAAAAGAATTACAATGCTGAAATGGAAATGGACAGGAAATGTTGCCAGAGTTAGAGATAGAGATGGACCGAAAAAATTTTAGTATAGAGACCTAGACATGATGCTTTTTGTAATCGAGGAAGTTCTCCAACAAGATGGTCGGACATCAAGCGCATCCAGCACTACTGGATTCAAGGTGTCCAAGATAGGATGCAATGGAATTATTTACGGGAGGTCTATAGTCAGCAGTGGACTCAAAATGGCTAATAATGATGATTATTGAAAATAAAGGTTTTTAAAAATTAAAAAAAAGTGCTTTGGTTTTGGCAGGAAATACTGATACGAAGTTACAAATGACCCCGGAATGATTGTAAAATTTAAATAAGCGTCCACAACCAGTGTTGATGTAGAAAAGAGTGTTCGGCATATAAAAACATTTTAAGTGATAGAAGATTACAGATTACAGATTGCAATTAGAGCGGCTCTTGGCCTTTACAGATATATTGTGCGTCCCTTTGTCACTTAAAGCTCTTTATCCAGCCCTGTTCTCTTAATGAGCTTCCACAGCCTTGAGAAGGGTCTTTCTATATGCCTAGATTGATACTTTTGATTTTTCCCCTCCGAGTTTTAGATACCGCGGCCTTGTTAGGCTTTGTCACAAATAAAAGATGTGCAAAGCGGTTTCCGCTTCTTACGTAGGCCAAACACCCTATTAATGATCAACAGCGATACACCGTAGTCAATTAATCATGACAATGCTCAATACTAAAATAATTCCGGAGTAAGTCCTCCGATCAGATCTTTGGGAAGGACAGTTTTGAGTTCACCAAAAGATAATAAATTGAAGTGCAGAAAGAATATCAAGATGTGCACATGAAATATCAAAACCTTATAAAAAGCAGGAAAAATCATGGCCCTAGTAGAAAGGAGATAGCCGGATTCTGGAGAAACATAAGTAGAGGATCATAACATATACTACTCGGGAGGAGTGATGGATCACTTGAATATGGAGTCGGAGTAGTCATATCACCCAAGGTTGCCAAATGCGTTACTAACTTTACACCAATATCAGAGATGTTACTACAAGTACAAGCCAACCCCATCAATATAAACAACATCCAAGTTTGTACTCCCAATGCAGATAAAGAGAGGGAGAAAACAATTGAGTTTTATCAGCAAAGTAATAGTATCATTTAGAAAATTTTACGACATTAAGTTCGCATCATAATGAGAGATTTTAATGCTATGCTTGGAGCTGGGGATAAGATACATTAAATCGGAGAGCATGGGCTTGGAGTCAGAAACGAGAGAGCCTCCTAGAAAAATTCACAGAAGACTCAGAACTATAATAGAGATAGATCACGTTCCTAGTACCTAGAACTAGTTGCCACCAATACATTCTCTTCCAAATACCACCTTGAAAGCTGACACATGAAAATCCCCACATGAGAGACCCTGAAGAATCATTAGAAATTAAATAGATTACATTTTAGTAAATAGAAGATTTCAAAACAGTTTCACACTTATCAAGACTTATCCGGGAGCAGATTTGAAGACAGACCACGTTGTACTGGTGGAAGTATTCCGAGTCAAACTCAAAAGAGTGCAGAAAAGGAAACCAAGATCATATTATATACGTATGCTAAAAGACCTTAATAAGAAAATATGGGTTTAAGTCATGTTAAACAAAAGTGACTGCGATTAGAAACTAACGAAGAAGAAAAGATCAAATTACAGAAATAGTTTAAAATGTAAAGTAAAAACACTTAAAAGCAGATAAATTATTCATGAAAAAATCATGGATTATAGATAAAATGCTGAAGCTGACACAACATCTTTGGGCTAAAAGATCAAGTACATGATGGGCCAAGAATATTGTAATAGGAAGTTAATTCTACAATAACACAGTTAAAAGATGGTAAAGCAGATAGTAACATACAAGCAGAACTACTCAAACTATCGGACAACGAATCAATAGCAACAATCACAACTTCAAAATTGAAAATATTCAACAAAATACACAACTCTGAAGAAAGACCAAAAGAATGACTGAAGTCTGAATTTATTGTACTTCCAAAACAAGCAGGAGCCAATAAATGCAAAGAATACCGTACCGTACGATAAGCCTCACGATTCATCTCCTAAAATTGTTCCTAAAGATAATCCATAAAAAAATTACTAGCCGTGTAAAAGTCAAATTTACCCAACCAGTTCTGGTTTATAAATGCTATTAGTACGAGAGAGGCTTTGTTCTCAGTACAAGTCTTATTACAGAGACGCAGAGATGTCAATTGTTACGTCTACATATATCTGGTTAATTAAGAGAAAGGTATTGATCGAATACAGCACACCAAGATCATGCAAATACTAAAAGAATCAGGAATTAACCACCAAGATCTGAAAATAATTAGAAACTATTTCTGGAATCAAACCACAAATCTCAGAAGTGAAGGTGAACACACCAAATATGTGAAAATCATGCATGGAGTGAGGCAAAACTGTATTGTGTCTCTTCTAATCTTCAATCTATACTCTGAAAGAATATGTAGCGAAGCATCCTATATGCAGATAACACCATAGTATTTGCGGACAACCTGGAAAACCTACAAATCCTTATGAACAAAATCACGTATGACAGTCAACAATCTGGACTCAATATAAACGTAAAAAAGGATATAATGGATTCCATGATAATTAGGAAGAAAAAGAAAGAAGAACAGAAAGTCAACTCTACATTAACCAAAACCCAGTAGAAAGGGTGACGCACTACAACTACCCCGGCATCATAATAAATGAAGAATGGTCCAACAATCAGGAGATAAGAACGCGCATCGGAAAAGCTAGATCCACTTTCAACCAGACGCCTTCTTCAACTGCCACAACCTCTCTCTTGGTATGAAAGTAAGAACGCTACCATGCTATCTGTCCTTTTTTTATGGCGATGAATAAACCGTGGACCTTGAACGAAGATATGTGCTGAAGATTGAAAGCATTTGAGATGTGGACCGACTGAGTCATAAATAAGAAGGTACTCAGAAGAATAAAGAAGAACCGATAGGTACTGAACACCATCAAATCTCGAAATCTACAATACTTAGGACACATTATGAGAAATAATTCCAGATATGCTTTCCTACAAGCCATCCTGCAACGAAACATATTTAGAAAGTGAGGTCCAGAAAGAAGAACATCCTGGTTAAAGAACCTCAGAACCTGGTTCAACACAACATATGTGCATCTTTTCTTTCTGCGCTGCTGCAAACAATATAAAGATTGCCATGATGATCGCAAACTCCTTTATCTAAAAACTTTTTACCTTTAAATGATAGAAGACAAAATTTTACAATAAAATATTTAAGCAAACATTTGGTTATTACTTGTTTTTACAAAAGTTAAATTTGTTATTTGTATAACTTAGTTCTATTTTATGATTTTGTAATTTCACGATTTTCTTTTTGTTGGAAAAAAATAAAGTTTTGTTCTTAATTCAAGCTTTTTTTTTTAATTATTATGCATTTTTTGTCCATAGTCTATGCTTTTTCAAGTAATACTTTAAGCATTTTAAGTGCTTATTTTAACTCTTTCTAATGATTTTTAACCGAATCGCTGGTGATAACTAATAAAAATAGAGGTACTAAGTTACTTATTTCTGAAATTATATGGAAAACTTAGAATACAAGGCTTTAAAATAAATTAAATTAAAATAAAGAAAATAGTGATAAATACACCCTGTGAAAAAAACAAAATATACGAAACAGAGTAAAACATAGAATTAAATAGAACAAAGTCAAATAAAACAGGAGAGAATAGAACATCATAGAATTTATTAGAAGTGTACAGAATAGAACTCAAGATTTAAATGAGAATAAAAAGTTCTTCCTACTTACCGTTCTGTTTTCGATCTTTCTTCGGCCACATAATTGAAACCAGTTATGCTAGAGTGTTCGCAATAATCCTTGCAATACCTTCGAAATTTATTCCTCATTATGATACTTTTTAAATCTTTCTGTGTTTAAACATCTCGATAATGATCACATATTGAGCTTTAACCTACTCTTTTAATTGTTCAAATGCGATGTTCAACATTCTAAATTTATTTCAATTAAAGTAGACATGTCATGTACTCCTACTTCCTACACAATAATCTATTATTAGTAGGTATATCTTTTTTGTAAATAGATTAAAAGAATTTAACAATATATTTAGGTATAATAACAATATATTTTTTAAAAATTATAATAACTATTAAATTGAAATAAAAAAATAACATTGCATATCGACGTCGATTTCGAAAAATCCTTTTTTACTAATAAAGTAGAAAGAAGTAAATACAAGCATCAATGCCTTAAGCAAATTTTTCTTAATTTTAATGTTGTGTAAAAAAATCACCAAAATTGTTATGTAATATTTTATAAAGTAATAATGTGGGAAAATTAAATTTTAATCGGATGCTTCCCTGGCCAAAGTCATAATTGATTAAGATTTTCCGCATCCTCTGCATAATATGGTTGTAGCTGATCACCTAGAAATTTTTCCAGTGGTTAAACAGTAGTTGTGCCAGTGGTGGATCCAAGAGGGGGGGTCACAGGGGGCAAGACCACCCCCAAAACAAAATTAAATATCAATCAAATAATCCTAAAAAAAATCATTTAAAACCCATCAACCCTATAAGCAGAAAGTCAAGAGTTGAAATGATTCAAACTCATTTATTCTAGGGGTAAGTGTAGAATTATACGGAAGCCTTTTTAAATTGCTCTTTAAAAAAAATCAACAATTCTAAATACAGTAATACCTCGACTAAGACTTCCACGAATTCAGAGTTAGGCGATTTTCAAATTTTGTCAATTCATTTGAGTGCCAGAGGCTCGTATAGTTTCTCGTCAAACCTGTCGTCAAAACCAATCTGCTAACTCTTGCGAAGAATATTTCCGAAGATCCATTTATTTGCCCCTTTTAGACAATATCTTAACTGATTTAGAAGAACGACTTTCACCGAAAGTTATGAATCTATTTAATCTTCAAGTCATTTTACCTAAAACTGATCACACACCAGAAGATAAAGTTGCATTAAAAAAATTGTTGACACCAGAATATTATTAAACCAACTACTTACTGCATATTCCGCAGTAGAACAAGAGTTTTCACTGTGGATTCAAAAGTGGAAAAGAGTCGTGCAAAATAATGGAAAACTTCCAGATTGTTTTTAGAAGTATTAGAAAACTGCGATATTCATATGTATCCAAATATCAGAATATTTCTGCAAATATTAATTACACTGCCAGTCAGTGCAGCAACAACAGAGCGTTCTACGCTTAAGCGTCTAAAGACTTTGTTTAGAACTAGAAAGGTTAACTGGTTTAGCACTCATCAATGTGCATCCTGAAATTTCTCTAGATGTTGATGAAATCATAGAGTGATTTATTAAATCGGATAGGCGAAAAGAATACATTTTTATAAAATTATATAATATTTACTTATCTTATTCTTTTAGTACTTTTAATCACTGAACTTTTATTTACCACTCATTGCCGGCTGTTGCTGACAATTCGTGAGACAAATTTCAAATACCGAGTAAAGAATATTTTACTCACTTATAGCCTAATTATATGCCTAATTATAGAAATAACTATTCCGTAATTATATTATGATTTTTGTTGAATACTACTACTACTTGTCGGTTTATAACGTTCTCCGCCGTTTTCCGACTTCCAATCGACACTTAGTCCGGTTGTTCCATAGGTCTTCTTCTATGGACCTCTCTCTCAGTTCTTTATTGATTGTCTACTTTGCCAACTTTTTCTCGGTCTACCTCGTTTTCTCTTTCCTTCTGGTTGCCATTTTAATATTTCCTTTGTTGTTCGTTGGTAATCCTTTCTCTTCTATCCTAGATCCTAGATCTTCCTGCAGCTCTTCTTTAAAAATCCTTTTCCGTCGCTTTCAGTTGAATTTCATTTTTTGTTGAATAAATTACTTTAAATAAAATGCTGTTTACACTTATTCTTAAGGTTTCTTCATCATTGCAGAAGGGTGGCTATAACTACAACAAATTGCTCTCTATCTTAAGCTGTTCTTAGTGTCGAATGTGTGTCCATGCCTGTCCAGTCTCTTACATTCTTCGGCTAGGAACATTTTTTTCTTCCTGGACCTCTTCCTTCTACTTTCCTTTCCATTATGAGTCGTAGAAAGTTATATTTTTCTTCTCTGTAAATATGTCCTAGATAACTCGTTTTTCTGTTGTTTACAATATTTAGGAGTTCTCTCTCAGTCCTCATTCTTCTCAGCACCTCGTTATTGTTCACGTGCTCTGTCCACGAAATCTTCAGCATTCTTCGAAAAACACACATTTCAAAGGCTTCTATGCGCCTCATACTTGTAATTCCGAGAGTCCATGTTTCCACTTCGTATAGCAATAAGGAATAAATGAATGTTTTTACAAATTGATATCGGATATCCAACGATAAGATAGAGTTTATTAGGAATGTTAAATACATTCATTAATGTTTACACTTACAAAGAGTTATTGCATTTAAATTACTTAACTTTGGTTTATACTTATTTATCCTTGGTTTGTTCTTGATTTTGTAGCTATAGGATAGGTGGGTTTAAATTAATTGTCTTTAAAATACCTAGTTTAAATTGACAGTCTTTGATTTTTTAGTATTTATATTTTAATAACTTTCCTTTAGTTTAGTCTTGTACACTTGATTTTACTGTCATAGAGTATGTGGGTTTAAATTATTTCTTTTTTTGTTTAAGTTTAAGACCCCTTAATATTGTACCCTTCTTTGCGCCCGTAAGGTACCTATTTGTGTTTTAATAACTTCTCATTGGTTTAATATATCGCCTAAAATAATTATTGAGAAAATGATTCCCTTAGATGAGGCACAAATCATATCAATCGTAAAGGTGCAAAAATCTAAATCCTATATCAAAATCACCCTTAAGATCTATGCCCCCCTGACAAAAATTTCTGGATCCGCCACTGAATTGTGCGGCGTTTCTGAGCAGTCCAGAATAGTGATACAGACGTAAGTGAAAAATATTTGTACAATGTGGACGCCATTGGAAGATTGATAAGGATAAATAATAAACATAGAAATATTTTCTGTTTATCTTCATCCGATAGGACTTCTTGCATTGATAGAATAGTGACGTAGTCGAAAAATGATTCGATCACGATGACCACTTTTAGGTATAATTTAAACGTTTTGACCTTCAGGTTGAATTATTTATAAACTATTTGTAACGCTATTTAAGACTTGATTATTTTAGTTCAATATTGTAAGGCAAAGCAATTTATAGAAGAGGCATATTTTATTTATGTATATCAATAATTGTTGTTATTGTTTGTTAATCTAGGACTCAGGGAGGAGGTTGAGTATTCACTTTCATGTCCCTTCGGTACCTTGACGTTTTTTATGTTTTTTGGTGCGTAGATTCGACTTTTCGAGGGTACTAGGCTGAAAACCCGTCAAATAATTTATTGTTATTAACAATTTAATTGTTTAAATGATTGTATCTCCTAAAATATTAGAAATATTTTATTTTACCAAAATGAAAATTGTTCATATTGTTAAGAAAATACATAACATTATTAAATTTTGTTTTGTTTTTGTGTAAACAAATTTTGTTTTTTGTTACTTGGTGAAAAAGTAAGTTTGAAGTGAGTAAAGTCTGAAGACAGACAAAGATTCTATTGATTTATTTTTAATTAATTGTCTAATAGCACCAGTTAACCATGGAGCATATTCCTTCGAGAATATGAAATTTCGATATAGAACATGAATGTCAAGTAGAGTAATATTATAAAAGATAACATCAATTATACTGCCTATACCTGGTAATTCATATATTATTCTCCATGGTGTAGATTGCAGATCTGATTTAAATTGACTGCAATTTAAGTGATTGAGATTCTGACTAGTAATATATTTTTTTGTAATAGACAAAATTTTTATTATTTGATTTATCATCTGATTCAGTCCAAGACCTAAGATCTAATATATCTGTAATTAACTGTGTGGAATTATTATTAGTATTTAACAGATCAACAATAAAATCGCCCAGAGTACCTACATGATCTACATTTGGCAGTACTGATGGTAAAACTGTATCAAGAACTCCAAAGAAACTTTTATAAAATGCTCCATAATGATTATATAAAACACCAAGAGCTCTGTTGAATTTCTTTCGTTGACTCAATCAGAATATAATTTATACTATATTTTATGTAAATTTACACCCTCACCGGTGTCCTATCGACTCGCTCAAAATTATAGCCAGGTATATTAATATTTTACTGGATATATAAATCATTTTCCAGAATAAGTTATTTTACATCATTAAAATGCTCAACTAGCGATCTAGGAGTTTATATTATCTGGACATAATTTTCTTAAAAAGTTCTCAACCTATTCTCCTTCGATCACTGATTTAATTGTTGTGTTACGGTGTTTTGTAAACGTTTGGTTTGATTGCACATATTTTTTATTGTTGTATTTTTGTTTTACAAAGTTTTACAAAAATTTCTCCATGCATTACGTTTATTAGATTAGATTATTTATATACATTAGATTTATTATAATTTAGATAATAGGTATGTTGTATTGAATTTTAAATTTTCGTCAAGTAAGTTTTAGTTCTTGAATTATCTTTTTATAATTGCCAAGTTTTTCTAAATCGTGAATTAGTCACTGTTTTTTTTTTGGCTGTATATATCCTATAAGATGCGATCGATTTAAAAATAGTTAATAATTGAGGGGGTCAGACGTAAAACGGTCTCAGTGCATAGTCTCAGTGCGGTCCATGAGATAATCAACTTGAAAATTGTTTTGAGTTTTATAAATTATATGAGTCATATAAAATCCAAAATATGTCTAGTCTACAATGTTCTGTAAAATGATAAAAATATTAATGGATATTATTACTCTTACTATAACCTTTAATTATTGAAAAAATGTAGTTGAATCGGTACATATTGTTGATAAATGTTACTAGTAAAACGGTTAATTATTATCTAAAATTAATACGGCAGCTGATTCCAGTTTTTGCATCTCCAGTAGAGTAGTGACATAAGGGAATGTAGTCCAAGAGGCTAAGCAGATTTTTATATTTGGCATCCGTAATTGGTAGTATAGTGTCATTAATATGTTCAATTTGGAGAGCTGAAAAGATCGACGTCCTTGTGCATTACCCATAGCACACATCGAAAGCTTAAAATCCTGATTTAAAGTATGCTGGTACCTGAAGGCCGAAGATAAAACAAAGAATATCAATGGTAAGAAAAGAGAAAGGCGCCAAACAAAGAAAATGGAATACATATATGTTTAAAAATCCTAAAAAGAAGAATGAGTACCAGCAGAAAATAAAAGTAATATTAAATGAAAGAGGAGAACAAAACAACATTGAAGAAGAATGTAATATCATCCAAACGACAATTACAAATATGGCAAAGGAAACATTAGGTGAAACCTCAAGAAAAAGAAACGGGGAATGGTTTGACCAAGATTGCCAACAAGTAATAAATAGCAAAAATATAGCTAGACAGAAATGTCTACAAAGGGATTCCCGATCGAATAGAAAGGCATATGAAAAACTCAGAAAAGATGCAAAGAAAATATGCAGAAGGAAAAAGAGAAAAATGTTGAATAGAAAAATACAACAAATTACAGATTATAATAACAGAAGAGAGACTAGAAAATTTTACAAGGAAACCAAGCTATACACCCAAGGATACATAACAAGATCAACAGTTTACAAGGACAAAAATGGGGCAATTATCAGCGAGAAAGAGGAAATAATGAAAAGGTGGAAGGAGCATTTTCAAGAGCTGTTAAACCCAGAAAAAGAACAAAACGAAGATGAAGAGATAATTCACCACACAGCAGAACTGCTAGTTGAGCAACCAACATTGGAAGAAACGATAAACGTCATAAAACATCTAAAAAATAACAAAGCACCTGGCACAGATGAAATAACTGCAGAACTGATAAAGAATGGTGGACATGCGCTATGGAGGCGTATCCATAAACTAATCGACCGCATATGGACACTATAAGTCATCCCAGAAGATTGGAAAGTATAAATGATACTTCCTATGTACAAAGGGGGAGACAAACGACTCGCAAAAATTATAGGGGCATAACAGTTTTAAATGTCATCTACAAGATATCAGGAATTATATACAGCCGCCTGGAATCGTTTTCGGATGAGAATATTGGTGAATACCAATCTGGCTTCAGACCAAAGAGGTCAACTATAGACTATCCATATATGTATCCATAAACTAATCGACCGCATATGGACACTATAAGTCATCCCAGAAGATTGGAAAGTATAAATGATACTTCCTATGTACAAAGGGGGAGACAAACGACTCGCAAAAATTATAGGGGCATAACAGTTTTAAATGTCATCTACAAGATATCAGGAATTATATACAGCCGCCTGGAATCGTTTTCGGATGAGAATATTGGTGAATACCAATCTGGATTCAGACCAAAGAGGTCAACTATAGACCAAATACATAATATGTTAAGAGGTATACATGAAAAAAGGGGTTAAATATAACGTACCTATTTACAACTTGTATATCGATTTCAAACAGGGGTTTGATGGAGTAGATCGACAAAAGATGTTAAAGTAACTATCTATGTTAGGGATACCCAATAAGTTGGTTAAACTTATATGAATGACTCTGGAGGGTTCCAAAGCTATGGTGAGAATAGATGGAGATATGACGCAGGCCTTTGATATTGAGAATGGAGTTAGACAAGGGGATGCCTTATCAACAACACTTTTTAATCTAACTTTAGAAGCTGTTGTTAGAAAACTGGATATAAACGGCTGTATTAATACAAGATCTATGCAAATATGCGGATGATGTTGCCATAATAAGCCGCAACAAAAGGGTATTAAGCGAAAAAGTTATAGAACTGAAACGAGAAACTGCTACGTTTGGTCTATATATAAATGAAAGCAAAACAAAATATATGGAGTGCACAAAATCGAATGAACATGAGAATCTGAAGGTAGACAACCATACCTACAAATATGCCTCCACGTTTCCCTACCTAGGCTCAATAATAAATGACAACAACATCAGTCACGAAATACAAGGACGGATTCTTAGCGGTAATAAGTGCTTTTATGCATACAAAGACTTAATGAAAAGTAAGTTACTGAATCGTGAGTCTAAGCTGAGAATCTAAAAAACAGTAATTAGACCAGTGGTCACATATGGATGTGAAACGTGGACCCTCTCAACCACTGATGAAAATCAACTGAGAATATTTGAGCGCAAAATACTAAGGAAGATATTTGGACCAACCCAATGCAGCGATGGTTCGTGGAGAATTAAAATGAACCACGAGCTGGATGAACTAATGCAGAGCGCAGATATCGTCAGATTTTTAAGTTACAAAGACTAAACTGGCTTGGTCACCTAGAAAGAATGCCAGATAATCGAGCTGTAAAAGTAGTCCAGAGATGGAAACCCCAAGGAAACAGAACAAGAGGAAGACCCCGTAAAAGATGGATAGACGACGTAGAGAGGGGTCTTAAAACCTTGGACATCAGGCAGTGGCGAAGGAAAGTGTCCGACAGGGCAGAATGGAAGAACATTGTTAAGCAGGCCAAGACTCACAAAGGGTTCTAGCGACATTAGAAGAAGAAGAAGAAGGTACCTGAAGGCCAGTTTTTCTGTTTTAAATTATACCAATCAAAAAATACTGCGCAATTGTATTTTCTGACCAATGGAATCCTTTTTAGGATCTTTCATTATTTCATGTAGGATCGAAAACGAGTAAAAATCTTCTGTCGTCATGTTTTAAACCACAAACTTGCGGTCACATTTCATATAGGTGTAGCGAGGTTACGAAACTTGTGATCTCGGATCTCGGTGATACGAGTAGCTTGAACAATGGAGGTGAACAGTTTGTAGTTGTTTTTATTTTTATTCTGCCCTCCACAAGAATCACTATATGCAATTATCTTTGTTTTCTTTTGCGGATAGACTCCTGATAAATGTTATCAAACATGAGCCTATTTCTTGGGAATCTCTTTCATTCCATAAAAACATGTGACTTTGTCCAAAAAGTAAGTTATATATGTATGTATGTATGTATATATATATATATATATATATATATATATATATATATATATATATATATATATATATATAGTACAAAAATGGTACGTCTCTAGTTGACGAAGGTTAAATACCTTGGACCTAGTTACTAGTGGGGTTGGCAATGTCTGTTGCAAATCGAAACAAATAACGACAGTATCTAACATTTTTGATTGTTTTAATATCTAATGTTTTGAAATCGTTTGCTTTCTTAGCTTTTCTCTGATATAATTCTACATCCCGTTTAGCGTTTGATATATTTTCATCATTTTCAGAGTATTTTATCAAGTTCTGAAAATTGTCACAGCGACTACATGTATCACTATAAGGCTTGTGAAATTTCAAATTGAACTCTATGTTGAAGATAAATCGATAATATGATTCTTTCACAGGTTCGTCATGTTGTTGGTTACAAAATTCCGTATATACATAATTTATACATCTTACTAATATTCAAATCGCCCAGAAGGTATTTATTATTCAGATTGTCTTTTCTCGAATCATGGCTGTGATACTTTGGAAACATCTTAATGTGGGAAATCACTATATTTTTGGACGATTGTTTAATTTTGTTTGGGGGTTCTTTCGTCCCTCGTTTATCAGGTTCACTCATTCCGAACTCCGATGTTTTTGAACAAACAATCTAAAATCTGTACACAGAAATGTCAAAAGTACGTAAGAAAAACGTTTTGCAGACATGTTTTCCGAGTAGAGTTATTACTGTGCTGTAGTATTTCTTTTTAGAAGCTTCTACTTTGTGTCTTGCTGGGCCAACCTTTTTTATACAGGTGGAGAGAAATGAGGTTTGCAGTTCGTATGAAGGTAGGTAATCCATAAAATGTTTGGAATATTTTACCTGTTTTTTTTTTAATAAAAAAACAGGTACAGTATAATATTGTAGACTAGCGTGAAGCTTCATACTATGTTTTCTGTATTTTTAAAATTGAATAAAGTAATTTTATTATTAGTAATGTTTTACTAGTTTGTCTTTTGTCTACCTACATCTTTTATTAACAGATATTTTTCTTTATTTTTTACTTTTCACTTAATGTCTGTATTGTGTCAGTTATTTTTCATGCACTTTTTAATTTAAATTATGCATTAAATTTGCTTAGAATAAATATATGATGACTAGAAACGAATTGATGGAGAGTCGTGAATCAATATAAAGACCGTTATTTCGTGACGCCGTCTCGTGGCGCTTCGTTCGTGATGCTCACCTCAGTATTTTACTACAGAGAAAAAGTAATACAACATCAGTATTGAAGCTTCGCACCAAAAATCAATGTAATTCTCGCTACTTATAAATTAGTCCTGAGCTCTCTTATTATTCAACTATTATTCCAGAAGGCGCCGATACCCTTAGCGTAGGGCTTATTTTTTCTTCTTGCCAATAATTTGCACCGGCTTCCAATTTAGTCGTTACGAATTGGCATATTAATACTTTAATACAGTGTCAAGACGTAGAAATGTTGATGGCGTACGTATGGCGTATAATTAATTTTAAAGGGAATAAAGTATAATCAAAACAAGGGAAAAATAAATAAACAAAGAAATTTGATTTACATTAATTTATTAGTGCCGACTAGTATAATACATATAAAAATAAAGCACCAGGCTTTAAAAATATCTGTTACTCCAAATATGAATATAAGTAAAACATTAACTTGCTGAAAAATATTTTTTGTAATAGAGAACAAGGGGAAAACCGTATAAGTATTAAGTATCGTAATAAAACTAAGGATCGCTTATTTGCTAATAATGGTACAACTATTTTCTTTAATCATTATTCCTTATTCGCTTTGGATATCAAATATTTATATTTGTCGAACTATAACTGAATACTTAAAAATATATATCTATATAAATATATAGAAATAAATTACTCTACTTATTTCGATACCAAATTAAAATTATGATTAAGGAAATATTTGTAACAGTATACTAATCTATATTTGTATAATGGTATTTTGTAAGCTATTGTTTATGACATTATGTAATAAAAATAATTCAATTTCTTTTTTGTTTACAGTTCAGTGGATTTTTCCGCTGATGAAAGCAGTTTCACTGGGTTACTTTAGTATGGTCAATAGGGTTTAACCCTCTAAGGACGAGTGTTAACAAACATTTCAATCGAAAGTGTTTCATGGGCAAGATATTACCATATTGCTGTCGTTGCCGAATGCCTATTTATTCGTAATATTACGTTGTAAAGAGAAACAGTCAATGCGACACTTTACGGCCAATTTCGCAAGTATATTCTATTTGAAATAAGTAAGGATTTAAGTTAATTGATAATAGAAATCTGTAATTTTAGTGTTTTTAAAACAAAATAATTTTTGCTGGAAAGAATATGGAAAGATATGTAAAATTTCCGGGAAGAACTGTATTAAATATACTATATATGATTCACGTTCATCTTCTAAAACATTTGAAATAAACATAATGTTGCTGTGAAGTATTTAAAAATATATCAGATTTTTTATGGAAGAAAACGATATAAAGCCACAAATAAACATTGATAATGATGAAAGTTCTTCTTCTGATTATTCGTCAAATGAAAGTGATAAACCAAATTACCTTCTTTATATCGTTAATAGGTTTTCATTAATACTTCTCTGAACAAACTAGTTTGCTGACTGACTGAGTCAGTTTCAGCTTACAAGCGCAGCAGTAACATTTCCAGAAGATGCCATCCCCTAGTGTTGGCGAAACGTCGAGAACTAATCTCAGAAGACAACGGCCTAACAGCCCGAACAAACAGCTTAACACATATTCAGTTTAATATCGACAATTGGAAAAATGTTCTTTTCACTTATGTGACTGGAGTCCTATTATGGAAGCCAGATGGTTGAAACCATATCTACAGGAGAGTTAGAGAAAGATTCGCCGCCTGCAATCTTGCGCAGACCGTTAGTTTTAAAGGAGGCATAATGCTTTGGAGGGATATTAGTTAGGAGGGACGCACCGCACTTATTGGAGTGATTGGACGAATGACTAGTGACTCTTACGTTCAAAATATCTTGCAAAATCATGTTTTGCCATATGTTGGTTACAGTGAATATGACATATTCATGTTAGTGCATGATAATTCTCTATCTTGATGAGGTCCAAATTCGAAGATTGGATTGGCCACCATTTAGCCTGGATTTAAATCCAATAGAACACATGTCGGATCAACTAAAACGCCGCATACGACAAAGAAATCCCGATGAAATAATTTAATTTCAAAAAAAAAATTTGAAAATTCCAAAATATTCGATATTTTTGTCCATGGGTGTATTATTCTACATTTAAATTATAATTTTTTTGAAAATTTCGTCTTTAGAGGGTTAATTATTGAAAAATGCCAAAAATATTTATAAAAACTTAATAGTATTTATTTTTGTATATCTGTATACAATATATTCAAAAAATGTTTTTCTTGCTACGTATGAAATTAACTCTGCTCAAAAAATATAGATATAAAGTACACAAAAATATATTTAGAATTCATAATGGACAAAAATTTATCAGTCTATCAATTATGAGAACAAAACTTTAAGTCTCTAGTAATAATATTCTTAGGTTAATAACGCACAAGGTAGTTGCAGTTCTATATAAATAAAGAACTGGTGCTTATGCAAATAAATGATTGTAAAGGTTTAGGTATATACACTTGCCAGCAAAAATCGACTCATTAAGTTCATTTTAATATTTATAATGTGTTAATTTAAATCAACTAATTAAAAGCTCTGTATATATTACAAAGGTTATCAAAATATAATGTAATATGATAATTTGCTGTGTTGTAACATTAACAAGCTGTACAGTACTTCGAATTGCAGAAAGTGAAAATCTTTCAGATAAATAGCATATTTAAGACAGCCTGGCAAAGTTGCTAGAGAGCAATAGCCAGAGGAAGATCTCACGTAGATTGAATATGTCTCAAAAATATACGACCCACCCAAGAAAACCATGTGAATATACTGGAAGACGAAAGCATCGTACACGGATATACTAAGTATACGTGTGATGGCAAGGGTCGGGATGGTGGCCTATGGCCACGAAAATAGACGATTAAAATTGAAATTTCTGCTAAATAAGCATGCGACAGTAATCGAGATTCAGTAAGTGTCACCTATAGCCAGTAGACAGTGACGAGAACTGTCAATGATACGGCGTCCGTTGGACTCGAAAAAGACTTAACCAAACTCGACTGCTACGTTGTACTACTCGACCCCTAGTTGACGTGTTCTCGCGAACAAGTCAACTAGGGGTCTTGTCTACATATCTACAAAATGTTATGAGAATGATCTACCCAATGCTACAATTCTGGAAACAGTGAGCTATGGAGGTGGTTAGCTTATATTTTGGATAGTTATCTCTTTCGACAGAAAAAGCATAGATTTGTTGAATTTGGCAGCGGACAGATATACTCTGTAATACCATACTATTCCCTACACCTGTTACATCATCTATGGTTTCATTAAAGGTCGGAGCATATTATCATGCACGTTGCGTTTCCAGTACGTATTGGTTAGTTTCCGAAAAATATAATTTAAATGGTTTTAAATATGAACAATTCACTGTCAGGAACGTAGTGTTTCAGACACCTAACGTTTCCGTTCAGTATATTCGAAAACAATATTTTACTCATGCCGACGGCTACGTAACGAGTCGTAACCGGTTGGTAGGGATAATGTGAATTAGATGTCCGTCGTTTTCCCCTCGTTGTTTATTTAGGTATTTGTTTGATTTTGATACAGAGTATTTGAAAAAATAATTTTCGAGGCTATTTTGTCATTTATGCATTGTGTTTTCATTGCTTTGTGACAATTAAACACGAAAGTGATAAATAATTAGGACTTTTGCACGGAAGTGATACCTCTTCTTTTTTAAAAATACTCTTTGGTTTGATATGTATGGCTTCGTTAAATGTAGTATTTTGTTTTTTAACTATAGGTGTAATTAAATTTAAAGTTATATTCAAACCGAATCCTATTCATTCTAAAATGTCCATAATATTTTTCATCGTTATCAATTAATTCTTTGTATAAAGTCCAGTATTCACCTTCATTTTTCCTTTCTCTTAGCATTGGATGTACTTCAAACCTTCTTTTACTACAGTTTTTCTTTCTTCATCGTTAAGTAGAAGAGCAATTGCATAAAAATTTTTTCGAGAAAAGCGAGATCATATCTTCACCGAACCAAACTGAAACGTTCTATGTATGAAAACGTGAACGTGCAGTCCGATTGCCTAACTCGAAACGCTACGTGCCGGAAACTATACGTGCACGATAATATGCCGCGACCTTAAGGCGTGATAACGCACAAGTTCACGTCGCGGATCACCAAAGGATTAACCTAGATTAAATCAATGTACATACAATGGTTTGGCTTCAAATAAGTCTTGAGACATCAATCTCATTTACCACACATGGGATAAACTTAAAATGCAATTCGACCATAAAATTAAGCATCAGTAATAGTCAGTAGGATGTTTTTTCAAGTTAATGTTAATGTTAGTATTTTTAATCTGGGTATATTAAGAAGCAGAACTTTAGCAACGACGGTTTGACTTAAATAAAAAGTACTTCTTAAAATTTTCCTAGACTTTTATTTTAAATTTTAAATATATGGAAAATACTTGAAAATATAATAAATAATGTTAAGAAGATTATTTGCTTGAAAGTGTATTAAAGTGTATTAAAGTGTATTTATCTATAATGGTTTTGATTTTTATGGCAAATGGACATTTCTTCTTCCTTCTTAATAATGTAAATATAGATTATTTTCCTCCATGAGTATATCGTAAAATATGAACTTAAGACATAGTTCAAAATACTCCTTAACAATTTCCAAAAGACAATTTCTATAGTTTAACATGTTACAACATACAGTACTAACAGACTTTTTAAAACTCCTAATTCACAAAATAACAAATAAGCTAATGCCAATAAGCTATAATATGCTATAATAAAAGAACATTCGATAGCACATTTTTTGCTACTTTAGAATATATTTACAATTATAAGTTTTACTCTACATTCCCACTTTCAAATAATACAAAAAAAAACATAGTTAAAAAAACAGACAGTCATTATAGTTTACTTTTAGCTTGGAAACCCCTTATAAATTTCTAATAATATTCAGCAGTAAGAGCTTAACGAAAAAACTTATAAAATCAGATCAGATAATTATTAGTACATAAATTCAGACCTTTAAAACATTACATCTAAGGCAGATTATAAATACATCTGTTTTCAAGAGAAAAATAACA